>NC_082596.1:40631720-41241303 GCF_030936135.1 Gavia stellata | reverse complement strand
CACAGAACAGCCAGATAAGTATACACGCATCCTGTTGAAAGCCATTTCATTAAGTCTTTGATAAGATCTATGTCAGCTAGGATTGATAGCTCAAGCAAGTGTGATGTCTGTGGCTACTCCATATACTCTAAGTGCAAGACTTACAGTAATTCTGCTTTATGTAAGGGCTTGAGTAGATATTCATATGTACGTAAGTTCAAATGAGTGCTCTTGGCTTATAAGCATGTCTGAAGAATAATATTTACATGGACAGGTTAGACCATGGAACTAACTTATTTTTTTCCATCTTAGTGATTTAGAATCTAGACGAGAAGTCAAGAAAGAGGAAGGTGAAGCATTTGCACGAGAGCATGGACTTATCTTTATGGAGACATCTGCCAAAACTGCTTCCAATGTAGAGGAGGTAACTTTGCTTAACACTGGTATTTCAGTAAAACAGTTATTTTGAAGTGCACTTTGTTATTTGTACAGATACTATTCCTCTAGGTTTTGGATTTCTTAACTTGAATTAACTACTCTTTAATTTATATTACGAGAAAGATGATGTCTACGTTGTATCTGACTGCATGTCACTAATTATATTTTTGAGACTCTAGTAATTAATATACTTGTTCTTTTTTAAAATATTTGATCAGAAAAATGGGTACTTCTGTCTGTCCTGAAGTCTAAAAAGTAAGACTAGAATAGATTTGCTAGTCCAAAGCAAGCAAGCTATTGGTATCCTTGGCAGATGTCAATCTAACCTGTTCTAAAGATCTCTAATATTTCACAAGCTCTTCAGAGCAATCTATTGCAGTGCTTTGGTATTTGTATTGTTGTCATCTTTCCCCTACGCTACCTAGCAGGAATCTTCTTTGCTGCAATTCACGCACACAATTTCTTTTCCTGTCCTCTACAGAGCTGCTGAAGAGGTCATTATCTTGGTTGCTGTAGTCTGCTATGTATTTGAACAAGTTTTTCAGTCTTTGCTACTTTAGAGTGAAGAACTTAAGTCTTTTTAAGTTTTGCTTATAGTTCATATTTCTGGACATATGTGAGTTATTACATATCTCACCTTGATTTACTGCACACTGTTCTTGAAGGGTGGTTGTGGTGGGTTTACCTCAGCCAGCAACTAAGTGCCCATCCAGTTGTTTGCTCACTCTCTGTCCAGCAGGATGGGGAAAAGAACCAGAAGAGCCAAAGCGAGGAAAAACTCAGGGGCTGAGATAAAGAGTTTAATAAATGAAGGAAAGAGGTGGTGGAAGAGTGATGGAGAGGCAGTCACTCACAACTTCCCACAAACGGATTGATTCCCAGCCAGTCTCTGAGCAACAGCTACTTTGGAAAGACTACCCTTTGGTTTTTATTGTTGAGCATGATGTCATATAGTATGAAATATCTCTTATGCCAATTCTGGTCAGCTATCCTGGCTGTGTCCGTGTTATCCCCATCTGTTCCCCCATCCCATGCCCCACACCCCCCCGATTTTGCCTACCCCAAGCCTAATCACTGCAGGGGGCAGGGTAAGAAGCAGGAAACCTTGACACTGTGTAAGCACTGCTCACCAGTAACTAAAACATTAGTGTGTTATCAACACTGTTTTAGTCACAAATCCAAAACACAGCACCATACAGGCTGCTGTAAAGAAAACTAACTCTATCCTAGCCAGACACAGTACAGTGATGGACAAAGAGCTCCAGCTGAGATGTTAGTGCTATATAAAGCACAAAGATTGCTTCACATGTCTTTCAGGCCCATACTCAGTTCATACGATGCCACCTACTAACCTTTTTTTACAATAGGGTGACATAGTTCAGCTTCCCATGCTACATAATCTGCCCTTACTCTTTTCCAAAATTGTCCTAAATACAAAATGATGGACAACAGATGAGGTATTCTTTTAGTGGTAATGCCTTCTATTTTTTAAATATTTAGTATTTTTTGAAAAGTTACAGGAATAGTAACAAACAGCTTTCACCGATTTCATTCTGGTTTGTTACTACCTGATTCTAACATTAGCACCTCTCTCTAGGTCAAAAAATACATGCTAGTGAATGAGTTGTCCAGTACCTAATGCATCTCTGATTATCAGGAGGAAAATTAGCATAAAGTTATTTGTCAAAAAAATTTAAATAGAATCCTCTCCTTCTGATGATATGAGTGATTGCTTGCATGTACTAACTTTCTAATTCTGATGGAAATGCTTTAGGAGATAATCCTTTTTAGTGACAATCAGATGCATTCCTTAAATGGTATTCTCAGTCAACACTAAAAGAGGTGGCATGATCTAGAATAGTTTATAGCTGAAGGAGCAAAATCCTAGTTTTTGAGCCAGTAAAAATAAGTGAAGAGAAATAGTAGGCACGGTAGGTGAAAAAATATTGCTTTGTGGACAAACGAAGAGACCATTTTCATTTTAATGATGATTCTGGACTGTTCAGTATGAAAACACAGGTTTATAATTTGACTGCTGTACAAGGTCAGGTATACCAGTCTCTTCAGCAGTATCGTATTTATTAAAACAGTTTTTTGTTGTTGTTGAGTTCCTTTTAGCCTCTGTCTAAAGCTATCAAGATAGCTAGCTATCAAAACATAACGGAATTTTTGTGCTTTTTTCTTCAGTGATTTATAAGCTGTATCACTAGTGCATTTCTTTCTTTACAATTCCGTTTAAAAAAAGAAAAAAAGCTTGACTATGTTTTGGAGATGTTCAGTAATGTACATGGCTGTTGGATTTTTCCCAGTAGAATGCATAGTTAAATTTGACCTGAAACATTGAATTTGTTTTTAATTCATGCTGAAAAGAATCTAGTGTTAACTTTTAGAATCTTGGTTATCATATCTGTTCTAATTTTTTGAATTGTGGATGGAAGGGTGTGTGCTCTGAGGTACTGTTCACAGAATTCGATGTCACTAGTAATTTTTTTCTAAGAAAACACTGTAATGCCTATCAGTAGGCTTTCCACTTGTTTGTGCTTAAGTCTGAGGTCCAAACTTCAGGTGTGTTTGCACTTGTTTTAATCATAACATCAGTTACTTTCCTATCTTACGTTAAAACTACACATCATATGTAAGAATTTTTTTCTCTCATTTGCAAGAGACATTAACAAGTTTATCATACTTGTTTTTTCATTGGTAGTTCAGCAACAGTGTATGACTGTTAATTGTCTTATCTGAAACGTGCAGTTTAGAGCTTGCTGAGTGGTTTGTTCTTGGGCAGTGTCTAACACTTGTAGAGGCAGAACAGAATCATCTGCATGAACTCAGGGTGACCATGCAGTCTCCTACAGCACACAATACTTATCTTTGTGTCCCTGGAATATCATTTGTTCGAATCCATTTACATGCACTGATTCTCAAGAAGTGAAGATACTTAACTGTATTTGGGAAGCTGAGTAACTTTGTGCATTCTTCTTGAACTCCAGACTGCTACTTTTAATAATGATTAATGTGATCAACCTTAAGCAAAAGAGTTTTATGGATATGGGTCAAACCAGTACTAGACACCATCACTGTTCAGAAGCTGATCTCTCTGGAGTTGTACCTAGTGTATCACTGACTCCTGGTGTGAAAGTTGGTTTTAGCAAGTTGTTTCCCGTGTGGAGGCGATTATATAGCCCTATGCCAAGCTTTCATATTAAGAGTATTGTCTTTGTTATTCCAAGTTGTCTGAACATAAATAGAATGCAATAATGGATTAATTATTTGGGATTAAATCTGAATAGACTAACAGTTTTGACTGAGCAATGGAGCAGTTCTGCTACATGTAGCTAGATGGTCATTCAATGGTTTTGTTTCAGTTGTAACTTAATTTTCTTTTCAGGCAGCTTCTTTCATACTTTTGCTTAAATGGATAATGAATATTCAAAACCCCTGTAGCTTCAATGGCGGTACTACTCGCTCACAGATGAGGGGGGGAAGTTGGCCTTTGTAATAGTCTGAAGGGTAAAAATGAGAATCTAATGGAAAGATGAGATTCTTAGCAGCTTCCAAATTTGAACCGATTTTTAGAAATGTATTTTATTTCCCCTCTGCACCCTTCCTAAGCACAACTAATTGCTAGTAAACGAACAGTTGTTTGACCTGGTAATACGGTTAGCAGGGATTTAGTTAATAAAACTTGAAAATCCTAGGATGTTAATAGCCTTTATAGTAAGGTAAAGTGGCACACAAGACGTAACCTGACTAGAACTTTCAAAAGAGCAGGATTTGTAGTTCATGAAAGTCTTTAAAAAAAAACCCCAACAGTTAAGTTTATCTTAACTTGTATAAAAAACAGTATTCCTTCAAGTTCCTTGAAATCAAAGTTCTGTGACCTTTCAGCTATGTAAAGTTGGCACTTTAGCCAGTTTTTCCCATGAGAAAATAGAGAGGTGAAGCTCATGTTGGTTCAGCTGTGGGAGAGAGAAGGGGCAGGACGGTCTTTTCCAACCTTAATGATTCTGTGATTCTGTGACACCTGGCTCCAGCGAAGATTCACAGCTTTTACCTCTGTGGCAAACCCTTGGACTGTGCCCCAGCTGTGCAGTAAGGAATGCTGGCTCTGCCATGGTTGGTGAGGCTTCCGGACATCCCAAGGTATCATCAGAATAAAAAGTGTCAGTTAATCGAGGGTTACAAGCTTTATAGAAGAGCATGGAAAGTATGATATGGCTGCCTACCTGAGCTGTGGATTCTGCTGGAGGGATAGATCCTTGGTTCTGGGTGGTTTTTATCATCTTTTTTCCTCAGGTGTTCTGTCCTTTGTAACTGTTCAACAGCAGCTGCAGGACTTCTTGAGACACTTGAAGCTCTAGTAATGTGTGTCTTCCCAATAAGTTTGTCAGAAAGATTGCACTTCAGCAGGCACATGTCAACAAATTGCTGTCAAGTTCATTTGTGTTCCTGTGCACCTTTACTTCAAAAATAAGGCTACAAATGTGTTGGGGTGCTTTTTGGGGTGTAGGTTCATTATATAGCATCTTCCTACTGCTTGATAATTAACCCCTCTGTAGCCCCTTTAGTGTCCTAGGCTTCTTTCTGAAGGATCATTTATTTGTCAAAACTATCATTTTACTGTGCATAAAACAGCTGCTCAGAGCTTTGGGATCTCACTCTATTAAGTGGCCATCCAGTACCACTTACACACTGGGATGGTGAATGCTGTAGAGGTAAATCCATTTGTGGTCCATGTTACTGTTTCCAAATGCATTCTTTAATACTAGAATAATCTAACTATATTGTATCTTACTGCTTAAAGATAAGACAGGAAATTGGGAAGGAGGAGGAGATCCTAGGTGTTGGCTGACCACAGAAGTGAGGGTCACACTTTAGAATTTGTGAGATATTTAACCTTCAAGCATTCCTCATTTAATTGTAAGAAAGCATTCAGAAATAACGACCACCCAATTTGTATTTCAAAGCACTAAACTTAACTTTAATAGTGCCACCAGAGGGCAGCATGTTACATGAGCTGGCAGTGCAGAATCTGCTACGTTTTAACTTCAAGCAAAGATGAACTGTAAAAGCTGAGTTTCGAAAATTATCAGTGATTCATTTATGAGTTTTTCCTGTTATGTTCAGCTTGTAGCTAAGTCCTCAAATACTCGGCATGGCATTAGCTTTCTGAGAAAGAGAAGTGACGTTATTGACATCTGCTAACTGAAAACTAAATGTAGCTGTTCTGTAACTTGCATGCTGGTGCTTATTATTACTCCTGCATACAGCTTCCGTAAGACAGAAGTATCAGGAACTTATTCCCCTATTTCCTGCTTTGTTTTTACCAGTTACGGAATTCATTCTTACTGGTTTTGTCTCAAGGAGGGTAAAGGTACATTACTTGTTTATTTTGTGTGATAAAATGGATATCAAAGTTGATTTGAATTAATCCTAAAAACACTGAGCACAGAATTATCTTAAATGCAGCATCTGTACTGTTTGGTAGTTGGGGTTTTGTGTTTTGGGGTTTTGATGGTTTTGGGGTTTTTTCTGAGGTGAGCATTGTGAGACTTGACTTCTTGATTCACATGTAGCAATATGATCTAGCAAACTCCTTATACAAATAATCTAAAGTGATATTACACTGGTATATTGCGCCTCAAAAACCTCCTTCATTAGCTTTGCAGTAGGTGCAGGTGTGACACAACAGGCAGATCACATCTTACATGACTCACTTTCCCACTTGTACAGTAACGTAATTTCCCTTGGCAGGGTATTACTATTATTTGAGAACCTAGTTATAATGTGAACAAAATTGAAAAACATGTTATATTAGAACAAATGACTGAATAACTTGCATACAACCTTTTTCTTAATGCTGTGTTACAGATACATTCAGTAGTCTCACGCATAAAAGCATCAGTAATTTGTGATCTAGAAAAATTGAAACCAAGAGTTAAACATTCAATGTAGACATTTTCATGAAGTTACATTGTTTTCTTCAATCTCCCTGAAATGTAGTCTAGAATTTTTATATTTGGAAGTTTAACATACTCTTTTTGCAAAGTCTGTCTCTTCCTTTTATGAGTACTGGAGGTATCTTTCAGGTGACTGAGTATAAATCCAGATTGAATCTGGTACAGCCTCTCCTGGGGTGGCGAAAATAAACCTGGACCGGAGCTGATCTGGGGTGGAAAGTATCTTTGTTTAGTGTTCTAGTAACAGCAGGATTACAGGAATGTACAGTGCAATCGCAGTAGGCTTCGTAGGCAGCCAGCCGAGTCCATGTGGGCTTACTGGTCGAGGATGGAAGTGGCTAAACTGCACCTGGATCCAAGCTGGCCTGTGAAGTGCTACAGCTGTGTTCTTGCAGTCCCCTGCACATGGTCTAATAAATCCAAACTGGATTTGAGGGGAAACCGCTCTTTCTGCATCCATGGCTCAGTTAATCTGCAAATAGGATAAACTGCCCATAAATAATTGAGAGTGTATAGCATACTGCATGTTCCAGATAAGAGTTAGAACATGCAGTATTAAAAGTGATTTTTAGCAGTCGTCAATTATACTGAGTTCACCCTCTTGTCCTTGCTAATTGGGGCACTAGCGTGCAGTGCCAAAATCTGATACGATATTCTCAAAGTGAGTAGGCTGCTGTTTTCAGTAAAGTTCTCAGGTGGTTATTTTGAGTCCGCTTAACTTTGAAGCATAAGCTAACTTAAAATACACGGATGCAAGAAACAAACAGAAGTCTCAAGGGATGCAAGTCTCTTTTCATGGCTGGTTAGTAGTAATTTTTCAGAATCCATACCAACTGAAGAAAACATGAGGTAGATTTATTATGTGCTATATTCTTGTCAAACCATTGTTTTCAAATAGGAATTATTTATATGTGACCCAGTGCAGCCTAGCATTTTGCCATGCACAATAACAGTACGTACTGTTTTAACACTAATATGTGGTGCACCAGAATCACTGATGGGAATGTGGTAGTCAGATTATGTCTTTTCAAGACAACTGAAACGATAGAACTGAGATGAATGGAGTATTTTAATTTTTCAGATCAACAGTTTCTTAGGCAATATGTTTAATACTAAAATAGACCATACTGAACTCAGTATGCTTTTTTGCTTTGTACAGTACATGTGTAATAACTATGTTGAAGGCGGGGGGAACTGAGTGTTGTTAAATCACACTGTTTTCCAGTGCATTTTATTATTTTTGTGAGGATAGATGCATTCCTGCGATGATCTGTTCTTGAGTGTAGCATCCAGAAGATGTTTTATGCTCATTTGGGTTAGTTTAGAGATTGCAGTCTGTTAAAATTCTAGTTTTGTTGGTCTAAAGTAATTTTCATAGATCTAATGTAATTCTTATGAAATTAATTCTAAGGGCCTAGGCATACTTAGCCAATATCTGCTAGAATTGTTAAAGTGCCAGTTGTTAAGTGCTTGTTTACATCAAGTTATCATAACACATATTTTTAAGACTTCAAGTTCTGTTTAATGTCCCACTGAAATAGAAGCAAGCAAGTATCCTCACAGATTCCAGCTGCGTGAATTTCCAACGTTTTCGACTTATACCTTTCAGTAGGCCCATGTATGAGGCCATTACAATAATTAGTGTGTTATCAGAAACCAAGAAAAGTTTGATTTTTTTTTTCTTACATTGAAAACTTCAGTTTCTGAGGAATTTGAATCAATTCGTAGTTGGCCGAAAGCCAGTTTTTCTCCTCAACTCTTAACGCGTGTTTGAAAAACGAACTCGCTTCCTAAGTGCCTTGTGAATCTGCAATGATTAATTCTTCTCATTATTTTGCTGCAAATTCTCATGACCCTCTGTGATGATTCGATCACCCACTTAGAGTTTATGCATATTCATATCTTTCCGCTCCTGCTGCAGTCGTTCAAGTCTCCTTCACTGGCTGTGGTGTGTGCTTGGTGCAGTAATTGAGCTGCAGTAGATTGATTACTCTGGGGAGCTGTAAGGCCTTTAAAGGTGAAAACATATCAGTCCTGTTAATTAGGAAACAAAGCTCTGGTGGCAAGTTCAGCAGTCAAATGCTTCCAGTGTAGAAATGAGGAAAGGTATGATTTGTTCCTCTCCATGAACCCTGTTTACTTTTTGATATTTGAATTAGATCTGTATTTGCTGTAATAGGCTTGTGCAGAAGATAGCATATCTTGTATGATTGCATGGTGTTGGTATTTTAAAACAAAAAGAACTGTATGTTTGATACTGACTGTAATTATTAGCTGCTGTTAATCACCTCTTAAATTATACATTATTTTAGGCATTACTTGACCTATAAAGTTAAATGAGAGATGAAGAATGGAATCATTGATTGTAAACTTCAACCAAAAGCATTTATATCATTCACTTTTTCAGACCTGAATGTCAAAAGTCTTTTCTCTGAATTAAAACAATAGAGTTTCAGAAATCATCATAAAACCTGGGGCCTCTCCTTTCTACTATTAAGATGTCTATTGCCTATTATGTGCAAGATTAATTAAAGGGAATACGTTCTTAAAATTAGGTGAATATTAAATGATAGCATAAGGTTTCATACAGCAGACAGCATCCTTACATCATCATTGTAAGTACCCTGTGGTTTTATGTTGCTAAGCACTCTAATCTAGAGTGGCCTATTACAAAGATATTAAGGGTAGGGGAAACCATCTGCCACACAATCTATCCATAAGGGTCAGAAATAAATAATTTAAAAGTAATTTATATATCTTAAAAACCACTTTTTCCCTGTAATTACTGGACAACAGATTGTAGAATACAGATGTTATGAAAATGCCACTGTTTTTGTAAACAGCGTGTGATCCATTGCTACTTCAGGGTAGGTTATAGGATGCTGTTATCATACCTGCTTCTGCTGAGGTCAGGAAGAAAAGACTCGCTGAAACAACTGCATATGAGATTGGATTCCAATTAGTGCATTTTACACCAAAGGCCATTACGTTCATTGTGTTGTGGTTTTTTTCCTCTATTTTAGGCATTTATTAACACTGCAAAGGAGATCTACGAGAAAATCCAAGAAGGAGTTTTTGACATTAATAATGAGGTAACTTTTAGTGCTCTGAACACTTTGTTTGTTTTTTAGATGTGCAAAATTAACCTTCCCTAGAAGGCTGGACAGTAAAATATTTGTCTGTTCCATTTGGATATAGAATTGTCTGCCATTGTGATAAAAATGGATTAAAATAAGTGACCCTATCCATCCATGAGGCATCACAAAATAATATAAATCCCCCAAAGAGAAGAAAATCCACTTTCATCCACTTCTCCATATGGTGTCATCTGTTTTCAAAGATAATTTTCCACTATGTAAATGGGGGACCATGTTGATATGCCAGATGCACTCCATGAGCTGTCCAGTGTAGGGGAGGGATTGCTTTGAGAGTTACATAAAAGACTTTTGAAATGTTCCTGGTTTAGGTGGCTGGATTCTGTAGGGAATAAAAGATTAGCCATTTTGCCTATGCACATTACTGAAATTGCAGATTATCAGGGCCTGCCTCTTTGCTTGTTTGGGGTGGGGGTGGGGAAGTGGAGCAGGGAGCACTTTTGTAATGCAAGAGCCTAGAGAGACCTATAATGTCCCTCTTGAATTTTGAAATGATTGTGCTGTTGAAAATCTTGAGCAGTTAGGAGGGAGGTTCCTGGCCTTAGAAAAAGCAGATTCAAATTCAGTGGTAGTAAATAGAAATACTAGGTTCATATAAAAATGTTAGGATCGTATAAGCTCTTTGTTAACATTCACATAAAAAGTAACACCACATAAAGTTTAAATTTGACAACGTGGTCAGTCCTTTCTGATGCCTAAGTTTTTTCTACCCCACGTGTCCCTAAATACTGTTGCTGAGGTGCTTAGTGAAACCACATGTGAAAATCTGCACCACCACTCTGTTCTGTATCAGTTCTGTGATTAGGTGCATTCTCTGTCTGGGACTGTCAGTCTGACACTTCTCTTAAGCATGATAGTCCTCGCAGAATTGTTCAAAGAGTAGTGAGGGAATTGGTAGGACTCATTTAAATAGCTTCACCTCTTTCTGCTTAATATATTTCAACATGAGAAAAGTTAGACTATTAAAAATATTGCTTCTATGACTTTAGAGAGGAAATAATGAGAAACTTAAGCAGTATGCAAAGTATTTGCATAGGAAACTTGTAGCTAAATAAGACTTTAATAGTAATCCTTCAAAGTCACTAATTCTGACTGGAAAATGTGTGTGTATATGGTGTTTTGGTGAAACACTTCTTAAATTAGTTTAGTGATGAAAAACTTAACATTTTCTTTAACATTTTTCCTAAAGAAAATGCACTCAGTAGTGCAATATAAATTGGACAGTAATCAGAGTGTCTGAAAAAGCATGCTCATTGTATCTGTCGAGTTTCATATAGTAGCTGACTGCTTTACTGTGCCTTATGGAGCTTTGATTGCAATATGCTGTCAAGAGCCAACAGTCCGTGCTATTTATTTGGCTTTATGCCAAGTCTGGCTCCTTGATTCCTCAAGAAGTTGCTATCAGCCCAGAGGGGGCAAAACCAATGAGCCATAGGGCATGCTTTTTATTAAAGAGGAGTCAAAGAGCGAGAAGAAACCACATCAGCTGCTGTCAATACTGAGCTAGTGCCAGAAACCCCAAGGCTACTACTGTTGCAGAACAACTGCCAAGCACTATAAATCTGAGATTTACTGTGACGCAAAGTTTCCTTAAGAGCTTAATTTCTGAAGCTACTGTATTACTTTTCTCAAAGTGCTGTATTTTTAGGTAAAATCCACTTGAGGGAGTGAGGGTTAAGATATAAGTGTGATTTTGATGAATGAAAGAGCTACGCTGTGTGTGGGTTCTTGGCAAGTAGCCATGTCTTTCAGGATCATAGAAATTATTGATGACACAGAACACTCGTATGCCCTTAGCCTCTACAGCTGATTCAACACAGAAAGAAATGCTGTCTAGAGAGGAGAAGTTTTATATTAAACTGTTAAAACTAATGGGGATTTTGGTGAGAAGGGAGAGGTTATACGTTCCTGGCAAATGCTATGTATTTTTAAAGCCTTATGCCAAGTACCGTTCAAATACAATTCTTGCTCTGTGTTTGTGTTAGGAGTTTAAGATACAGAGTTTAACATAGAAGTAAAATTTAAATGAGAAGGAAAACGTCTTCCTTTAAATTATATTTAATCGCCAAGGACACACTGCTAAAAAAAAATATAAACTTTGCTATATTTATTGCATACATCAGGAGAACTTGCTATATGATCTTCTAAAAAAAAAAAAAGCTTTTCAAGTATATTAGTGTTCTAAAATAATTACACTGTGTATTAAACTTCATTTCAGGCAAACGGCATAAAAATTGGCCCTCAACATGCTGCTACTAATGCAACACTTGCAGGCAATCAGGGAGGACAACAAGCTGGAGGAGGCTGCTGTTGAGCCTGTTTTTACTTTCTAGCTGCCTGGATGGGGCCTACTAACTTGTTTGTTCACCCTTCCCTCCCCCTCCGCCCCGCTCGCCTCCACTTCAGCTCAACTGAGACATGAAACTTGTAAGTTGGTTTCCTGTTGCAGGAGAAGACTTTATCCTTCAAATTCTTGTATAACTTTGAATAAATGGTTAATGTTCACTTAAAGACAGATTTTGGAGATTGTATTCATATCTATTTACATTTGATTTCTAGGTCAATTGATGTGATTATTTTTGTTAAATGTTGTCTTGTGCCCTTGACTACAAACTGAATTGTATTAAACACTACAAAGTCATCTGAGTATTTTAATCAGTTTGTGTAGTTAGGTTTCCCAGCTCCTGCGGTTACCTAATGTTTAATATTGTAGAGCTGTCCTCAAGTTTTTTGTCAATTTTCAAGGCTATAAAGAGAAGCGGAAGGACTCTTTTAATTCTGTATTTATCACTTTCTGTATATATAGTTAAATAACCTGCTTGGGTGTACTTGCCAAGCTAGAATTCTTTAATGCATTTGCATAAATTCTATACTACTTAGAGCTTGAAAACTACAGAAGCATTAATAGAAATTGCTTGGATGCGAAATTTTAAGCCTTTTTGACATTGTTAGCATGTTCATCCTCCCCTGTCACTACCCTGAAGTCCAAGAGAAATGCTTAATGTATATTACTAGAGGCTACATACATGCTATCTATTTTAATGCCAAATGTTTGCTGTTTGTCCACAATTTCCACAGCACCTCTTCAGAAATGGATTAGCTGTTTGCCTTAATGAATACTATAGGTAAAAACAGAGTATGAGTGAAAAGTAGAGGAGGAGTTGATAAATTTAAAATGGCACATTATAAAAACGTTAATCTTTTCTTAATGTTTTTTTCTTGTTTACCACTTGATTTCTAGGTATATTTTTCATGCAAGGACAGTTTTTCAACCTAAATGTACAGTGGTTGTGTAAAGTTTTCTTTTAGTGACAACTTGTAATCCTAAATATATGGTAAGCATCTTGTCTATTGTGAAGAGGGTGTGAAAATAAAATCTGCCAGTTTGGAAATCTTGATGAAAATCAAAACTAGAAATGCTTTGGTACTTATTATGGTGGTGGTCGGGGCGGGGGGAGGATGTTTTGCCTCAAATGAAAGGGTTGCAACAGTACAAAACAAAATCCTGTGTTTAAGTGTTTATTTGTTGAAGTACATAATATTCATGTCACTTTCCTACAGATGAGGAAACAACTGAGCTTCCACCTCATCCTATTTATATAAACTGCAGATAAAAGGGTGACACTAATACTAGGCCACGCTTCATGTATCTAAAAAAAAAAAAGTGGGGGGGAATGACTGCAAAACTCCTGTCTTACTGGAGCAATACTGACTGCAACACAACACTGGGGGACATGGGTCCTCATGTCATTCGTTTGTATTGTCAGAACTTTAACATGGGAAGTGAATAAACTTCAGCCTGACAGGTGTAACATAGCAGTGGTTCTGAGATTAAATAAAGTTTAAAAAACGTATGGAACCTTTTGTTTGTATCTAGGGGAAGGGACAACCGATAGGGGTTTGCATTAGTTGCCAACTTCAAATCTTTCTTACACATTCAGGAGCATTGTAAGCAATGCAATATAACTTTCAACTATCTAAATTCTTAAGAGGGTACTCCATTTACATACTTTCAGCTACTAACTGTTTATTAGATAATGTTTGCATTTATAAAACACAACTGCTTATTGTTTCAGTTGAAGTTTGAAAATTGTGTTGCATGGCAATAAAACCATAGGACTGAATTGCATTGACACTGAAGGGAAACTGGCTTGTGGTAACTAGATGCTCGCAAGAAGGAATGAACGAACAAAGAGTGCTTACTTGAATTAACTGCTTGAAGATTTTTTGGAACTGGCAACATTGCAGAACTGAGTTGCTTGAGATGAGATGGGAGAAAGGCATGCTCTTCTGTAGCAGTCTCAGCTAGCTACATTACAAATGGGAGTATATTTCTCTTAGCCATAAAAATTGCCCCTGTTAAGGCAGCAGAGGAGGGGAATTTGTACTCTATCCTGGGAAGAACAAAAAATGCATGCTGTTTTAAGTGGTGATGATTTACAAAGCTAAAGCTTCTGACAGCCACTCATTTTCTGAAAGCATGGACAATGTACAGAATTGACCAGGAATCTAGGGCTGTGATAGCAAACAGCCATCAGCACTTTCTGGGTGGTGTGAAGGGCAAGAGGAATGTGCTGTGACTTACTATAGTCATGTGTGCATATTGATTTTTTTTTTTTTTTTTTTTTTTGATCCTGCTCATTGGTCCTGGCTTACATGCCAGTCTTATAGTGTGCATTATGTAAAAATCTGGTACTTTCAAAGTGGAGCTAGAGCAAAACTGAAGTTTCCTTGCATTCTGCCTGGCTTTTTGTCACAAGCTTGTGCATGCATAATCCTTTTGTTGCCAGTTAGAAATCTGTGTATTTTAGTGGGTTTTTGAGAAGCCACTGATCCTATTTTATCGTTTAGGATTTGAAAATTTTATAGCCCAGAACCTAGCAGCAGGGCTTACTTCTAGAGCATGTGCTTTACAAGGTTATTCTTTCACAGGTTTCAGTTTTACTTGTACATGTGAGTGACTGTAACTTGCCTGGCTTTCATGTTGAATTCCAGTTGCTTTTATTGGTTGCATTTTCATAACCAAAGAATTAAAACATCTCATTATTCCCCAGAAACTGGTACAGCTGTTATATGTAGTATAAGACTACTATCAATACTGAAAAATCATACCACGGTGCAGTTTCCCTGTATTCCCAGTTTAGCATACGGTAAAACTAGTAGTTAACTTACAAAAGAGTAAATTTGGAGTGA
The DNA here is from genome assembly GCF_030936135.1 of Gavia stellata. Taxonomy (NCBI): domain Eukaryota; kingdom Metazoa; phylum Chordata; class Aves; order Gaviiformes; family Gaviidae; genus Gavia; species Gavia stellata. The sequence continues at coordinate 41,226,578 of NC_082596.1, read as the reverse complement.
CAAATCCTCAAAGCATGATTTTAAGACTTGTCTCTCTTATTTCTACTTAAAATGAAAAGCTCCAGGAATTTCGGCAGTCATTTACAAAAGAGTAACACTCCCCCTCAATCTTACACCTGTGTGTTTCGGTTGACTTCGCTCATTCTGATTTATTCTTGTGGAAGATCAGACTCAGCAGTGACTTAAGGTAAATGACTGCCAAAACACTTACTGATAAGCTGAAATAACGAGAGGCTGTCTGAAGCCCTTAGTGGGCGGTGGGCACTCTGTTCCCTGCTCCAGAGATGTCCCCGTTCTGCTGTTACACTTTTTGTGACGCTTAGTTCACTGTGTTGCTGACTAGTTGAAGAGCCTCCAGCTGCAATATTTATATATTGGTGGGGTTAGACGGGCATAGATTAGTTTTAGGCTAAATGGCGTGCATTTAAGTTGGGGAAGTTACTTCCGCCTTAAGAGTTTACCTGTGACTGTTAGAGCACTAAATCTGTTCTTGGGAAGAAAGGAAAACCTCTTATCAGGTTCTCAGTTACAGTTAAACTGAATCTGAGTGAAAAAATGTGTATTAAAAAACCTTACAAATATTGTAAGACCATTTCTGGCATTAAAGGATTATTTTTGTAAAGTAATCATTCTAAATGAGGGCACCCCAATGTGCCTACATTTTTTTCAAAGTTGTTACCAGTGGGGTATTGCTTTTGTAAATGGTGAAGCCTGAGATGGCGATTCCTCTTGATGGAGTACTCTTTTGACACTACTGATTGTCCTACAGCTTTCTTCTTAGGCTTTTTTTTTTGTTTGGGGTGTTTTTCCCTCCTGAATCAAGTTCCTCTTGTGTATTGCCTAGTTTTTGTCTTGTCTGTTCTGGTATTCTTCCATTCAAACTGAATCCAGTGAGCAAAGTGCTGCTCTCCATCTTTACCGCTCCACATCCGTTACGCCTACACTGAAGGGAATTTGCCCAATATGGGGCATTTGCTTTGGGGATGGAAAAGTGGGGCAGGGGGAGAGAGGGATATACTCTCTTGCCACATGATATAAAATCATGAGGGAAGTATTGCATGGATTCTGTTACTTGTTACACATACTGTGTGTACTGTTTTGCATGTGTGTGGGGATATAATTTGCCTATTCCTCTTCCACTGTTGCATGGGAGGAGACAGGGGAGAAGGAGGAAGACTAACAGGTTTTTTTGATATCTTAATAAATTTGTTTGCTGATATCATACTTATGATTTGTATATACTTAATGTTCCTCCCCCTAGAATCTCTGGGGTTTCTTTTGCCATGCTACTGCAATGTAACTTTAACAGTATGCAGTGGTGATTTATTTTAATACAGTACTGAAGTCTCCATTTGTAAATAATCCAGGCTGCTGCTGTGTAAGTAGCTGATGAAATGTCTTTACTGGGTCTGCTGCGTATGAAAGAAACCACAACATTAGGCAATAAAAACTACTAACAGAATGTTACAAAACCAAAACCATGACAAAAAAGCAGCATGTTGTGGATCTATCATTTTTATTCTTGGGACAGATTTTATTATTTTTGGAACTATTACAAGACTTATGTTAAATATTGTGGATGATAAGAGGAAACAGACTCTTGGCAAACATGGAAAACCAATTACAGCATATTACCCTATTCCCCTTCCAATAAAGGAGGGGCGAAGCTAAAAGTTTATTCTTTGCTTAGCAGCTGGCGGAGGAGGGGAAAAAAAGTGTTCCTGCCTTAGGATTGGCTCGAGGAAAGAGATTGTTGCTGTAGTGATCTCACTGTGGGCAATCCAAGCTGGAAAACGCAAAACCAGTGTGCTCTGCAGTCAGTTCTACACCAGTCTAGAGAAGTACACTGCTGTCATGGGAGCGCTGAGCAAAGAAATCACTATTCTATACTATCAGGTATAGTTCACTTAACAGTATACTGTCCACTTTAACATTTATTTTTAAAAATTGTGTTTGGTTGCAACCTTCAATACTGTAAATCTCCCTGTTGTGGTGATGTGCATTTCTGAAAACTAAGAAATAAACTGGAATGTGTATCTGATACTCAGACATGGGATTTAACTGCTACGTCCCATGGCTCTGTGTGACATAGATGTGAAATAAGGCATAGGGAAAATCTACTCAAAAGTTTATTTAGAGGCCAGTCTACTACACTGTCTGTACATCCATTTGAATTCCTATCCCAAATTGCAGTACTTGTAAAATTGTCTATGGCAGCATGAATGTAGGTGAATGTGGTTTTTTCCCCCCACAGCATAGTTATGATTTTTAAAATTCCTTCTTTAAAGACTGAGAGATACAAATGTTTATATTGGGCAGAGTCTTTTTGATGGTTGGGACTATGGTACATTTGGTGTAAATTACAGCAGGATCTAATTAGCCTTTCTTACTTAAGTGAAGCCCGGTACCCCGTATCAGACTAACTGGAAACGGATTGTTTACTTTTCTTAGACTTAGACATAAAATACTGCAAGGCAAGAAAATCCCCAAGTGAGAGGACAGCTCAAAAGCAACCAAGGTACAATTCTAACAACTGTCAGTTTAACGCTGTCCAAGTTAAAATAGTCAAGTAAACAGTATGTTGTCTGATTATGGCTTGGGAAAACAATTTCAGATGCAGGAAATGTTTGAAATAATGTAACTTATAAGACAGTTAAATAACAAGGGTACTTGGGAAGACAAAAACCCACGGGGTTGCTTGCGGACTCCCATGAAGAAGATGAGGGGAGAGGCTGTCCGTTTAGGAAGTGTTACCCAGCAGCTGAATGCTGCCACCTATGTCTGGGAAGGTGTTGCTGCTCGAGAACCGTAGCACTGAGCTGGCTGTGATGAAAGAACTTTCAAACTTGGACATCCTATTGCCAGGTGCATATTGGCAATGCTAAGACAGGAGCTGAGGCAGCTTCCAAACTTTGACGACACGTACACATGGTTTCAGGAGGACAGATGGAAGCAGAAATGGCAGCAGAGGGCGTGGGGCAAATGAACTTGTCAAGTTCTGGCTCAAAAAATACCTCAATCCACATACAACGCCTGGCTGGGATTGTTAAATACAAATGCAGCAAAGCTTGTCTTGAATGTAGTTGGAAACAGATTCTTTTTCCATTTTTTCTATCACATTTTAATTTGTGAGGATGACTGGACTTTACTCATGGGTTGCTGGTTAGGTTCATGTCAAAAGTACTCAAGATGGAGAATAGCAGAACAAAAAAGGATTTGTTTCTGGTGTCCTTGAGAGTCAATCCAGCCAATTCAAAGCGTGACTGACTGACCTAAACTAACTGGTCACCGACGAAGGTCTATCAGCCATCAGTGGTATAAAAAAATCCAGTGGATGGGCTGTGCTGCTTGTTCTTGCCTCGTGGTGGTCAACTCTGATCTCCCAAGTAAAACATTCCTGCACAGAAGCTCCCATAGCTGTTGCTGTGAAGCAGAAATGAAGTTTGTGAAGTAAAATATGTGCACTATTGTAATCCTGTCTGAGATGTCATTCTATAAAGCCACGTAGCTTGAGAGAAAAGGGCATCGTTACCACTGAAGAAAATCTTACACAATTATGTCACAGCATTGGCCTGCAGGACTGACCACAGTGCATCATAAATTCTTCGGTGTTTTCTCTGGATTCCTATCCAAGTCTGAGTCTATTTTATTTCCAGTTTCCAAAGTTCCATATAATTTCTTGTGTGTTGCTTCACATTTTCTCTTCCTTTTTATTGCTTCTCTAACCATTTCCTTTCCTAGTTGGAGTTTGGAGGTGTGTGTCTGCTTAGGGGGAATGATTCAAGAAAAGGAGTGGCATAGTCGCAGTTCCCTATTCTTCTGGAAGACCTCTATTAACTGTTACTGGTAAAAAAACTTCTGTTTGTTTTGGATGAAGTGATGTTCGCTTATAACAATGCCACTATATAAACTTAACATACATAGTTGGTCATAGACCCACCTATTTAACTCTTCTGAGGACTCCGGAGAAGCACGGGATGTGTGTGTAAGCTGACTGAGCTGTGCGTGGCATAGACATGCAGCAAAAGACGGGATAACCATAGTAGCTGGTGGTACGAACTCTAGCGCTAGGTGGTTTGCAAAGCTGATGGTTTGCTTTCCTGACAGGTCGGCATGGAGGGTGCTAAATCCTCTCTCCTAGGTCATCCATTAGCAGTACGAGGCTTCAGTGCAAACACGGAAGAAAAATAGCAATTCTTTTTGGCCAAGCACCATCTGAGTGGTGGAGGTTTTTTTTAGTTTAACTTATTACCCATCAAAATTGGAGTAGGAAAATGAGAAATAAAACCAAATCTTAAAAACACCTTCCCCCCACCCCTCCCTTCTTCACTCCTGATTTTCTCTACCTCCTCCCCCTGAGCGGCACAGGGGGACAGGGAATGGGGGTTGCGGTCAGTTCATCACATGTTGTTTCTGCCGCTCCTTCCTCCTCACGCTCTTCCCCTGCTCCTGCGTGGGGTCCTGCCCACAGGAGACTTCTCCACAAACTTCTCCAATGTGGATCCTTCCCACGGGCTGCAGTTCTTCGTGAACTGCTCCAGCATGGGTCCTTTCCACAGGGTACAGTCCTTCAGGAAAAGACTGCTCCAGCGTGGGTCCCCTGCAAGGTCACAAGTCCTGCCAGCAAACCTGCTCCAGCGTGGGCTCCTCTCTCCACAGGTCCTGCCAGGAGCCTGCTCCAGCGTGGGCTTCCCACAGGGTCACAGCCTCCTTTGGGCACCCACCTGCTCCAGTGTGGAGTCCTCCATGGGCTGCAGGGGGACAGCCTGCCTCACCATGGTCTTCATCACAGGCTGCAGGGGAATCTCTGCTCCAGTGCCTGAAGTACCTCCTCCCTCTCCTTCTTCACTGACCTTGGTGTCTGCAGAGTTGTTTCTCTCACATATTCTCACTCCTCTTTTCTCTGGCTGCCACTGCGCAGTTGTTTTTTCCCTTTCTTAAATCTGTTATCCCAGAGGCGCTACCACTGTCTCTGACTGGCTCGGCCTTGGCCAGCGGCGGGTCTGTCTTGGAGCCAGATGGCATTGGCTCTATTGGACATAGGGGAAGCTTCTAGCAGCTTCTCACAGAAGCCACCCCTGTAGCCCCCCTGCTACCAAAACCTTGCCACACAAACCCAATACAGGTACATAACGTCATTCTGTCCTACTGGCTTTCCAGTTTAATTCAACTGCTACGCAAGGTGAAAAGCAGTTTTCCTTCAATGTCAGGTGAACTCTGAAGTTCTAAAGTTGAGTTATTGCTCACCAAATGCAAAGAGGATCCATTGAGGGTTGCGGTAGAGGAAAAGCTGCTACTGAAACTATTGATTTGTGAGCCAAGGAATAAGCTTGCTTGCTGCAGGAAGGAGGAGACATCTCTCATTATCTGGGTGCCGGGAGCCAGTCTCTTCGAGCTGTCTCCTCTTCCTGCTCCACAAGGGCTGAGGCGTCTCTTCGAGGTACGCAAAGCAGCAATGCGATACTCCCCAGGCTTATCAACCACTATCGGCTGGATCTGCTGTTTGCTCCAGACTCCACCTTTGCTTGGAAAGTGCTTGCAATTCCATGAGGCAATTCTTCCTCCCAGCGCTGTGGCTTCTTACCACGACCATGTGCTCCTACCGTAAGCTGGGACAGAAAACGAAAAAAGCCTGCCCCGCTATCCGCGCGCCGTAACTTCCTCTTTCTCCATCCTGCCGGGGAAGGCTGTTGTGCTTCACACGCTTTTGCTCTTGCCATCGTGACAGCAGTCAGTCTGGGAGGGAGGGTGGAACAGCACAGCCCAAGGAGAGCCGCCATCCCGCCGCCAGCGAAGCACCCGACCAGCTGTCCCGCTCGGCTCTGCCCGGGGCACCAGCACTTGTCTGCTCCCAAGCCACCGATGGTTCATCCACAGGTGCGAGGTAAAAACCTGCTCGGTTGGCACTGAGGCCTCTGGGGCCGATACAAATCTGCGTTAGTTTGATTTAGCTCGGATTGATTAGGAACAGGTCCGGACTAACATACCATAAACACCTATTAAACCGAAATAAATACGTCTACAGGGGGCTTAAGTTAAACGGGTGCAGCTTTGCCCGTGCGGGGCAGCCGGAGAGGCGGCGGCCCCCGCACACGGCGGCCCCGCCGGAGCCCGGCCCTGACGGGTCGCCCCGCCGGGCCTCCGCACAGGGCCCCCGGGGTCCTCCCTCCCTCCCTCCCTCGCGCCCGCCGGCCGGCCGGCCAGGCAGCGCCGCCCCCGCCGCCACGCGGTGCGTCGCCCAGGGCCGTGACTCGTCGCGCCCCGGGGCCGCTCCCGCCGGCCGGCAGTCGGGCCGGGGCGCTCTTCCCGCACGGACCGGAGGGGACGGGGCGGGGCGGGACGGAAGAAACGCCGCTCCGCTCCGCGGCGGCACAGTGGGGGGTGGGGGGTGGAGTGGGCGAGTGAGGGGGCGGTGCTTCCCATTGGCCGGCAGCCGCGCCCAATCAGCGCGGCCGGGCAGTTGCCGTCAGGGGAAGGAAAGCCCGGCCGGGGTGACGTCGGGCGGAGCGGGCCGCTGAGGAGCGGGGGGAGGGGCGGCCGCGGCCGTCGCCGGGGGAGGGGGCGGGGCGGGGGTTCCCCCTGGGGGGCGGGGGCGCTCGGCGGGGAGGCGGCCGTGCCGTGCCGTGCCGTGCCGTGCCGTGCCGTGCCGTGCCGGTGGCTCCCTCGCGGGCCTGCGGGGGGGGGTTGGCCCGGGGGCCCGGCCTGCCGCCTGAGCGCGGCCGTCGCCACGGCAACCTCCGTCCCGCGGGGGGAAGGGCGCAGGTACCGGGCGGCGGTGGCGGCGCGGGCGGGGTCCGGCCCGCCATCCCCTCGGGGCCGCCGCCGCCCTGGGAGGCGCCTGTCAGCGGCTGCTCGCTCTTGCCCGCGGCACCCGCGGCCTGTTCGCCCTGCTGCCGCAGCCCCGAGGGGCTTCTCCGAGCAGCGCGGGCCGCCTGGGGTCCGGCGGGCCGGGCCGCGGCTCTGTGAGGGGGTGACCCGAGGCGGTTGGTTGGCGGCGGCCCTCGGCTGTGGGGGAGGCCGGGTGTAGCCGGGCGCTTCGGGTCCTTTTCTCCTTCTCGGGCAAAATCCTCAGGAGCTGCTCCCTCGGCGTGTGTGTGCGGCGCCCGGGACGAACGTGGCTGGGATTCCCGGGGGAGTTTCTGTGGTGATACCTGACGGTGGCTGGAGGAAACGGGTCCAGCGTTTCAGGCCTCGTAAACCGAGCCCATCGGGAGGTGAGGCGTTGCTTGGGCTTTGCTGTGGAAGGGCGCTGCGGAGGAGCGCGCCCGAAGCCCAGTCCAGCAAAGAAGGTTGGACCTGAAAAAGTGAGATTTCCTCCTAGAGCAAGGGCGCTGACAAGTGTGAGGAGTCCTCCCCAAATTGAGAGGAAGGGGCGCAAAGTCAGGTCAGCACTTTGTGTACGGGATCCGACTCCCTGGCGTTACAATAACCGTGGCAGCTGTTGGCATATTTAAGCCAGGCCGTTTCTTCAGACCGTCCGGGGGACTTTCCCTAATGTTGTATTTGCCTGTTCAATAAATGCTTTTTGCAAGCAGCCTCACTGGCGGTGAGCGTTCTCTTGTTGCTGCAGGAGCGTGGAGCCGCACTATTGTGTGAGTGCAAGGAGAGGTGGGAAGGCTGTGTGAGGGGTGACTTCAGCAGTAAAATCATTCCCTACAAGCTGGGGCTGGGTTTGTTGTGGTCACTGCAACGGCAGCCCAGTCTGTTTGCCCCCCTTACTCCCTGCCCCTGCTGAATTTGTCTGGAGCCTGTCCCAGAGTCCCTCCCCTGACCCAGCTCCAGCTGAAGCATTTCTGACCTGTATGTTGTGGTACCTAGCCAGCTCTGTGACAGAAAAGACACAATATAGCTATTCTGCTTAGAAAAATAACAGGAAATTTGAGGGGTTTAACTTCTTTCACTGCATTTTATTGTTTATAATGCTATCTCCAAAATAATTTCAGCTGCTTATGTTAAAAAGTTACTGCAGTAGAGGAAGAACTCTTTCACTTTGTACTTGGCAAAATGAAGGTGAGAAAAGAAGCAGCAAAAGTAAGTATTTTGATCTTTAAGTAGTTAAACATGTGAACTTCTATGTCTGTAAATTTCTTCACAACATTAGCAACAAGTAAACATTTTTACTGTTACCTGTTTTACTTGTGAATGCAGCAAGAATCTGTCTGGATTGCATACCTCTGCACATGCCTTCTGCACTGATACTGGCTTTAATTTTAGTATAAACTAGACTGGCCTCATCTAGAGAGAAAAAAAAAATGTAGAGAAAATGGAAATTCCATGTAAAGTCAACTTTTCATTAATTAAAGTCATCCGTGGATGATTCCGTACTAAATGTGATGCTTAAGACAGTAAAGTTTCATCTTGCAAAGATAAAATAGCCTTTTCTCATTGCTCTAAATCTTAAAACCCAGGGACTTGCTTAAATGTTGACAGTGGGCATAGTCAGTATTTGCCTGGACAACTCCTTCAGTTTTAATTTGCTTTTTGGACAGGTAGCGTACGCCACAGTCATGCCTGGATATGTGGCCCTTCTGAGCAGTTTGTCATTGATGAGGCAGATAACTAAACTGTAAACTTAAAGTGAAACCATTTCAGTGCTCACAGACGAACACCTCTTCTCCTTGTTTGACCTCCTGACGTCCCTAGTTTAGGTGGGTTTAAATAAATGAAGAAAAATATCGTATGCAATGCATACTTTTAGGTACACAATAATAGTATGTATATATTGAAATACTATTTAATAGAAAGACAAGCAGCATCTGAAAAGCACATAAGCCTAATTGATTCCAGACGCAACTGGCCTGGATTTTGTTTCCTCTTATTCCAACTTTCTGACCTTGTAAAAATTATCTTGATTGTGTTATACTGAAACAAGGCCGTGATCTTGCAAAAACTACCATGTGTGCTAGTGCCGAGGAGTACAGAGTAAAGCACTGTGTATGGAACAAATGTTGACAACATTAGGCCCCAAGTTCATTTGTTTGTTTTCCTTTGCTTATAGCGAATCATGGTGAAGCAATAGGCTCACTTCTGCTAAGAGCTGAATCTGGGTTTTCGTTTTTAAAGGAGATGAAAAATGTGTAGTAAAACTTACGATTTGAGGTGAATGATACATTTTAAATTCTTGCAGCAGTTTAAGCTACTGGGATTTTATGGCATTTAGAGTAGGGGAAAGAACAGTGAGGGTTTAAAAATACGCATCGCCTGTAATTTTTTTCAGTGTGTGTGTAGTGGTATCTTTGTTTTTTAGAAGGTTGTTTCTAGGGATTAGTGGGAAAGTTTAAGAACTTACTGACTTTGATGATAACCCTTACGATACCATTGTGCCTTTGTATAAACATGTAAAAAAGACCTAGGACAGCATAAAGTGTTAAATGTGCTGCTGTCTTTAGCGCTGGAGAACTTCTCATTATATTTTCTGCTTGACAAAAACCAAGGCCCAGGTACACTGATCCTTTTATTGCAATAACTGCTGCTGCTCCTTATATTTGGGAATCTGCAGCTTGCTAGCCTTAAACCTCTGTGAAGAGCTGTGACAGAAAAACATCTTTCCAGCATGTTGAACTGAACCGATGATCCCTCTATTTCTCTGAAGGCTCTCCTTTTGGTTTTTTGGGGATGAAGATTAAACAATGTATTTGTGCCGTTGTCAGCAAGGCTCCCATGGGGCAATCCTTGTAAGGACTGGGATTGCCTGTTTGGTAGCATGGAGGCTTATAAAAAGCAACTCCAGGTGGAAGTGGGCCTTTTCCTGCTCCTCCCTCCATCCTGCTGCAATTCCCTTTTATTCGGGCCCTGAGAACTGCCTGCCTTTCAGACTAAGCTACAAACATACGAGAGTTGTGGTGACTTGACCAAGATACTAGGATATCTACCTTTACTTACGTTGATTTATTGATGTTCTGGGGAGTTTCCTTGTATGTAATCTAGCACATCAACTTACGGTGGTCATACAACAGCAAATGTAACTTAAAAAAATTAAACCTACCTCTAAAGAAAACAAGCAGCTTTTATGCATCATTAAACTTGGTCTCTAAGAAGTTGGCATCAATATGGCTGCCATCGTGTTTGGGCTTTTTAGCTCCCTTGTCAACATTCCTTATTTCCCTACAGAATGCAAGGTGGACATGGTGTGTGGTATATTATTTATCAAATAAAAAAATCGACAGCATGTGCAGTGTTCTGACTCAAAAGTTGTGTTGGTAACCTACTACACCAAAGATTAAACAATGAATATTAATGCTAACATTGTATCTGTTGTCTTTATCTTCTAGCATCTGTTTTACAACTTTTCTGTTAAGTTGTAGACAAGCTATAGGTAAAACCCTGCCGCCTTAGAAGCCGTGATATAATCTGTGCTCTCAGTGCGAAAAATACGGCATGTTCTGGCTTGCTTTTTTTAAGAGAGAAAACAATTGGTCCATTGCTTAAAAGTTGTGCCATTCAGTGCAGTGCTACTTAAGTGTGCAGCCTACGAAGTGAAGTGTGACCTGTGGCGTTACAGATGCAGCACACATCCCCTCCCTCCTCTGCCACCATAGGATGAAGATACGAGGCCTTTCTGCCTTAACTGAAATAAGCAAGTTCTCTTCATCCCCCAGGAATGTACAAGTAAATATATTGATTGTGTAAGTTGCTTGTAATACCCAAAATATAAACAAAGTTGTGCATAGGAAAGGTGAGTTTCTGGCAGGTTTCCAGGGGAGTTCCCTCAGCGCTGCAGAGGTGAGGCGTTCCTTTTTAGGCATAAGGCAAATTTTAGATATTTACGCAAGACAGAAACAGAAAAGGTGGAGAATGGAGGATACAAAATGAGGTGTCTGCTGGCAGTGCTTTTAACAGTGACTTGTGGCTCTAGGTTTATTTCTTCATGATTGGCACTCAGTGGTATTGAACATCTCTACTTTCAAATCATGTCAGCACGAATGACAAGTACGCAGCATCTCGTGGAATCAGATCTAACATGTCTCCTATGAAACGTATGCATGAAGTGAGGTGTTCCTTTATTTGTGACTTGGTATTATCAGAGTACGTTTTGTTAAATTCAGTTTTAAATTTAATATTTGTAAGGTTCAATTAATGGTGCATTGTTTTAAATACTTCGATGATTAAACTCTATTTAGCCAGGCAGTTTTTTCTTGTCTTGCAGTGAAGTGCTGCGCCAGGGATACACGTTTGGTTGGATTTTGAAAAACTGTGAAGATCATGTAAGTAAGGTTAAGTCCTTACATGTTTGCTGAACGTATCTCACACTTTTTGAACGTTCCAGTACCCACAATAATTAATGTAGGCTACAGTGTAAGTGCGTTATCCTTTTCCTCCATATTATGCTGTTTCCATAGAGTATTGATTCATACTCAGTTTTAGCCCTTCTCTTCAAGTGTTCTGTGCCAATGAAATGAAGACCACAGCTGACAACTTCGCTACTCTGTCACGGCAGAACTCTGATAAGCTTTAAACTTAACTATATACGAGACCGTTTTCTCAGAGGTAGGTTTGAAATAATGAAAGGAACAATTTATTTTACTTTTTCTCCTCTATATACAGGTACAGTGGTTTTATGTACGTCCCTATATCCTTCTGAAACTAAATTTGCCATGCTTGCCCTTCTGAAGAGAGGAAGGACGAGATACAGAGGGAGAGAGGCAGAAGAGATGTCGCCAATTACTCTGCTGTAAGGCACCAAGATACTACTGTGGTAAATGCGGTGTAAGAAAACACAAAGAATAATATGGATTGATGTAATGCAGAGCATGTTTATGAAATGTCTCAATTACATCAAGCTGGGAGGATGGTGACCACTATGGATGATCAGCTCAGAAATCAAAATGAAATTAATAAATGCGAAAGTGAAATTCAGTTAAAACGATCATCAACTTCTTGAGGAAATCAAGGTAGATGGTTATAGCGGGGTTGTAAAGAATCACTGACAAAATAGCAACAGACAATGCAATGCTTTTGCAAAATGCAATGCTCTCTTAGGATTTATCAATAGGTGGCATCTGTAAGTCATAGAGAAAGATGTAAAGATGACTCCACTAAGTGCTGGTAAGGCCTCAACTGCAGTATTGCCTTTGGTTTCATGTCCTGTGCTGAAAAATAAAGTACAGGACAGGGCAAGAAAAAATAAGAGATGCAGAATATAAAAGGAAGTGGTGAAGGAAGGGAGGATGTTGAGCCTGAAAAATATTTTTTAGAGGGAATTGGGTAAGTTTTCCAATGTGCAAAAGGTTAGAAGAGGTTTGATCAACTGTTTTTGAATGCTGGGGGAAAGATGAGATAAATCGGATCTGTACAGAGGGAAGAGGTCTCGGACTGGATATTAGGATGGTGGGAGGATGATTTAGATTGGATATTAAGAGGGTGGGGGGAGATGCAACAACGACTTTTAAATCGTTAAAGTGAAATACCAGAACAAGCTACTTAGGAAGTTCGGGTATCTGCTTCACGGAGGGTTTTTAAGAACAGGTTAGACAAACATCTGTTGGGGATTGTCTGGGGCTACTTTATCCTGTCTTTGTGCGGCCGGGGGGCACCAGATGGTCTCTTCAGATCCCTCTCAGTCCTCTTGCTAGAAGTTTACCAAGCAGGGCGGGGAGTGAGCCTGAGTTTAATGCGAAAATGGTATCATTCTATTAGTTGATCCTCTTCCAGAACACAAAAAGAATCTGAGAGAAACCACACCTAACCTAACTATATAAATAAATGTAGGGGTTTTTTAATTGTTGTTGACTTGCAATTTTATGAAGCGTTTACCAAAAAGTACATGGAAAAGTTATAAAACTTAACACATTTAAGGTGTTCCTTACTGCATTTGTAGTGTAACAAGTTAAAGAAACAATTTTAAATGCATCTTTTTCTTGATGCATGCAAGTAGCAAAAATAACAAGTTTATAAGTATTTTTCAAGGATATTATAAATGTGTGTTTGGCTGTGGGTTTTAAATTGCCTCCCATTTTAAAACAAGTAACGACTACACGCGTAGGTATTTCTGACCGTATCCAAGAATGTCACACCTGGGTGCTCCTTGCATGTGCAAACCCAAGAAATAATCGTGATGGATCATTCTTGCTCCCCAGTCCACAGAAGGAACAAGTTATTCAGTACCAGCTCTGCAAAGTCTGTCTTGAAGTAAAGCTGAATGGAAACGTGAAGGTCAGCGCCTCGCTTCCTCGGCAGGTGAACTCTGTGACGGCAGCAGCGTCTTCCTCCCTGCCTTCCCCGGCCTGTGCGTTGGGAAGTTCCAGTGAAATAGAGTTGCTGTGGAAAGTCCTGCTGACGGTGAGGAGACATGACCTCTTGGCGAGTCAGATTCAATTTTATGGGCGGCTCTGAGTCAGGGTGGAGCCCGTGAACCAAACTTTGTATGTAAGAAGGAAGTGGTGTTGGTGGCAGCCTGTGTTGCTAAGCAGATGAGTTGCCGTATTTTTATGTCAGCTGATAGTTTCGTCGGGTGTGTGACTTCGTTCTTAGATATGATGCCTTCCATTTATTAAGGACAAAGGTCAGAAATTGTCAGCGCTGTGATAGCTGTGCCTCTCCATATAAGAAGAGGCATGTTCTACTGAGCTGTCAAAGATGGAAATGGGAGTCCTTAATGCTGCTTCTGCACGGTGAAAACAAAACCCACCATGAAACTGTCACTTCATGTCACGGTCCAAGAGCAAACATCCCGACGAGCAGGGGTGTTGTGGAGTAGATTGGTTCCCCAGTGTTGCTCCACGTTTATAAGAACCCACTATTGTTCCCGATTAAAGACGTGGCCTGCCTAACTGAGTGTCGTGTCTCCAGTAGTAATGGGAACCGGGGGGCTGAGGTGAGCAGTCGGGCACTGGTCTGCTAAATCAGAATTTAGATGGAAAGCTAAGTGATGCTGCCTCTTACTTTGGTAAACTAAGCGGTGAGTCCTTTTGGGAAGGAGAGCGAGTTGTTGATCCCCTCTGTGCCACTGGCACCCCCGCGGGTGCTGCCTTCCAGCTGTCCAGATGGTCACGGGTAAGTGGAAGTACCCAGGCAGTGTTTCAGAGAGACTTGAGGGGGAGAGCGCAGGCAGGTTCGGGGCAGCTGCTCACAGCTGTGTGTGTACCCACGCAACCCGCAGTGGCGAGTCATGGTGTGCTGTCTCAGACGGCATTTCCACCTATTCCCCCTTTGAAGTCTTTAGCTACGTCCTTACGTTAGCCTTGGGAGAGCTGTATGTTGTTATCCTTGCTCTGAGAGATATTACTGTATCAGAAAATTTCCACAGAAAAGAATGAATTTTGGAAGTAGTATTAATTCTTGTTGTTGTTGGATTCCCAAGGGTGAGGCAGCGGGGAACGCTGACATCCTTCAGAGAGCTTCACCCCGATAAGGCCTGGCAGGTGAGTGGCACGTGGACACGAGCTGCCGGAGCTCGCTGCCCCCCTGCTTTTCTGCTTCAGTTCCTCGGTTAAGGAGTTCCCTGCCACAGAAGTGGCTGTTTGGGCCAGTTCCAGCTTTTGTCACTCCCGCTGGCTTGAGTTACAAAAAAAAAAAAAAAAAATAATCAACCCACACAACTGTCTACCCTGGCTTGCCCTCTGTTCCCTTAGCTTGCTGGTGCCACAGGGTGGCTCCTTGTAGCACTTGTATTTCTAATGCTTTTAGCTTTTCAGCTGAAATCATTAAGGTTGTTCTTTCCGATACGAGTCTACTGCTTCCTGATACTAACCAAAATCCACGTGCTCTCAGCATTTCAGCATGTCGAACATTGTTCGACATTTCATTGTCGAACAACTTACTCTAAAAAAGGAATATTGTTAATATTGTTTTCCTTTAGCGTATGGCATGTCGTTATTGTCTGTGCCCTTTTGGCCATTTTACCTTCTCAGTCTGGTGTGCTTCCACTGCTGCCTAATTTTTCAGAAACTTTGAGTAAAACTTTCACTTGTGAAAGAAAAAGAAACCATTTGTCTTTTTCATTTCATTTGGCTGAAACAATGTTCAGAGATGAATAAAATGTGAGTGTGTGTCGGCGTCGTGGGATTTTGGAGCCGTTTCCCACCAATCACGGGACAAAACATGATGCCTTAGCTTGTTTGAGGCCATGGACTGGCATCCCAAATACCAAGCCTGAAGGGCAGCTACTCCAAGCGCAAGCTTGGGCTCCTGGTGCAGTTTCACGTCCCTCCTTGCACGAATGGAAGTAAAAGAAAGGCTGTGAGATGAGAAGTTGTTGAGGTTTGGATACATCTGTACAGAATTTCCTTGGGAGCTGCAAGTTCCTTCGTCAAAGGAAAGAAGCCTTTAGGAAGAGGCCAGCTGGAGGGTATGGCACAAGCACAGGTACTTTCTCTTGGAACTGGCGCAGGGTTTGGACCATTGCAGTGCTGAGCAGCTAAGGAAGCCGATGTATTCAACAGAGCTTTTCTCAAGCGGGGTGGGTTGCTCTGAGCTCACTGTGCACAGTCCTCAGCGTTAGCAGCTCTTGAACAAGCCGAACACCTGGACTGGGTTGTCAGAAATGAGGCACAGACCACCGGGGCCTTGTGGCCCGAAGGCCTACCTGTGCATGGCTTGTGTGGGGACTCAGCATCACGAGGCGTCATCTGCCACCTTTGGAAGTGACAGCGTCTAGACCTTAAGATCGCATTTCGCTACACCTGCCTTTTAAAACAGATGCTGGTTCTTCAAAGTCTACTGAATGAATAACCTTCCTTTGTATTTTCATGTGATACTAAATCATTTGCATTTTGTAATGTTGGTGTTTTAAAACAGATGTAAATGCCGCTCGGTAATCTCTATGCTGTACTTCTTATGGAGTACATTAACTTAATCTCTGCGTAATTATGCCTGCCATACACAGTGACTTGCTCAGCTTTGTACAAACTATCCCCACCTTGAAAGTTTACCTAGCTAGGTGAAGTGTAGCAATTCATTTGGGTTTTGTTGGTACACATACCCTTGCTCTGCAACTGCTGTTGAAATTCTCAGCCATAAATGCAAATTCTTTCTAATCTGCGAGCCAAATGGCTGCCTGCATCAGATGGATTACTTCGACCCAACAGCATACAAAGGGTTGGGTGGCTACAAGAGAATTTTCATCCCTGTCATCTCTTGGATATTTTAATAAGCTGTTGCCAATAAGGTTAATCATGAAGACTGCCATGTTGCTGTTTCCTCACTCTCCCATGGAGCTGCAAAGTGCTTGTTGGTAACTTGAGGAGTTACGACTTTCTCTTTGGGGACTGGCTGAGGCACGAGTTAAGGCTTCAAAACTCTTTCCTCCATAGCAGCTACGCAATGACGTATTTCATCCACATCTGGCACTACCGTCGAGTATGCCTGTGTGTGAACACGTGCCACAGCAGGACAGTGTCCCACCTTGGCGTGGTGAAACCCCTGCAGCACTTTTCCTCAATCTCCATTTCCTGTCCTTGCTGAGGAGTTGGAGAGCGGCTGTAATTCTCCCCGTTCTGTGAAAGTGCCGTTTGCGGATTCTGTTTCTTCTAATGTTGGAAAACGTTGGGAGACTCCCTCCCTGTTTTTATTACCCGAACAGTAAGCCAGCTGATTTCCTAGGCCACGGCCAGAGGATGACTGATGGGACCCAGGGAGCTGGTTCTGTCCCTTCAGCAGGAGGCGTGCACCAGAGACGGGGGCTTTTTTTTGCCTTGGAACAAACATTTAGCTAAGTACCTACACACGTCCCCCCTCGTTGCTGGTGCCATGCTAACATACTTCTTTTTTAAAGAAAGGCTGCATTTCTTTGATTGCCTTACGCTGTCACCACGATATTCTTTAAACACTTTTCATGCTCGGAAGCTTTGCAGTCCGATTTCTGCTCAACAAGAAACTGAAACAAGTTTCTAGGGGGAGCAGTGAGGCTGCTGGCAGTTGGTCTCAGAATGAGTTTCTCCTGCCCCTAAATCTTGGAGGACTTAAATCTTTGAAAGCAAGGGGAGTTCCAGGCAACTTTACGCTGCAGCAGGGTGCTTCGCTGCCAGGTGAGGGGCGCAGTTAAATGATACACGCAGAAAAACAGACTTGCGGGTAATTGTTTCTAAGCCGTTCACTCTCTGGTCTGTCAACATAGGGCAAGAGAAAACTGAAACTGGTTACTTTTAGTAACTTGGGAGGATACCTCTGTGTAGTTGTTGGGTTTTTGTTTTTTTTTTTTTTCACAAAGAAGAGAAATGCATGTTAAAAATAGAGCGATCGTAAACTGAGCAAATTTGGTGAAGGTGTACTCGGGGCATGTGCTGCTTCAAAGCTTTTTTTTTAAACGCTATTTCCACTTGCTATTTTTAACTTTATGGAAGACCACGGTGAAGAACAGGGAACGTATTATACCGCACCGTCACGTGCTATCAGCTTTTCAACACGTTTTTCAGTTGAAAGCATGGGACAGCGTCACCTCCCCGGCTGCTGGCCCCTCTCCGCGTGACTGCGCGGACCCGGCCTCACGGGAGGTGGTGTCGCCTCTCCATCCGCAAACCGTCCCTTCTCCCAAAAAGGTGCTTTCCCCCTAAACCCAAGAGAGATTGAGTAGGCCAGACGTGAACGACATGATGTGGAAGACTTTCAGGCTTCCTCTGGAGAAGCCTGAAATGTTTTGGGGGCTGTAGCGGCCCTCACGGCCGCGGCACCCATGCGGACACCTGGATGGACGGAGCCAACAACCCAAGAAGCGAGAGGAGCTTTTGACATCCACGTTGTCTGGGTCCAGCTCCCGGCTTAGTGACTCTGTGTTAAGAGAGCGTAGCGGAAAAGCCATGCGAGATCCTGTGAAGACGCCTTCTCTCTTTCCCACAGAAGAGGTACGAGGGTGGGTGCAGCGAACAGCCCCCGAAAAGGAGTGGCGGGATGGGGAGGGTGCCCCGGCTCAGCAGCACATGACTTTGTTTTCCCTTCTCCAACCTGCTGCAAACAAGGGTGGTAAAAAGTTCTCTCGTCAAACGGCTCGCTGAAAATTCCTGTAATGCAGAGTGTCTTTACACTGGGTTTACATTTTAATCTCGTTATACTTTAAAGACGCTTATTTAGTTTCCAGAGCGATGCAGGGAAGACCGTTAAGCGTGCAGCTGGTAATCACTTTTTGGTGGGATTCGTCTAATTTACTTACGGAATGAGTTTGTTTCGGTTTGTATCACGAATTTGAACGCATAGCTTACAAACACGACAGCAGCAGGGCCTGGCAGCCGTCCCGGTTCCGCTCCCGCTCCCGGTCCCGGTCCTGCTCCCAGTCCCGGCGCGGCGTGGGGGGGGGGACGGGGGCGCGGCCCCGCGGGGACGGGGGCGCTGCCGCGGTCGGGCAGCGCTTAATGGCCGCTTCCCTTTGAAAACCCGACCCGCTCGGGACAAAGTCCACCCGACATCGCGGACTCGAGCGACCCGACCCCCTGCCCCCGCCCCGCCTCGGCGGCAGGAAGGAGAGCGGCGGGCGGGAGCGCGGTGCCCGCTGCCCGGCGGGGGTCCGGGGCCGGGGCAGGCCGCGGGGGGCGGGCAGCCGCCCGGGGCGGCTCTCGGTTTCACTTCGCCGCCGCCTTCGGGAAGTTTGAGGCGCGGGAGTGACACCCTGACACCCCCCGCCCCCGCCTTTCACCGGGAGTTTTCCGGGACGGGACGCGCCGCGGCGGCCGGGCCCGGCGCTGACCCCGCGGTGCGGGGCTGCCCCCCCCGCCCCGGTCACCGGCAGACGGGGCGGAGCGGCAGGGAGCCGCACGGAAGACGCCGTGCCCCGCGCCTCGTCCCCCGCCCCGCGGCAGCGCGTCCTCACCCGGCGGCGGGAGCCCCGGCGGGCCGCTGGCGGGCCTGGCGGCGGGGAGGTTAGTGACCCCCGCCCCTCCCCCGCCCGGTGCTGGGGGTTTTTTCCCCTTTTTTTCCTCCCCCCCCCCCCGTTGCATAAATTATGCCGGGCGGGGCGGTGACGTCGCGGCGGGGCGGGGCGCGCGGCGGCGCTCGCCCCCGGGGAGGGGGCGGTGTCGGGGGCGCGCCTTGTGGCGGCGGAGGGAGGGGAGGGAGGGAGGCGGCGGGGGCGGGCGGGCGCAGGGGGCGGCAGCCGCGGCAGCCGCCTGGCTGGCTGGTGTCGCGCTCGGCTCGGCTCCGGCGGGCGCGCTCGCTCGCTCGGGAACTATCGGATTAAACTTGAATCGAGTGAAATTACACAAAGGAGCGAAGCGGAGCCGGGACCCGGCGGAGACCCCGAAAGTACCCGAGACCCGCGCTGACCCTTCCTCTCCCTCCCCTCCCTTCCACCCCTCCTTCGCCCGCCCGCCCCGGTCAGGGATCCCCCTCCTCCCCTCTTAGCCCAGCCCCGGTGCGAGCGAGCAACTCCGTGCGTGTGTGCGTGCGTGTGTGTCTGTGTCTGTGTGTGCGCGAGACCCGCACCCCGCCTCGCCCCCCCCGCCCCCCCCCCCCGGCCGGCGGCACCAACTCCGGAGCGTGTCCCCTCCTCCTCCCCGGCCCCTCGGCGGAGGGCAGCGAGGGAGCGAGCGGGGGACACCGGTCCCCGACGGCCCCCGACGGCCACGCACCGGCCCGGTGAGTGACCCCGCACCTCGCTGGGCGCGGAGGGAGGGAGGGAGGGAGAGAGGGCGCCGGCCATGGAGCCGGGGACCCGCGGCAGGTCGTCGTCCTCGGAGGAGCGCGGAGCGGAGCGGGGGTGCTCGCTGCCGGCGGCGGCCCGGGGGGGTGGGGGATGCTGCGCCCCGCCGCGGCTCCGGGCGAGGCGGGGGGGGGGGGGGGGGGGGGGGGGGGCGGGGGTGTCTCAGCGGGGCACTTCCCCGGGTGTAAATGGCTTTTTGTTGTAGCTGCGGCCGGGCGGCCGCCTGCCTCGCCTCGGGGGAGGGGAGGGCACCGGGGAGCCGGAGCGGCGGCGCCCCTTCCCCTTCCCCTCTTCCCCTCCCCGCCCCCCCCCCCCGCTGCTCTCCGCAAGTTTGGAGGGTGACTAAAAATCCGGGAAAAGTTGAGCGAAACTGCGCGGCGGCGGCGGGTGGGGGCGGCGGGGCCCAGCGCCGGCCGGGATGGCCGCGGGAGCGCTTCCCCCGCTGACCACGCTGACGGCTCCCGGCGGCCGCGGCGGCACAACAAGCGCTAACAAAGTGAGGGCGCTTCCCCGCCGCGCACGGCCCGGCCCGGCCCGGCCCGGCACCGCCCCGCCCGCCGCCGCGCTCCCCGCTCCGCGCCGGCACATGGGTCGCCGGGCCCGGGGCCGGGGCCGGGCCGCGGCGGGGGCACCCCCAGCGGAGGCCGGGCGGTGGGTGGCGGCGGGCGGCAGGAAGGCGGGCGGGGAGGGAGGAGGAGGAGGAGGGAGGCGGGAGCACGAGGTGCCGCTCCGGCCGCCGGTGCGCGCGGCGGGGGGGATCGTCCTGCCCCGGCGGCGGCACCGGGAGGGGGCAGGGGGCGGCCGGCGCTCTCCGGCGGCCGGAGAAGAAAGGGGAGCGGGGGAAGGAGGGAGGGGGCGGGAGGGGAGGACGGTACCTAAGGCAGCCGGAGCGGTGCCGGCGGACGCCGCATAATAGGGGCTTCACCCCGCCGGGCACCTCGCTCCGCCGGCGCGGGGCCGGCCGCGGGCCGGGGCGGGCGGGCGGCGCCGCCGCCGCCGCGCACATGGGGTCGGGGCCGGGGCGCTCCCCCCCGCCCCGTTCCGGGCCATTTTGAGGGTGAGCGGAAAAAGGTGGTGTGAGGCCAAGCGGTCAGGGCGCGGGGCGGGCTGGGGCGGCCGGGGCGCGGGGCGGGTGGGGGGGGGGGGCGAGCGGAGCGGCGCGGGGCCGGCGGCGGGCGCTGCGTGCGGGCCGGCGGGGAGCGGGCAGCGCGTGAGCGTGAGCGCGCGTGTGTGTGTGCGTGTGCGGTGGCGGGGGGAGGGGGGCAGGGTTGTTAGTGAGTCTCAGGGAGAAGGCGCTGCAGGCAATGAGCAGCCATCATTACGTTGCATTCATTTATCCCGGTAGCGTTACATCAGGGGACGCGCTCCCACGCCGGGGGAGCCCCTCCGGGCGGGCCCCGCGCCGCCGGACCGGCCTTCGCGGGTGGGTGTCCGGGGGGGGTCGGGGTGCCTGGGAAGGGGGTGGCTGTGGGGCAGGGGCTGGAAATGGAGCGGGTGTCTCGGCTCGCTCCTGCACCCCGCTCACGCCCGGGTTTAAAGTAGTTGTTTTTTAAACAGACAATGGACAAAAGGAAAGTAGCGATGCCCGGGAGTTCCCTTCCCGGGGCCGGGGGCCGCGCAACTCTCCCGCACTTACCCACTTTCCGCCTTTGTTTTCGTTTGGGAAGGGACCGAGCGCGCCGTCCAACTACAGGAGAGGGCGATTTTTTCATTTGCGAGAAGCTTTTTCTTTTTTCTTCCCCAGCCACTTGGTCTGTCGTGGGGTTTTGGCTCGGGGAATATCAGAATAACCCCGACGCGATAAGTTTGTTTCTGTGGCGATGTGCGTCTCGATTTTACTTTCATCAAAGCAGATTGCGAGCCGTGTTTATCCTAGGAGATGGCTTTCGGGAGAACGTGCTTGCCTTTTTTTTTTTTTTTTTTTCCTTCCCCTTTTCTTCTTTTCTCGTGGTATGTGGGACTAGCAGAGATACAAACAAGCAAGTTGAACAAAAAATGTTTCTGTTCGTTTCCTCACAGATCATCTATTCTAACGACGGCAAAAAAAATCTTAATGACTATGACCTTAGCAGCATGGGTAGCTGATTTATCCCAATTATAAATCCCGTTAGTTTGCGGTAATGTGTGAGTATCAATATATAATTCATATTAAAAAGCATGGTCGGTGGTGTTTGGTTTGGTTTTTTTTTTATAAAAGTTGAAATCTATCGGTTTCCAATGAGAGTGCTGCATCTGTCGCTTGGAGTGTTTTTGTCTCGCTGTTGCACAACAGAGGCTCTCTAGTCTTTAACCTAAAATGGCAGCTTTAATTTGACTGGGGCCCATTCATTGACAATGATAATAAAAAGGCTGAAAGCTAAATGTAGCTGGATGCTTGGGGCGCGTTTGCAGAACTCTCTCCTTTCCATTGCTAGGCGCTGCTAAGAGAGGAACTTCGAAGCTCTCTAGTTTCTATCCTGAAAGTTTCCAACATGTTTGGTGGTTTGTTTTTTTTTTATTAAAAAAAAAAAAAAATCAGTTACTCTGCATAAAACACATTCTAGCTGGCAGGCTTGCTGACAAACTTAACAGAGAGGAGATAGTTAGAGGGGGCTTCTTCCAAGAGGTCTGCCTTTTTAACAGCAGCGGAAAAAGTCTAGTAATGCCTTTTAAAATAAGATGCAGTCCGGGGGAAAATTAACCATTTGTTTCTGAGGTTTGTAACAGGTGATTAGAACAATTACATTCTTCACATTTTCCTATCTCCAGCTACTAAAAGCGGGAACGTTTCTTGTTTCCTCTTCTTTGGTGTTGTAAATGTGCTCAGGGTTCGCAGACATCCTTTCGATAGTGTGCTATTTTCCTGTAGGATAAAACCACAACTGCTTGGGGAAAGTAATTATTTTTTGTGTGAGACATCATTTGAAGTTTGAAACAGTTTTACAAAACAAAATTTCCCCTACTATAGCATTGGAAAATGCCTCGGATTCACGCATCCCCTGTCCTGCTTTTCTGTTAACCTAAACTGCTTATTTTCAGTCTCTTTTGAGGTCTATTTTAAATAAGAAATACATAGAGATTATTACGAAAGCTGTAGAACACGCTCTTAGAAGAGCATTAAATGTTTGCGATTGCAAGTTTAACTGAATTAGTGATTCACTGATACTAATTGGATAATCGTATTTGACCAAATATCTTACTAAATATTTAACAACGTAATGATATTTCTGTTATTACTTGTAGATCCTGTTTTGGTTATTTAAACAGTGGAAAAAACCTGCTCAGATTGGAAACCCAAAACAATTTTATTGCCTCTTCAGTAATTAAGGAAAGTTTCGATCATAGGTAAAGATCACTCAGTCCTTTTAGGAAAATAACAATTTCTAAGGACGTAGTGTTGTGAAAATACCGGTCAAAATGAGGTAGAGTGGAATACTGCCTATTGCAGTCAAAACTCTCCACTGTGGTGGGAGACTGGGGTTGTAACCATTTTCTTTTGAATTTGGGTAGTGCAGAAACCTGAAGAGTTAGGTCAAAGGAGCACTGTAAAGACTTCCCAGTCCATGCAGAGGGGCTCAGTTAACCAGAGCGTAGCTTTTTTCACGTGAGTTATTTGCTGTTTCGCACTGAAAAGCTTTTGATGAACGTCCACAGTATTTCCCCTTAACGCTTGAATAATACTAGGACTCGGTAAGATGTAAAAGGAGTTACTCGCAAGTAAAGGTGAAACAAGCTGATGGCGAAGCTGAAAAAAGTAGGCTGAAGAAGGCGATGCGCTGCTCGGTCCCGGTCCGGGCTTGGCACGGGTGGCCCCTCGGTGTCGGCGGGCCCGTCCTGCCCTGGCGCGGAGGGAGGCCATGCGCGAGCTCTGCGCCCGGCGCCCTGCTGCAGACGGCGGCTGCGCGGGCAGGACGTGGCCTCGGCCCTTCGCCGGAGGAGCATCTGCAGTGTAAGAATACAACGCCGCCTTAAAACCTTAACAAACAAACAAGCCTAGCCCAGACGTGATTTTCTGTACAGGTGGAAGGCCTGAGTAATAGGAACTTCGCAGGTTTTCAAAGAGCTGCTGAAGTGTCGTAGTGAGACTCTGTGGTTTGCCATGTCCATGGCATCCTATAGCAGCTGGCTGTTTGGTTTTTTGTTTTGTTTTTAGTGCATGGCGTGATACGTCAGGGTTGTTGGGGTGGGAGGAGGAGGAGGAAAAAAGTAGCCAGAAAGAAAGAGGGTGGAAATAAACACATGCGTTGCCCTGGATCCTGTGCCTTAACTCTATCCCTTAGTTCCCATTCATCTTATTTTTACATTAATTTTCAGAGGGAAAGCTTTTAGAATCTGCTGGTTGGTATTTGCTCTCGTGAGTCTAGTGTTAGTTACTCCAATAAATTTGCACGGCTAGTAAGGGTACAGGCAACCGTGTGACAAGTGGTGTGTGTCTGTCCTTCCCCCAGTTCCCTTAAATCCTGACTTCCAAACCCTTTTGTATTTGTCTGCTATGAACAGATCACTAACTGCTCAGATTTATGAGCTGGTTAACTGATGCCCCTAAGTAACACAGGTGATACTTTTATGTTCCCTGTATACATAAGTAAACTGCAGATTTTAGTAAATAATTAAACTGTCTTTTTTACAAATGAGTCTTCTGTGTGTAGGTGAGGCTTTAGGTTTCACTTTTCCAACAGAAAAGTTACTGTATTAATTTACTGCATCTATTTAGCTTCATCATTAAGATAGACATTAACTTAATCGTTTCTCCTCGTTTGTATTTCTGTGAATAGCTTGTTTGCACAAACCTCTGGATTTTAATGGAAGAAAGTCTCAAATACTGTCTGTATTTTGGCAGCGATAAAAAGTATAATTTATTTTTAGAACTCTTTCAGAGGAAGGAGTGAGGTGCAGTATGCAGAAACATCCCATGTTTTTATGAGGATTCTGACAAGATACTGAAACCTGATGGAAGAGTTTTCCTCTTGGTCTCTTTCTGCCTGCAGACTCTAACTGTAACTTCTAGTGGTTTGTATCCTACCCAGGATCAGCGGTTGTGGAAGTACCATACCGTAGTTCCACACTAAAATTCTTACTTGGAAGATGAATTTGGAAGGCATGATACAAAAAATAAAAAGGAGGCTGCGACCTAAAGAACACATTCCAAGCACCTGAATATGACAACAAAGCTCTTAAGGATATTCTTAAGTATACAAAAGCTGATTAGCTCTTAGCTTCCAACGTTGTGACTTTTCAAAGATGTAAACGTGCACCTAGAAGAAGCCAAGTTAAAACCAAGGATCTTCGTGCTGTTGGGTTCTCTCGTTTCATGAATGCCGCTCAGTAGTGGTTTCTAAGCATCTGATTATTCTGCTGCCGTTACGCTAAATGCATTCTCCTTTTAAAAAAGAAAAAGAGAGATACGACTTAATTTGAGCATTTTCGTTTAAAAGTTGAAATTCAGTAAAAGAGTGCTAATTATCAAGTAAGCCACTGTATTAGTAGAGCATCGTGACACATGACTGTGAAAGCTTATTGACGTGTAGGAACTAACCAGAAGCCCTTGCTGGCATGATACAGGCTTGCTTTGCTTTGTAGTGACCTATATAGCTATTTCGGGTGTGGTTTTGCTTGACTTTCATGGGAGCTGTGTCCAACCTTCCGCTGACATAGACAATTGCTGTGACGAGAGGGCCTTCGGGGGAATGGTGGGGAATAAATAACTTTGAGAATCAATTGTCTGGAAAAAGTCATTGTAGCCAACATGTCTGCCTTCTTCCTAACGGTTCTGAGAGGAAAATGAAATTTCACATATAGGTCCTGATCCGAGAGGTTATTCTGTTCAGGTTTCATGTAAATATGGGCTGGTAATCGTAACGAGTCAGTGCAGCAACTTGCCTGCCTGGGATTAGCTGGTGTGTGGAGAATCCAACGCTGAATAGTTTTGGAAGCGCTTTAATTTTAATGTCCTTGGGCCACTTTCTGAGCTGTTGGGTTGAGCTTTCTGTTTGCTGGTAGGACTTCAACAGGTAGCTGGCTTTAAAATTCCTTCTCAGTGATTTTTGAAAGAAATTGGCCTACCCCACAGTTTATTTTGACTTCTGTCTCCAAAGTGTCACTTCTTAAAGCATTTTATGGAGGTGTACATCAGATGTACGAAGTATGATTCCTTTTATGCAGCAAAACCAGTCCTGCTCTGAAATCTAAATGTTTTATTTCTATTTCCTGTCCCCTCCCCCCCCCGCCCCGCTTTCCCATAGATTTTTTTCTTTTGCTTTGGATTATGCCTTTCTTTCCTATTGGGTTTTTAATCTTCTTTCCAATTTATATTGCACTCTGTTTGCTCAGTGGAGTTGCATTTTCTTGCTAGTCTCAGATAATTAGGGTATGTTGCAAAATCAACACGCGTTTCAACTCTTAATAATACTGCTTTCTACCCAAAGCATGGAGGATGCTTTTGTCGGTGTGGGAAGAGCTGGCTGGTTGCACCAAAGCCTGGGGAAGTCTCATGTTAGACCCTGGTCGGCAGCGGAGAGCCAGAACAGGGGCCGTTTGGGTGCTGCAGCCTGCCGGCAACTTTCTGAAGGTTCTTCATGACCCTTGGAATAGGAAAGGCCTCTTGTCATTTTGAGTTTTGTTTTTGTGAAAATGAGGTTCCCCCATCATTTAATAGTTGAGAAATACAGCTGTAATCGTTTCTCTTGCTCTTTGCATGGAGTAGTTGTGAGTGGGGAGAGTCTAGTCCCATCACGCTTCACATGAAATGGGAATAGTTGTTGTGGGATATCCCTTTCCAAACGGAGACATGTGGCGTGCGGGGAGGAGCTCCTGTGGGGGATTGTGATGTTTTTTAAAGGAGTAGGGAAGGTTTGGAGACCAGGAACTATGTGACCAGTGGTAAAGCGGATCAGAACCCTGGAGCAAGTTCAAGGAAGGCTTTATTAAAGGCACTTTTGTCCTGGGTCTTAAAATAGGAAGCCTGTGGAGTTATTTACAGGGTAAACAGGATTTGTTAAACGGTAGTCTCTAGGTGTGAAGGAATACCGGTCATTCTGTGAGAGAGGATTCAGGAGAAAACTAACTAAAACTGAACTGAAAGCTGGAATTTTAGAAATTTAAGAGATCAGTGATAGGACAAAACAAGGAGAAAAAGTCTTCGTCAGAGAAAGCATTGGGGTAGTGCTGTTCCGGGAGAAATGTGAAACAAGCCCTTATGTGAGAGGAACGGAGAAATTCAGTTAAAGTCTTCAGTATTAACCGCTTGGGTGAGCTAGTAAGTGGGCATTCTGAGTTGATGATAACTTATTATAAGAAAATACTCCTTGCTTCAGAGAGGACTCACCAATGTAGTTGTTGAGATTTGAAATCCAAAGCTGCAATGTTACTTGGTAAAACGTCTTACAGGAAAGTGTGTGTCAGTCTGGACTGTAGAGAATAGCAGTTTAGTATTTCTTCGAGTTGAAAATAAGACAACCAGAAAGGAGATAGGGCTGACTTTGTTCTTAATGCTTGATAGAAGGAGGATTAAAGAAAGGAAGGTAATGATGAGGCTAACAGATGTTCAAAAATTGCTCTGATAAGGCTGAGATAAAATTGTACATAGGTGAGAGACTGGTAAATTTCAAGGATGCATCTTAATTAGTCGTTTAGGGTATAACAAATGTTTTCAAAATCTTACCTATTCCTGGGTAGGAGAGCATATCTGAAGTCCAGAAATCTGGCATCCCAGGTAACTTGCTGCTTTTAGTTCTATATTTGAATATGCATTGTCTGTTCACATGGAATCAGAAATACCTAAACAACCATAACTGTGGTTATTGGCTTGAAATAAGATAGAAAAATACGATTTTTTTTTTTTTTTTATTGTCTCAACTGTCTGGCATGTATCTAGGCAAGTCCTGCGGCTTTTTGAGGATGTGCTCTGGTTTGCACTGCTATTGGACTGGAGTAGCTGCTTGTTGGATTTGGTGGTTTATTGCAAGGCAAAAAGGAGGCAGATTGTCATCTCCGGTTTTTGGTTTGAGAGGTACTTGGACTATGTTGCTAGTTCCTGGAAAGATCTTGCAGACTTGACAGGGTGGTATGGTCATGTCAGGCTGGCTTAAATGAAAGCCCTGTGTCATTGTAGCCATTGCTTATGTGAGTTCAGACATTCCTTTAAACTCTGATGCGGGGACTCTCACCAAGGGTATAATTCTTGCCTCAAGTTGTTTTAACTGTGAAGAATTAAACTAAGAGTTTATAGTGAGCAATTTAATATCTCCCTTGATTTAGGAAGGAATCATTCAGAAAGTGAGTTAAATAGGGGTTTCTGGACTGCCTCAGGAGGTAAAGCCTGGGAGAGACCTTCTAAGTAATTCAGTTTATTTATCAGTGCAGTTATGAGGTGTCTGCTGTGCTTTGCATTCATTCGGCTCTGTAATTGGGGTACAGCCTTATTCATCCTTAGTTTAATCATCGTTCTTTCACCGGTGGGGAAGTGAATAATCAGCCTTAAGCTTCACTTCCCCCCTCTTTCTCTCTTGATCTCTGCAAAGGTACATTGTCGTTTTGTTGGTTTTTTTTTTTCCGTACAGAAGTAAGTGAAGGCAGTTACGTGATTCCTGAATTCCACTGCAACCTTATCAGAGGTTACTGAAAAAACCGCATGAGTTCCACCTGCATTTCTCCTTTACTATATTTCCGCAGTAATCCCCAGCCCATGCTGTCCTCCCTTACAGGAGTGACTCTTAGTGAATGTACTTTTTATATTTTAAACAGGATTTGAACTTCGTGGCAGCCACGCAGAAGGAAGGAGTTGTTTCGTAGAAATGGCATGGCCATTTGGTTGGAAGAATCAGCTTGTTAAAGGCAGCGCTAGAACAGGAACAGGCTTTCCAACTTAGGTCCAGTAATTGTTGTAGTGGGTAGTCTTAGAAGTCGAGTGTGTTAGATGTTGCACTGAAACTCAAAAAAAAAAAAAAAAAAAAAAGGAAGGGGGCTGTTTTTGTGTGGCTTTTCACTTATCGTGGTTAGATTTAGAGAAATGCTATGGTAAAGGTGACTGAGTTCTTGAGTGGCTAATTCTCAAGGAAATAAGCTAATGCCTCGCACCTCTGCTTCCCCCTGCCCAAGCCAATGATTACTTAATTTTGGGATGTTAAAAAAGGAAAACCTTGGAATTGCTTCCATTGCTTTTCTCGTAAGAAATCTCCCTAACACAGTTACTTAAAAGATTAATCTCCTTGATCTGTGTCTGTCCTTCCACCACCAGTCCCCTTTCCCTGCCCCCTCCCCCAAAAGAAAGGAAACGAGAATGCCTTTCTGCCTGCCTCTCTGGATGAAGGATGGTCAACCTTTGGCTTGTCAGTGGTTCACGTGCAATTCCTCTGCTGAGATTGTCGCATGACTAGTGGCATAACTGGACTGTGCAGTATAGGGATGGTTGGGCAATGCGAATTTTTGCTGTGGGAGGAACTGGACTAGTAGGGGCTCTTGGAGGTGGATATTACAGAGCCAGCTGGGATGTAGGCTGCATGCCTGATCTTATCCCCCGGTGGGACTTCTGGGATCTGCTGCTGTCTTCCTTTGTGGCTCTGTCTCTGTGGCACTCAGAGATTTGTGGTGTGCTCTGTGGCTGCCCAGCATTAAGATTTTTGGTAGGCAGCTGGTAGAGTCAGGAAGGCTGAAAAGCCCTTGTCTAATTTGATAAGGTGTAACAATGGTGGTGTTCTGGGGCAGGGCGCTTTTTCTCTTCAGTGTATACTGAAATGAGTTGTTTCTGTTTTGAGGTGCCTCCAGGTAGGCAGTGAACTTTGAATAGCAAGATAAGGACTCCAGCGGCTGAGCTGTCCCGTTTGCTGCTGTCATCGATTCAATTTGGCTGTGGGAGTGATATATTTGATACAAGTTCATTTCTTGCTTCTCAAGTGAAATGGCACATCGACAGTAGGCAGTCCGTCGCAGAACGAGGCAGATTGCCCAGTGATTTCTCTCCCTGGGTCAGAAAACCTGGAGACTGGGCATCTAGAGCACACTGTCACTCGCCTGTGGTAGAGCACCTTGCAATGCGTTGGCACATCTGCCTCCCTCCAGATTCTTTCTCTTGGAGTTTGTGAAAAGAGGCACATCAGCCTTCCTGTGATTGGTTTACTTGGATACTGGTGGCAATGTCAGGAGAAAAGGCAAAGTTCTTGCTGTTTTCTCCTTCTCAGAAATACTTGTAGCTTTTCTCCCATCATAATGCTTACTGAGATTGGTGGTCACTTTCCCAGGGCTTTTTTTTTTTTTTAAAGTAGGATGAAATCTGCGAAGCTTTTTTTACCCTCCTCTTCTAATTAAGTTGTCCTTATCTTGCTATTATATTTGTAAGAAATTTTTTTTTCTCTGCTGAAGTATTATATTATTACAGTTTTTGTACAATATTTTTTTTCTAGCTCTGAAGATAGCTGAAAGCTATTGAATGTCTTGTGATCCATCTAATCATTTATAAGTCAGGGCATGGTTTGAGAAATGCAGTGAGCTAATTTAACCGGACATTGTTCTGAAAGGAGAAGTTTCCTCTCTGCCTTTGTCCCCCTGCACCCTTCCTCCCAACCGCATGGCTCTGCTACTTTGTTATTGCAGCAGTGCTTGTCAGGTCCTTCTGTGAACCACTTTAGTTCACTAAAATGGCAGAAAAATAACTAGGTAAAATGGAGAGCATTTTGCTGTTGTAATGAATCAAACTGGCTCATAAAAGGATCTGATGAACACCAGAGCTGGTACGAAGGATGAGGGGGGCCGGTGGTTTGGAAAGCAGCAAGCCCTTTTCATCTTTTCATTTTGGTAGCAGTGAGCAAGTGGATGGGATCAGTTGCCTGGGAACCTTCATGGAAGAAATAGAAATAGAGTAATAATCTGTGAAGCAAAGGACACCAAAAGAAAATGCTGGCCCAAGTTCAAATTGATATTAAAATTTGTTTATTCTAGCGATGGTATGGACTGCATGCTATAAACAGTTTGTCATAATTAATAATTCACTGCCCAGCAATCAGTTTTCCTCTTGAGGTAGGAGACAAAAGCCTTAAAGATTTACTGATGTATAAATGGCTTGTCTGAGATTTTAAAATTTGAAGTATTTAATCTTTAAAACAATTTATTCACAAGAAAGTACATTGCTCTGGGGGGGGTGTGTGATTCCTTTTTTTTTTTCGGCAAGCTTGAAGTTCTCCATTAGGTTCATCAACCTTCTGAGTCAATTTGTATGTCTCAAATTTTATCAAATCAATGTTTAATTCAGTGGATTCAGTTATTGAGAGTTTTATCCCAAGTATCTGCATTATTCCTGTTAGTTTGAGATGGTATGAGAGCTCTTGGTCCTAGTAGATGGCTAAGACTGTTACTTCCTATCCATAGTCTAAAGCTTTCTCATAGCGAAATGAACAAACTCTTAGTTGTTTAGAATTGGTGAAAAAAATTGCAAGTAAAATAACGTGCTGCTTAGTTACTCTTGTAATATACTTTTGCTGCTCTCCAGAGAGAGAGAAACGGGCAGTCTACACTGTGTAGCACAGCAGAGGAATGAACACCTTACAAAAAATCAGTGATTCTGACTGTAGCTCCTGCTCAGGCCACTTGCCAGTTGGAGGTGACTCTTTCAGCATAGCGGTAAGGTGGCATGAGAAACTGCTTGCTTTCTGAAGAGCCCTGGTTATTTTGTAAAGTTATTTGTGTAAACTGCCTGCAATGTGACAGAAAGGGGCTTCTTAGCAGGTGGAAGAGTGGAACCTCATGCTTTCCTTCCTGTTCTTCTCAAGGTTTGGGCAATTGTACATGCCTTAATGGAAGGTAAACACTAGCATAGTTATCCAGAAAAACCCCAGTGTGGTCCACCATCTAGATTCCTCTCCGCAAGTTTTACATCTAAAAAATTCCCTTTCAGGAGCTTACAGGGGATGGCGGGAGGAGCAGGAGAGCGGACTTAATAATTCTAGCTCAAGGCACCGAGGACATTACATTGCATTGGTGAAAACTGTGAGGAGTGGTGGCCCTGACCAGCGTTGCGTGTGTTCAGAGTGAATATTGTAGTTACTAAAAGCAGCTTGTTTACATTAGGAATTGTATGTGCTAGCTCTAATGGGCTTTAGGAAGCCCAAAGCACAGCTGTAAAACATCTGTCTCTGGGACCAGATCTTGTCTGTCTGATGAATTTTTGTCCTGCATTTCATGTTCAGATTTAAAAAAGAAATGGAGAAGTTCTTAGCCTTCCTGCTTGAAGACTGGTTTACACTTGAAAGGCTATCATGCTGTTGTCTTGAACGCAGAACTTAAAATAGTGACTCAGTATTAACTTAACTCCACTTCCTCTTTAATCCGATCATCTTGCTTGCTATATGACCTTATAACACCTTAATTTAAAGGCTGCTTATTCCAGTGGATTAAATTTGGAGGTGTCTGGAGTGGTAGGCATTGCTACAGCAAGGGCTTAAGAGGAACTGAGAAACAGTGTTGCCTCAAAAAAAAAAAAGGGGGAGGGGGGAGAGGGGAATTTCCTACTTGCTATTGCTGATGTATGGTCTGTGCAATAGCACAAGGCTTACTGAAAGGGCAGGAGGAGTTTTGAGCACACGGTTCTGCTGTACCATACGAAAAAGTACATTCATTTCCAGTGAGTGAATTTGATGCTCTTCGTCTCAATTATGCATGGAAGTGATAGAAGTCAAAACATCCGCTTAGTGCATGCATGTCCGAGCGTTTGAATGGCTTTTCTTCTTTTCAAGGCTAGTGGCCTGAGCAGATGGTTGGAATCCAGGAACCTGAATGCTACTCCAAACTGGTATGCCAGGTTCATAATGATGTATTTTGAGGTCTGCCATATTGGGATTTGTAATAGTTGCTCTTCACCTAGCAGCTCTCATCAGATCTTGGTTACTTAGCAAGCATTAATTTGCCTTGTTACTGCTCTTGTGAAGTAGATAAATACTATCCTTAAAAGCAGAGTTGGTCTGATATTTAGTACTTTAAAAAATCCATTTTAAGTGTTTAGAGTCTGTGTCTGAACAGCCTGTTTTTCAGAACTTACATCTTCTTCCTTTAAATATTTTTCTTAGGAGTAAATTCTAAACACTTATATTTTGTGTATTGAGAGTTTAGGGACTATAAGCTTCCCCCTTGTCCTACACAGTTTCCTGAATAAGCTCTGCCAAATAGTCTGTGATTATTACATGTTGAGCTTAGGTTTAGGAGTAAAAGAGTTCAGATAGTATACTTTCTATTCTATGCTGTGTTATTAGACATTTTGACTCACATTTGCTGTGAGGTTTTTCTTCCATCTCAAGTCAAGTTTTTAACTTGACTAAACTACAACTGAACAATCTCTTTGAAGAACTGCATGGTTCCAAGCAGGGGTATGTAATTTGTTGGGTTTGATCTGGGGGTTATGGTGAGTTTTACTGTACCTATGAAAACGTTGATCGTTACAAGTCCTTGAAAGTAAACCATTGGCTTGTGCTGCCTTGAGTCTGACGGAGGTTTAGCAGAAGGTCTGTTCTGCACTGGGCATACACTGCTGTCTTTCAGCTTGGGCTGTGCTCAGCATAGAGTGGAGCAGCACCTTTCTTGTGTTGGGAGGAAGCAGCGGTAGGCTGGAAGCTGCAAAGAGGCAGAGTTCTTCCACTGCTTACAACAGCAATCGCTGTGTCTTCTGTGTTTGTCAAGGGAAAAAACCGTATCCCTAATTTAGGAGACGAGCATGGTCCCCACTTTATAAGTAATAGAGAAGGTTTGTTTTCAGCAGCTAAGATGTTGCACAATGACTTGTGGATTGGAGCTAAGGATTGAATTCAGTCTTCCAGTAATTCCTTTAAGTGCTTAACCTAAATATGTTGTCGTTATTTTAAGTACCTTTTTATAACAGTAGTAAAGCTTCAGCCCAGTGCTTTGAGCTGATATTATCTCTTACAACTGCTGTTTAAATCAGAAAAAGTATGAATATTTTAATTTTTTCACCACCTAGAGTTGTTTTTAATTCTTTCTCCTTCAAATGTGAAAATTTTTTTAATACAAGTTCAGTATTCCTAAAATTTCAATGTGTAACACAACTTTGTTTTGAGTTATTCCCAAACTGAACTTAAAAACCACTACAGGTACTGAGTAGCATCCAGAGAAGTACTGCTTGTGCTGCGGTATTGTCAGCGTTTCTGTTACTACCCTTATCCACCTTTTTTTTTTTTTTTTACTCCCTCAAGGGGTTAAAAACAGATCATAAACTCTCTTTGAATTTTTTGTTGTTAGAATAGGGTAATCTTTTTTTACAGGAATGGTAGAATTTCTGGAGAGTCTGATACTCACTATTTTGGGTGTCCTTGTCTCATTCATGCTGTGGTCCTCTCAAACGTTGTAATCTCACTTTTCGTTCTTGAAGTACTGGTAACATGGACTGAAATACAGTTTCTTCATGAAAGGAAGGTCAAATGATATACTGGAAATCATGCATTAGCAAAGTAGCATTATTTGTCAAGAGCTGTTAAAACCATGTTATGAATACGATCTTGCTTTTTTAGTACCAGAGAATAGCTCTGCCAGTTGAGACCAGAGGTCTGTCTCATCCAGAATCCTGTTTCACAGTGACCGCAGTGGAGGCTGTCCAGAAATAGAGCAAGCCCCTTACCCTCCACAACTGTGCAGCTCAGAATTACCTTGGAAAAAGCAATAGGTAACACTTAATGAATTTTTCTTGCATGAATTCATCTAGTCTTTTCTTGGTCTGTGTAAATTCTTGACTTCCACTGGGACCGTGGCAATGAGTTCTGCCGCTTAAGTACACATTGTATGAAGAACTGCTTCCTTTTATTTGTTTTATTTTGAACCTACCATCTGCTAGTTTTGTTTGATGTTCTCTAGTTTCCTTGTTAAAAGAAAAAGGGAACAATGGTTCACTACTTACCTGTTCCATGCCGCTCCTGATTTCGTAGACTCTCTCCCTCTCTTCCTGGTTGTCCCTTCTTGAGGCTGGAGATGCTGAAGGGTGTTCAAATGCCTGTCACCCCCTTTGGTCCTTCAGTAATTTTACTCTTGAAGTGGAGGTGGGCAGAGCAAACACTGGCACTGCAGCAAGATGTGGGTACCTCAGACTCATCTCTCATACAATTCTGTGTTTGGTGGTTTGTTTTTTTCTTTTTTCTTAAATATGCTTAGCATTCTGTTTACTATTCTGACAAATATTGCCTTCCTAGGTCTATTTGTTCTAGCTCCCAAATCTCTTTCTTGACAATGAGGTAATCAGGTCAGAGCTCAGTAAAATGTATGTTAAACAGTTGGATTGTATTTTCTCAGGTGCATTGCCTTCTATTTACCTACACTGAATCTCATCTGCATTTTATTACACCTTCAGTGGGTATGATGAAGGTCTGCTGCTTCCTTCAGTTGGAAGGAATAGCTGATTTTCATTTTCAGCAAAATGAGCTTGTTAATATTACCAGCAAACTCACTTCAAGGCTCACTACCTGTTTCTAGATCTTTTATATGCATGCTAAACAACACAGGTCTGGAAAAGAGTCAGGTGATGTTTCTTAACCTTTCTTCCTGTTTTGAACTGGTTACTTATCCATGTGAAGACCTTCCCTCTTTTGGTTTTGTAGCTTAGTTTCTTTAGGAACCGTTGGTGGAGGATCTTTGTTCAGCAGCTGGCACGTGTTTTGGTCATCCAAGTTAGCTCAGACTTTGACCACTTATCAATTGCTTCAAAGAATTCCCATGTATTAGTAAGACAGAACTTTTCTATGGGAAAGCACCGATGTCACTTTCATAGTCTGTACTTAGCTACCTGCCCATGAACATTGTTTCTTGTATCTTCTACTTATTTGCCCTGCTGAGACTTTGGACTTGCTGGTCTGTAGTTCTTGACAGCGTAAAGGTGTGACTGACCACCTTTCAAAACTGATGCGCCATTGACATGAAAGCAGTGTTTGACACCAAGATATCACGTGGCATAGTGGATAGATAGGCTATTTTATCCTTCAGCTTTTCAGAACTCTTGGGTGAATACCATCTTTCTTTGTTAACTTGCTACTGTTTGCTTTGGTTTGACCAAAACTACCTCTGAGGCTTTACGCGATGAAAAAGATGAAGGCTTCCCTTAGCTTCTCCAATGGCAGTAAATGCAAAAGACTTTAAATTTTGTTTATTTTCTTGGAGTATTTCTTTCATATCTTGGTTATGTGTTAGCCCAGTGGATTCTCTAGAAGGCTTCACGTACCTGGCATTTGTGAAAGGACCTGTTACTACTTTGCCCCTTGTTCTCAATTTTACTTGCTAGTTCTTTTTTTTCTGATTTATTCCCCTCTTGATGAAAAATGTTCTTACTGATACCCTTCCCAGCTTGCGGTTTAACTGTGATGAATTTTTTCTTGGGTCTCTGCATTTTCAGTGTAGTAATTAATTTTTGTCCATTGTCTGCAAATGTTTTCTCTGACTGTCTCATTTTGTTTCTCTTACCAAGCTTCCTCATTTTCATGCATTTTTCTCTTTGAAAATAAGCACTCCAATAATGCATTTTTGTTGCTGTTTCTTTTTTAGGAATGCTAAACTTAAATATATTTAATGGATTTCATTAGCAGTAGCTGTGAGTCATGGTATAGTCAAGTCAAATATGACATGGGCAAATCTGAATGTAATATAATTTGTTGGATGTTGAAATAGTCCATAATCTAGTTAAAATGCAGCAGTGTTGCTCTGTGTGCTTCACCGTAACTTTGGAGAAGTTGTTTGATAAATATGATTTATATACTTTTATAGCCTGTTTTCTTCTTGCCAGAAAACCAGTCACCTTACCAAGTTTTACAAGTGGCATGGAAATTTATTTTGAATGCCACTGATTTATTTGAGTGAGACAGTATGTGACTATGTCTTTCAGTTATAATTCCCCATCAATTGTAAATTGATGCATTTGTTCAAATACACAGTATAAAACAGTATTACAATGAAGCTGTAGTTATCATGGGAACCATAACTTTGACTTTGCTTTTTCTTGGCTTCCTATGTGAAAAACTGTACTGTAGTATATTATTTAATTGTTTAGTACTGAGGTCTCTCTGTTTTATCATAGTATGTGACATGCTACAGTACCACCCTGTATAAAAACCTTTGGCCTTTGGTGCTTGAAGCAGTGGTGGAACAGTAAGAGTTTATTCATGTCTTCATATATAGATATGGAAGTACCATATTTAGAAAAACGTTTACACAAATAATAACCACTTCGTACTGGGTTTTTTTGAGAATTATGTTGCTTTGCTTAGCTGAGAAGTACTTGGAAAGACTACAGTAAGTCTGTAAATCTAAAGTCATAGGCATCGACTGTTACTTCTGTGTTTCATTTGATAATTTCTGTTAGAGAAGAGGCTATCCTGAAAGTTACTTAGACTTTCAAAGTAGTCTATAATATGCACTCATGCAGAATTTCAGCATAAGCAACTGAATTTTGGGGAGTTTTATAATTAAGTAATGGAAAAAATGTTTGTTGTATAAAGATCGTGAAATATTTGAGACCCCATAGTCATGAAAGTAGGTGAACAGATCTTATAAAGAAGGAGCAGTTGCATTTTCAAAGTGGATGCTCTGAAAGGTGGCAAGTATGAGTTCGTAACACTTAGAAATAAACAGAATTTTAAGAGAGATCTTAGAAAATTCTTTTTTTTTCCTGCCAAGAATACAAGTGTGATGAAAGGCTTGTGCCCATTCCAATTGTTGAGGAGTCATGGTTGTGCTTTGATAAGTTAATTTTTAAACTTTCTCATGAAACCTACTTCAGCTTCTAGATAGCATGCCATATGTAGAAAGATAAGCTCATCAGTTGTTTTGTTTTCTTCTTAAAATAAGTTAAATTGCAATCTATGTGCTTACAGGTAAATTTGTTGAGGGTAACAGGGAAACAGACTATATAGAAGTATAGGGTTTTGGTTTAAGAAAGAACTTAAATGAAGTTTAGGATGGGGTCATTTTTTGGTTCAAATAATACTAGCAAAGCACCGAGAAGAAAGTGGAGGGCGTGATTTTTCTGTCTGCAAAGTCAGGGTTGGTAACAAAATCTGAAGTAACAAGGCTTGAAACTAATCCAGCCTAGACACAATCAAAAGCAGTGTGTTGTGAGATGGTAAATTCTCTTAGGTGGTGTTTAATGAGGGGTGCTCTTGCCATTTTTTGTGCCTCTTCCTGAACTAATGTGTTTTGAACTTCTCCTCCTAAGTAACTCTTAGGAAGAATTGAGGGGAAATCTGGAATTTGTTTGTTAAAAGCTGCGTAGTTGTTGTGCATTAGTACAACCTATCTCTGCTGTTGGAACATCACAAGCTATCAGTCATTTAGTGCCCAGGTTTAAATGGAATAGGGGCTTTTATAGGCTGATTTATTAGACTACATTGCTTATAGGCTTGTTTAAAAGTGTTGCTAGCAAATTTGATATGAAAAAATGACATAAAGACAGTTGGAGAAGATTTCGTCATGGTCTATGAATAGCTGATAAACAAAACGAGGTGCTGTAATGCTGTCGTTTCCTCCCTTAACCTCCTTGTCCCCCATCCCCCCATGCACATGGGATTTTGAAAATGGCATTGGGAGGGCGAAGTAGGTCTTAATCTAGTAGCATGAACAAAGCTATGGATTATAGGTATCTGCTCCTGTTTCTGTGATCCTTGTCAAAGGCATATATCACTTTTGTTCCCCCCATCCCCCAGCAATAAGGCAGTATCTTTTGGGGCTGGCAACAGGCTTTTAAAAGGCTGTGCTCCATCAGATACATTCTTAACAAAGACCTCTAAGTAGCTGGGTACTGCACCACAAACAACAATTCTCATTAAATTGTAACTTTGAATTGCTGAAAATCGAGACAACTCTATATTAGGTTTCTTTATTTTAAGCTATGTTAGAAGCTCAGTGTTTTAAGTCTGAAATACGTAAAAGATATCAAACTATAAGGCAGGACAGCCTTTCTGCAAGCCAAATAAGTGTTTCAGATAAGTTTGGTGTTGATGATTTAATGATCTTGTTAGTATTATCTTATTTTTAATCGAAAAGGCATATGTGTTGGATGAGTGGTATGAAATAACATCATGTGCTTTGGGTTCCGTGTCCCTGTTGTAGAGGATGTATGGAGCAGTTATGCATTAGCAGAATAGAGTCCCAGCACAGGGTTTGTTGTAGGATAAAATCAAAACTGACTCTTTGACAGTAAGTTGTCAGTTTTCCTTGCTTTTTCAAAGGCTTGGATACATATTTGTTCCTTCTGGTCTACCCTGAAGTTTAACAGGGCGATAGGGCTCATCCTGAGTTAACTACAACAGCAAACTCTTGGAAATTTTATGTAGAAAGTACTTAAAAATGTTCATAAAGATGGACTATCCTACTGTGGTTCTGATGCCTCCTTTCCCTCCTGTGCGATTATTGATCTGAATCACAGACGTATGTGATTGGAGCATGAGTTGATTTATATTTGCCCATCACTCAGCCTCATTTTCTTATTAATGAGATAGATAAGGATAAGTGGAAGGAAATAAATTATTTGTTTCTGTTTAAGCACAGTTTTTGCATGGTTAAGAATGATGCTTTTTCTTTCCTCTCTTTTTCCCCTTTTACCCTTTTATGTCTACAAAAGAAACAGTCAAACTACCAGTTACATGTTTTTAGCTGGAGGAGTGGAAGAATAATCCAGGCATTTAATTTATTGGGTATAAAAGGAAGATGCTTATCTGAATATTCAGGTAAATACTACTGTAATACAAAGAAGATGTAAATTTGGAGTAACATTTGAAAAGCATGCAATTGCAAGGGGGAAAAAAAAAAAAAAAAACAACAAACCAGTTTGGCCAATTCTTGGTTTTTTGACTGGGCAAGGAAGTTGGGGCCTCAAGGTGAAGGGTCTGGATAGTTCCAGAATATGGGGATGCAATTTAAGACAGTAGTCTTAGTCACCTGGCTTGGAAGAAAAAATACAACCTCTGTGTTTAAACGGATGCATATTTAGAATTGGTAACACTGTTAACACCAACATTACAAACACTTTGCATTTTTATAGACTGAAATCCCATCCATCATCTCTAGCCTTTCCCAAAAATTGAGAGATCTGAATTCTGTTAGCATATTCTGTCTTGTGATAAGCCTGGTTGTATCTAGCTATTCTTCTGGTCATGGGCCATCATTTACCCTATTTGATTACAAAGCTGTTGTGCATTAACTAATGGAATCCATAATATGTTTAAACACATGCACAACTGGCATTTTCTGTGTT
The DNA here is from genome assembly GCF_030936135.1 of Gavia stellata. Classification (NCBI taxonomy): domain Eukaryota; kingdom Metazoa; phylum Chordata; class Aves; order Gaviiformes; family Gaviidae; genus Gavia; species Gavia stellata. The sequence goes on along the minus strand of NC_082596.1, from coordinate 41,186,814 downwards.
AACAACTCCAAACTTTATACTGGGTTTCCTTATGTCTTGTAATTTCTCTTTAAAATCTTTGTGAAATTAGTAACTTGGACCTTCTGTGTAATTAACAGCGTCCATAAAAGTGATCTGTGAAGGAAAGATCAGTGTTTTTTTGGAGATGCACAACAGATATGACTTTAAATTTTGTTCATCTTAGTCCAAGTCAAGGTTTCTCTAACATGAAATGTCACTCACTGGAATTAAACTTATTTCACACTGAGGCTTCTGTTTTAAGATACAGGTATTTTCAACAGTGGAAGGTTAAAAATGATACCTTGAAATATGTTCCTGTTATCTTGAAATATGTCTTGAGTCAGCAGCTAAGTCAGGTTCTGGTTTTGAAACCTGATAGATCCCAGCTTCTGGTATTCCTTCAAATAAAACTGTCTTTTGCTCGGAGATTGAACATTTGGAGTTAGTCATAGATGTGAGCTTTGTGAAGTTGCGAAAATGAGGCTCGGGTTATAGAGCCAGAAATCACTCTCTTAGAAGTTTGATTTGTTCATTCAAGAGACTTGGCATAGTCAAGGGTAGAAACCTGTTCTTCAGAATGGCATTCACTTTTCCTATATCCATGTATATATTTCATTTTTTGTTGGCTAGCTAACTGACCGCAGCAAAATGATTACATGAGGTAAAGCAGAAAAATTACAAAAGAAAAACTGTCCTCTTGCACTAATTTTTGTATATTAATTACAGGTTATTCTTCATTTGTGACCCTGAAAATCCACATTTCCTACTAGAGAACTAGTAACTCTTCAGTGGATAAAACATCTCTCTCTCTGGTCTGTAATAAATATAGCCTATGATGTAGATATTTGCTGTAAGCTTTAGAATCGGATTTTTGTCAGTCTATAAATTCTCATTTTCTTCTTACACTATTTGTTGAATATAATTGCTATTCAGGTGATGATTACTACATAATTGCACTTGTTAGGCTGAGTGGATCCACTGTGTGTAACTTTAGGTAAAAGATCATCTATATAATGATGCCGAATGATAAAGCCATTGATAATTTGTTTTCCTTCAGCAATAGCATTGCAATTCTGTGATACCACAGTTGGTATCCTTTTAAAAACACTTCTAAATTGTTGGAGGAGCATCCTGTGTGATCGCTCTTGTATTCAATGAGTTCTTAGATGGTTCTGAAAGATTTATAGTGAAGTCCAAAGCATTTCAAGGCCAAGTATAGCAGTCTTGTCAGATACAGCTTTACAGCCTAGTGACTTATAATGAGAGTAGAATGTAATTAGAAATTGTCCGTGTCTTTACTGAGTACTGATGAAAACTATGGCTCAAAGGTTAATTCAAATAATAATTAATATTGGTTTCTGTCAGAACGGGGTGGTAATGAAATCTTTGTCATACGATGACTCTGATTTTAAGAAGTGCGTGCATAAGAAATAGCGGCTACAGTTTACCTTTTCTGATTATATTCAGTTATCTTACAATCACCATGATAGCTTGATAAAACATAATTTGAGGGCAATTTAAACATACTCAGAAATATTACAACCTACAGTGAAAATCATCTAATATGTTGCATCTGTTTAAGGAGCTAGATTCATAGCTAGATTGCTGGAGTAGATGGATTTACTACAAATGATCCTTAAGGACTGCATAAGAATTTTTTTTGTTGATGTTAATAACTGAGCAATACCATGTGTTTATGGAAAGTATTCTTAATAAGATTTGGTAGCATGAGAAATGTGGGATGTTACATTGATGTTTGTTTAAATTGGACTAGTTTCAACGAAAGCGATAGACCAGGTTTTGCTGGCAACCAAAACAAATTCTGTTCAGTTCCTTTCCCGAGTTGAAATTTTCTATTGGAAAAAAATAAATGCTGTTAGCTTTTGCTTAAGTTAAAGCCATAATTTTTTTCAGTTGCAAGTAGTCAGTGAGCTACTAGACCTGTTATTTTGAGAGGCATTTCATGAATACTTTGCTGTCTTCTCATTTTTCTGTATCTGCTCTGATCCTGTTCTTAAAATCTGCCTACCGAAAAGCTTCTCCAGAAAGTTATAGCTATAGCTTGTTTTTATGGGTCCAAATAGTTCTGCATAACATGCCTTTCTGAAACCTCTCCTTTCTATTCAATCTGCTTGTCTTAAATGTTACTGGACTGCCTCTCACAATTTTAAACTTACTGTAATTTTAAGGCTGTTTCCTAACTTGCCAAAAAGGAAACTTAAATGCCTCTAAATTAGGTATGACAAAGATCAGGTATTTTCACTCTTACGCTTGTGAAAGTGATCACAAGACTGACTTTTTTTTTTCCACTCATCTGGCTAATGCTTTCCATACAAACTGCTTCAATTCTTGGGAAGCAAAGAGAGTCCGCAGTCAAAATCAGACCTCTCAGGAGCGGGGGCACCCAATGGGAAATGAGTTACATGGCGGGGGCAGGAATTGAGAAAGGAGGTGTGCATGTGCGTGTTTGTGGGGTGTTTTAAAATGGTTGAGAGATATGAAGCATTATGTTGATTTCTCAGAGCTATTCCTGCTGTTATTGTTTCTTTCTTCATACATTTTCTCAAAAGCCTGGATGAGAAAGTCTGTGCTATACTGAAATTTCCACTAGACAAGGTGGGGGGGGAAAAAAAAGCCCAAATTTTAATGGTAGCACGGGGGAAAAGCTCACTGTGCAAGTTAGATACTTAAAATTTTCTCTCCCTTATTTTATTGTAAGCAAAGAAATACTGGCTTGGGAACTGAGCTGCACTTAGGATTCTTACGGAGATGGGTGAAGCTACAGGGTTTGAAAACTCTAGTGAGTAAACTTGATCAGGAAATAGAGACTTCTTATCTAAAATGAAATCTGCATACAATTTTTCAAAAGAAAAATCTAAAGGATGGCTGAAATCTTTCTTAGTGAATTAAAGTTGCATGTTTATGGTTGATGATTTAGCTCTTTAAGAGAATCCATTGCCTGTAGAGTTGGGCCAGCTTCTGTAGAAGGTCTGCTGTAGTGGTAGTGGAAAAAAAATCCTGCTAAATCTGAAATACTGTGAGATTTACTGAAATGTAAACTCCTAATACAAAAATGCTCCACTTGTAGCAAGACCTAAATGTGCCAGAATTGGTGCTAGTACTCAAAGGTGTCAGAGTAGAAATGTGAATAGATGGAAATGTAAAGGGAGGTGCTTTGTTGAACACACTAAAGACATTTTTTGTTTCTGTATATTCCTCCAAACAATTTGAACCACACATTAGGCCGTTCTCCCAGTCTCTTTCCATGACAGGTCTCCATAGTGGTATGGAAGCATCAATTAAGACTACCAGTATTTAAGTAGAGACGCATGCACTGGTGTAAATACGCCATCTCTAAATAGCAATGAGACTACATGGTGGGGAGGGGGGGGGAAGGGAAAAGGAGGATGGTCATTTCAGTTCATCTTTTTTAATAGTGTAAGTGGCAAAGTTGCTTAGGTTAGGTCTGCTTGAAACACGTCACAGGCTGTCCTGTAGCTTGCTTTCTCCAACCACTTCAAATTCTTTGGGAAAGGAATCTTCCAGAGGATTGTATCTGTGCTGTGGAATAAACAGTTGTCGTGTGAAACTGATGTGAGCCTTAGTTTTACTCTGCCTCCACTAAAATACACTTTTACGGTAGTTTGTGCAGGATCAGCACAGAGGAGTACAAAGAGGGAGCTTTTCAGTACAAAGGCTGCCTGTTTGGCCTGCCCAAACCACCGTGAATGTGTTTAAAGGGGACTTTTATTACCATGGAAACTCTCAGACAGGAAGGAATTTGTCCTGCCATATCTAGAAAATAGTCTGTAATGGTCAGCTCTTGGAACAAAAGTGTTTCAAATAGTGGGATATATTTAAAAATTCTTGTGGTGACTATGTTTTTAAAAAAAAAAGAATATGTAAAACCCAATCTTACGCTAATGGACTTTTAGTACGGGGATTTAGGGAAGACTGCAGACAAGTACAATGTGAGACGGGGAAGCGTTATGAGAAATGTAAGAAGATTTTTACCTCTCTGTGTCCAGAAGGCTTCCTAGGTGTTGAATGGATGTAGATGAAATATTCTCCCTTTAAGTAGCATGTTTATCCCTCACAGCCATTCATTGAGGGACTGTGCGTGTGCTTGGCTTGAACTGCTGGAGGCAGTCCTCAGAGCACCATGGATTAATTGCTTTTGGAATGTCTTAACTAAAACCTGTTCTTTGACTCTCTTGACAAATATCCTTAGTATTCACAAATGGCCTTTATTTTCCTAAATCACACTGAGATACAACATTTCTTGTGTAAAAGAAATTCTAACGCCAGATCCCAGAATATTTGCACATCCTTCACTGGAGTTGTACATTGGTATGAAATAATTCCAAGTCAGCAATCTTCCCTTCCAACCAGCAGGAGTAGCTAGTGGTAACTGCAAGATTTTCCATGCTTTGTGCAGTGTTGAGTGTTGATTTGATTGTGTGTTTGATCAGTTAGATGCAAGATATTTTTTCACTTATTTGATCAAATTAGAATTCCTTTTTTTTTTTCCTCTGGAAGTCATACCAGCAGACACTGTTATTTCATGTTCTTTCTGTACAGCAAATGCCTGGCTTGTTCTAATGCTGTGCTTTTCAGGTTAAGTTGTTGAACCACCTGGCCGTGGCCTGAAGGCGATTTGAATGAGTGGTATAGCACTGAACTGATACAATGGGTTGTGGGGCTTGAAATCGGCCACACCACTTTCGGTTCTTCCCTTGTGCTCTCATTGCTGTTCAGCTGCCCCTGTGGTGACAATATTCTAATGACAACTAACGGTTAGGTCAACTTACCTCTAGTGTCAGACTGCACCTGAACATTTTCTTGTGATGTTTGGGGTAAGCAGTAGAACAAAAGCATCTTGTTGGTGCTTAGGAACAGGAATAACTAAGGAGGAAAAATTGTCATTGAAAACTTTCTGCTGCCCTGTCAATTTTGCACTTGCTCACAGCTGCTGAAAATCAATGTTCAAAGTCTAATTCTACATGGCAGGCCAGGTAAAGAACAGTTGTTTTTTTATATATATAAAATACATATATATTTATATAATATATATATATAATAACTATAATATATATAATATTTATATATTTTGTATGTGTGTGTATATATATGAAATGGAGTATTTCTATGTGTCTTTTACAAGCATTGAATAACCTTGTTTGCATTATCTGGGTTAACACTGTAATCTGCTGCTCTCATATGAGGACTTCTGTCTTACACATTGATCAGTTTAGTTTCTTGTCTCCTGACTTGAGGAGCCAAAAGGATTGCAGAAGGTAGTTCCAACCAGGATTAAAAGAAAGAAACAAACAAGACAAAAAACCCCACACTGCTCTTGTTCATAAAACTACCTCTGTTTAATGGCCCTGTTTCCCTCATAGGGCTTGGTCCATGTCCTTCATCTGGGAACTGGGGGTAGGCTGCCGTCCAAACTGTGCCAGGGGATGGACATCTTAATCATGGACAATTATTTGTCTTTCCAAAAGTGTAGAAACCCCTGTTAGATGTGTTTCCCTAGTAGTTAACTAAGTTGAGAAAGGAAATACTGGTGACATCATGTATGACTTAATATGGTTATTAACTGCGCAGGTGTTGTAAAGCTGTGAATCTAAACTGTAGTGGAATAATTGTACCATATGTCAGGGGTTTTTTTCCTTCGATTTTTATTCTTCCTCATTTACCGTGTTTGTTTTTTTCCTCTTTAAAAAGGTATTTCTGTGCTGCTTTGGTTCTGTAATAGCTCTTATTTAAAAAAAGAAGGAAAAAAACCAAAAAGCATCCCTCAAACCTTGATTGGTTTTGGTCTTAATTCATCCACTGTTTCCTTACTCATTTCTTCAGTATGCATGTGTAGTTTTTGTCTCCTTCCTCACCCTTCCAGTTCTAGGCTTTCTCAGCCCAGCAGTTCTTCAGCTGCTCTGCGTTTCATGAAGAAGGCAAATGCCCAGCTTGCTCTCTTCCACTACCTCCCACTTCCCTGAGGAGCTTGCACCCAGGGCTTGCAGGTCCATGTTGCATGGCTCAGTGTTCCTTTCCTGATGGGAAGTCTGGGAAGCACTAAATCATCCAGCTGCACACCAGTTCCTTCAACTTTCTCCCCAGCAGATCTGTGGGATGAGTTTGCAGTAGGTCGTGATGGCTGCATGCAGCTTTAAAGCTTGGGAGCGAGGATGGGCTTTCTGCCCCCACCCCCTCGCCCCACGCCCGCACAGACATTTCCCTGCTCTCCAGCTGCTCTGTTTTCCATCTGTTACAGGGCCTTCTGGTGTGACTGTTTCCTCATCTGCTGAGCCGAGTAAAATGTTGAAGGACCAGACACTGTACTGACCCGGGGAATTAGGGGGTTGTGGTTTTGGAGAAAACGGCTCACATGCTTATTTTCCTTTCCTCTCAGAAACTTGTCATGCAACACATGCACATCTAATTTCTTGAAAAACTTCGTTAGGTGCATTTTCATTTCTTTGTAGCAAACGTGTTCACTCAGTTGAGTATGGGATGTTGTAGGCCCATCCTACATGGCAGCTGCCCCTCGCCCTGGGAGGAGCACTGTGCTTTGGTCTGTGATGGGCTCAGAAATGCTAGCGATGCTGAATGTTAACTTGCAGCAGACAGTGGGAGAAATAGCTGAAGCCTTATTTGTGAAGACAAAAATATGCAACTAGTAAGAAGTAGCAGGGAGCCAAGGGGGGCGTTAAGAAACCTCAGAGTGGCCATCGCTCTCTTGGCCCAGGAGCAGGAGAACTTTACCCGGCGAGGTGTCTTTCTCTTTTGGCAGGCAGATGCCTGCTGCCCATCTTCAGACTGCTATTTTAGGCTGCTCTTGTCTTCAGCACTTCTTCCATCCTGCAGTCGCTTAGATTATCCCTTTCACAGATCTCTGGGCTGTTGCTCTCTTTTGAGTGATACTCTTAAGTTACCGACAGCAGCAGAGACGGTGGGGTGGTAATGTAGGTGTGCAACTGAGAAGTATTCCCGTAAGGCAAAACAGATGAACAACAAAACGCTCATTTTATACATGAAGAATTGTAACCACTTCTGCCGTACCAGTATGCAGAAGCCCTGTAAAACTTCATTAATTATCCCTGCCGAAGGGTATGAAATGGTCAGAGTGCAGTCCCTTGTTAGTCAAGTTGTCCTAGTAAGTGAGTAGCTTCCTTTTTTTCTGGCTACTGCATCGTCTTCCTTTTGGAAGTATTTGTTCTTGGCTTTTAAAACCTGTTTAGACACTGTCAAATTGGTTTGGATTTCAAAATTATACGTGTAAATGAGAAACGTACGTAGCACCCACTTTTGTAATTGAACTAAGCTTTTATTTTCAGAACCTGACTGCTACTCAGCATGTGGGAGAAGTGTGCTCTGACAACTTGGGCTGTTTTTTAAGGACTTCTGTGATCTCACTGAAGGGTTTTAATATTAATTCATCACTAGTGTTATGGTTGTGTTTTGATGATAGTCACTTAGGAGATGGGTGTTAGGCAACCAGTTGAAAATTACTGTAAAGTGATTTTTTTTTTTTAAGTGGTTCATATGTTCAACTTGAAATCCCAGAGCACATTAAAAGTGCTAATGCTCATTCTCCTGAAAGCAAGGTTTCTCTGTATTTCTCAAATTAGCTCCCCTCTGCCCCTAGATCCCAGCTAATACGGTATATGTGACTTAACCGCTGATTTCTAACTGGGGATCATGCATTTATTAGCTTCATGTTGGCAGAAATTGATAACGGAGAAATAAAATATTATAGAGTTGCTGATAGGAGCAACTGTTTGCCTTTTGGGAGGATAGATGTATTGCATTATCAGAGGTGTAATACGCTTCTGGATGCTTTTCATGCAAATGCATGACTGTCAGTGCAGCTGCCACACATTCTGAACAGACAGTGAGAAGAGAAGCTCCATGCCCATGAGGTGTGTTGCCTACTTGAAAAACATGGAGTGAATGAAACAGTGACCAAGAAGGAGAGCACTCAGTGAATGTTTTTATTGACGGGTAACAGTTGTGTGACTCAGCATCTCAGTTGTGTGCTCAGTCATGAGCAACTACTGTGTTGTAAATAGTTTAGCTGAGCAATGAGAATGGGTATGGAGATGTTAGGTAAGGGGCTCCGCAATGTTTTGGAAAGAAGCTTCCCCCACCCGTCTTCCACATTTGGAGCAGAAATGGGAAATGCATTTAAATGACTGAATTAGTAGTTATCTGGGTTTGAATTCAATCAAAGCTGCAGATGCCTAGGTCAAAAAGAAGTAGGAGAAACTGGCTGGACAGTCTCCTGGTTCCAGTGAAATGTGAAGTTTGTGGTAAACACTGAAATCTTCATCTAGTTCTCCAAACTGCAAAAAGATTTCAGAGTGTGTTCTGTAGCCCTGTTTCATTTGTATCAGTTATCATAAAAGGTGGTATGTCTTTTGTGAAACAACAGACGGACGCTGCTTTTCTAACAAAGTATGAATGATTGTACTATATTGCCGTCATAGGTTTGAAATAGAGGCACTACATAGATTTCTATCTTGTAGATGTTCCTTGCATCACTGCTTTGTTGATGTATACTTCCTCCTTGCTTCTCAAATGAAACTCTGTCTTTAAACTTGTTTTAGTTGGCTTCAGCTCTGGAAAAAAACAGCTTTTATAGTTCTGCTTTGGACCTTACCTGTAAATTTGCTCCAGCTTTAATGCTGTTACTTCATTCAGTGTTTTAGAAGGTGTGAGAGGAAGCTCAGTTTTGTCCTTGTTGTGAAGAAGACATAGGGAATGGGTGTGAGACGTGAAAAATTAACTGTTCATCCTCAGGTAAAGTAATATGTCATAACCATATCAATAATCTCAAATGCCCAGATTATCAACAAGGGCTGTTTGCAGACCAGGCTGATAGCATGGATCTGACTCTCCTGGTTTAAATGAACTAAATTGAATTACATGTTTATTGTGGACAGAAAAAGTGATTTAGCCTGTTTCTTAGTAGAACATCCTGATGTTGTGAAAAAATTTAATAATCCCTCCTGTATGTGACGCTGCTTACAATCTTGAGAACTCTAAAGAATAGGGGAATTTTTCCTTTTAAGCAGACAGATGTTTATGAAGTGGTTTTATTGGGTTTTCTTCGTGGTTTTTGTTTTGGTTTGTTTTTTTACCTAATGCTTCAATTACTATTTACTAAGAAGATTATAGATACACAGAAATTCTTGTTTCATAGCATCTTCCATCCCTTCTAAAGAAAATCCATTTTATATGGAGGCGTCAGGAAGAGTTACTAGAGTACATACACCATTTAGCATTTAGTGTTACTAATACCTAACCGCTGCTTCTGTAAGTGCAGGTGCCTAAAAATGTAGGTATTGAATAATCAGAACAATAAGTCTGATGCCATTTATGGTTTTGGATAAGTATAGATGTTCTCTTTTTTGATAAGAGACTGTCAATATTGTCAACTCTGAGGCTTAAAATTTGTTCAACAAAACCTTCACTTAGCCTGCCCCTAGAAAGTTACTTTATAAGTAGCTGCAAATCAAACACAAATGCAGTCTTCCTCAGAGGAAAAAAAAGACCCCCACACAAAATTACCAATTTTAAATAAATACTTCTAGGTTTTGGTAGCAACAGCCTTTGAATAAGTTGAGAGCGCAGCCTGTGCTGTAACCCAAGCTTGCCATGAGAGGCACGGCTGACTAGTGAGGAGTGCTTTTGAAAGGGAAAGGCAGCAGCTGACTTACCTGGATGCTCAGAAGCAGGCTGGAACTCCTGACAATCCCGATGAACAAATCCGGTTGACAGCTGTTGCTGTTGCTACTGCCTTGCAGATATCTCTTGATTAAGCTGGTCCCAGTATCTCTCACTTAATTCTTCTGTTTCAGTTTTGGAGTAATTTGCAGAGCTGTGCAGAATATGTTGGGTGCTATGGAGATATGATAGGTGCAGTTGGCGTTAGTTCCTTCTGTTCCATTACACTGCGAAGTGAGACCTGGCTTTGAGGAAAATCCAAACAAAAGAGCCTCCTTAACAGTTTTTTATAAAGACCAGGTGGTAGAAGAGCAGTCTATCAAGTTAAGTCTTCATGTATTTTAGAGTGGTAAGACACTGAAGTTTCTCATACAGAGTTTTGTTCCTCAATAACTCCTTCTCGTCCAAGCTTGGTACGCTGGTGTACAGTGTCCAAGGGGACCTGATTCTGATGACTGGCTGTTACTGAGGGGAGATGTTTTATTGTTTGCTTTGCTTTGAAGCTGCAGTCTCCGTTGAGGACATAACATGTACTGTTTTGAAGTGATCTTCTCTCTTGCTTTTGTTTCAAGACTAAGTTCAGGAATCACTGTTGTCTGAAAACACAGAGGTAAATGGATTTCAGGTGCTGAGCAGGGTAGGAAAGGAAGAATCACAATCTTAGTTGATTCAGATTTTTGGATGATGCTTTGTGATCAGACACAGTAACTTCAAAGGTGCTGTAAAAAGTTGGTCAGGAAAGGTCATTGTGGAGATTTTATAAGTGGCAGCAAGCAGTTCATCATCCCTTTCAAGTACTTCTAAGTACTTTTAATTTCATAACTAGTTTTATATAGTATATATAATTGGGGGGACAAGGAGCTCGTTTTTATTGCTTTGCAAGCATCATTAATTAAACAGTTAACCTGAGTCTCAGCTGTAGGTCCAAATAATATTTGCTTATACAGCATAAGCATTTCATCTGCCACTAATTCCAGTGATTCCTAAATCAGTTGATCTCTAGTAGAGCCTTATCCATGCTTTTTCCTCAGCGGTGCACTGTACTGTTTGGTTCAGGTGATGTAAGTCTGCATGCTAACTTAGAAAGATAGGCCATCGGGATAGTTCTTGATGTACTAAGGATGCTATAATAATGCCATTTACTGTTTGCTTAAGTAAAACATAGTGTAAGGGTTCATGCTTTTAGTCTTTTGATGGCTGTTGTATTCTGAATGAGGTTTTTTGTAGAGATAAAATAAATCTGGAAATGTTGTTTAGCACTGGAAGTTCTTTGTACCTGTTCTAATTTCTTTCTCTATATAGTTCGTAAGCAAAAGTATATGTTTTTAGCTGTTTGAGTTTTTTCACCTTTGAGTAGCAGGCTTTTGAGCCTTGATAGAATGAAGATTTTCCTAGTAGTGTTTCTGCAATGCCTGGTAGCAGAGGTAACACACTAGCTATTGTAGGTCTTGTTCTGACAACCAGACTCTGAATGGTAAGTGAAACAGCTCTAAACTTGGCTGATAACACAAATCTGTATGGTAGCAGTCTTCATGTAGTAATTGATGAAGAGTCCTGAATTCTGTTGTTCTGGGATATTTGCTACTTAAGTGTTTTTGCGTGTTATTTTTTATGAGCCATTTTATTGGTTAGACTTTCACTTTTCCAGGTATTTACAAACACAAAATAAAGAAATTGCTAGTTCAACAAAGTTTGCAATCTAAACTCTTCCAAAGTTATCAAAACAAATCTTCCAGCTTCTCACACTTGTAAAATAGTACTCTAATCTTTTGGTCAGCCTGCCCCCCTCCTTTAATTTGCTTGTTTTTCCTACTTAAACAAACAAACAAACAGAAAACCAAAGTACAAAAAAACTACACTAATTTTTAACCTCACAGAAGGTTTTCTAGTAAGTAGAAATACATTTTTGGTTTTGTTGAGGGGAGGGCAGTGTGGGAATATATCTTTTTGGTTTGAGTTTTTTGTTTGTTTGTTTAAAAGGACTTAGAAACTTCTAGTCCTGTGTAGATGGTGCAGCAAGATTGATAAGCTTGAAAGGTAAATTTAAATGGAATGTGAATCATTAGGAACTGTGAAGATAGTGCTTTCTGTTATAAAATTAAGAGATTCTGTTTTAATGAATTCTCTCTGCTTTTTGAGAGAAGGTAGAGCTGCCTACTGTAAAACGGAACCAGTTTCCAAGTTTGTTTTCAGATGAGTAAAAATTTCCTTTCACATCTTATCCATGAATGCAGCACTGCTCTTGTATGTTCATCATCAATCTCTGAAAAGCTTGTGGAGAATTGAAGGTAGCTCAAGAACTTTCCTGTTGGGCGTAAAAGATTTTGTGGTATATCAATGTCAGCTGCTTCTACTGCTTGCAATAGCTTGAATGACTATGGCTCTGGGTACTAGGTCAGTAATTATCTTTGACTTGCAAGCTACTTCCAAGTTCTTAAAAATCTTGATAAGAAGGGAAGTCAGATTGCATATTTCTAAAACTTTAGATGACAGATTTTTCCCTGGAAGCCTTTTGTTTGTTTGTTTGAACATAACTACGTTGGAGCAATTTGAGAAGTGCGTATCAATTAAGCAACACACTTAAAAACACCCCAGTTAGTTTTCTTCTTTGTGGAGAAGAAACTGGAGACCCATTAAAGTTTTGCACAAGAAAATTTGGTTCTCTTCCTTTTGAATCTCCCCTGCTTTTATAGAGGAGAAACATTCTAGCTCAGTCCTGCCCAGAAAGGAAAGCCACACTGCACACAATGCCTGATGAGGGTTGCACTCATCTGATAGTCCCCATACCGATTTATAACTTCTGGCACCATTGCTTATACTGCGTAGGCATCCTTTTTCCATGTCTAAGTGAACTTGAACGCAGCAGTTTGTTTACTCTTAAATATCTTAGTCTTATATACTAGGAGCTTTTCCTTTTGGTATTCTCCATTGCAGAGAACAGCTCTTGGTACAGTCATTTATAGTGTGGTCTGAATAAGCACTGATGATCACCGTGAGCCAGGCATTATGATAAAAACAAAAAAAATCAAACTTCATTTGTACATGCAGGAGCCTGCTTCCATTCCACAGGCCAAAAATAAACCACCTTTTTTGGCATAGTCTTCAAAAAAAACAGTAGTATGTTCAAGATGCATAACTTAATTTTGTTAAAACAAACAAACAAAGAACTCGAGTAGTCTAATAAATGGTAGTTGTGGAAGGTCTTTCTGTTATCTGTCCTGTAGCTCAGCTGTCCCCCATATTCTGTAGGACATTACGGGACCTACTTAATGGTCCAGGCAGTAAATGAAGGTTCCTGAAATCTATTTACTCCATCTACTGCGTTGTGACCTGCAGTGTACTGTCCTCCTCCACACCCTCCCTCCCCAACCCTTTTTCTTTACGGTGGACTTTAAGTTAATGAAATAATACAACACTTTTTTAAAATCGTCTATTGCATATGATAAAATACATAATTAGTCTGGTACTATGAGTCTTTTTTCTAACAAGGATTTGCAAAATCCAATAGATGGTGTGTGGTTTCATTTAAAATACCTTATAAAACATTGATATTCTCTTTTGCAGAAAAAAACAACCTGTAAACCTTTCCCAATGTAATATGCAATTTTTTTTCTTTGCTGAAAGGTTCAAGACAGTGTGCTTAAGTGTATTGGGCAAAAAATTATCAATACTGGAAGTTGAGTAAGGGCTTAAGTTCAGATGTAGGATGATTCATCTTGTCACATGTAAAGAGCATAAGGGAGAACTGCCATTTTGTTCCACAATCCTGAAATATGTTCTCCTTAGTTCTGTGAAAACTCTGGCTTTTCACTTTGGATGTATAAGGTGTATTTATCTTCGCAGAAATGAGTGTGGATATGTGGTTCCTGTACAAGTGCAGACTGTGATCTACCAGTATTTATGAAGAACACATGTACAGGAAAATGACTCTTAAGTACAAGTCATAAATTGAAATGATTATAGAATATGCGTGGACAAATATACCATGTGTGGTATCGGTAGACTGTAATTTCGTCAAGTGGTTTTTCAGACTTCATAAACTATGAATGAAACATGATTGTATTGGCCTTGTAACAGGTAAAGTAAAATATAGGGTCTGGCTACTTTAAAGCGCTCATAATTCTGTAGCTGGAAATGGCCTTTTGGGATACGATTAAGTCTTAAAACCTGCCTGCGATTAAAAAAATACATTTCGGTGAAAATCACATGTTCAGAAACCCTGGGAAACATTCGAGCGTCCACCTCATGAATTTTTACAGTTCCCAGCTTTCGGGGTGTAAACACCGCGAGCCACTTTCAGTAGAAGAAAAGGCTCCGTTTTGCTTTGCGCTTCGTCACCTCTCCCATTATTTTGCCGTTTACTGCGGTTTTGGTGCTCGGGACCGTGCGGGGCTTTGTTTACTTCAGGGGACGTGACAAACTGGAAGGGCTGCGGCCTGCGCGGAGGGAGGTTGCATGAGGCGGCCATGCGCGCCCGGCCCGGCCCTGCGCAAACCCTCCCGCTCGCTGCCGCGACCTCTGCCCTTTCGTATCCTGTGACACTCAGCCTGTCTTTGTGCTCAAGTTTATCCATGATGGATACGTTTCCCTCCCAATCGCCTGTGCCGGGAGCCCGGCGGAGCGAACAGATAAATTATTTTCAGCTGCGGGCCTGGCAGGCCCGGGCGGGGGGAGGAGGGCGGCGCAGCCGGCAGCGGGGCCTGCTGGAGCGGGGGCCCCTCCGCACCGCGGCCCGCCGGACGGGGCGCAGCCCTCCCCCTGGAATATGAAAGGGGATGACTCTCGGCCCTTCAGATCCTTTTTAAATGCAAAAGAATGTAGGAAATTGCCAGATCAGTTGGTTAATCAGTGACAACTGCCGTAGGTGCACAAAAAGCACGGCCCTTAACAAGAGTAATCAGTTGCGCGGGGTGGTTTTTCAGTGCCTCAGTGGGTCGCCGCTGGCCCCACCTCTTGAGTCCTCGGGCCGGTTTAGTGTCACCTTTATAAGAGAATGTAATTGCCGGGGGATTTCTTGGTGACTGATGGCAACAATACAAGCCTTCTCCCTGACGCCGCCTCCCCCCCGGCCCTGCCTCGGCTTTTTGTTCGCCGGGCCCTCGCACAGCCGCGGAGCCGGGCGGCAGCTGGCACCGAGCGAGGGCCGGCGGGAGCGCGCAGCGCGCCCTCGGCACCGGCACCGGCGGAACGCTGCCGGCCACCGGCACCCAACGTTGTGTCGGCTCTCTGGGCTGCGCCCGTCGTCCTCAAACCTCCTTTAGGGTTACGTTGAAGGCGTTACGCTTCCCCTTTGTAGAGTGGGTTGCGAGGGAGCACCGCCATCAAATATTTTTCAAAGTATTCCTGAAATACTTCTGTGACTGCCATTCTTTCTCTTACTTATCTAGGACTATTTTTAGATAAACCTCCTCCTCCTCCTCTTCCTCCTCCTTACATCTGTATTTGAAACTTAGGTTGGGAGAGAGGGTGGTCGTACGACCAAAAAAGGCCTCTTAAAATACCGGGCTACATAACGCTAAAACTGAAGTCGTTCTGACTTAGCCTTGTCCCCTCTCTTCCCCCCTCGTGTTTGTCATGTACTTAAATGTAAAAAAAAAAAAAATAATTTTTTTTAATTGCTCTGGCTACCTTATTAAAAACCTCCAAGTTCATACTTCTAATAAATGGCTATAAGCTTGCCCCTCTGTCTTCTGGACTGGAAAGAAAAGACATGCTGAGGTTTCTTATTTAATGTTATAGGTGCTGACTGAAAATCAGCAGTGCCCCATGTTAGGAAAAGAGTTTGCAGCCCAGCTGGTACGGTGAATGCAGAAGTCATTTGCAACGGGAGCGTATGATGTAACGATGAGGCTCAGTGGGTTTGCATCAGAGTACTCCTACGTGGTGCTGTTGTGGTCTCGTATCAGAGCTCCTGTGAACTTGAATGACGTAGGATATTGTTTCCAAATGTGTGGCACAGGCTGAACTCTAGCTGGTCATTCCTGCATCAGCTGCTCGACAGCAACAAGCTGCCAAATATTCGAAGGCTGTTGTGCCCTCAGTTGCCTCTGTAAAGCCTGTTCTTTGCCAAAGTACACGATGCATTAAGGAAATAAAACACAATCTGGTCTCTACTTAAATATTGTATGGGAAATTTACAATTTCATGGATTTCTTGCCCAAAAGACGTTACTGAATAGCATTCATGGTGTTTAGCTGACTGCACGTATTAAAAAGCAATGACTTTTGAGGAAAGGCACGTGAGGTCTTCACTTCCCCCCCCCCCTCCAATTCTTAGTTTAACATGAGATATTGACTGCCTTAAATTTGCCACTGCAAATTTCTGTAAGGCTGTGTTTCTGTGAAGAGCTAACTGAATTTTCCTAAGATAGATGTGAAATTAAACTTTTCAGAAATGCTCATACTGTATTTGCTGACTCTCCCCACTGAAGGCAGAATATTCCTGAAGTGCGTGAGGTCATTCTTTTCACCCCTGCAAGTCCCATCTCCCTTTCCCGGGGCAGGGGGGAACGAGATTCCTGCCATCCTTTGATCTGATACGAACTATATGGACCTAATTTTTAACACAGCTGTACTGTGTGAAGTGTATACTAGGAAAACTTTCTATATAAAGGGGGAAAAAAAAAAAGGCATTCAGATGACCAAGTTTCTTTGAACGTTACAGTCAAATCATGTTGCAATGACTTTACAGATCTGCTCTTCTGTGTTGGCTAATCTGTGTGCAGGAGGAATGTACCATGCATGAAGAGTTGTCTGTGACAGAACTGAGAACTAAGCATTAAACACGCAGGAAACTAGGCATGCTTCCCACAGATGCGGTTAGGCACTTGCATAACTGTCCTGGCATCAGCAGCGCTATTCACTCAGTAGGTAAATGAGCTGAAAGGTGGAAGTCTCATCGGCCATCTTGCCCAATTTGAATGTCTTGGCATGAGTTTTACTATGTTGTCAGGGTGTTACACATGTTTTATGAGGTTTTTGGTGAATGTTTTTTTCCAACTTCGTTCATAAAATGAGAATGTGACTTTAATTGCTGTCATTTGTGTCATCTACTTCCATGCGGCAAATACTTAAATTACGGCCCCTAACAGCCAGCAGGAGCTTAGCAGTTTTGAAAAGCAGTTTAAATACGCAATGTTTAAATGCAGATTTAGTAGCCTAATGTTTAATCCTACATTTTGAGGCTCCAGTCTCAAAATGACCTTTGGCATGGCTTTGGTTTTTAGCATGAGAGGTCTTTTTAGCCTAGTTCTTCAAAATGGGACGGTATTTGCAGTGTTTATTGTATTGCCTTGTAGGTGCGTAGTTCCAATACATGAGTAATTGTTTTGTTTGTGTCTGTTGAGTACTTCAGAGTTTTGTCTGAGATATCAACAGATAGATGTAAAAATATCAACTCTGCATGACACATCTCACTTCAAAGCTTGAAGCAGTCAGTATTAGCTGCCTTCTCACATTCTGTTTATTCAGTTTACTTGCTGCATGGCCATCAAGAAATGCTGCTAAATTTCTTGTATATGAGGATTGATAGTTGAATCGAAGGACCTGTTGATTTACAAAAAGTTCTTCTGAATGGCAGAATGTCAGGATGGGATTGTGGAGGGCATGTGCATCTGTGTGCTGCTTTTGCTGCTTCCTGGTCTTGAGTGCTGGGATCTGCTGCTTTGGGAGCAAGACTAATGAAGTTCAGATTTCAGCATTTGCAGCCCTAGATTGGGTTATATGTATGCAGCAGCCGGTTTTGTTCCACTTGTAGAAGTGGGAAGCTGCCCAAGGCTACTGAGTCCATGTAGCTCTGAAATACTAAGTTGAGCAATGGTTAACTACTACTTAAATTTGAGGTCTAGCTGTTTAGGACTGGAATGTTGCAGACTGGAGTAAATGTAAGCTTTGTCTGTTGAGACAACAAGGTTGTTAAGCAATCGCCTATGTCCTGGTAGCTTTGAACAAAAATAGGTTGTCTAGGCAGTCTTAAGGAAATGTATTCATTGACTCTTTAGTTCAGTCTTGTTGGTGTGATCTTTCATGTTCAGGAGCAGAAAAGCTGTAGAATTTTGTAGCAGAATCTGTATAGTCTGGTTATGATCATCTAAAAAAAAAGTTCGCTATCTCTTCATACATTCACACTTTTATTCAGCAATCGCACTTTTATTCAGCAATCCACCTTTCTAAGGCCTGGAAAACAGTCATTGCTTCATGAATGTTTGTTGGTTTTAACTTATGGGACAGTAGAAAACAAGATGCATGAATAAATATTTTTAAGCTACTTAAGCCAAAAAAGATTTTAAACGGGATTTAACATGGTCAGTCTTGCTGTTAGTTGTCTGCTTTCATGGGGAAGTGAAGAGTGGCGCTTAGTGAATTCATCTTAGCTAGAAGTATTGCTTGATGCAGGTCCTACCTTTGTTTGTGTGGGATTTTTTTTTTTTTTTGACCAGCCTTGAGAATTTAAGCAGAGAAATTGCATTATTTGTAGTGAAAGAAACAAAGAGAAGATTAAAACTTATAGTAAGGCTGTGACTCTCATGACTTGCTTATCTAGAAGACATCTATCCTGTTAGCGTAGAAGGTTGTGAGCTTACTAGGTAATTCCAATATTGACTGTTTTAATATCAAAAAGTTGGTTAATTCATTTTGATCGGGCTTTAGCTGCTACTGTCTTTAATTCTTCAACACGTGCTGTTAGCCATATATCACATCAGATGTGTGACTTTTATTTGGGGAAGCAGAATAAGGTTTGTGAGAGCACAACTTCTGACTGTAAAGGGCTGTGGTCATTAAATTTAAGGCTAAACTTACATCCGAAGAAATACTACTGCAGTTTCGAGACATCTTCTCAAGCAAATTCTTATGCTGTGTTTCAAACCTAATAGCTTTAGCATCAACAGGTCAAACATGAAATCAATTCACACTTCAGATAAAAATGCAGAACTAAAATCATAAATAGTGGCAAACAGTGCTTTCATTCTTAAATTAGATGATGGATTTGTTTGCATACAAACTGTGTCACAAAGTTACTTTTCTTTTGAAAGAGTGTGTGCTCAGGAAGCCAGGCGAGTGCTAGGTTCTATAGCATGTCTCCTTCATTGGAAGGGACAGTCCCTAGCCCAAACCTGCAAATTGGGATGGAGTCAGCTGGGCAGAATTAAGGTGTGTTTAGTTAAACAACACCCTTACCCTTTCCTGGTTTCGTTTTCTGGGTATGGTAGCAGGTCCTAACTACTGTTAGCCAGTGTTGACTGTTAACAGTGGCTGACTCTCACTTGAATTTTATTGCAAGCCTGTCACCTGATGAACAGTAAGGGAAACAGTGCAATTCAAATGCGTGCTTGCTGCTTGTAACCTTGTTTCTGGAGATGCTCTGTTAACTTTTCTATAACAGTTAGCAAAGAGAATTCTTCTATGTAGATTTGAGTTATTTTTATTGCAAAATTTCATTAGTGCTTCAGAAGAGTAGAGCGTGCTTGTCTCCAAAAATGGTTCTTTTAGTAGGCATGATGTATATACTAAAACGAGTGAAAATTCTTGCTTGTTCGTAATTCTGTGGCTGTAAATAGGTTAGCTGATGGGTGAGGTCCTGTACTTGGCTCAAGTTTGATAATTGCCCAGATTACGTCAGTGGTTGGGAGGTAACAGTATCTGTGCATTATGCTTTTTATCATTTCCAAGCAACTGACTGTTCCATTAGATGGAGACTCAGTACACACGGATGTCCAACTTTGCCAGCTCCTGATGGCAGCGTGCATAAGCAGAGGTAGCAGTATCAGAAGTCCTCGAGCAATCTTAAATCACTGGAGGGATCTTCACCACGACAGAGTGGTCTGCTCTGGAGCAGTCTAATACTGAAAGTTTGTTGTGGTGCTGGAGGCTCCTTCTCGCCTTGTTGTTGGAACTTCTTTATGCTGTGCTTTAATAAACTGATTGAGATGGTAAATATTACAGGTGGCTTCTGCTTAATAAAGAAAATGAAATCAAAAGAAATAGGTCTTAGAGATATGAAGGTGGCTCATAGGAATTTACCCCTAAGTGATTTAGAAATATAAGTGTTAATATCCGAGCCAGGCACTAAAGAGATTTAACAGTGTGGTTTTAAAGGTGACATTCAAATGCTATTTTAAGAGGAGTGATAAATGCTCTTGCCCTCTGCTTCATGCTGTAGAAGGTCCTCTTGACAATGGCTACAAGAAGTGTAATAAATGTGCTGATATTTTCTCCCTAAAACTTGTCTAGGACAAATTGCCTCCAGTTAAAATAGCCTGGCCTGGCATTTTGCATCCAAAGTGACTGAAAGCATCCCTCCTCTGCAATAAAATGTGAGATGTGAAAGTACAAACTTGTAAATCTTGTTTTCTTTGATCATAGAAATTGGTATCTGCAAGTACCGTCACTACTAAATTACGACGAAGATGCAGAATTAGTTGGTTTTATTTGCTATGTGGATGGGCTTCCCTGACTATCGTCTTAAATGTTATGTCTTTACCTTGAACTAAACTTTAAAATTCTGATCTTCAGAAGGAAAGATAGCAGTAGACTAATTTTGTTCATAATAAGCAGATCCAAACAATCTCTTTCATGTTGTTGTGGGGAGAGGACGGGGGACACATTTCAGAACATGCGAGTCTTTCCTGTGAAAAAACCTGAACCAGGACCTTTTCTGAATCTACTCTGTTACTGTGTGTTGCTTTTTTCCTTTTTCCCAAGTCCAAGTGTGTACCTTGTTAGGTTAGCATTTTATTATTTAAATTCTTTTGCCATTACTAACTCGCCTGAATGAGTTTTCAAGATTGTAATTCTGGGGAGAACAAAACTTTAGTGTGGTCTTCTAAAGTGCTGTACTTGCAGTTAGTAGCATGATTGCCTGACAATGAATAATGAACTCCAGTGATAGCATTCCCTGTTATCATCATGAGAGAAATTAGGGTATGGATTCAGAAATCTACCCTGTCATAGAATGAAGCTTTTGAATTCAGTTCTCTTACACAAATTGAGCATATAGTTTTGCTTAAATGGGAAGAAGCATCATGTCTTTCAGTTTACAACTTCATAAATTAAGAAAAATTGCGGGTTTTGTGTTTTTTTTTTTTTTGTTTTTTTTTTTTTTTAAAACACCACCTTTGTTGTTTTCTTCCTAAATGCTAAGTCTTGGAGTTTGGTGTGTTTTAGAGGGTCACCTCTGTGTGCATTTCAAAAATCTGTTGTCCATATAACTAACTTTAGTCCGTCATAGGACTTTGTGCTTCTGCTTGCTCATCTGATTACGCAGCTCAAGGGAATAAGGTTAAGGACATGCTGTTGGTAACTGGAGTGTTTTCAGGGCTTTAGTTCGGCAGATGGGCTGCTTGGCTATATTCATACATCTGCCTACCTGCTGTGGCAGCTGCTGCTTGTTGTGTTCTTTTGTTCTGTTCCACCCAAGAAAGAAGCACTAGGAAGTATAGTGAATGGATTAATTTAACGTTAAGGCTAGTGTTTTGCTTGCTTCCTAACTCTCTATCATAATAAAGCTTCTGATAAAGCTATTGAATCCTTCGTAAAGTGAAGTAGATTTTTAAGATGTATTTCAGGGGCTGAAACTAGCTGGCATTGTCTAAAAAAGTCAAGTGTGTTTTCTTTATATTGCCTGACATTATTTATTTCAATATCTTCCTTTCTTTCTCCCCCTTCCCCTGCTTTTTCTAGGAGCAGTAACCAGACTTTGCCTGACACTGCGTGGTCCAAAAGAATTAAGGAAATATGGAATGACATGAAGGAGATTAGTTGAGGATTAAAGGCTTTGAGGACAAAACACCTCGCCGAGGTGAAGCACAGACTAGCATTCTAGTTGTAGCTCTGAGGAGCTGTGTGCTGAAAAAAGATGGCAGATCCAGGAATGATGAGTCTGTTTGGAGAAGATGGGAATATTTTCAGTGAAGGGTTGGAAGGTCTTGGAGAATGTGGATATCCTGAAAATACAGTAAATCCTATGGGGCAGCAAATGCCAATGGATCAAGGATTTCCCTCTTTACAGTCATCTCTTCATCATCCCCCTGCAAATCAAAATCAAGCCAAGTTGACCCATTTTGATCACTATAATCAATACGAACAGCAGAAAATGCACCTGATGGATCAGCCGAACAGGATGATAAGCAATGCCCCTGGGAATGGTATAGCGTCTCCTCATTCACAGTATCACAACCCTCCAGTTCCTCAGGTTCCTCATGGCAGTGGTGCTGGTGGTCAGATGGGAGTCTATCCCAGCATGCAGAACGAAAGGCACGGGCAACCCTTCGTAGACAGTGGCTCCATGTGGGGACCACGGGCAGTTCAAGTGCCAGACCAGATAAGAGCACCATACCAGCAGCAACAGCAGCAGCAACCGCAACCGACACAGCCACCACAGGCACCCTCCGGGCCCCCTGGGCAGGGCCATCCTCAGCACATGCAGCAGATGGGAAACTACATGGCTCGTGGTGATTTTTCAATGCAGCAGCACGGTCAGCCCCAACAGCAGAGAATGAACCAGTTTTCTCAAGGCCAAGAAGGCCTCAATCAGGGAAACCCTTTCATTGCCACCTCAGGACCTGGCCACTTGTCTCATGTGCCCCAGCAGAATCCCAGTATGGCACCTTCTTTGCGACACTCAGTCCAGCAGTTTCACCACCATCCCCCCACTGCTCTCCATGGAGAATCAGTAGCCCACAGTCCCAGATTCTCCCCTAATCCTCCCCAGCAGGGTGCTGTTAGGCCGCAAACACTTAATTTTAGTTCTCGGAGCCAGACGGTACCCTCACCTACTATAAACAACTCAGGGCAGTATTCTCGATATCCTTACAGTAACCTTAATCAGGGATTAGTTAATAATACAGGGATGAATCAGAATTTAGGCCTTACAAATAACACTCCAATGAATCAATCTGTACCAAGATACCCAAATGCTGTCGGATTTCCATCAAACAGTGGTCAAGGACTAATGCACCAGCAGCCCATCCACCCTAGTGGCTCACTTAACCAAATGAACACGCAAACTATGCACCCTTCACAGCCTCAGGGAACTTATGCCTCTCCACCTCCCATGTCACCTATGAAAGCAATGAGTAATCCAGCAAGTACACCTCCTCCACAGGTTAGACCTGGTAGTGCTGGAATACCAATGGAAGTTGGCAGTTATCCAAATATACCCCATCCTCAGCCGTCACACCAGCCCCCTGGTGCCATGGGAATTGGACAAAGGAATATGGGCCCCCGAAACATGCAACAGAATCGTCCGTTTATGGGTATGTCTTCAACACCACGGGAGATGGGTGGGCACATGAGACCAAATGGTTGTCCAGGTGTTGGCCTTGCAGATCCACAAGCAATACAAGAGCGACTAATATCTGGCCAGCAGCTTCCTAGTCAACAGCAGTCTTTTCAACAGCAAATGCCAACCTGTCCTCCCATGCAGCCTCATCCAGGGATACATCACCAGTCGTCACCACCCCCACATCCTCATCATCAGCCTTGGGCACAGCTTCACCAGTCACCACAAAACACACCACAAAAAGTGCCTGTCCTTCAGGTAAGCGACGTGCAATGAGTAGAAGATGTTCTAAATTACTGTAAGCGCGTTTCAGGATACACAAGATCTATGGTTTCAAAATAGTTGCTCCTGTTTGACTCCCCTGTTTGTTACTGGTTATGTGGCTGAAGGTAGAATGAGGGTCAGGTGGCTTGCTAATGTCCTTCCAGTAGTTTTTACAGGATAACATTATGGATAGACCAAAATGGGATACAGCAACAGGACAAGCTGAATACCTGCTCTTTTTCATGTTGGTTCCTTTGAGGGGAAAATGGAAAACGTGTGAGAATTGTCATTTAAACTATTAATTTTTGTATTTGCAACTTGGAGAAAGAAGTGTGTATTACAGTGCGTTTGTTTTGGCCAAACTAAGGGTTTCCTTTAAATCTTAAGGGAATGTTTTGTGGTTTTAAGTTAAAGCTGAAATTTTTACATGTGAAAAAATTTCCAGATTTAACTTCTTCATGTAATGCAACTGAGAAGTGATGGGGCAACAGTTTATGTAAGGAGAAGACAGCAGATGTGAATTGTCGTCTGAAATCAAATCTTCTGAGGCTTACATGAAATCTTGACTAGGATAGAAGTTTTATTTTACTGAGTCTCTGATCTGCTGGGTTTCTATGAAAATGTATTGCTTCCATGTCATTTTTCAATTAAAAGCTAAAAACGGTGAAACATCTTGACACTCTGTAGCTTAGCAGGTTTGACTACATGCTAGTACGTAAAGCTTCAGCTGAAAAAGTGCCTTTTGGGATCTTTGCATTTGCTATTGCTTGCGTCTGGCTCTATCAGTCATCATTCAAGAGGGTTTGGTACTGAATGAATAGGTGGTCAAGGTATCAGAGGTTTAATTTTTATTTTTTTTTTAAACTAGTCAGTAATTAATGCCAAGTAGCTTTGCCCATAAATATTTGGAGACAATTGTTGGAATGCAGTCATAATGATACGATGCTACAATAAGCTTAATAAATCATAAATACAGCTGTCCTAGCCAGTGTCCCAGGCCTGTGCGGAAAGCAGCTGCTCAGCAGTCCCCTCCACTGCTGCCTGCCGGCTGCTCCTGTTAGCCGCTCCGCACAGCGTGAGGTGGGTCTGGGAATCAGATGTATGCGCTGCAGAGAGGCAGCTGACAAGGAGTGGTAGATGGAGCAGCTCAGCAGCTGGGAGAGGCTTCCACATTCCCCGTGGAAGAGAGGAGGGGGGAGCACTGGAGGTGCCGTAGGGTAGGGAAGCCCTGGGAGGGAGATCGGGGACTAAGCTGGGCAAGGGAAAGGACGCTTTTTTTCTGGGAGGGAGGAAGAAGCTGCCCTCTTGAAGGGGCAAAAAACATCTTCAAGTCTGTCTTTTTCTCTTCCCTGCCCCCCTCAAAATGGGTGTGAAATTTTATACCTGTGTTGGCCCTTCCTCTCCCCCTACCTCCATGGACAGGCTTTGTTCGGAGAACCGAAATTACAGTGCTCGCATGCACAGGGAGTTGTGTGTTCCTCCTTGAGAGGGCAGTTCTTGACAATGCCTCTTGTGTTATTGACTGTGCGGGTAAGCGGGATGAAAAAGGAGAGAACTCAAGACTATACAAAAAAAACCCAAGGGAATGAGCAGATACTTGGAAAGGGGGTAATGACAGTATGGAGAAATCAGTACAGAAAGACTGGGGATCAGAAAAAGTACAAGATGTGGTTTTTTTACCCTGAAGATGAGAGCTGACACATCTAGCAGAAAAAGCTTGAAAGAAAATTGTAGAAATGGTAACATAAGACTTCTAAGACAGTAAAGGAACAAAAACCAGCGTCACTGGGTTCTTTCACAACTCGTGGTGGTGGGAGTGTGGGAAAGGAAAGCTTGAGATCGACTGTGCCCTAAAGCTGTGGTGTTCTTCACTGGCATTAATTCCTTGTTTTCATCTGACCATCCAGTAAACCTTTTTTTGGCAGCAAGAGGTGGTTTGGGAGGAGAAGGTTTACTTGTAGAATGGACAGGCTTGTTAAACGTTCTTGGGACATTAATTTCCCTTTAATCAGTGAAGAGGTAAAACGCAGACAGTTCAACACTTAAATGAGCTATGCAACCTATTACAAAGTTCTGAACTGCAGATGAATAGCTTGGATAAAGGTAAGTGCTGAAACTACATAATTAGAGGAAAACCACATGATAACTCAAGTTATTTGATTAAAATCAGTAATTCAAACAGTTGTAGCTAGCCAAGTAACTTCTGTGTTAGCCTACTTCTGTGAAGTTTTTATTTGGTAAAAGTTACTGCTAACATACCTTCCAATTAAGTAATTAGTTTGAGACCTGACTGTAGTAATGAAACTCTTGACAGGCAGGCATTTCCCCCTTGAAATCTGTTTGGATGAAATAAATATTGTTCCAGTCAATGAAAACTCAGCTCCTCCCCACCCCCTGGGGAAAAATGCAGATGTGTGAAACCCCTGCTCTTAAGACTGAATACAGAATTTGTAGCTCTCCTGTCTGTGTCGTGGTTTTCCCTTCATGTCAGTTGGCAGAAAACTGTTCACCAAAGAACAGTTATTTAAATGACTGGTTTGTTTTTATTTGTATGAAATGAATCAACAAAATGAATATAGTCAGTGAAATGGAAATCGCTATGTACTTTTAAATCAACAGAAGCCATCTTAGTAATTATTTTTCAGTGATTTGAAGCTAGCCTTATCATGGGAAGGCTGTAATACTTGTGGTTAACCAAATTACTGTTTTGTTTTTAGATATGTTGGAAGGAAAGTGAAGTTCTTTTGCTTTTAACTTGAAAGAAATCACCGTGTCGATTCTAGGGCTTGTTACTTCTTTATTGTGTGCAAAACTGCAAATTATTTTGGCTGGGAGATAGAGCTGGTGATTGACAATTCATCTGGTTTAGATTAATAGCTGAAAACTAGACACGGTTATTAGGACCTTGTTAGTAATGAGTTGCTGGCTTTAGTTGAGTTTGATAGATTCATAAGAACCACCGTAGCGTTGGGACATTCAGTCAGTGTGCTTGGTTTTTCAAGCCCTCTTTTGAAACGTTCTTCACCAAAGGCTTTTTGGAAGAGCGCAGTGGCCATGGGGTGGGGAGGCGGGTTCTGCTGTGTCTGGGTGATTGGCCAAGGTGCAAAGCAGAGGGTAGGAGTAGCTTGCTTGTTTTCACAGTGGAGGCATCTGTGTTGGGCTTGTGAGCTTGTGCTCTTCAAAATACTCGTATATGATCTGGAAAAGAGTGAAAAGTCAGATGGCAAAGTTTGCTGCTGCTAACATACTCAAAGCTGAGTGCCAACTGCAGACGTGGTGAAGAATAATGAAACTAAATGGTGTTGGGTTGATGGTTGGACTTGATGATCTTAAAGGTCTTTTCCAACCTTAATGATTCTGTAAATAATTAGAAATATAACAGGAATGTCAATCGCTTGGCCATAAGCTGTGTGAGTCAAGGCATGTCCAGGGGAGGTTTAGATCGGATATTAGGAAAAATTTCTTCACCGAAAGGGTTGTCAGGCATTGGAACGGGCTGCCCAGGGTTGACTCACTATCCCTGGAGGTGGATGTAGATGTGGCGCTTAGGGACATGGTTTAGTGGTGGACTTGGCAGTGTTATGTTAACGGTTGGACTCAATGATCTTAAAGGTCTTTTCAACCTAAATGATTTTATGATTCTATGGTGCCTGAGCAGTGAAATGGCAGGCAAAAACATCTCCTTAGGTGCAGGATCTTGATGTTAGATGGCTAACTGAAAATGTGCTGTGACAGTCAAAGAAATAAAACTATAGGAATTGTTATGGAAGTAGTAGAGAGCAAAACAAAGATTGTTACCGTGTTGCTACATATATGCGTGGTATGCTAATGTGGCAAGTGCTGTGCAGCTCTGGGTCTGTTCCTCAGGCCTCGTAAAGTACAGTAGCACTTGAAAAAGCACAGAGGGGGGTGATTTAGGTGGGAAGAGAAGGAGAGAGATGGTGAAAGCCTCTAAAACTGTGTGGGTGATATGGGTGTGTGAAAAAGGTGAA
This sequence comes from Gavia stellata, assembly GCF_030936135.1. Taxonomy (NCBI): domain Eukaryota; kingdom Metazoa; phylum Chordata; class Aves; order Gaviiformes; family Gaviidae; genus Gavia; species Gavia stellata. The sequence goes on along the minus strand of NC_082596.1, from coordinate 41,159,548 downwards.
TGTGAAACAAGGGTTCTTTGTCACCTGTTTTTGTCTCCTTGACTTCTTTTAGGGTCTTCAGCAAATTATCAAGTGGTGAGCACAGAACTGCACGTTAAGATGCTGATCTCCGAGATGTTGTGCAGAAAAATGCATCACCATTTGATAAATAAGAAGGCATCACATTTGGCTCAGCAGATCTGTGCCGTAAATAAGGAGTGGCTGAGAGTTTGTTACTGGGATGCATCTACTGTTTGTGCGTCCAGTTCTTTTACTCTTCCACAGACTTTATCAGAGACGGGATGTCAGGTTAGACAGGCCTCTGGGGGTCTGATGCTGTGCAGCTGCACTTAACCTATTGTTATTTTCAGATAGTTTGATTAGTGATAGAGTGAGTGTAGGAGTTTTCTCTGCCAAGAATAGGCTATCTTGGGTGTGTTGTTATACAGCACTTATTTACCCACAGCTACTGTGTGGGCTGAAGTTTCGAGTCCTGTTTATTAATCATGTTCCACAAATGTGATCTACGTTATTTATAGTCAAACATCGGAATACTTAAGTGACAAACAGTTACGGTATAGCCTCCATGGTGGACTAAATGGTAGAGCTCAATAGTGGGCACTGACAGCGTTGTAGGATGCTGGGTTGCGGCGTTCAGCTTCTTGTGGAGAAGGAGTTCATTTTGTGTGTGTTAGCGGTTCACTGCCAGGTTTACTCTGCTGGCCTTACTATCTGTGGGCACGTGACTTTGCTTTAAATCATAACTCAGAGCTGTGTTTGGTATGAACACATTCTTTTGACATTTCCTGCCCTCCCTTGCAGGGAAAGTCCTGCTGAGTCACCAGCTGGGTCACCCCTGTCACAGGCCCTTCCTGCATTTTCAAACCCTGTGTTGCTGCCTCAGTTTAATTTATACTTCGATATACCTGAATGGAGAGGGATATTAATGAAAACTACTACCGGCTGGAGTGGTTTGACGCAATATTCTAACCCAGCAGAGAGTGCGTGTTAAGTCAGTTGTTGCTGGCACAGTAAAATGAAGTTGACTTTCTCCTGGGTATTTAATTGTTTTAATGCCTAAGAGTAGTAAGAAGAGACCGACTTCTTACTTATCTCCTTACTCTCTTTGCGTAACCAATTACCTTTCAATGTGTGTCCTATAATTTTATCTAGTAAGAAATGGTATAATTTCAGATGGTTAGGATTTTTTCCATAAATTCATAAGCGATGGTGCATAGCTCCAGAGAGAACTGTTAGCTTTTTCATCCCTTGAGTGTTTAGTTCAGCTTTTTGACTATTTTCCTGTCAATAAGTAGAACAACTCCAAATTTTTTAAAAACTTACAAACACTATTGGGTACTTTTTGTTTTGATACAAAGGCTATTTCGCGTGACTGCTAGCTGGTCTTTTGGGGTACCATATGTGCTGCACGTTCAGCGAACTCTCATGGCTGAAATTCTAGTTTCCCTTTTCAAGTGTTCGTAGACTAGCAAACCAGTGTATGTTGGCAAGATTATTGAAGGTGCTAGACTAAATAGAATTTTAAAACCACTAGCACTGAACTTTGATCACAATTGTATATTATTTTTATCTATAGATATGCGTACGTATTTATGTAAAAAACCTAGGCCGTATCAGAAGTTGTGGAGAATGATGAAAGAAAAACTGAGAAGAAAATCCACAGTATTCATTTAAAAGTAAAGGTTGATAATAGTAAATTTTTCTTAAGTTTACAGGTTTCTGCTTTATTTTCTTGTGGCTGTGAAGAACTTCTGTATTTGAGCAATGTACGCAATGTAATTAACTACAGTTTTCCAAATAAAAGAAAGGTAGACCGTTAAATCTACCTTTGGTTAAAAGTATTGAGTTACTTCACCTTTGTGGAGTGGAATAGTCTGTTACACTGATAACCTGATCCATCTGTGAGCTAGTTCACATGCAGGTCTCTCAAAGGATATAATAATTAATATGAAATACTTTGTCCAACAAAAGTTCATGTTCTAAAACTCCTCGGATATATTCCAGTGTAACAGTTTAATGTTAACACATCTGAAGGCTTATTTTTTCCTCACCCTTGAGAAGGCTATATGTACTTTTGTAAATAAGGGGTTCCAGTGATTCTGCCGTGAATAGGCCTTTGGGCCAAAGACTTGTAGTTTTGAGGTGGTTTTGCTATGGATTTTTTTGTCTTTTTTACTGTTGAGGAGGTACAAGCAACTTCAAGAATACTTCTTCCCTCAGGTGCCATGATTTGACTGTGATGAAAATAACTTGTGCCATTAAATTACCTGCTCTGGAGTTTTGGGTAAAGCCAGTTTGCAGCATTAGCATAAAAACACCAGTCTGTGTCAGCATACTGATTTTGTAGGCCTTAGAGTTACCAGACTTGTTCTTCAGCATGAATATGTTGAAAGTTTCTATGATAATGTCGGTGACCTGAATGTGTTTTTTCTTGAAATCATTAGCATTATCTGAGGAATCGCCTACCTAGAAATATTTCTAAATTTATGCTGCTGTTCAGTACTTCAGTACAGTATTCTTATCTGCTGATGGTCACTTCCAGTGGGATTTGGCAATCATCTTATTTTTCCATGGCTGAACACATTCTCCTCTTTTATATTTATTTGAACAAATTTAAATCTGTTGTTTCAGAGAAACTTTTTTTCATGAAGGAAAGCTGATAGTCTAATACAAACCCTCATGTCTGTATCGTCATCAGCCTGCATAACTTACGAGGATGGAAGATTGGGGCAAATGAAAGGAGAAATGCGTGATGATTTTTTTTTTTATTATTTTTTTTTATTTCTTTAAATACAGTGGCAACTTTAGTAAGGAACAAATTGCAGGCAAAGTAATAATTTCCTGCCTTTTTTATTATGGATCTTCCTCCTAGTCTTCCATCCTGCTCTTTCACGTGGAATTTGAAGCATCCATTTGTTTTAAACTAATCTGTCTTTGCTTGTATCTTGAATGCAAGTGTCACAAACTTGCATAAGTGTCCTCTCTTTTTTTCCTCTGGGGAGAGTAAATGTCTCAGTTCCCACTACGATGGGACACCATCACTTCGGAGTTAGATTTTTAATTTTTGTTTGTAGAGGTTCTTTTCTCCCTCAGTTCAGTGAGATGGTGCTTTTCACTTGTGAATTTTCAGATTTGAGTTATAATGAAAGAACTGATGACCAAACAATTATGAAGCTAAAATACTGGAATGGTATTTTTAAAAAGGTACAGTCTCACCTGAACAATGTATCAGAATGGATGTAGTACCCCTCTGGTTCCTTTCTTTATTCTCTTGGAGAGCTTTCCTTTCTAGGTATCAATGTTCTTTTAATTGTATGGATATATATTATACAGGTGGTAATGTGGTCTAGATTTTGGGAACAAACCGCTTGTTTTTTCCTTTAGAGATGCCATCTATAAACATTTGGTACCTTCTTTTGTCAACAGAGTTGTAAAGTTTTGTAACTGAGGAGCGAGATTAACACCCTTGAATTTTTCACAGTGATTAAAGCATCTGTTTGTACAGATCTTTCTTTTGAAAAATTCCCAAGTTTGCAAATGTGGCTTAAAGATGCTGAAGCAGCTTCTCGGGAGCTGGTGGGAGCAGGGTAGGAAGCATGGGCAGGAAGCGGTGATCAGGGAGGGGGCAGCGAAAGGCTGAGCTGATGGAGCAGTAGGAACGGAAATGGCCAACGTCTGCGTCAAAACGGGGACACAGAAGTTCAGGGAGTCACCCCACCTCTCCTGCGCCAGCTGCTTGAGTCACCTGCCTCCTGAGCCCGTGCCAGAAGTAGCCATGTGGCACTGTGGTGCTCATTACTGCTCTGCACGCTGCTTCAGGGTGCACTTCTGTGTCACCGCACTGTCTCCTGCCCTTCTCTGGGCAGACAGTCCACTGACAGCTTGCCAGCATAGCTGTGTGAACGCAATAAATCTCAGTATCTAATCTGCTTTACAAAAAAAAAAAATATGCAAATGAAGGTGGCTGAGGTCTGGGATACAGAACTGTAGCTCCTTCCTTACATCAGCACACCCCACCATTTGCTGAACTGGCTTATCTGGCCAGCTCGCGCTCCTGGCACCTCTTCCCCGTGTGACCACAAGGTCACCCAAGCTGGTGGTGTGGGAGTGGGAATGCTTGGTGGGAGAAGATGGGGACTGCCTCTTCCTCCAGCAGTGAGCCTTCAGGCCCTTTAATACCCTTGCACAGCTCAAGTTTCTGTAGCACTTGCCCTCAGTAACCAGCCCTTGAGTCCTCCCTCAAATTTTGATAAATTAAAACTTCCATTAGAAGTCAAAGCTTTGTCTTGTTGTATTGAATTAGTGGCAAACAGGTCACATTCCAGCTTCTCCCAATTTTTTTCTAACTCTCGCCTTTTGTTCATTTTTTCACACAAATATAAATGACTGATTTGATTTCAGAGGTATGTTTTCTTTTTTAGAAAAGGAGGACTTTTTTCCTCTTCCAACTGAAGCATTTGCAGCTATTTTGTTATTGAAGAGGTGAAAGAACATCCCCTTTCTAGCAAAGAGAGCTTGGCACAATTTTATTAGATGTGTGTTGTGCATTGAAATGAAGGAAGATGCCTCCAATATCTGTCAATTAATTATCTTCCTTGAGCACTGAATGGGATTTTTTTCTTTAACAGAGAGAATCGTTTAAAAGCATGAATGTTAGAAATAAAACTCAGATTCATTTCTTAGTCTTCTTTATGAGGAAACAGAACTGAGAGATAGGATGGCTCAGTGATCTGAGTGTGGGTTTAATTTCTAAACTCTGGAATCAGCATTCTTTCTGATTTTACTGACCTTGATATATCACCTATTTAGTTACAATTTTCTCAGTTACTGGGCAGGGTTGGTAATAGTGTTGCCCCTGTTTATGAAGAAGAACATACGGATGATGGGCATTAGATTGTTATTTATTCAAAACCCAAATTCATAAAACTCCCAATTCCAATTCTTACTCAGATATCTGTTACTCTAAAACATGCCATCTCCCTGCTCTCCTTGTCACTCCTTCCAGTGTTGCTTTTGCTTAAGAGTGCAGCTGAAGATGACAGAGACGACCAGTCTAACAGTTCAAAGCAGGAAATCCCACTTCTTGTGTAGGAATTTGGTAATTGTAGAGGTTAACCTGAGAGTAGTGCAGTTATACAAGATGTGGAAGAAAACAAGTGGATCTCTCTCTGATCTTCTGCTGTTGGATTGGGAGGAGTCTTTGTTCCTTTACTTCTCTTGTTCCATCACCTGTTCGTCCTTGAATCAGCACCGAGTGTCTGGGTACAACTCTTTTCTGTACTCCTCCTCAGCAGTTTTATTGTGTTAGCCAAGCTAGCAAGCCAAGGAGACAGCAGCTCATGTATTACACTGAACAAGCACGAAAATTAAGAACTTCTGGGAGTGGGTTCATATTGCATGGGTTGCTGCTGTAGAAATTAAACGTCAACAAATCTTAACTTCTGGAGAATATTATTAACCTTTTAATTTTGTAAAACTGCAGGTATTTGTCTTCAAGAGTATAGCACTTATATTTGGTGCTGATACTGAAGAGTATCTTTGCTATATTGATGTAACATATTGTAGGGGAGTGCCACACTTACTTAAATTTCATTTTTCACTTTTTTTGTATTTTGTTAAATATAAACTCTTGTTATTTTGATCAGAGAGGAAATTGTCATACGTAATACAAGAGTTTCCAAAAGGAATGCATACCCACCTACAACAGACTTCTTTCTTAAAAGACTGAATTATTCAATCAGTTGAATAAAAAAAAGTCAATTTTAATTGTGCTAATTAAATTGTGTTTTATTATGTCTATGTAACTCCCAAGAAGTTCATACTGAGAAGTTCATACTTCTATAGATTTTTTGATTTAGTGTTCCTGTGAGAAAAGAGAGACAGAGGACTCACAACAAGCTTCATAACAAACTTCCTAATATCTAGTAGTCAATACGAACTCTGTTTTTTCCACTCTCCTTTTACATCGCCTTTCTCTCCAGATGGCCCTCCATCCACTTGCATTCTGGTACTTCCTATCTTTTTTGGCCCTGCAAGACTCTGATAACTGTGATAATACTGTAATTTCCCTTACATGTGAGCACTGAATGATATGAAGTGCTTTATTTTATTTTTGGAAGAAATCTTTCTGTACCAGCCAATTGTTGCTAAATATAGTGGGAGGCTTATAGTATACAGTGCATGTTTAAATTTAAAGTGACACCTTACCATAAAAACTTGACTTCACAGTTTACTTGTACAACTGTATATGAAATATATAGTCATTAAAACTAGGCTAAAAAATGTGGGCTTTATAGTTGTTATTTGTATCTCGCTCAGTTTGTTAATGGGATATTGCAGATGTTTACTGGAGCAAGCATCGTCAGTTGTGGACGTAGGGATAAACGCCTACAATATTGGAAGACTACTTAGTTTGAAGTCTTTCTCTCTGCTAGCCTCCTTTTGAAATATTTCAGAAAAACTTGTTGAAAACCAGGTGATTCTGTAGCTAAGGCATTAGGCAGGGATTCAGGGAATTCTTGCTCTGACACAGGTTGCTTGTTAACCATTTGTTTTGTATGGCCAGTATTGCTCTCTAGTGTGCTTGAGAGATGCTCTGCAGCAGTGGCGAGCAGGGGACAGCAGAGGAGTTCCTGAAGTTCCCTGCTGCACTGTACAGCAACCCCTAGAAATGTAACTCAGAAACTGTTACTGGCAATGAGGCGTAAGTCAGTTATAAAGGGTCACTTGAGATTCAGCTCTCTCATTATAATATAATACTACAATATAAAACAAAATTTAAACCTGAAATTGCTGTAGAGAAGTCTGATTTAAGACCTGTGTACATCTTTACATTTTACTATAGGTTGTGTAAAGAACAGCTGGAGCTAGGATATTAAAGATATCTGCACTAAAGAAAAAGTATTTAATGTTTCATAGAACAATGTTAATCAAACTGGTTGGAGAACTGAAGTATGATTTAGATATTATAATTAAGAGTTATCTCAATTGGTACTGCTAAATGAGGTGTTTGTCCACAGAAAAGGAAGTATGGGGTTTTTGGTTGGGTTTTTTCCTTTCTTTTTTTCCCTCCCCTCCAGTTCTAATGACACTTTCTGATTTAATTGTTAGTTTAGCTCAGTTACTAGAGGAGCTGGGAAAAGGCCTACCTGTGACATGTCATACATACATATTAGGTAACATTCAAAGGCTTTTTTTCATTTGTTGCTGTGACTAAAGAACTAGAGCTTGAGAAGTATCTTGGGCTCTTTGACACAAATGGATCTTGGGCAGCATATATAACATCAAAGGATTTTTAACAACTCTGTAATTTCAAGCCCACTTTGTCATGCTGAAGTTGTTAAAATATTGCAATGGAAAGGCCATTTGGAGAACTGCTGTCTTTCCACCCCAAGAGAAGAATAGAGTTGATTACTGATGATCTCTTTTGGTTTCGTATCTCACATGTATCCATGAAGATTTCTTTGAGTTGGTGGTTTCAACCTGTTGTCTGTATACCTCTGAAGTCCCCCGCTGACTGCTTTTAAGTGTCCTGGGAAAGGTGATTAAGGAGAGCAGGATTATATGCGAAGCAACAATATGTGTATGGGAAATGGGAAGTTTCTTGAAGAGAATTAACATCTCCACTACTGGAGGCTTACGGATTAAAAAATAAAAAAATGGGAAAAAATTGACAGAACAGTTCAGTGATGTGACGTAAATATCACTTCAGACAGGATCTGCTCAGGCTGGTGTCTGACTGCAGTTACACCTCAGCGTATAGCAAAGTGTAGGGACCTCCTGTCCCAGCAAAGTGTATTGGGACCAGTACTGTTTAATATCTTTGTCAGTGACATAGACGGTGGGATTGAGTGCACCCTCAGCAAGTTTGCAGATGACACCAAGCTGAGTGGTGCGGTTGACACCCCTGAGGGACGGGATGCCACCCAGAGTGACCTGGACAAGCTTGAGAGGTGGGCCCATGGGAACTTCATGATGTTCAACAAGGCCAAGCGCAAGGTCCTGCACAACCCCCAGTGATTGAGAGCAGCCCTGCCGGGAGGGACTGGAGGGTACTGGTGGATGAAAAGCTGGACATGAGCTAGCAGTGTGTGCTCGCAGCCCAGAAAGCCAACTGTATCCTGGGCTGCATCAAAAGCAGCATGGCCAGCAGGTCGAGGGAGGTGATTCTGCCCCTCTACTCCACTCTGGTGAGACCCCACCTGCAGTACTGCATCCAGCTCTGGGGTCCCCAGCACAGGAAAGACATGGACCAGAGGAGGGCCACAAAAATGGTCAGAGGCACGGAACACCTGTCTTATGAGGAAAGTCTGAGAGCATTGGGGTTGCTCAGCTGGAAGAAGAGGAGGCTCCGGAGAGACTTTATTGCAGCCTTTCAATGCTTAAAGGGGGCTTGTAAGAAAGATGGGGACAGACTTCTTATCAGGGCCTGTTGCGATAGGACAAAGGTAATGATTTTGAACTAAAAGAGGGTAGATTCAGACTAGATATAAGGAAGAAATTTTTTACGATGAGGACGGTGAAACACGGGAACAGGTTGCCCAGAGAGGTGGTAGATGCTCCATCCCTGGATGTTTCAAGGTCAGGTTGGACAGGGCTCTGAGCAACCTGATCTAGTTGGAAGATGTCCCTGCTCGTTGCAGGAGAGCTCGGACTAGCTGAACTTTAAAGGTCCCTTCTGACCGAAGCCATTCTGTGATTCTATGATCTCTTCAGGGAGGAGTCCTGATGGTGAGTTCTGTGTTGGCTGATCAAGACTGTGTATCCTCACCTCACCTGGAAATAATGGATTGTACAGTGCCACCTTTTTTGGAAAGGACATGGAAAGACTGAAGAGAACTTATACTAAAAATATTATTTGCCTTTGGATTTTGGTGCCCAGTGACAGGACGAGAGGTAATGGGCACAAACTTGGTCATAGGAAGTTCCATCTAAACATGAGGAGGAACTTCTTTACTTTGAGGGTGGCAGAGCACTGGAACAAGCTGCCCAGAGAGGTTGTGGAGTCTCCTTCTCTGGAGGTATTCAAAACTCGCCTGGATGCATTCCTGTGCAATCTGCTCTAGGTGAACCTGCTCTGGTGGGGGGTTTGGACTAGATGATCTCCAGAGGTCCCTTCCAACTCCTATCATTCTGTGATTCTGTGTGATTTGAAGGCAACCGGGCATAACTGAGCCTTTCTGTGGAGCTGCAAATCTTGTAGTGGAAAGTGACAGCATGAAACCACAGTTACCTGAGTTGTTTGACAAGTTAGTATTAGTAAGCCAGCTAGAAAAAGATGGCTTTAGCCTGTGATAAGTACCCTCCATGTCTGTTAACTTATTCCATCAGAGAACCTTTGAGTAATTTGAGTCAGTGGGAATACGCTGGTGGGGAAGACAAACCCGATCACTGTTTCCATTTCACAGGGTGGAAACGTGCAGCTGGGTGATGCGCCTGGGGTTACGCAGGTGGCCACAAACTTCCTCCCTCTTCTGCCCCCGCCGCCCTGGGCAGGAGCTGCTCGGCTGCCTGGTGCTCCATGGGGTGCCTGCCTCAGGAGCCCTGCCTTGAGGAACAAGTGATGTTAACTCTTCTCAACTCCTGCGTGCTTTCTTGAATGCCACCTTGACTTCTCCTGTGCATTTATATGTCCTCAAAAAGGCAAAAAGCCTTTGGGTGTAGTCTTCTGTTCTGCTTTTGTCTTTTAGTATATCCAAAACATAACCACTGCAGCTTCGGAAGGTAACTTTCTGCATTTAAAGGACTTACACTAACTGTCTAATTGAAAAATCAAAAATTCTCATGCAGTACTGTAGGACTAATGCGTAAAAGGAGTATTAGCTGTGCACATGAAAATACCTACGTTACTTCAGTCCTAGAAAACCACCAATTTATTTTTTGCAAGTCACAAATGTAGAATTATTGAAATCTTAATCAGAGTATTTTCCTTTTAACTCAGGAACATGTTCTCTGAGTTGTAGATGCTGAAGAAGTAGATGCTTGCATTTGTAAGTAAAGCAAAGAAAACATAGTGGCGAAATATACATTGTACAGGAAAACCTGGGCTGCAAGTAGTTGAAGTACGATCTCCAGGTTGTCTTGCTCTTTCAGTGATTAACTGCTATATCAGTTATATAGTAGTTAATTAGACTTCTGATATACTTACTAGTAGGTGTAAAAGATAACTCTGGCTCCTCTCAGTCTCTTCTAAGTATCTCTACACCAACTTGTACAAACTTACCCCAAAACAAAGCACACCTAATTGCCTCAGTGGGTGGGGATGGGAGAAGCAGTTTACATTATAAATTAACTGGTGTGGAGAGCTGTCAAAGTAGGTCCTAAAGTAGGGGCTTCCGTTCTGGGAGCTCTGTGGTAATTTCTGTGGAAAACAATTCTTTTTTCTGAAGGAAGAATTTGTTCTACATTTATTTACCCTCATTGATTCAGATCTCTTGTGTTAGGGATGTTGTGTGTAGGAAGCTCTTGAGGAAGAACAAGTTTTCCAACACAACGTTAGAAAGAAGTGAAATTGTCTCGGAAGTTTTTTTAGTTGCAATGTTCCTGTTGCAAGTTAAGGCACATGCGAAGCAATTGGATACCAGCATCTCCTGCACTAACCCACTCCTTACAAGGATATCACTAATATTTACTTAGTGTAACCGTGTAAATGAACAACTGATGATCAGTAATTTCATAAATTGCTTACTTCTACTTTTCTCAAATCTCTGTCATCTAGAGTACCTAAAAATAAAAATGACTTGGGCATTGTTTTGGGAAAGTTGTCCAAACCAGGGAATAGAAAAGCTATTGCAAAAAGACACTGGGACTGTGGCATCTTCATTTTAAAAGTAACCCATTCTCTTCTTAAACAGCACTGTTGCATTTTGTATGACAATCATGATACGAGCAAAGACAATTTGTAGTCAAAGATGTTATAAATACGACAATTTGAAATTACAGAGGTTTTGCTTAGGGTATCTGAGTAGTCACATTCATAGCTGTGATGATTTGAGGATGTGAGTGAAGTAAGGCTTATAAAAGAGGTAATACTTAAGGTTTTTTTTCCTGACTGTATTGACCAGTGTAATTATAAAAGCTTTTTGGGTAACCAACCCCTTTTTTCAAGTTTGAAGGTAAAACTTCTGCAACCAGAAGCTTGTCTTACCAGCCAGCCCTATTAGTCTGCATAATAGAGATTTCCTTTCCCTAGAAATTAAACATAAATGGTTGTTCTAAGCATATTTAACTCATTTCTGAACTAGTATGGTCAGTGTTTGTCATATTCCAAATTACATTTGTTAAAATACATTTATTTTTCAATCTAAACAAGATTTTGCTGTTGCTTTTTACTGTCACCAGACGTTAGGAGCAACTTACTTGTAAAGGTTGTCTGGGCCATTGAGTTGAGCCTCCAGCTGTCACATGTATCATCTTATGAACTACTTTTCATAACCTTATCAAACTTCAATTTAAAGAGCACTTGGCTTTTGCTCCCAGTACTCACTCCTTATTGAAATTCTGACCCAAATCCAGTTACTCTGAATGTTGGAATGGGCATCTAACTTTATATCCTAAATTTATTAGTCACTGGGTTTAAAACCAGTTTGCTCTGATGTCAATTTTACCCATCTTAATTCTTTTTGTTTCCTGTATTAGGATCTGCCAATGTTTCCATAAATAGCAATCTAGCTAAAGTAAGTAAAATTCCCTTTAGCCTTCTCCTTCAAGATAATCCATACCTGTATCTGAGGTCTCATTGTTGTTGATGTAGGTGATCAGAATTGTGTACCGTATGGTACTATGGCACAAATACTTTCCTGGGTTTACTGGGAGCCATCTTGTGAGGCACTTTTTATTTTCTTTTCTTCTTTCTACATCGCACCAGTTGTTTATAGACATCCTGTGGTTAAGTACAAACCACTTTAGTCTTCAGCTACACAGTCTTATTTTATGTAAATGTAAATGAATACCAAAAATCAGGGGTAATAACAAAGCACAAAAATTATAAGTACTGAAGTATTTCAAGTTTGGAAATGCGTATGAAATGCTATTTAAATTTGTAAGGGCTTTCCACTGATGGGCTTAATTTCTTCAGTAGCATTTTGAAGTTGCGAGGTGTCCACAAATTTCCAAGCATCTCATTTAAAACTAGGATTCTGAGTAAGCACAAGCTGCTCTACTGCTGCTAGAGCTGCAGCTGCGTAATGCTTAAAGGACACCTTCCTTCGCAATAACATTTAAAAATACTGATTCCTCTTACTCATCTGCAATCCTCTTCCCACAGCTTGAGATTAGGGCTATAATGGAACCTATTATAGACAAAAGGTCTATGACTCAGCCATTGAGCCATGCAAACTCTTGGCTTCTTTAATGGGCACCATTAAATCTTTAGTAGTTTTTCTCTCATAAAATAGGTATCGTTGGTGTAAAATGCATCACTGCTGAAGATATATTGTACCTTTTGCCCTCTGATTTCCATGAGTTGATCAACTATAGGCGTTTAAAGGCTAGTTAATTGGAGAGAGTTTTCTAGAATTACTGCTTTTCCTTAACTATTTAGGAGCATATCTAAAACAAAATGTAAGAAAGCCATCTCACAAGTTGTTATGTTTTCAGGTTATTTTCCTTTTCTATTTAGAGATGGGAGATGGAAAAGAAAAACCTGCCTTTCCATTGTATTTTGTTTTATCTTCATAGAACTTATTTAACCTGAGAACTGGGTATCTTCTACGTGACAGTATGGAAAATGTTAAATTCTTGAGTATGTAACCAGGGAAGAACCTGCATGATTTAGTTGAGTTGTTTTTCCTGTTGCAGGGTTTTGGGGTTTGGGGGTTTTTTTGGGGGTTTTGTTTTTGTTTTTTTACATATTGGAGAGTGAACGTGGAAACAGCTGTAGTTTGGGAACGGGATCAGATATCAGTAGAGGAAATTTAAAGAACACCGTGGAAGTTAAATGTTTGAATACATATGTATATAGTTGTAAATATATGTATGTAAGGAAAAAAAAGTAGCTTTTAACTCTTCTTTTGTTGTCTCCCTGCATACTTAATATGTGATACCTTAGAGTTTTTAATTATTTATATTGTTGTAAACATCAATGCCTCTGAAAGAGGGGTGTGATGAGGACATCCAGAAAACTATAATTGTTCGTTACCACCTGCAGAGTCTGCCTTGTTTGTATGTACAGTTGGCAAGAAGTCTTTGGTTGTTATGTTTGTATATACTTTGTTGAAAGAAACAAGAAACAACAATTAGTTGTAGAAAATGTTAAACTATGTAATTTAATACACATATTTTAAGTGATTGCGTTTACAGAATGATAGCAAGCTGCAAAGCTGGAAGTTAAGAAAGATCCGAAGTAGGACTGTCGCTACATGTTCCTTGTGCCTATGAAATAGGATGCAATTTGTGTACGCAACCATGTTTTCTCTGTTCCATTTCTTCTACCTGCAGAAGATCTTCTGTGATATAAGTGGCTGTTTAATTTGTTTGTTTTTATTATTTGTGGTATGGCCTAGTAGTTACTTACTGTATATTTTCCAGTAAACCCAATCTTGAATATCACTGAATCTCATGAAACAGACTGACTCTTCCTACAAATGCTATCTCTCTTCATATCTTGGTAAAGAATTAATAGCTAAATGAACTTTTTTAATTGTAATTTTAATCATAACATAGAAAAACCTCAACAACCACTAATTAATTTATCTTCTGAACTCCCCTGCAATGTGTATTCTCCATTTTACATATGAGGAAACCAAGACAGAGGGACAGGCAGTTACCTGAGGCCAGTGATAGAGATGGGATTTAGGGCTGGCTTAGTGTGCGTTAAGGCTGGGCTGTATTGCCCTAATGCTGAAGCCAGTAGTTATCTGAGTAGGTACTCTCTTGCAGTCATGGTTGGGCACTTCTCACGAAGAGGGTCCATGGCAAGACCTTTGCTGGAGATCCATGTTAGAAAGAAATGAGTGTGTAATTTAAAAGAAAAAAAAAAACAAAAAAACAAAAAACAAAAACCCCTTCTGGAAAAAAATAGAAAAGTATCTCAGTGAGTTGAGGCTGGTGGAAAAAAGGACAGTAAATTATTTTGCCTGACGTGCACTGCTTTCATCACAGACTGTCTCCTTGCAGTCTTTCCTTTTTCTGTACTTAAGGTTTCAAGGTAACGTGAGTCTTCTCTTCAGGATAATATCTTAGTCATTCAGATCTGATTTAATCTAGGAGTGTCATACATCCTGTGTGCTGAATGAGATAGCAATTCTGGAGGTAACTAGGGGGGAGTCAGCCTGTATGTTAGAAATATTAATGTAAAAAGTTAAGTAGTAGGAAGTACAATTTGTTTCATAAGCGACACTAATGACATTCATTCTTTGTTTTCAAGTATTTGAAATACTTAATAATTCAGACTGCTATTTAAAGAAAAATATGTTTATAATTCATAATAGTTTTTCTTAGGGTTACAGTGAACTTTAAATAATCTTTTCCCAAGACAGCAGTGCATGCTTACTATTTCACTTGCAGGGTGACTCATTTGGTCAATGTCTGGAGAAAGCTTTTGAATTTCTGCTGGAGAAGAACAGTTTAACATTGGATAAAAATGGGTTAGAAAAGTCACTCCAACTCATTAGGGACAGCTAATATAAATAAAAGTGGTAGTGGGGTTTTGGGAGTTTCTTTTTCTCTTCTGATGTGGACTTCTTTGTAACTAAGGAAATGGCGTTGAGAACATCAAAACAAAATGTTACCTTTTACATTATTTTAAGTTGTGAATCTCCTAGTACCAAGCATGCTTACCTGGACTGTGAGACTGAAACAGCAACAAGTAAAACACTTTGAGATTCGGAGTAGACTTAAACAGTAGAGACAGGATGATTGAGCTACTGTCTGTATCATCTTATGATATCGGAAAACATTTACCAAATGTGGCTTTTTTTTTTTTTGAAAGTTCTGAAATGACATCCTTTTCATCAGAGTAAGCCAGCAAACTTAAAGATTAAAAGTCATAAAAATAATTTAAAAAGTTGGTTTAGACTAGGTTTAACTTTCATTGCCTTGGTGGTGCCTTATGTATTTTACATGGTTAGAAGTCAATGGGATTGGAGAATTCTATGTGTTTTTAAAAATTTGTAGCAGAAAAGTTCTGAGTACAAGTTGTAGTTAAAAAAAGGCACTAGCTCAAGTAACAAATCAAAAAGATTTCATCTTTTGATTGTGGTTACAATGCAACTTCACCTTGCAGAGGGGGGAGAAGACAAGGTAAGAAAGAGAGTGTTGTATTATTTGTCTAGTGGGGTCTGTTGCAAGTCAAAATAAAATATTGATGAACTAAGAGTTTGTCAGCTCCAAACTGAAACCAGAGTGTACTTTCTGTGCTGGTAGCGTTTCTTCTAATGCTTTAAGCTCATTTTCTTATGCTGGTACGCTCTATCTGCAAGATATCCTGGTGAAATTGAAAAAATCTTGCTGCAAACCATGTAAGAATTCAGAATGTTTTATTATTTAATAAAAATACTTCTGGATGGTATTGTGGAAGTATCGCGGGACTTCGGTGGGACCTCCTTTCTAGGTACAGGAGTGAAAACTCAGGGGTTTGAGTCATTTGTCGCATCTGTTGAAATCTTAAACATCTAAGGCCGTTGCCCTTTTCTTGAGCTATTAGAATGTGATGTATATATATAACTTTGGGGAAAACCTGCTCTTTTTTCATGAGGGCTTGCAGATAGGAGAAGCGATCAAGTTCTTGGTACAGGCTTTCTAGGAATTGCATTCTCTTTTCACCAGCCTCATAATCGGATACACGTTTGTCATTAAACTGTTGATTGATACATTTTTCATATGTGCAGGCTTCTTAAACATGCATGTTTAGCAAGTCTAGAATCTGATGAGGGAGAACTTTTAAAACAAAAATGCTGGGCATTTGTTTTCTTAGGTATGTAAGGAAGGGGTTAGGAAAGTGTTAGAGAAGTTGTATCTTACTTAAAGTCTTACTAATGTGTTGGAACAAACTGTATGCTAACAAATTGTAATTGTCTAAAAATACATTTGAAACCATTTTGCTGGTGGTGGCTATCTTTCATATTTTTATGAATGTGTGAAGTAAAGCTCTTCAGTTGCTGCCCTCGTTCATTTCTACAAGAGAGGGCTTGGTGGGCAGCTGAGGTCCCCAGCCTGCCTCCCGAGAGCCAGCTTTCCCCGGCGGTGGGCTAGACTCGTTGCAGACCCTTGCATTAGAGTGCCCTTGGAAGAGGGGCAAGAGGCTGCCCCAGGACAGGTGTGCATGGCAAAGCAGAGTGTGGCTTACCACAAGAAGGCCAAAAGAACTGGCTATGACTAGTGTCTTTCTAAGGCTTCTGAGGCTGGTAGGGAGCGACTGGAAGGTATCCAGGTGCAGAAGAAAGGACATGATACTGCATGTATAGCAGTGTGGCACATAGTCGTGGACATGAAGTGTATAAAGCTGAGTTTGAGGACTTCCTGGCAAAGGCATGATGTAAAAAAAATAATAAAATACATACACACGCAGTGGTGCCAGGTAAATAGATAGGGGCAATACGCACTTACATCCACGTTGCTCCCATCTGTGCTCATCTCTGCTCCTAGTGTGCTTTCTTACAGTCTTTATTGCAGTTTGGTCCTTTTGATTCATTGTTAAAGTTGTAAAGCATTTTGTACTGTCCTTACAAGCCACAGAGTAGGGCTCACAGGATGTCCATCAAACAGGTGGTATTTTTGAAGCTTGTATTTCCTTGATCCTTAGGCACTGCAGAGCAGGCAGGAGAAACAAAAACTTTCTGGCCTGCTAGTCTTGGGCTTCATCTAGTAAAGAAAAAAAAAAACGCAACATGCTGCTTTTCTCTCCGTTGTTGTTCTCCCTTCCTTAGATTAAAGTGCACTTTATTTGATGTGAAGTATGGGAAGGTGAAGTGTGCTTTATCTGAATTCAGATAAAGCATACTTTATTAGAGATTTTGCAAATCCGAAAAGAGGTATCACTTCTGAATTTACATATACAACTTATATACTATTAAAAACTTAAGAATATATCTGTTATGTAAACATATAAAATACCTACATGTCTTACTACCTCACACCTTACATATTTGCATCTATAGCCTGTTAAATAAGTTTTCCTGTTAACTCTTTTGGGGGTTAGAAGGGGCGGGGGAAAAAAAGTACCAGAATAGAAATGTTTTTGCTGTTGTGGCAAGTAATGCTTTTGCTGTTACTGCTGCTTGCAGTAGCGAAGGCACAGGCAGAACTTTTTTGGTTGTCTGCAGTCAGAAGAAGCAGCATTGGCGCTACATACGCTGGTCTTTGATTTTCTCCTTAGTCATAAACCTGATGCCATTTGCTCTGTGCTACTGTGATTTAGATTTGATAACAGTAGGGAAACGTATTGATAGCAGTAGATATGAGCTAATTAAGGTTCCTCTTCAAATGGTTCTCTGACTTTAAGTCTTCTGTAGAAAAACAAAATTTTAGGGGACATGTATCACTTTAGTTACTATGGCAGGCTGTAAGCGCTCAGTACACCAAGTCAGTCACGGCTGTTTTGTTGGGTTTTCTTTCTCTGGGTAGGGGACAGGGTGTTGAGTGGAAATCATAGTTGGTACCAGAGTGTCCTAACCTCTGGTGATGGCAATAGAGTGTGATGTAGGAACGGGTTGCCCTTCAGAGAGGCTGGATCTCTGCATATCTGACGTTTAGTAACTGAATGGAGAGAATTCTGCTGGCGGAGGGAGGAGGCTGCGTGTACAGGGCAGTATGCTTCCCCTCTTCCCTCAGGACCCTGGATTTCAAAGCATGACTGTGAAATGTGCCCAAGAGAGGGAGAATGTTCGTGTTTTACTATTTTGGAGGAACTGCTTTGCTTTCACAGTGGAGCTGAAGGGCTGTGGGGAACGTGGAGGCAAGCCCAAGAGCAACAACTCAGCCTGTGTATATGCTAAAATGTGAGGTTAGTTTTTATAATGCGTGTGTATTTAATAATAGCAGTTTCAATATTACTGTTTTGGTTGAACACGCGAAGGTGCTTCGTCCCCTATTCCCCCTTTTCTGGAGAAGTTGAAGTATTGTGCTAGGTCCATTGGAAACCATTTCAACCTGACATGTTCTTACTTTACTGCGTGACTACCTATCTTGCCTGGAGATGTGCAGCCACCACCTTCTTTTAGAAGGGTTGGAAAAAAACGGTGGCAAACCTCCTGGATATTCTCTAATCCAAGGAATTCTCTAGTAAGCACTAGGTATCTTGATAGCTGTGCTTGGGCGTAACTTCACAGACATAACTTCACAAAGAAAATATCCACATTTTTAAATACAGGTCCTATTCGGCAGAAGTAAGGTGTTAAGAAAAAGATGCTTATGGGCCATTTTACAGTAGGACTTTTGCTGGTCTGCCTGTCATTTTCCCACCTGTGGTATAGACTGCATAGCATAAACTCTGCAAAACTTCCACGGTAAAACTCACGTTAGTGTGTTTCTGGCATGTCTACTGTTTGATAATGGAGCATACACAGAAGTGAGGTTTACTTCGACCGTGGCTGTGCAGGAAAGGGAGGCTTGAGGTAGAGCACGAGCTGTCAACATGAGCAATGCAGCTTTTGCCAGTAGGATTCGGTACCTAATTGTCCCACCCTTTCGATGTGTCCCTGCAGCTAGAGTTAGTAAAAACTTGCCAAAATTGTCGGTCTTTGACCAGTCTACGTGGTGGTGATGGAGAGTGGAGAGTCAGGCTTGTGCTAGCTACTGGTGTGTAATATTTAGGACCTGCCCTGCTTGCATATTTAGGACCTGCCCTGCTTGCATAAGGAGCAATCTTATGCTGCTGTTTAAGCCAGTATAGATTACAAAGTAATCTGTAGCAAAAAAAGTATTAATAAAATGTCTGTCTCGCAGATCATTGCATTAGCAGTTAAGTACAATCAGTGTGGTAGCTATTGCAGTTTCTTGCATGGAAAGCTAATCTGGAGCATACACGCTTCATTATCATAGGGGTGGCAGTTGTCTGATACTGTCTGATCAACACTGATGTCGATTCTGATCGATGGTCAGCAACCTAAGAGCTCTCTTACGGGATAAGTTAGTTGTTCTTGAGCTGTGAACAAACCATCAGCACTCATTGCAGCGGCTAATACTCCATACGTTTAGTAGTATCTCTCACTTTATGTGAGCATGAAACGGTGTTGCTACATACGATTGCTACAAAATATAATGGGATGTTTGGTTTTTGGATAGCCACATTAGTGTCATTCATCTTTTGTAATCTGTTTTATTCCACAGAGTACATGACCAGAAAATAAATAATTCTAATACTGTAGCTGTGCTGAGACTCAATTAAGGAACTCTGTGTTTTGTATAGCATGTTTTTATTCTTCCACACACAGTAATTGGGTGGTATTTTCAGCTCCCCAAATCAGCAATGAGTGTACTTTTGCAGTGGTGGCTGAGGGCATTAAGATCGGTTTTAATCACTTCCACTCCACTGTTAGGATGCTGCTGGCATCACAATAAGTTGTTTTGATTCAGAGTTTTTCAGAACACTTTGGATCAGCAAGTTTTAACTTTTTAGTAGTTGCACCTGTTTTTCAAAAAGTCATCATTAGTAGTAAGAGAGCAGGAGGACTTGCTTAAGAGATAAAATGGTATTGCAGCAGCACTTCACTAAAACACGAACTTTTTTCATGCAAAGTGATTTTTAATTGTCAAATTATGTCTTGCTAAGAAGGTATTAATAGAACTTTTGTTTTCCATGCATTTTCATCTGTATTTTGTAGAAGTATGGCAAGAGATGTAGTAAACCACAAGATTCCTGTGGAGTTTGCAAAATAGTCGTCTTTCATTTTCATCTGGTGTGATGTCTTCCCTTTATTACAGAAAAGATCAGTGACAACGCTTGTTGGTTTATAAATGCAAGTTGGCACTTTGGACCTACAGTGTTTTTAGAGGAGTTTCTGAAGTACTGAGTTATCAGTTGTTTCTAAACAGCATCATATTGCCCAAAATATTTTAAGGTAATACTAAGTATTTTCACATAGTAAAGTAAAAAAGACACGTACATCTTCAGTTCAAGGCAGTAGTTTCACAGAAAAGGGAAGGGATCATCATTCACAATAAAGGAGGAGAAGCTGATTGGTAAAGCAGATTTTGGAAAGAATTATGGGTGTGAGCGTGGTCTTGAGGATGTTTCTGGACTTTAGCTACTATAGGAAAAAAACTGTACAGCTGTACTGTTGTTGAATGTAGGTACTGGTATTTGGTGGCTATTTTGGAGTTGGTGTGGATTCCTGTTTACTCTGGAGTTTTTACTGATA
The DNA here is from genome assembly GCF_030936135.1 of Gavia stellata. Classification (NCBI taxonomy): domain Eukaryota; kingdom Metazoa; phylum Chordata; class Aves; order Gaviiformes; family Gaviidae; genus Gavia; species Gavia stellata. The sequence goes on along the minus strand of NC_082596.1, from coordinate 41,139,251 downwards.
TGTGAGCTTTGCAGACGGACAGCGTCTGAAAAGTATTTACTTATGTTGGTCTAGAAAAGCTGAAGCATGCTTCAGGTGGAGGGAGGACCAAGGCAGGCCTAATGCTGAAAGTTTTGATGAGACAAGTTGAGAGTTGCAGGGACAAAGCAATGTATAAAGACATGAGGAGGAAACTTTACAAATTATTTGTTTGGAGGATAGTCAAGATGAATAGTGTTTTCCAAATAATCCAGAGGGATGATGAATCCTTCCATTAACCTTTGAAAGGAAGAATCGTTGAGCGATTTCTACATGTGATGGCTTTTAACACCTTGGGGACCTTGCTATCAGGAAGGATGCAAATTCAAAATGAGTGATGTCTGTGGCACTAGGTAGAGCTGCTTCCAGAAGCAATGCTGTAGTCCGTCTTCTGTTTTAAAAGAACTTTCTTTGGTTGCAGGTTGCTGTTTTACCTTTTCCAAAATGAAGGTGATAATTGAACAGGACTGCAATTGCTGCAAATAAGAATATTCAGTAGTGATTTACCTAACATGAAATTATCCATTGTATAGATATCATATTGGAGAGGTTTGTGTTTTGGAGCCAGTGGAATTGACTTGAGCACTTGCTCTACTGTTACACAACTTAGTTAATAAACCAAAGTTCAAGAAACTTTAAAGAAAATGTGGTTACAGTAGATTGTTTTCAAAATATGGGAAAGACCAGGGAGTCTGGAAATACCTGTGAGGGAAATTAAAGTAGTCCTAGTAAAAATGAGCTTTTTTTTTTTTTGGTTGGTGCTGATGTTTAAATTTCACAAAGTTAGCTGAATCATGTCTCATACTTTTGCTGCTCCTCCTTCATACTTCTTAAAGCTCAATATTGGCTCAAGTTGCTGCTCTGCTAGGGAACTGACACTCAGCTACTTTCAGTGCTTAAGTACAGCTGATTGCAGTTCAATCCTTGTTCAAGCAACAGAAAGATTCTCCTCCTTAACCTCCCTCCCTGCCACTAACCCTCGCTGGATTACTCCTACATCCTGTCCATCTTGCTACTTTACATAACAGGCCTGGTTTGAGACATCTATCTGTGCTTTGGGCTGCAGAGAATGAGCTTAGCTCTAAACGTGTTAGCAGCTGTGAAATGCAGGCCGCTTCATTTTTAATTTTTTTAATCTTGGTGATACATGTTTGGAAGTTTAAAAATAGTTTGAATTCCAGAAAAGTGAGATTTTTTGCACTCCAGAAACAATTTTTCAAATAGTGTTTTCATTTATTATTTGCTTGGACATTGTTGGCTTTCACTGATAATGCAAAAGCACATTGCCGCCCTGGGTAACCTGTTGAGCTGCAAGTTGTTTTAACTCCTCAGAGTTCCCGAAGAATCTGTGTTTTGCTCTTATAAGCTGCGACCTTTAGGAGTGTCCTGCATTGTGGTATTGCATGTTAATAGCATTGATTAACTGTCAAGCAGTGGGAATTGATGAGAAAATGTCCATTGTAAAATTAAATGGTATTACTGAAGACTGTACCATGCTGCTGGTTAGGGTGGTGACTAGCCCCAGTAGTCAGTGGTAGGAGTATTAATGTGAGCTCCAGGTTTTTTCACATGATTAAAACAGGCCATCTGTTCTTTGTTAAATGTTTACAAAAACAGCTTTTCTCTAAAAGATTTAAAGAGATGTGGGTCTAGTAAACACACCAATATTTTTGAGCACCTTTTCCACCTTATTTCAAATAATAGCAAAAATAATTCTGCTGCAGTATTAAATAGGATTAATACCTATTTGTGTTTAATCTTCACTGGTTTCCTTCCTGTGGAAGATTAAATTCTGTACCAACGTACTAAATTATGGCTTTGTTATTACTAAAAGCAGCAGGAGAAGCGACTCCTCTGAAGTATGCAGATACATTTTTCAATCTTTTGGTAAAAACTTGTAATATACTTGTTTTTTTATTTTGTAAATGGAAAATGGGGTTCTTTCATTAGAAATCGTGACCCTGTAACTAGAGTTAATCCTTTGTAGATTTAAAGAAGTAGAACTATTTGAAATAATTCCCTGTGGTAGACTTAAACTAATATTTACTAGTGAAAGCATGTTCTTCTTCCTTTTCTCCCCTCTTAAGAAAGAGCAGACCACTGGTTTGGGGTAAGAAAATGCATCTTTCAAGCTGCTTCCGATCTGCTCACTAGATTTGTGCTGCTCCTACACAGCTTCACACTAGGGAGCAATGTGGGGTTGTCAGTTAGGGAAAAACCGTTTCAGCATATTGCAAAAGTGTAGGCACAGACTTCCTAGAAAAATAAAGTTAATCACACCCATTTCTTTGAAAGAGTGCTACAATTTAAAGCTCACCTATACGTGAATTACAAAAGATGCCAAACTGCAAAGGGAGTGGCATGTGGCAAAATTAATGTGTTTCCAAGTAATAGGAAATGTAACTAAAGCCTAATTAGGGCAGAGTTGGCTTTTTGTAGCTTGATGTTTTGGGGATTGTGAATGATAGGAAACAAAACCATAATAATTTAATTTGTATGCCTGGTAATGCATGTAACTTGGTACTGTAAATAAAAGGGAGTAGGTTTGGGTTTTTAATATTTATTTCGTGCATAACATTAATGTATAGCCTAAGTTATTTTAGAGCCTGAGAATTACTCTTGTGGATAAGCTTTCTGAGGTAGTAAGAATCTGAATTTTCATAGGATGCCATCTTCCAGAAGGAGTTACTGAGTACTACAGTGTGGAAACAATCATTGTCATTCTCAGTGCTTTGCCTTCTGGCCAGACCTTGCATTAAAACTACAAATGTCAAATCATGAAGGGCTGACATTGCTGTTGTGGAGGCTTGGAAAGCTGTCTGCCTTACATTGAGATTTGCTTATGACTGTGCTGAAAGTTGTTGTTCAGACTTCTAAAACAAACAAGCAAACAAACAAAAAAACCCAACCCATCAGTCTTAGAAAGGAGACAAGGATTAATTTTTTTAATTAGATTAAAAAGCTAATGAGAATACTCAAGCATGTATAAAACTTCATATTGATTTCAGTGACACAGTCATATCACTGATGAAGGTGTAACCTTGAAAATTTTATAGAACTAAATTTACGTGGCATTAGTGGATTTCTTATGGTTTTAAATATTTGTTGGCTTGGCTGTTTTACGTGCTTAAGATGAAGAAAAATAAATTAAACTACCAATTTTGATTTGTTCTAGAAAGTTGTGCCTTATACATAAGCTTTTAGATAGTTGTAGAAGTCTCTTAATACTGCAAACAAATGCTGTAGTGCTAAACACAAGGTTCTTGCTCAATACAGATTTTACAAATAAAGAAAAACTTAGATTTCTTATATATTAGACACAGCAAGTGAACAGTATTTAGTATTTAGAAAGAGGACTGAGTATTGCGGTGGGCTGCTCGGTGAAGGCATTGATGAAACTTGCACTCAAGTTCTCTGAAAAACGTAGGATGCATGAGAGATGAAATGGCAAATAATATAGAAATATATTGACTGCCTTGGGAAAATGTAGGTTAAAAGTACCGCTCTGAAAACCTATGGATAAGAAGTACTTACAGGTGATCTGTGTAATATTCTTGTCTTTTCCTACCTAAAAATAAGTGTTAGACAGTACAAGTACATAACAGTCTGAGGTACAGAGAAGACAGTTTTGGTCTGTGTCACAAAACAAATCTGAGGAGACACTCAATTCAGTCAAACAAATTCAAAACCAATTAGAAAAATTTAAAATATCTCTATTTTATGTAACGTATAATTGGACTGCAGAACTCATTGGCACCACTGACTTCCTGGGATCAGTGTTTTCTATATAGATATCCAGTCTTTGTGAATTTTCCAGCATGAAGATATGCAAGTGTTACAGTGACTACAGATTTCTAGAAGAGGTGTTGGCTCATACTTTGGGATGCCTAACGTGAGATTGTCTTGAGGTGGGGCTGATTGATGTGGTGCTAATGCAATGGGTGCATCAGGTTTGCATTAGAGCTGAGTCTCCACTGCAACTATAGACCCTGTTGCACTAAAAAATATCTTAATAAACAGGTGGAGGACAGAAACATGCAGAAGTCATCCTGGAAGTTCTTGGTTAAGCCAAGTAGACCCAGATCTTCGGTCTGGCACTCAGACCTTCCCTCTTGTCCTGGAGTCTCTTCCATAAGAACTGTAGTATCTAGCTCATACTGTTCAAACCTCTCCCAAACAGCAATAGAGTTGTCTTCAAGCCTTGCTCCTTCTGCTGTTTAGGTAGCTTCTGAGTATGTATCTCCAGGGCACAGCATTTTTTTGCTCCTGTGAAGAAATGCTGAAAATAGTTAGGACTGCACTGATTCAGTTTGATTACATTCAGAAAACTGTATTAATGTATTTGGAAAAATACACATGCATTCACTTTCTCATGTAATGATACTAAGAATTTTATTTCCTAATCTTAGAGTCCATTGTTTTTTTTAGAACCAGGTAGCTAAAGTGTATGTCTGTGTATGCCCATTAGTTCTCCTTACGCTGAGGGACTGGGTTTGTAGTCATTCGTTTGCACGCTTGCCACTCCTAAGTAAGTGCAGTTTGAATAAAAAGTGGAGAAAAGGAAACATGAATAACATTACAGACAGTTACACAGGCACTGCTATTCCTGGAAGTAAAATTCTGATTTGCTATAAATCTTTCTTCTCCCCAGTTCAATGGATCAAACATCTCAAATGGCTGGACTTCGTGACCATGGCTAATGGGGAGCTCTTCCACCTGGCATCATGCCGACTTAATTTTTAGGGAGGAGAAACAGAGAGCGAAAGAGGGTGGGAAAACGGTCTGGCCCTGTATGCAGTTACAAGAAAGACATCAGTACGGTGTCATGCTATTACTTTTCATTCTGAAAAGCACTGTCATCCCGCATTTAAAACCATGGGCAGGCAGTGAGGAGAAGCAGGTTAGAGCTTTGATATGCTGCAAAGTCATGGTAGAGCTTAGACATTTTTTCATTACAGACATACGGATCTTTGTTTAGAACAGAACCATTAAGAGGAAAAGAGTTGCAAATATATCTGTTATGTTTAGTCCAGGCACTTGACATTTGTGTAATGATACATAGGTTTTCATGTATGTTGTAAGTCTGGTGTAAACCTGATACACTATACAGACTTTGAAATAGGATGTTTTTGCAGGTTCACAAACACTTCAGGTAGTTCTCTGTCTAATCTGTAGCAGAAACAAATCTGTTTCAATTATAAGTGGAGAGCTATGGATCTTTGACATAAAACATAACATTATATTACATTTTAAAGTGGCTTAATCCTTCACGTGCTGCTCAAAATACCTCCTGTCACAGCTGAACCAATGTAAATTGCCTTGATTCATTTTTTATAAATATAGCCTATGAATATACTTTATTTTCTCTTGCATGTCTAGAAACAAACTTTAACAATTTTTTTCCCGAGGACAAAATTCCAGTGAAACTAAATAATTTGTGACAAGTTATTCATTCTACTAAAAACTATTTTGAAATATCTGAAATAACAATTGCTTTCCTTTTGCATCTAAATGGTGAAGACTGTTAATATTGCCTATACTTCCACTTCGTGTACAAGCTTTAGAATAATTTTACCCTTGCTATGTCACGAATTTCTGGTCATTTTGCTACTGTTTTAACTGCAGAAAACTTTGTTTTTTACTGTTATACTGTACGATGTTTCAGAGACGCTACTAGGTTAATCTTCTGCTTAGTATTTTCTCCCTCTGTAACTTCTTGCTCCAAAAGAGCAAAGTTTTAGAAATCAAAGTTGCAAATCTACAATTTTATTTCTATTTGTCTCTCTCAGCATTCTCCGTCGGAACCCTTTTTAGAGAAACCAGTGCCGGATATGACTCAGGTTAGTGGACCGAATACCCAGCTAGTGAAAAGCGATGATTATCTGCCATCAATTGAGCCACAGCCACAGCAAAAGAAAAAGAAAAAGAAAAACAATCACATTGCTGTAGAAGGTCCCAGTAAAGGTTTTGGTAAGGAAGACTTTCCTGGGGGACTTGACAGCCAGAATCTAAGCAGAAACTCAGTGGATTGCTCCCAAGAAGAGAAGAAGAAAAAGAAAAAGCCCAAGGCAAAAAAAGAACCGAAGGATCCTAAAGAACCTAAGGAAAAAAAGGAACCCAAGACGCCCAAAGTCCCTAAGACCCCTAAAGAGCCAAAGGAAAAGAAAGCAAAAAATACCACGCCAAAACCCAAGACCAGCAAAAAGGCTAGGTAAGTCAGGAAACTTCTATATGCGATCGGAGAAAAACAGTGTGTTTGTGGGATTTTTAGAGCATCTGTGCTAAATGGCGTGGGTGGAGAGGAAATCTTGTTTTGTCGTTTGCCTTCCACCATCTACAACATCGTGTTTTTGAGGAACTTGGGCACATTTCTCTTGTTTGGCTTTCCTGTTCATGGCTTCACAGTTACTTTAAACAAGTTGGAAAGGCAGAAGGTTAATTTTTCAGGGCATAAAAATTTCTGGACGTGTTAGATTTCAAAACGAACTCTTTCTCTTCTAATGCTCATCTGTCCTTGTGTGTGGTTTGTGTATTAAGAAATTAAATTGCTTCAACATTAATGTACGTTTGACCAAATCCTGAGATGAAGGCTTAGAGTAAAAAGGTTTGACGTTTTTCTCTAAATGAAGAAGTAAGTTAAGTACTTACCATTGTTACAAGTTGTACAACCCTTACAGACACTATTTTATACTGACACAACCCATGGGCTATAAGCTCTGCTGTTAAAAAGGCATTTTTACATGGATATTGATGTATCCTCACTGTAGGGATTATATTCATTTTGCTGTTTCATGTAAAGACAATTTTCCTAGCGGAAAATCTTTGTGGATAGACCAGATGCTTCAACCCTATTTTTTAACTGTTTTCATTCAGCATCGTGTCCTTTATCAGGATAGGCTTAAAATGCTAGAGTAGTAAGAGAAAGAACAAACTGCCGTTACACATGAGTAAATACGTCATAGATAATAACACAGATTCTTTCCTTACCCCTCAACTCCCTAAACACCATGATTATAAATGCCTACTTGAAAGAAAACTGAGAGGAAAAAGACATTAAAGCTCAATTTTTTTTTCATTTGTACCTAGAATTTCTTACAACTGTTCTGAATTTGTTCCAAACATCTGAATCTGTTTTTCAAGATGTGGCTAGCGTTATAAAATATAACTTCCAGATGGAAGCACAGCCAGACTTGGTTAATCCAAATCAGTTTGCAAAATCCATTTGTATTAGGGTTTAAGAATTGCAGTTAATGAATCAGCTTTGCATATATTCTACAAGACTGACTATTGGTTAGGTTTGATACAGCTGTATGGCTAGATGAGGCACGGACAGTAAGATGTTACTTGTTCCTTTAGCAAGAAAGAGAAGTTTCTACATCAGCAGAGACAATGTTTCCTGAAGAATTTCAGGAATTACAAGCCAATTACACTGGCTTGTAAAATGAAATGTTGTCCTGAACAGGTTTGTATTAACTGTTCAGAAATTACAGTTGATCAGCGTATCCCTACTGCAGAAGTTACTTTGGCTGTGTTCCAGGCTGTCCTAAGGATGGGGTTTACATACATAGCAATTCACAGCTTAAAAAACTTCTGAAGTTATATATCTCCCAGTATGTGTTTTTGAAACCAAAATACTGTATCAGTTAAAATAACCTTTTTGTTCCATTTCCCTATACTCATAGGTTTAAAGGCCGAGCAGGCCATATTGCGTAGTATTGAGCATCTCCCAGCAATTTTTGCCACCAAGAAGTAAAAAGCCTTTTACTGCAGGGCTTCTCAGTCAGTGCAGTTTTACAAGGTCTTGACTACAATGAGGCTTTGTTTAATAAGCAATGGTTAGAAGGAGTCTGCCTCAAAAACATGCATGGGTTCCTGTGGCTGTGCTGGACGTGAGACCTCAGAGCTGGTCCGTCCCGTCCACTCAGTCCTAGTATCTCTTTGCGTGTCTTCTCTGAATCTTGGGATGTGCCATGCAGATTGAAGGAGCAGTGTTTCCTTTGAAAGAACAGATCACTGCTTTCTTAGTTGTATTTGTAGGAGAGTCTTTATCATCTTTCCCATGCAAGGATTCTTGTCCCTTGGTGGCTAGATGACTTATAGTATTGCAATAAGTACTAAGCCCTGTTGTTCTACCTGTGAGAGAACCGTGTTTGGAGCAGCATTAAGAGCATTTGTTGTTCCTTATGCTTACTCAGGGGCATGGAGAAAGTCCTACTTTTCCCATAATGAGCTTGTGTCTCTGTTACCAAATGCTCTCTTGAAAACAAGGTTGTTCTCATTTTGTGGTCTTGTCAGCTTCAGTATCAAACTTCTTCAAAGAACTCTGAGACTGTGTTGGGATGCTGTGCTGCCAAATTTTAAATTGGTGTAAGAAATTTGCTTACTTTGGCAGTATCACAGACTGGGGAACCTGTCCAGTGACAGATCACTGAATCAAGTTTTTAACTAAATCAACAGCCCAAATGTTTAATCATTTGAGCCACAGTATTTCAGCAGCACTAACTCCAGAAAGGAAGTATTACAGGAGCTGAGATAAGTGAGATTAATGCAAGTTAATACAGATTATGGATGATTATGTAGAAGTAAAATATTTTGATAAAGTAGTATCTGGCATGTGTTTACTACTACTGCTTATATTGCTCAGTATTTTGCTTCTAAGCATTGGAAGGAGTAGTGTGGGTTTTTTGGGGTTTGGTGGGGTTTTTTTTTAGATTTCTAAATGCTGTGCAAAACTCTAACGGTTTTCATTCCTGAATAAGCTGATCAGTTTTAATAAAAAAAGTTTTTGCTGTCATGTAAAATTCAGGTAAATAAAGTCAGATATAGAAAATTTATTTATTGAAGAGCAACAGTTCTTTGGATAGAGCATAACAAGTCCTTGATAGTTAATTTTGACACAGGCTGTATTAGAGTATACACATAGATAAAAAAATCTGGTATTCAAGTATCTTAACCATTTTGTAATTTAATATAGTTCATCATTTAACCCTGTTATTTCAGTTCCAATTTTGACTAATGGTATAATCCTTTTATAAAACAAACAACAACAAAAACCCAGAAACTTTATCCTTCACATCTCTTCTATCTTTCATGTAAGTTGTGACAAAATGAGCAGCCTGCCTCACTGAAATGCACCTTCATGTGACGGACAACAGTCAGATGGGAGAATGGAAGAAGCTGATTAATTTCATGCTTGTTTGAATAGCGGGTCCCATGGCATCTTGAAAAGAAAGAAAACACCCAAATGGGCTGCTAGTATGTTATATTGCATACTTGGTGATTTTGAAAGAAAGATCACGCATTAATATTGTACTATTACACTTGTAATGGATAGTAGCCCAATCCTGCCAATACAGAAAGACAAATACAGTGGTGGCTGGAAAAAAAAAATATTGCCAAACAAATCTATTGCAGACCAAACTAGTCAGGTTTGAAAGCAAAATGTAGGTGTACCTAGGATCGCAAATGAAGGGTTTTCATTAAATTGTGCAGGTGCTGAGTATCATGTGGGCTCTTAATGTTACGGAGCCAGCTTCAGGCACATGCAAAGCAGGCAGGTTTTTCCAAAAGTTAGATGGATGGGGAAGGCACGTAGTCCTACTGAATTGCAAAGTCATGGCTCAGATGTCTGTTCCTCCTGTGCCTGTCCCTGGAGGAGATGAGGACCACCTGTTTGAGAAGATCACACTGCAGCACAGCTGATATCTCTCCCGCTGCTTCCTCTGAAACCCTAGAGAGTGGCCACCGATTATGGTGGAAGAAGCAGTAACTATTTGTGAGGGCCAAATGCAGGAGCTCGTCCCTCCTCCCATCTCCTGAAAGCGGCCTGCCATGCTTTGCAGGGCTGCTCTTAACCTGCTTCCTCCCTGTGGCAGGGGAAACTCTTCGTCCTCCCCACACATACAGCAGCAGCCTGGGATGCAGGGTAGGGCGAGTGCTCACAAGGGGAGTGCGAAGCATGAGCATAATTACTTCTTTTAGGGGGAGGTGGAGACGGACTCTTGGCGCACAGATTGGCTGTTTATTGTATCGGAAAGGGGATGGCTGCTGGCTGCGGAAGCGGGAAGAGGCTGCTGCGCTGGGGAGCGGTGCGGGCAGCGGGACGCAGCACCCTGGGGAGCTGGAGGGCAGGAAGAGAGGTCCCGAGGCGGCGGTGGTAGTTTCCACTCCCAAGCTCGGATCATCCTGAGCAAGGCAGGAAGGGGGTGCCTGTGGGAGAGAACAGGAAATCGTGCGAGATTTCCATCCGCGCGTCCACCGAGGCTGTTCCTGTTCACACCTGTCCTCATCTCCCTTTTGAACCAGCCCAGCTGCCAGATATTTACCTTTGCCTTCGCTGCAGGCAGGCCTTGCAGGCTTTGCTGTTACCGAAGCGTACGTTTTAGTTATTTGGCAGAGTTTTCAGGCTGGAAAAAACCTTGTTGTCCTGTTGTTTTTCCTACTTTTGTGACTTACAAAAACTGATTTAAAAAAAAAAAAAGTTCTGATTACACTAGGAGCTTTAAGAAATAATTGTTTTCCTCAGGTAAGGCAGGACAAAGTCTGACAGCTCTAACATTCTGAGAGGGTGGGATTTTTTTTTATGGTTTTGATGCTCCACAGTGGATGTGTAACTTTTTTTTTTTTTAAGCCAGGTTCCAAACATGAATTTGTCATAGGACAGTGTTCCCAAATGGTAAAATAGGGATCAGTGGTCTGTCTGACTTACTTTAAATGTTTAAATTACAGCAAAAATCATCATCCCAATCCTGATAGCCATCATAAATTACACTAAAAACCAGACCTGTCAGTTACCCAGATCAGATGAAGTAGTTGCACGATGTAAACATACCAGCTAATTACTTCCCCTCTTAATCCTGCAGAGCATGCATGCTTTTGGGGGTATTTTTGAGTCATGGTTTGGCCCTGGTAAGTTCCTGGAGTTTGACCTACAGGTGGCTGCTTGACTAAGTGACACAAAACACTTGTCAAAGTTTGGATACTTGTTCTCAAATTGTAATTCAAGCTTTCTTTTCAGCCATCCCACTTACTGTTTTCCTCTTCGACCCATTTTCCTCTTCGGCCCCGTTTTCCTTCATGTTGTTCGCTCAGCTGACCTTCTGCAGGTTGTCGTCTTATTGATCCCCTTGGGTCAGTATGCTATGCAGTCCTCAGGGATAAGAGGATGAAACCAGAAAGTGGTGTTGGACAGTGAGATTGTAAGACATCTGATTTGAAGTGCCTGTGTTTGTATCACTACAACAGAAGTACTAGTTTTAACTGACAGTTTTAACATATTTTAGTGTTTTGCGTGTGGCAAATACTGCTTTAGTTTCTCCCAGATTTCTAGTTACTGTTTTGAGACTGGGCACTATCTTGTCTCTCATGGGATTTGGCTAAATTTTGTATTCATGCATGTGTAAAAACAAGTATGAGAGACAGTTGTCTAAGTGTGTGTATGACAGTTGGCCTTCCTTGTTCCCAGATTTGGACAGCACTATCAGATGTGCATCCAGAGTTAAGCATTGACACACAGACCCTAACGGTAATGCCCAAGTGTCAAAAGCAGGTTTTTACCTGCCTGTACTTACATGTGGAAAGGTAATTCTGGTCCAGGCTAACACCCTTCCTGAACGGCCTGAGTATGATCTGCTGGAGAGCAGCAAGGCTGAGTCAGAAGTGGGTACACTGAATTGTCAGGAACAGATCACACTGGCTCGGTGGGAAGGTGGAGAGGAACAACAGTTGCCGACAATTCGAGGAAGCGGATGCTCCCGCTGGCAGGCGAAGCTCCGGGGTGCGTGGTGCAGTGGGAGGCAGTGCCTCGCCTCGCGCAAGGGGACGGTGCTGTTCTTCTGTGGTTTATTGTACTTCACCTTCCGTTCGTTCCTTGAACGAAACTGTAGCTGTGCATTTAAGAAGAGCAATTCTGCTGCTGAATTTAGAACTTAAAATTCCCGGCGGAGCTGCACACGGGCTTTGTTCTCCCCAAGTTGGTGGCTGTTTCACGTGTCTGTTTTTAACTGGCCTGGCAAGGGGGGGGGGGGGGGGGGGATTTGAAATTGCGTCCCAATTGCTTCGCCTGCGTCGTCGCCGTTGCCGAGTCGGCCGAGGCACGGCTCGGGGGTATATATAGGTCATGAAATACCCCTGGCTCGGAGTCCCCGCCGCTGCGAGCGGGGAAGGGTCTGACAGGGGCTGGAAGGAAACCTTTGTCGGGGCGGACCTGCCGCCAGCGCTGGAGTCGCCGCCGGCGGCTTTGTCTGGGCCTCGCCGGGCGGGGAGCGCCGGGGAGCGCCGTGGCGGCCGGTCCGCCCGGGGCAGGCAGGCCCTCGTTAGCGCTTCCCGGCCTTTCAGCAAATTAGTATTTTATCAAACCTAGGCCACGCTATTCTTCCCGACTTTAAGCCTGTTATTCATAGGCGGCGGTGCACCCGGGGCACGGTAACGACTACTAAACTTAATTGCGCGCCTTGCTCTGATTTACGGGGGTCAGGGGCGAAAAGCGCCAGCCTGTCAGCTCGCTTCACCTGGCGGCCGTCCAGCTCCCCTGACAGGCCAACCTTTGGTTTAAACAAATTCGAGAAATATGTCAAGTTTTTTCCCTTTTTTTTTTTTTTTTGAAGCGGTTTCGCGGTGATTTGCTAAAAGGCGGGGGGGGGGGGGGCGCACAGGACGCGGCCGCGCAGGTGCCGGGAGCGCCCGGGCGCTGATTGAGGGAAGCAGATGGCTGCAGTCGGTGGCCGCCAGCCAGCGGAGCAGGTGCTGGTCACGTGGCCGCGGGTTGCCGGGGCGACGCGAGCGCTCTCGGCGCGCGGATGAAAGGCAAGGGGCCCCGCTTCAGCTGCGGCTTTGTGCCATTGGTGGCAGCTAGAGCGGAAACAAACGCTGGAAGGGGAGCCGCTGCCCGCGCGCGGCCGGCGCGCCTGAGGGAGGCCGGCGGGCAGGGAGCGAGCGAGGGAGGGAGGGCGGGCTGCGCTCCCCGCTTCTCCTCCTCTCCTCCTCCTCCTCCTCTCTGAAGGGCTTGGCTTGTGTCCGCGCTCCCTCCGTGGTGTCAAACTACCCCCCCCCCTTTTTTTTTAATGTTGTCACAGTGTGAGGTGTTTCTTCAGGAGGAAGGCTGTGTCACGCCCTGTAATTTCATGATAGTACGAATTCATTTCCAAAACTCCCAGTCTTTTCACTTCTAAATTTGATTTTAAGTCAACGTTAGTTTAAACACAGGCTGCAAAACAGGGTAATATACCACAACTGCGTTGTCCCAGTCCCGACGCGACGTGTAACCATATTTGGGAGTTTTAAGTTACAGCTCCGGAATACGCCTTCAGTGGGCCAACGCGCTGATCAGCATGAACAAGCTTAAAGCTGATGTTTGTTTGAGAAGTTGCAAGGCTGGGGATTATGAAGGAAAAACAAACCCCAGGCAGCGTCCCGGGTATGAAATTAAAACGTTGAGGGTGCAGAAGCCGTACAAAAGTGCCTGACATACTGCTTGGCGACGCGTGCTTGCCGTTTGTCGGGTACCAGCGCATAACTGCTCTGAAACGTCTCGGCAACTTTCCACAACCAGCCTGTCAAATCAGTAACAGGCCTGGAGGGGTTGGCCACAGAGGGGAAGAAAGACGAGTGAAAACCCACGGGAGACTCAATGGCTAAATGTGCTTAAAATCACTAACTTTTACCATCGATTCTTCTTCACTGCCATTTAAAAATTTCACCCCCGTGATGCTGAAGATCGTCTTGGTGTGTGATTTGGTCACGATGTATTTAAAGCTGGATTTTCATATGTGCATCCTCACCCACTTCCAGGCCTCTCAGTGCAGTTGGAGAGACGTGGTCCCAGTTCCTCAGGTCGCGAACATTTTCATGGGAGAGGAGGGGGAGAAACAATCCCCAAAACCTTTCTCTGCCATCAGTGGATACAGCTTTCTAGTATTGTGTAGGTGCTGAGATACCAGCTGGGTGGTTTTTTCCCCCCATACAAGCTGTGGTTGCACGCGTTGAGGCTGTATCGGTGCTCTCTGAGCTGACACAAAACCACATTTTCTGCTTGGAAAATAGCAGGGATGGTAGAAGTAGACGAAGAATTTTCTCATTTGGTCCTTTGTTTTGGTAATGCTTCCTCTGGTTCTCTTCACCTGGTCCGCACAGTTAATACCAAGACAAGTACACACGTAATCCTGTTTCTCTTCACGTGTGTCAGGTTGCCCAAACACCACTTTCAGAAAGCGCAGGTTCTGAAGAGAGCAGTTCTTCCTTTCCAGACTCATTTTTAGTTTCTTGTTGAAGACATACTCAGTGTCGCTGTCTAAGATCTTGAAGGAGAGAAGTGAGATGTCCATTGTTAATGAATGGGAAATGTATAGCGATGGCCCATGCATCACTGATTTTACAGTTATGTTTAAATACTTAAGTAAGGCAAGGCAGTTGAAAATAATGAGATCACTGAAAATAAACATGTTGCAGATTAACTGTTTTGTTGAGCACTTTTTGCTTTGATTTTTGTATTAATATTAACGAAAAATACCTCTGTTTCAGTAACAAGAAAACAGATTCAGAAACTAGTGCTGCGAAGAAAAAGGTTAACAAGGGAAAAGAAGGTTCTGAAAATTCAGATTTGGAAAAAACTCCGCCGCCATCACCTCATCCTGAAGATGAAGATGACCCAGGGGTTCAGGTAATGGTCTCTTTCATGTTCAATGTAGCCTTTGGCAATTAAGATGCATAAATTGGTAGTTCTCACAGTCTTTTGTTATAGAGGTATTTGGGTATTTTCTGTGTTGTTTAGAATGACATACCAAGAAGGTGACAACCGGAAATCACTGTGGTGAATATTTTACTAAAACAAGTTTTCCTCATCATAATGTCACTTTACAGTCTTGTTACCTGCAGATACGTGGTCAGTGCTGCTGAGTTTTCACATGTTCTCTTCCATCACTGTTGCGGTTATGGTGCTGAATTTTCTGCTCTGTAGATTTAACATACCACTGTGAAGTCTTGCTTATAAGCATCTTGTTTCTTCTTGCATTGGCTTTGCAAACCTTCTGAAATCAAGAGTAAGATGTGACAAAGCAGGATGGTGGAAATTTACACGTCAGGGACTTTAACCTACACTGTTTTAATGGATGAAGGACCTTTTTGCAGGACTGCTAGTCATGAGCTAACATTGATAATTTCTTTTGACCACTACTCACCTATCACTTTCTGTCCAAACTTTATTTCATATAAATAAAATCTGGAAATAGAAATAGCATATATGACAACTTCTGTGTGCTCTGCCATTAGCCATGTTAAGAAGTGCTCAGCTCCTGGCTTGCTTCTACTGGCTGTGGTCAGAGTGGGTATTAAAAATAAGAATTCCCTCATGAAGGGGTAGAGGCAAATTGTGGTGGAGAAAGTATGAGACTTAAATACTCATGCCGGTATTACCGAAATCCCTTGCATTCGTCCGTTGCATATCAGGTTGTGGATGTGTTGCTTCTGGTTAGCAGAGATGTTGAGACTGATGACCACTTGAGAATGATCAAAGCAGCCTGGTAAAGAGGTTGGCAAACAGTGGTGTCCTAACACAGACATGGTTTATGCCTTCCCTCTTACTATTTTCCAGAAGGATGTAGAGTATAAGGAACTGTGAGCAATCTAGTACGTTCTAGTTAAAACCAAAAACAGCAACAGAAGAGTGTTATTTCTGTTTCGTGCAAGCCATGTATTCTGAATTTAAAAAGTTGAGATAACACCATGCAACCGTTAAAATATTTGAAGAATAAGTTTTCTGTTCTGTGCCACAAATCTCTCTTAGTTTAATTAATGGCGCTGACAAAAGATGTAGAAGAAACTTTCAGAGCTGCTGGGTTTTTGGGTTAATTTGCAGATGATTATATACTGTCTACAGTTCACTACATATGCATGTTTTGCTTGTTTTCAGTTTAGTGGGACAAAACTTTGTTTGTGAAATTCAATTGGGTGATAAACTTTACATTGGAAATATCTTTTTCTTTTTGTAAATACAAGTGTAAGGGTATTTGCATAACTTTTTAATTAAATGTAATAAAGTACTTTAGGTAATCTCTGTTTTCTTAATACTTTCTTGCACTGTGCATGTTATGCTGCGCCCATGCTTCTTTGCATAAACTTAGGGAAGAGTTACAACCATATACACTAGGACAGCTAAAATTAATGAACTTTTTATGCATTTCCCAACTGAGATTGATATTATGTAGTTGTCTAAAACACGGTTGTATTCTTAAGTGTTAAATACTGAGTCTTCTGTAAGATATTATGTAGTAATGCACAAAGTGATGCATTGTCATCTTTAGAGAGGAAAAATACTTACTTTTGTGTGTTACCATACATATTTTTTTATATTCCATTATCAAGCCTGTTACTTGCCACCTATAGATCAGTTAATGATTAAAAGATAATCTGATGCAGGTAAATTGCATGCACAGTTTCTGACAACAGCGCTTAACAACTGCAAAGCTTCATGTGGATGTTAGAGGAAACAGGAAGCTAACAGAGTCAATAAAAATCAAAATGACAATTACCATTACGTTTTAGGCATCCTTTCTATTAGGGAAGTGGGAGAAAATATTTTTGGCACCAAAAATAATGGTAAGACTTACCTATTGAGCCAAAAGAAAATTTATATTTTCCCATCAGTGATTATGGAAATGAGGGTACAAATTTGCTAAGTGGTGTCTATTTTCAAGTATAAAAATACTACTGCAGTTTTGTGGAAACCCCCATAAGTTACTATGTTAAAGGTAGAAGCCACATCATCATTGTTTAAAAAGGTGGTGTAAACTTAACCTTTAATCAAAAATTTCATTTTCAGTTAAAGAAAGAATTTCTAATTTTGTGAAGTGCATTGGATATTTGTGTTTTAGAAAGTATGATTAACAATCTGAAAGTAAATATTTGACTTTGTCTGTGTACATTGAGAGACCTGGGTGCATAGATCTGTTAAACAAGCTATATAAGTATTTGCATGTACCGGTGAAGATGTGTGTTAAGCTGAGAAAGATGTAAAAATAAGTAGTATATCAATTCATAAAGATTTTTTTTTAACAGTCGGTATTCAACTTTTTTTTTTTTTAAAATACATAGATGAGTCCACTGAGATATTTGATGCTCAGTTGACAGTTTCCTTCAACAGCATACGCTCTCAGCTTTTCAAAATGTATAAGCTGATGCCGTCTATCTGGAAATTTGAATTTTATTGTTGTAGAAAATGGTGTCTGACACTGAGTATCAAGTTGCAAGTTCTGTCAAATGCACGTTTGTGTATTTTACAGATTGTTTTCTGCTTCTGTCTTGAAGCTTTTTCTCATCCTGGAGATGAGGGTATGGGGACACAGAAACCATGTTTTCAATTTGGGGTGGTTCAAGTTTTTCATTCTCCTCTATTAGTTTGGAGTCTTTTCCCATGCTGTGCTACAGGATGTCTTTCTGAACAGTGCTGGGTCAGTGGAGTGAGGAAATCGTATTTCATTGTATTTCCCCTACAAGATAATCTGGGTACAACTGGGCGGATAGGGAGAACAAGAAAGTGTGTTGTCACTGCTTAGCAACACTGTGGGCCATGCTGCAGAAAGGTGGTGTTTGGTTCCTGCATTGGCTATCTGTCAAAGTTTGTCATAGATGTGAATTGAGAGGTGCAACTTCTTGGTTTTTAATTGCTTTCTGAGATACTCTTTCTAATTTTAGTAATGCTAAAAAAAAGAAAAAAATAAAATACCACTTTCGAACTCAGAACAAGCATGAAGTGGATTTTTTTGTTTGTTTGGTGGGGTTTTTGGGGGTTATTTTTCTTCGTTTTTTTACAAAATTTAAGAGCAGCTAACAGGCGGGAATTTAGAATAGTAGTGTCTTGCTGTAAAAGTAATAGCATTCACTACACACTAGTATATTTGAGAAACACAAAGAAGTTTTCTCAGTTATTCTGCTCTTTATCAGTTTTGTTTCTCATGAAAAATATCAATGCTTTCTATTTAGAAGCGGCGCTCCAGCAGGCAGGTGAAGAGGAAGCGTTATACAGAAGACCTGGAGTTCAAGATTTCAGATGAGGAGGCTGATGATGCTGATGCTGCTGGAAGAGACTCTCCTTCGAATACTTCTCAGTCAGAACAACAGGTCAGATATGAATGGATTGGAAAGCGTTCAAATTTCAAATACGGGCCCTTTTCCTGAATGATATTCATCCATGGTTGGCACAATGTGCCAGAAGGCATTAGCTTTTTACCTTCTTAAAGAATATATTAATTCATGACTTTGTTTACAAGCTGATGATAGGCAGTTTGACACAGTTCTTTGAAATTAATGGTCTCTACCTAAAGGAAACTTCAACTGGACTGCTAGGAGTCTTGAATTTACTTCTGTGAATTCAGTGGTCTGGCTTCTGTGACTTTAATAAACCACTCAAGCTTGTCCCCTGCTGCTAGGCACCATAAGAACCCCTTTATGAAATTACTGCCTTGTAGTACCCAGCAGGGTACACTTTATTCTCTGTGCAATGTAAATGATGGATAAAATAGTTTGAATAAGAAGAGGGGTAATAATGTAGGAATGACTGTTGTAACAATCTCATTGTTTTGTAGTGCTTTTTCAAAGAACTACTTCACTTAACTAACTGATGCCCTATTGGAGAATATATACATGTTCTTTGGTATTTCATTTGGCAATTTGTTAAGCCCTGTGAAATATTGTATGTGATCTCCATTGTTAATTGTGTCTTATCAGAAGGAGAATTTGGTAGGTTTGCCTGCAGTTGTAATAGTGAATTAATGTAGCAGTGTGATAGAGAATCTCAGGCAATTTTGATAGCTATCATGTGGACACTTACATAGCCAGCTGGAGTTTTTGAACATCTTCTAATATTTAGGCTGTATGATGCTGAAAGCGTGTGTTATTTTAGGAGAAGTGAACTGCCCATGTGGTTGTAAAATGGGCTTAAAGAAGTATCCTTCAATCCTTTATTATCGTATTACATCTATTTGAATCTTCTCAGTTCTCATGCTAGGGGGGAAAAGTCCTCCTGTGTATTAAACTGCTGTTGCAAAAAAAAAAAAATTTCAAGTTTTTCTAATGAAGGAAGTCTTTAAGTAACAAAGATGCACTCCCATAACTCTTGTATGGTATTTGTGATGTAGGAATCTGCTGATGCTGAAGGTCCTGTTGTGGAGAAAATCATGAGTAGCCGTTCAGTCAAGAAAAAGGTAAAACAAAACGAAACCCCTTTCCCCCATATTTTTAAACAGGCTAAGGATATTTCTGCTGAAGCCTCTATTAAGTTCTTAAAATACCTCAGATACTCCAAATTGAAAAAAGTGTTTTATTGAATAGAGGAGGTTCCCTGAAAGTGTCTTTAGATGGTATTTAACATGCTTTTAGATAGACATACACAAAACAGATTACTTGTTTAGTCTTCCCCTCTTCTCTTGCCTTTCTTCAGATGAGAATTTTGATTTTTGCAACTATACATACCTGGGTGAAATCTGTGGTGCTCTTCACTTCACAGTGATGTTTCATGGGAGTTTGAGGAGTGAGAGAACTCTCCTGCCTCCTAAGTTTCTGCCTTTTCTAGTAAAGAAAAATGCTTGCCCATAATTCTTGCATCTTTTGATAGTGGTTGTGCTTAGCAGCTAAAACAACTTTACATGTGATCAAGAATGTTGCATATACAGGTGGTTAATATCTTCCTTGTCATTATGCTAAGATGGTGAAAGAAACACTCTCTTTAGTTAAGTGTGGTCCTCTTTTAATTCTGCCCTGGTTGCTAATTATGTTTTTACTTTGCTTGCAGATTCCTCTAATCTGCATCACAACTTGATTGGTCTTTGCACTTCCAAACTATTAAACTCTGAGTAGGAAGTAGAAAAGGAACTTGTTCCAAAAAGGCATTATTATATTTTATAGACTCTTTTGTGTAGCAAATTCTGTGACTTTTACTGCAGTTGGGCAGAAAACTGATTAATATAGGTACGGTACTCATGTTGATCTTAGTTAACCAGAAATATTTCTTTTCCTCGAAGTATTAATTTTCATATTGGAGGAGGGAAAGTTGCCCTTATTCATAGATTTATTTTTTTTTTATGGTGTGGCATTTTGGTTTTGGAGGAAGGGGATTTTTTTTTAATAAATTTTATTACTACTGTCATAACATCATTAACATCTTTGTAAACCTAAATTCATGCTATGTCATGACTGGCTGTGTTTGAATTTGACCTGTTTCTGCAGCTTTCATAGCACAAAACCTCTAGGGCTTTGTTTGAGCTATATTTTGTATTTCAAACCATAGGCTTATTTTTCAGATAAACTTTGTGTAATATAAACTAAGTAATTAGTTGTCCTGATGGTCTGCTAGGCGAGGAGAATGTGGTCTTTTCATAAATGTCTTTACGTTGGAAGCTGTTTTTCACCAATTATTCTTCTCCTCTTCCTCTCCCCTGCAAACAAAGGTGTGATTACTCATGGGGAGTGTGTATTTTGCTGCAGTTTGTGGGAAGTGGTTGGTCTGCTGCCTACATGTCTTTGATTGCAAGCTCTGCTGGAGGCAAGCTCTATTTTGAGCTCTTTCTTTAATGTTTTTTATGGATTGTATTTGCAGGTTTGAGGGGTGTCTCTTCTTTCCCTGCTCTTCTCCCCAACCCTCCTCTCCAAAACCCCCCAAAAATGGATTTCAGGATATTAATATTTAACATCTGAAGTATCCAACTGTGCTTTTATTAAAGGTCTTTTACACTCTTACTAACGTCATCAAAACCCTGGTTGTTAGATTACTAATCAAAGTAAAATAGCTGCGATCAGGACCAGTGCATAAAATAAACATGAGGAAAGGCTTCACTAGGAAACCTTTCAGTGGATTAGGTTGTAACAAAGATGTTGCATTCAAGTAAAGGACATTAGATAATATGCTTTTGAAGCAGTATTCTTACCATAAAATTATGCTGGTTTTCTCAAAAATAGCCTTAGTCTAGTTTTGGAGTTACCAGATACGATGCAGCACTATACTTGCAACCAATTTTGAAATGTACAGAATAAAAGGTAGAAATTGCTTTAGTTCATGTTTGAAGTATAAAAGACAATGTTTTTCCCTGCTGTTCTTAACACGGAATTTTGAATTCTGGTGAATACTCTTCCTTCTTGCAGAAAGTGTTAAGTACATGTATAAGTACATGTTAAGTACATCTTTCCGAACCATCACGGTCCTGACGTCTTCAGTTTGTATGTGGAAATTTTTCATTTTTCTAATTACTTTCTTGGCCAGCTTTAGTCCCCTTTGAATTTTTGCTCCTTAACTTTGAAAAGGAATGGCTAGAACTTAATACGCTATTCAGCACAAATAGCACATATTATGGAAAGATGCAGAGTGTAGAACATTATACCTGCATGTTACACATCTGAATTTCTCTTTTTGCCTACCAATACATGGTGGGAACTAGATCTAATTGAACCGTGTACAAATGCCTACATCTGTTCCACAAACTGATTAATTCACAATCCAGTGCTGTGTATCAATTGAGGTGATTGGTTTTTATGTGTTGCTTTGCATCTGTTATTAATATGTTCTGTCTGCTATTTTCATAGCAGCTGATATTTCTGTGGGGGGTTTGGTTTTTTTTTAAACTCTTGTCTCTACACCCGAGTGGCTTGCTCAAATAACTTTTGCGTTAACACGCATTACTGTATCACTTCTGTGGCAATGGCAGTGCAAGATTGTGTGCTCTTAAGTATTTGCTTGAACGAAGGGATCATTTATTTCTTCAGTTATCTGCAGAGACTGTGGATCAGATTGTCAATTATGGTCATACCTGGGCAATGATAATTTGAAGTGTCCTGTGTTGCCCATGTCTGCCATGTGCTATTTTAGGGTGTCTGCCTAATCAGTTTTGGGAGAATTTTGCATAAATGTTCTAGCTCACCTTTTTACCTGGTTAATGTAAACGTACATGTAGTGGGGGTTGGACAGTGTTGTCAAAGGCATAAGCTTTTGTCTTATATATCCTAAACTGATATATTGTTAAACCCTACTTGAGCGCTTGTGATTGTAACTTGATTAGAATTTTTTTTTTTGGCCATAAGCGTGAATGCCGGAGTTAGATTTTAAAAAGATTTTTTTTTTCCTCTGAAACACTTTTTGTTTAGGTGAATCTTTGATGCACACTCATAGAATGTATAATAACATAGACCAGTTATTACCTATTAGACAATACAAAAATGGTTTACTCCTGAGAGTTACAGGATTTATCAAGATTTACATTGTAAATTATTGTTACTAAGCTGGCAGATGACAAAAAATATACTTGACTGAAATGCTGTTGCGGGGACTTAAATTGGCTAATATGAAACCTTTATATAAAGGTGTTTAACCATGTTGTCATTGTAAGATTAATGTATCTCAAAGGATTCTGATTTAAAAGTAATCAAAGAGTTGGCCATAATACATTTCAGAAAATAAAAAAAGTTAATGTCTTAAAATTAGGGATGACTTCTTAAAGACTGATTTTGCCTCAGGGAAGTGAATAGATTCAGATAAAGCAATCTGCATTTTTTAATACTTTTTTAATACAGTTTTGACCTCTAAATATGAAGACCTCCTTGAGAAATACTCCCTCTCAAATTTTATGTTTAAAAAAAAATTCTTGATGTTTTTCAAATTCCTTCCTTTGACAGTATCTTTGTAAGTGACAGAGAAGCTTCTTCTCTGTGTTTAGAGTTAGGGGATAGTTTATCTTCTTCAAGAGAGGGTTCAGGAAGTAGCACTGGGAATACCTTATCTTCCATTTCTTCAGGGAGGACTAGGTGGAAGCTGGTGTTGCTCCTCTCTCTAGAAAGGAACACAAGCAGACTGTACTGGAGTGATATAAATGCTAAAATGATAAAATCCCTTGCTAGTCTGGAAGAGAAGGAATACTATGTAAATCAGGGATTAGGAATGCATTAACTTTTTCTTTACTGTGCTGGAACAGAGTTTAAGGCAGCTGCTACTGTAGTTCTTTAATTGCACTGCTATGGGAGTAATGTCTAGCCAGCCACTTTTCTTTTGAGACAGAACTGGGAAGATGACAATTCATCCCCTAGCTTCAGAGTAGTCTCTCTTTTTTATATATTTTTTTTTTCCTTTCTCTCTCTTTTTTTTAGTTTTTATTTTTATATATATATAAAAGATGGAGGACTTTGACTTACACAGGGGTCCACAGTTTGGTCTGCTTAGTGCAGACATTTATTACAGATGTTGTTGTCCCTGATGAAGTATGTAAAACAGAAAATCCTCTTCTATTTAAAATTGTTCCAAAGTTCATTAGTAAACACAAACCGTTAATGTTGTGACATAAACTGAATTCTAAACATGTGCCTGGTGCACTGTCCTTAGTTTGTCCTATGGCTGAGTTCAGGAGTAATTCAACAAAGTATTACATGCCATATGTTATGCAGTGCTTTGGCACTAGGGATGAGTTAAGGGTAGTCTCAACCCTTAGCACTGAATGCCCTTGGTTTTGCTGGTTTATATCACAACTTTAACCTTGCTTTAAATGTAGTTTTTGGGTGTTAATTTAATTTGGCTGCTCTGTATGTGAGACATCTTGCCTGAGTGAATTTAATTGCACCATTGAGTAAAACTAAAGCCATGAACACTGATGCACTAAAATTCTAGCAGAGGTATAAGGTTTAGTTTTATATGGCTTCTTGTTTGGAGTTATTAACTATATGGAGGAATAAACCCCCTTTAAAACTCTTTTTTAAAACATTACAAAACCCACAATGTAAAGTTGCCATGAGCCAGCCAAAAATAATACATATGGCATTCAGGAGTGCAGTTGCTAATTGGCTGCTGCCTGAGAAAATGGTACACTTGGCTTCTACTTAACACTGTGGGTTTGGCAGAAAGCCAGATTTGGGGTGAGGTTGTGAATGAAGCTGCATGTGGTTAGGGAGGAGTTCAAATGATTCATGTCTTGGAAGTTGTAGTAAGCAGTGCAGTATGTACTTGGGTAAGCTGCTGGAGGAAACTCCTCACCCATGTCCTCCCCCTGCAAATGCTTTCCTACACCTCCACTTGTCTCTGTATGTGGGAACTATATTCTCTATTTCGGTTAGTTTTAATCATTAACTAGATTGGGCTATTTAGTGGTTTAATTCACATTTCAACAATTCTTTTCTTACAGATGGAGAATGGAGAGGAGGTAGAAGTAGAGGAATTCTATGTAAAGTACAAAAACTTGTAAGTAAAGTTATAGATTTGATTACTATCTTCAAGTTCATGTAAATTCCAAATAGTTTTTTAAAACTGGTTTTGTAAATGATGTAACTGTTACTATCCAACTTTAAAAATTTCGGATGTTTAATCCAAAACACTGGCAAATAAACAGGGAAATACCTAGTGGTACTGGGTTTGATAGTGTTGTCTTAATTTGTGTTCTCTCCAAAATGAACTCCGTAGGTAAAATTGCTCTGCTATTAAAAACTTTCATCTAAGGCTCATTATGCATACAAATTCATGAGGACATACCTATGTAGCTGTGTAGATCGAACTGCAACTGTAGACTAACATGCCTGCAAACTATGCAAAAATAACCCTTAACGTTGCTTCAAAAACAAGATTTATATTCAACAAAACGTCTAAGATAACAAACGAGATGGCTTCCCATATTCCAGTAGCAAGCTGCCCCTCCATAAGAGGGATGTAATAGTGGTGAGAGCAGCATGTTGTTTCACTTCCGGGCTCTGAAGCTGCAATGCAATCAGTATTTAAAATAAGATACTTCACAGCTGGATAAGCTCATTTTTCTTTTAGAAAAATAGCATATCTTGTTTAATTTTAGCAAATTTTTCATCTGAGAGCAAAATTTGCTTAAAGTGAGTTTCTTGAAGCTAACTGCAGATAGTTGACTTCACTTTAAATACGCTGCCACCTTTGTACCTTTTGCACTATGTTGATTATGGCATGATGTTTAATAGCTTAATTACGCTTTATTTAGTTTTATTACATTGGGATGTGATTTTTGTATTAACTATTCATGTCTTAGACTTCTTAGCAATATAACTTCAGTATAATTCAATACAACTTTTGACAGACTAAATTTATAAAGTGGGACTAGTCATTTTGGCAGAGATGCTGTTGCTTTGCGTTTTCTTAAAGACGGATTATTACCATGGAACTGCATTTACAAGGGTTTTTCTTTTCTCTCTATCAGTGTTAAAACTTCAATTGACTCATATGCAACTTTTAATTACAATGCTGTTCTTACAAAAAACGGTGTATAGCATGTTAGTATTTAAAATCTTTGCATATTTTAATTAACTTCTAAAACCCCTACTCTTTGCTAGACTATGATGTTAAATAGAGGCACTTATGATAAATGTCTTGTATAGTAATTATGTTTTAAGTATGCCCAATAAAAATCATCTTAGCTTTTGCCAAATACTAAATGTATGGGGTATGTATTTAAATTTTGAGTGGGAGTTGTTTTTATTTACTGACAAGTTTCTCCATTAGTAAGTATAATTACTTCCAGTAAAGATGATTTGTTAATAACCTGTATGAAGAAGATAGTGTCCCGTTTTCCAAGCGTGGCACTACAGTGTGCTGGAAAGATCTAGCTATACTAGTGGGATACATAGGAGTACGCAATGGAAGCATAGTTTTGAGTAAGATTCTCTATTTCTTCTTCTAGTTCGTACCTTCATTGTCAGTGGGCATCTGTGGAAGAGCTGGACAAAGACAAGAGAATTCAGCAGAAGATTAAGCGGTTTAAGGCAAAACAGGGCCAGAACAAATTCCTTTCAGAAGTACGATTTGTTTGTTTGTTTCTTTTAGGTATTTAAGGAATATTCTTATGAATTCTTGTTCTGTATACAAGCAGAAGATTTTGAACAACTGTGTGATATATCAGTAGCATTTATTCTGGTATAAAGTATAACCATTCTCAATCCAAGTCTTGCAAGTTCGTGAAACTCAAGTGATCTGTCCTGACTGTGTATACTTTTTACTGTATTTTTTTTTTCTTAAAATGAGTGGTTAGTTGTTTGCATTGTAAGCATGACTCTTACTGAATCAGTACCAGGTCTCTTTTCTCAGGAGCTGTTTATGCCAGAAAAATGCATCACATTTTTCTGTGTTACGGACTGCTGCTCACTAGGGATTCTAAGCTTTTTATCATCAATTTAATTTCACTTAGAGCCATAAGCAGTAGTGTGGCAGGGGTCCTGTCAATAAAAGACCAGATCTGCTGATTTGTGTCTCTGAAAGCTTATCTTTCAGTAAAATGCTGTGTTTTGAGAAAAAAAACAGGTTCATGTGCTACTGTATTTATTTATTTATATTTATTTTTACTATATAGTTCAAGCAGAACAAAACCTGTTGCAAATGGAAAACTTCCATCTGTTCTAAGTGAAAATGCCTGGAATTGCTTCTCTTTTTTTAAAAAAAAAAAAAAATTAATCAGTTTCCAAGTGGGTCACAAGTTATTGTAAATACTTGGAATTTGTTCTTGCTTTAGAAAAAGTTATCAAAACGTACATAGTCTTCAGTCTTTTTGTCTGCCTTTTCTATTGGAGGGGATCTTACAAATATAAAGTGAAACACAATGCTTTAGTATGCAAGAGAATCCTGTGAATTGTTGAAGGGATAAGAAAGAACATAACAAATTGTGATTTTCAGAGAAACTGTGTATGCATGCAGTGTCTTTTCTCTGTTTCTGAAATAATAATCTTTGAATCTTGCTTATAAAGCAGTTAGACGATTCCTGTAGTTAAAATAATCCAAAGGCACTTAGTGTACAAGGCTCTAATTTCTTTATTGCAAGCTGTAGTTTTCAAGAATGCTAAATGCATTGCATGCCATAAGCCTTTTCGATTGCTCATTAGTGAATTGTAATTTCACACTTCATTTAAAATATTCTTAAACATTCTCTCACAGTAAAAGGTTTCACACAGTAATTAAGAGGCCCAGTTAACAAAGTCTGAGAAGTCTGATTCCCTCACGGGGAATGATCTTGCTGAATTGTAGCATTTCAATTAACATGTTGAAGTTTGCCAAATATGAATTCTATGTCACCGTGACCCAAAATATTATTGCCTGGTGAAATATATAATAATTTTTCCTCTCAGGAAGGGCTAATAGAGATATCTTTTATATTTTTGCTTCTCTCCTTGAACAGATTGATGATGAGCTTTTTAATCCAGATTATGTGGAAGTTGATCGAATCATGGATTTTTCACGTAGCACAGATGATAATGGAGAGGTAAACAAAACTTTTAGTGCATCTGTAGTCATATAGACATTGTGTTTAGAATTTACTGTTTAGAAATGTGAATATATTAAACACTTCAGAAGCTACCAGGGTATATGTGTGTAGAAAATAGGAACATGTTTGAGAAAACATTGGCTAATGTATCAGTTTCCCTAAAATAAAGAGATTTAAGTGAGAATTCCAAACTTCCTGTAAGTTACCTATATTTAAAAAAATACTTCAAAAAATCCAACAAACCCTCTGATATTCAGATCTAAGGTGGTACTTCATACTGTAGAAATATGATGTCCGTGCAGGTAATACAGAATTTAAATGAAAATTGCAAGAATCTTAGCTAAATGACATAATAGTTTAGACATTGTTTAGACTATCTGTTGCAGAAGAGGTCCTGAATTCACTGTTTCTTACTTTTTAATGACTTGTTCTACAGAACAAGATCACTTTGTTTTCCAGGAGACTTCTTTTTGGTCCTGGGAGAATAGAAAGCTTCACTGACAGTGTCAGTGCTCTATCAGTGAATGGTGGTGGTTGGGTTGTCTGCTGAGAAGTTTCTGATGACACTGATAAGAAAAAACTGTTGACTGTTTAAATACATGTTAAAAGATAGAAATTGTAACAGTTGGAAAACAAATATTATTTTACTTCTAAATTTTAGTTTAACCGTAGTGATTTCAAACATAGCGTTGTGGTTGTTTTGGTGGTAAGCCTGCATTCCCCGCCTTCTAATCTTACTTTGTTAGGTTGTCAAGGTGTCAGCCTGCTGTTTGCTTATCCTTTTGGCTGATTCAGACATTCAGATCTGGTAAAGTTCTTTGAATTGTATCTAGCCTGCAGATCTCCTGTAAAAATGGTTACACTTTTATTCTTTCTAAATTGTGAATTAATCTTATTTTTGTCTTAACAAAGCCTGTAACACATTATCTGGTGAAATGGTGTTCGCTTCCTTATGAAGACAGCACTTGGGAGCTCAAGCAAGACATCGACCAAGCTAAGATCGAAGAATTTGAGAAACTGATGTCTAGGGAGCCAGAAGTAGAGCGTGTGGTAAGAACTGGCTCTGCGCAGAGGATTTTATTTGAAAATAGTAAAGTAATGTGGTCTTTCAGAAACCACTAATGGGATTTGCTGTATTTGAAACAGGAGCGACCTCCTGCCGATGACTGGAAGAAATCGGAGAGTTCCAGGGAGTATAAAAACAATAACAAACTCAGGGAATACCAGTTGGAGGGAGTAAACTGGCTTCTTTTCAATTGGTACAACACGTACGTAAAATACTGCTTACTACTGAAACCTGCTTTGGAAACGCTTTTATAGTTTATTTGAAACAGTAACCTTTTAAAACAATCTCCTAAAGCGAGGTTTTGGAATTATTTACATGTCTCATTTTTGCTGCAGGAGTCATATACAAACTAATTTTGGGTGGATAACATAATGTTACATAAACCATGAATATTTCAGATAGATTCTTGCGGCAAATGCTTTTGCATGTATATGTGTTCATGCACACCCCTGCTGCCCCTTCTTCCCCCATGTGAACTTGAGAGGTACATAAAATGGCTATATTCATGCTTATTGCATCACAAATCATAACATTTATTTAAAATTCAAAAATATTATAATGTCTTTTCAGTGTAAACTTGCCATTCTAGAAATTTCTGGTTTATTCAGTTTAGCTTCTCATGGATTTCCTGTGTTTTAAGTTAGGAATAAATCATTCAGACTGTTTTTATTATTGTTTTCAGACGAAACTGCATTTTAGCAGATGAAATGGGGTTGGGAAAGACTATCCAGTCCATTACGTTTCTCTATGAGATATATCTGAAAGGAATCCATGGTCCTTTCTTGGTTATTGCACCGTTGTCCACAATTCCCAACTGGGAAAGGGAGTTCCGCACCTGGACAGAGTTGAATGTGGTTGTGTATCATGGGAGTCAAGCAAGCCGGCGGACCATTCAGTTGTATGAAATGTATTTCAAAGATCCACAGGTAAAAGCTCTTCATGATTTTTCTTCTTCTCTTTTTTGTATATGCTTTACTGTTGTTTATTAATCTAAGCATCGATTAGTTTTTTAGTACTGATATAGTATGTTTTAGCTAATAATGAAGGCATACATATTAATAGAGTGCTTTTTTAATAGTAGCCAGGAGATCAGCTGGAAATAGAGGGGGGACCAAGAGTTACTGAGATGGTGCATCTCTTGTTCAGGGTTTCATTGTTTCATGCCAGGTTTTAATTTTTTTGTGTTCCTGAGGAGAGCTGGCAGAAAAGATTCTTAATGGAGAAACTACTTTAATTGCAACTAAGCTTAAAAAATCAATCTTTGCCTACCATTCCAGGAAAAGACCAGCTTGCAGAAATTAAACTTGTCGATGCTTCTTTATCAAATTTCGTAAGTCAGATATATTCTGAATCCGTGTTACTGCACTCAAGTTGAATAGTTCTTATGAGAGAAGGAAAGCAGGTACAGAAAAGATTGGGGGTAGAAAGAGAAAATTATTTGGAAAACTGAAGCTATAAAGAGCAACAGATCTCTACACTTAAATGCATGGCTTTGCCTAGAGTAAGTAAACAGGATTGGGGGAAAATAATGTGCATACATTGAATGTTATTGCAAAACAACATAATCTTCCTCACTTAAGAGAAAAAAAAGAGTGGAAGTTCAACCTGCTTTGATATATTGTGGAGTATTATGTCCAGCTGAGTTTAAAAAAGTGATAGTGGTGAATTCGTATATTTAGATTTTCTGTAAAGCATTTGATTTTGTGGCGCTGGATATTTTGATTAATAAACTAGAATGATATAAAATCAATATGGCACACATTAAGTGGATTTAAAACTGGCTAACTGATATTTCTTGATGTAATTGTAAATGAGAAATGATTTGCATTTCCAGCATAGTTCTTCAGGGATTGGTTCGTGTCCGTGAGCTATATAACACTTTTATCAATGACCTGAAAGAAAACATAAAATCATTACTGAGGAAGTTTTCGAATGACACAAAGATGGGGAGAGTGGTAAATAATTAAGACAGTTCATGGATACAGAGTAAGCTGTATTACTTAATAAATTGGATCCAAGCTAACAGTACTCCGAATAGCTAAATATAGGGCTATCTGTGGACAAGGAATGGAGATGATTCTTACAGTAGGGAGAGCGTGGTTCTGGGAAGGTTGTAAGACAAATGTAGATCCTTTTGTGTCATGACACACGACCAGTTAAACATGAGTTCATACTGTGATACTGTGGTTAAAAGGGCTAGTGTAGTGCAAGTGTGTAGGAGGAAAGAAATCTTTATTGAAGAGTAGAGAAGTTACAGCATTCTTCTCTCTGTCAGTAAAGTGGTGGGTAGTCCAGCTCTGCCTAGTTCTCACTTCCTGTCCTCCAAAAGAGTGTTGAAAAACAGGAGTCCTTAGAGCAAAGCTGTGAGAGTGGTTGCAAGATAGAAAATATGCTTTTGCAGCTAAAGAACTGAATAAAAACTGTTTTGAAGGTGAAGACTGTGGCACAACTTGACATGCCATTAGGGCAAACAGAAATAGAATAGTGTACTTAAATATAGTATAAAAACACATAGTAATTCATAGTACTTAGAAGTTACATCTGTTTGGCCTAGAAAACAACCATTTTCTCAGCAATTTATTGAAGAAACTTTCCAGTCAAAATCATATACGCCGTTGTTAAAGATTGATTTGAATAACAGTTGCTACACTGCGGTCCAATGGCTTACATTCCTTATGATAATAATCACATTTAGCTTCTTACCTAGATGTATAATACAGAAATGAACTGGCATTGATTTGTACTTTTTCTGGTTTTAAAATTATTTCTTATCAGAGATAGATATTTTATATCAAATCTAAAAATTTGGGTTTATACAAATACTGTCTCTACTGAAGTGTTTCCTGTGTTAAAAATATTGTTTGTTATTTAAGCGGTGCTTGTTCTCAGCGTGTTCCTCCCCCCCTTAGGATGCAGCAGTTACGTAGCATGAAACCTGAAGGAACGTCATCAGAAAAATCCCACTTACTGTGCAGATTCTTAGTGTTATTTTGGCAATATCGTTTCATTGATCTAAAGGCAACTAAAAGGATCTAAATCAAGGCGCTGCAAAAAGTTTTGTCGCCACTGTTGCCATATTCTTAACTTGGCTCTTGCAATGACTGTGGCAGTCATTTGACCCCATAGCGAGTAATGACAAAGCACTCATGGCACAGAAAAATGAGTCATCTTTTGCTAGCTTTGCTCCCTGAACTGGCTTAAGAGGAGAATCAGACAATTGCCATGGATGAGGATAAAGGAGAAATGGAGTGAACTCGTCCTTTTGGTGGCAGCTGGCTTAGATGTGTCATGAAATCACCTTCTGTGTTCCATTCTTTGTAAGACTGTGTCAGCTGTGAAACGCATGGTAGAAACTGAATTACGGGAAAAAAATCTCTTCATGTTCTGACAAAAAGAATCCCCATGTAGTGTTCAGTCTGGCATCCTCTAAAGTACCATCAGTGAGCATACGATGGGGCAAGAGAAGGGAGAGAAAGAAGGCAGGCTTTGGCAGTATCATTTCTAGTCCCCTTGCCAAACACATCAACCTAGACATCGGCATCTTTGGCTTTTTAGGTCTTAGCATGAATAGAGGCCTCTCAAGCTGAGCTGTTTCTCAAAAAGACAACTGAACATTGATAAAGTCTGAGTGACTTTGAAGGGCAATAATAAGAGGCAGCATGCCTAAGAAGCACCTACCCCATCTGCAGTAGTGTGATGATTTTTTTTTTTTTTTTTCCCCAGAGTCAACGCCAGTAACCAGAGTCAAGTTGTGAAAAGTTAGGGAGTAGTCAATAACAAAATACGTTTCTGCAATGGTGTGACTTCACCATGCTACTAGAGACATTCCCCTAAAATGCCTTCCTGCCCTACTGCTTGTGAGGGTCACGTAGGGAAGCCTGTTCTGGTGTTCTTGAGCAATGTAACTGAAAAGTCCTTCTGGGGCCATTCCCTGGTTGGCATATCGAATAAGCCAGTTGCTTTTCTGTAGTATTCTACCTCTGAGAAAGTGTTCTGTTGTAAGATCAGGAAAACTATGCCAAATAAAATTAATGACAGAGCCCTGCAAAAGAGTCAACTTGTTTGTGAGGGAAATGTACTTCACAGTGTAATGAGGACTCAAAAGAGAAACCATTGGACTCGCGTGTAGAAACGGAATGCCTTGTCGTTGCTTGATTTTAACTCAAAATAATGCTATTGATGTTCAGGACTTTTTCTGGCTTACTTGGTTCATTCCTTTTGGGCTCAGTGGGTGTTGGCTTAAGAGTATTTTCTTGTCTGCATGCTTTTCTTCCTTGCTGAGAAGCCACTGAGCTATGAACATGGCATCAGTATAGGTTTACCTCAGCTTTCTGCAAAGAATGATTAGCATGCAGCAGTTTAAGGCAGTATTTCACCAACAGGCCTCTGTCTTTCACCGAAGACAATGTCAAATTGCAGTTTTACAAAGTGGCTGCAACTTACTTTTCCAGATGCCTTCTAGCTGTAATTGGTTGACATGCACATTTCTTGCATCTGTTCTCTTGTTCCTCAAAATGGAGTCTGAGGTTGGTCGGAAGAGACCATAATAATCTTTCACGATTCCCGTTGGTGGAATGTGCATTTTCTTAGAAGTCCGCTTCTTTATACATGTCCAATTGATCTTCTCAGTTTGTATCTGCTAAGAGGTAATACCCCAAAACATAAGCCAACTTTTATATTCATACCTAGTTGTTGTACCTGGTGGGCTACCTCTGTTGCTTGAGTTATTTCCAGAAGAATTTCCCAAACAGAACAGGAAACTGCTACCTATTAGGAATACTGATTTCCTCAAATGGAAGAACTTTTCTGAGTAAATGGATATGAAATTCCTGTGGTTCCAACAACAGAGAACTTCATTTGGATGCCACACTGAAACAGGATAAATTGATTCCTAGTTGCCTAAGAATTCACCTGTGACAATGCTATAGGTCACTTTCCTGATAGTTTCTACATTTAAATTTCTCAAATGTGACATTAATAAGATTACTTAGGATTCTTTCCCATACTTCCCCAAGTGTTGGAGGCCTGAAACTGTTGAAGAACAACTTGGAGAGCCTTTGGAACTTTCTGCTTGATTTAATCCTATGTTCTCCAGTACAGCATTTGACTGTCTTTCAAATAATGTGAGCTCTTGTGGCAAGAACACTATGCGTATTTTAATGTGAGATTTAGACAACTCTAAATATATAATCAATCAAAAATCTTACGATTTTTGCTTCACCTGGATGTGCTGCTTTATGTAGTTATCATTTTTGAAGAGCACTGCTTGCTGTACAGTCGTGAGGTTGCTCATGGAAGTGTTTTCCGCTACTTGGAAAGAATCTCCTGGGCTGCATTCTCGCATTTTCACAGTTATATCTGGCTCATGAAAAGGTTACGTCATTTCAATTTGCTTGCTTTCTAAGTTGCCCATTTAGTGTGTCTTCATCTGCTGTTTGTTAGGTAACAGCTCTTTTTCTCCCTAACAAGATAAATGTTCCTGGACTATGCCACGAGAAAGCACTGTTGAGCAGGTCATTATTTCCTCTGAAATACTCTTGATGTGCATAGGCAGATTTAATGCTGAGTTCAGGATATCAGGTTTCTAATCATTTTATTGAGTCAGTAGCCAGTTCTGATCCCCACAGTTTGGAGAGGATTATATGCAGGTCACTTATAAAAGGATTCAGACTTGCACATGTTTGAAGGACGAAATAGTCACGTTATCTGTTTCTCTTTTGAAATGTATTCAGTATACAACCCATGACACAGTCCTGCTTTGAAAACGTAGAGTGGCTTTGAACTTGTGTGAGGCCCATCCTTAGACAGGCAGTGTTTCTGTGCAGACCCATGACACTGGAGATACCAAGTTACATTTTTCTTTGAAAAACACTGGGAAGAAATATAGCATAATGTCAGAAAGATGTTCATTTCATGATCTTGAGTAAAGTTTATTCAGGGGTTTGGTTTGGTTTTTTTTTTTTTGAAACAGAGTCTTAGTGTCAGCCCTGAAAATAAGACCCTCAACTAAACAAATAGTGAATATGGTGCCAGACATCAAGTAAATCATCCTGTTGAACTTTCCTTAACACAAGTTTACAAAAATGTCAAGGGAAATGTATGCAGAGATATACACTCTCCATTTAAGAGTTCAGAGATTTGCTTCTTTTCAAAGCTGTTTACTAGAATTGTAGGTGTTTTGGATACTAGATGTCCACTGGGAAAAAATTACTGTTTATTGGGAGCAAAATATTCTAATAGTCATAAAAATGAAGCTTTAATGTACTTTTGGCTTATTTGGATCATTTGGGAGGACTGTCACATACCTGTGATTTAAAAGAAAAAAGAAAATTCTTTTGATGACAAAGTCTGAAAACCTGATTTGAATATTGTAGCAATACATTAATGCTTCAAGGCAGTATAATCCATATGAATTACGACTGAAATACTTGTATAACATCTTTGTAATGAATATGCAGTGATTCTGTGGGCCTTTTTACAGGACTAAAAATATAGCTAGCACAAAGGCAGTGGTAAACTTACACATTTTTATTCCCTCATTGAGTCAGCAATAAATGACTTCATTTACATTGCCCATTATACTGTTCCATATTTTTAAAGAATTAATTTTGAAGATGAAACAAATGTACTTCCTTTCTTTGCCAGGGAGTTTACTTTAACTTTTGCTGTTCTTTTTAGGGTCGTGTGATAAAGGGGTCCTACAAGTTCCATGCCATTATCACAACATTTGAAATGATCTTGACTGACTGCCCAGAGCTGCGTAACATTCCATGGCGTTGCGTGGTCATCGATGAAGCCCACAGGCTGAAAAACAGGAACTGTAAGCTTTTGGAAGGACTCAAGATGATGGACCTGGTCAGTGTGTACATGTCTTACATTTGCATCTTCTGTATTTTTATTACTCCAGATTTATGTTTTCATCAAAAAGTAAAATAAAAGGTTTTCTTCTCAAGTAGAATCATCAGGTGCTAAGAAGAATGAGAGGAATGCAGCTGAGAAAGTCTTTAAAGCACCTGGAAGCATATGTATATCTTTAAATTTTGGAGTGCTGATGTTTCATAAGTCTCTTCATTGATTTAGACCTAGAATGATGTGGATTGTATTAATAGAATCAAGATAAACTTAAAGGTATAATGTGGTCAGGTGGCCAAATACGAGTGTGAAAGTTAAACTGCTCTGCATTAATGTCAGCTCTAATGTTAATTTGCTGTGTGGCCATAAGGATGTTCTTTTAGACTGACTAAGGAAGGGAAAAGTTGAGTTGGTTTCTGATGCTGACATAATTATGTATTACGTTATGTCCACAAAATAAGTGTATTAAGCACACAGAGAAAGATAAGATGATGGTTTTAAAAGGTATTTACCATTTAAAAGGCAAAATAATTAAGTTTTGGGGTTTTGGTCAGAAAATTCTTTAAAAATGTGAGAGGAATGCAGTCATGCTAAGTTAACACCTGGAACTCAAAACCTCTTATTTCTGGTAAGAGGCATAAACATTAGCTTAAACAAGCACTGGTGACCTCTAGGTCACTTTTAGTTTCTTTTTCCCCTGTTTGTTAAACAATACTTCTCTTGAAGGAGTCTTGAGGCTTAATGAATGAAAGTTTGAAAAAATGCTGTATGCAATTTATTTTCCTTATGCTTGCTACTAGAGGAAAGCTGAGTTTATGGGCGCGGCCATAGGCGGAGATACGGGGCTTCTCACTTCAGTTCTTGTTCTACTGCTAAATTCATGTTTGACCTTGGGTTAGTTGCTTAACTTCTCTGGGCTCCTCTTCTAAAGCAATATGCAACTTTTCCTCTTGTCTCTGCCAGTCTCATGCTCTGTTGTGTGTAGATGGAAAGTAGGACTCTGCTTCAGGTTCCCTAGGTTAGAAACTTACACCTGCCCCGAAGAGATTCATGCGCTGAGATCTATTGGAGGTGTGGTAAATTGATGGATTTGTACTGGAAGTGATGGGATAAGTTCAGCTCTTACTTTGCCATTTAAAGTTAATTGTATTTGTGAAAGGGCTGGGATGTTGTAGATCAGTAAAATCTCTTCTTGTATCTGGAGTACTTTTGAAGGTGCTTAAGTAGTGAAGTATTTTTCTGGGCTATCACTGAAGGAAGGCCAGAATACTAGTTAAAAATGTCTTGAAAAGAGCTATATGTAAGTAGTTGGGGGAGGGGAGAGGAAGCAAAAATGAGAGATACATATAGGGAAAAAAAGAGATAATTTTGTGTATTTCTCCATTGAAAGTTAATTTAGATGGATTACTAGGCAACTATTTCTTAACCTTTCAGGAACATAAAGTGCTGCTTACTGGAACCCCTTTGCAAAATACAGTAGAAGAGCTGTTTAGTTTGCTTCACTTCTTGGAACCAGGTCGCTTCCCATCAGAAACCACATTCATGCAAGAATTTGGTGATCTGAAAACTGAAGAACAGGTAAACTTCTCCTGCACACTTACTTTTCTATTTAGATATTGTGGATTTTTCCATTTTATTATATCTAAACTTCATTACTTGTTTTTACAAGTAATATCTATTTACTTTTTGGAAGACCACAGTAGTTTTATCCCTGTTTTTTTTTGTTTTTCATTTTGTTAAGTGTTTTGCTTTTGACCAAAAGTCATTTTGCCTTGTCAGTGTTTTTTTTTATTGTTTGTCCGTTGGTCATGCAGAAACAGGGAGAGTTTCCCCTCCTTAAAATGTGGTGTTTAAAAATGGGGGTAGGTCATCTCATAACAGTTGCTGGATGAAAATATTTCTAGAATTGCTTGTTCACTCTAAGAAAATTTAACTTGTCAGTTGACGTTCTTCCTTAAGCATCAGTATCAGAGTGAGGGGACTGTCCTCTGTAACTTCTGTGGAGTTAACATCTGAGAGTTTTATCAATGACTTCTGTGCAAACAGGAACATATTTGAAACCTGGTTTAACAACAGGTAACCAAATGGAGGGAGGTTTTTTTTGACTGACTTAGAAACAGATTTCTCAAGCTGTCCAGTAAAAGAAGTGTATAAATCAATGCAAAATGAAAGACCCTCAATGCAACATGTTTTACATCTAAAATGTAAAAGCTTCTGACGATTGCGTATAAAACTTAAAATAGGTAACAGTCAAATCACCTTAATATTAGGAGTTAACTGAAGCATGGCATCTGAATTTAGGCACTTTAATTTGGCCCTCTGCACCCTATGAGAATCTTACTTCACGATTGCATACATTTTTGTGTGCAACTTCATGTTGGTTTTGTCTGAAAATTCAATTTCTGGTATTTCTAACTTTTGACTGGTTGAATTTGTTAACTTTCTTTGAGAGCAACTCTTTCATATGTAATAGTCTAAATTACAATGCAGCTCTCCCCCAACCCCTTACCTCCTGGAAAAATCATAACATGTCCTGAGGGAATCATAGGATATGTTTCCACAGATTGTGCAGGCAGTTGCATGCCAGTCAGAATGGACTCTGACCTGATTGGAAGTGAGCCAGCTGTGATCCAGAAGCCATGTAGTCCTGTTAATATAGTGTTTGAGCTGGAGTTAATATATCCTAACTCTCAACATAGTTTTTGTCTGGCCAGCTCAGAATGCCAGCAGAGCAGAACTGGAAATTTTTGAAGCCATACATGGAAATATTACTAAAATAATGCCATCAGCCATGAGCAGAATTGGAGCCTGGATTGCTTGGGCCAACAGGGTTTGGAAGAAGTGCCTTCTCTGCTGATACATCATTAGATGTTTTGGAATGTGATTGATCTTTCAAGTGATAGGAGAGATTATGTGTTAATGACTTGGGTTTTCTCCTCCATTCCTTGCTATCGTATTACATGTAATTTTTTTAATTGTTCATCCCTCCATACTAATTTATCTTTTTTTCTCCTGAAGTTGCTTTGTTACTAAGGGAATGATGTGAATTCAGGAGAAAGTGTGTTTTGTTCATGTTTCTGCTGTGCAGCTCTGCATCAGGAAATGATGACCAATTTCAGGGTGAATTATCAGCTCTTCAACACTGAGGTGCTTTGTATTTTGAGAGACAACCTGAAACAACCTAAATGCTAGTCTTTTTCTATATGGAATATGTTTGAGCTTTTTATGTAAGAGACTTTACAAAAACTTGACAAAACTTAGCTAATTTTTTTGAGGAAAACGGTCATTTCTTCCCCGTACCCCCATTTAGGATGTGTCTTAAAGTATGCAAAACCTGGAGACACTTAAAATTGTTAGTGTATTAAAAATTTACAGAAATAAAATGTTTTCGTTTTGAGACAAGGCCTAAATATTTTTCTACATTGGTGGATGTCAGAACTGGGGAAATAAGAAAAGAATTATAAGCAGATATATAAAGGGAAAAATAGCATTAAACACTGTGCTTAGTGATTAGAAGTTAACTGCAAAACTTGATCTTACAGTCAGATTTGCTTATATAGCTGTGCTTACTTAGGGTTAGCTCTGCACGACTCGTATGCAGTACTGTCCTTGTCGAGTAGGATAGTTCTAAGTGAGGTCTGTTTAATAACATTCGCTAAACAGAAGGGTTGCACACTAAAAATTGACTTTAGAAGTGTATATGTCGCTGAGTTAACAAGGAGAACTCAGCCTCTAGGTCACTGAGGAAGTATTTTTTTACAAATGCTATCTACTTGGGATTTGAGGTAGGAAACAAGGATTTTAGAATTAAGGAAATTGAAAAATAAATATTTGAAGCCTTGCAGTTTTAATTCAGTTATTTATATATATTTCCTAGGTGCAAAAACTCCAAGCTATTTTGAAGCCGATGATGCTGAGACGTCTCAAGGAGGATGTAGAAAAGAACCTGGCCCCCAAAGAGGAAACCATCATTGAAGTTGAGCTGACAAATATTCAGAAGAAATACTATCGTGCTATTCTTGAAAAGAATTTCACGTTTCTTTCCAAGGGTGGAGGTCAGGCAAATGTACCTAATCTTTTAAACACTATGATGGAACTAAGAAAATGCTGCAATCATCCGTACCTTATTAATGGTAGGCCTCCTATTTTTCTCCACATTTGAAAAATGGTTGTAAGGAAATTCAGTAAGTTAAATTTTGTTCTAGTGTGTCTTTTTTTTAATTCATTTATTTTAAGTAGAAAAGTGAGATAACCTTTTAGGTTCTCTTAGGTGTGGATATCTGCTAGCCAGGACAGCATTGCTTTTGAAGACATCTGTGCTGCTTTTTTACAAGGCTTCCTAGCCCTGATAGAGTTAGTGTCGGTATTATCAAGTTTTCCTTTCTGTTATTTCTCACAGACAAGACTTCAGTTATCATGCAGGTTGTTGGATGCTGGCATAAATATGGCCATTTTTTTCTTCAGAGTTAGAGTTAGCTGCTGCTTATTTTCTTGCCATAGAACATTCTGAGATAGTAACCTAAAATTTCTGAATAAAAGTTGTGGGGTAGGAAATGATGATCAGACCTGCTTTTATGGCCACATGTTGTCCGTTCATTTTCCTAATTTAACTAGTCAGAAAAAGATTTGTATGAATGTCATCTTAGTCTTTAATGACAAATACTGTTTTTCAGTTGATGCTGTTGGTTTTACATCAGGATTATCTATGGCAAGTACTATAGAATCATAGAATATCTCAAGTTGGAAGGAACCAATAAGGATCATCAAGTCCAACTCCCTGCTCCTTACAGGACTACCCAAAACTAAATCATATGACTAAGAGTGTCATCCAGACACTCCTTGAACTCTGACAGTCGTGGTGCTGTGACCACTTACCTGGGGAGTCTGTGCTGGTGTCGACCATATGATGAACCAGCTAGCTATACCTGTCTGAAGTATGGTAAACTTGTATGTGTTGGTCATATCAAATCTTTCCTTCGAGGCTGTAACACAAGCCTCCGTACAGGGTTGCATTCTACTAGTTTCTTATTTCCCAACTCCTGTTCCTTGCTGTATATGATATATGCTGGTTATAAGCTTCATGATGAAAGACTGTTTTGTTCAAGAGCCATATGTGATTTCAGTTTTTTTATTGTATGACTTCCATATTGCGGGTTTTTTCCTTGACTTTTTTTGTTTAAATGGGGGGGGGGAAATGCTTAAACTGATTCCCGAAATTATATCTAATGATACTTCATGTACAAGTAATTATTCCAAAGACGTGATATAGGGTTACTCTGAAGTACTTCGACCCAGCCATGCTGATGGGCTGCTCAGTTTCTAAACTCAGATGAGCGTACAGTAAAGTAGCTTTGTGGATCTGGTGTAGGGTTTTATTGTTTGTTGGATCTTTGTTTTAAGTTAACCCATTATATAAATGAGTTTACCAGAAAATAGCTTAGGATGTTTAGGTTATGAGCTTCTGAACTTGATGCCTTTTACATTTCTTGGTTTTCAGCTAGTTTTAATCTTGCCATTATTTTTCCTTATTTCATGTTTGCTAAAAGAAATAAACTGAATCTTTTGGTGCTACTTTGTTTTGTCAAATAGAGTTCATGAGTAATGCTTGCAGTGTTGCCTACAGGAGTGATTTCTTTTCCTCGCAAGTCTTGTATCAATTAATGTCTGTTAGAGACTGCTGAAGTCCAGGTGGCTGCATGAAAAATTTCAAGAATTTTTTGATGACGGTATCTTAACCCTAATAAAGGGAGGTGGGTTTGTCTCTTGAACACTTTTGCCTTTATAACATTTTTGTCACTTTTGAACATTTGGACTTGCTTGGTGTCATGCAGCAACATGGTAGGTGTGTCAAGCCTTCAGATTTGAGGGAGAAATAAATAAATTCTGACTATTAGTGTGGAGATGGAGCTAAATAAATACATGCTTTGTAGTTCTAGGACAGAAAATACTCTTACATCCTGTAGTTGTCTGAGCCTGAGGTTTTATTTTGTTGATTGATAATTAACATCTTTGTACTTAAAGTGATGGCACAAGTTTATTGTAGTTCTACCAAGAGGTCTTGCAGTGCTAGTACATAATGTTGCATAGTGTTCTTCTGATGAATGATTTGTTGCAATAGCAAGTTCTCGAGACTTAACTGCTTTTATAAAGGTGTCTCTGAATCCTTCTCATCTTCTTCCAAGTTTACAGGTTTTGTGAGCAAGCAGTACTGCATGTGTATTTGAAGATCCAAAGTAGAACACTGTGTTTTGTTTTGCATAAAAGTTGCAAGCAAGTCTTCTAGATAATCTTCAGTTAACAGCCATAGAAGGTTATATGATGGAAGTAGTATGGTAGGAGTTGAATGTGGAGTGGGTTTTTTTGTTTGTTTCTTGATTGGTAGATCTATTCTGTGGAGGGGAGAATGGTGGTCTGCTGAGATTCTTTGAGTAGACTTCTAGAGGGAGTTGCTGCATTTTCTCCAACCAACTTGGGCAAAACATTGCCTGTCATTTTTCTTAGAGCTGGACTCCTTGTTTTCTCCATAGCAACCATTCTCAAGTATTTATACCTCATTCCTCTTTCTCTGTCTCCAGGAGCCAGCAGTGGGGAGTGCCTCTGTACTTACTTACACATCCTACAGTGTTGAACATTGGAGCTCTGTTCCTAATGCCCTCTTGAGCCTTGGAAGCCTCTCCTAATTAGGAGTGGAAGTGGGGGTTTCCCTGATGGACCAAGCACATATTCAAATACCTTCCTTTCATCCCCTACTAAAAATCAGCTAGGATAGGAACTAGTGTTGCAGACTTATAGGTACTATATCAAGTAACTTTTGGGTAATAGGCTACTCAATGTACATCACTTAATTGCAATTGAAGTAGAAATGAAAAAGACAGGGTGGTCTTTTACAGGGTTTAGCTAGGATAAGGTTATTGAAAGAGCAGATTTTTGGAGGTCGTGGTCTGTTATGGAAGTGGGTCTTGCTGAGACCAAACTCTGATACTGAAAATTCACCATTCATTAGACCTGTTTGTGGGTTTGTTGTGTGCTTGGCTTAGGTAGTTTGCTTTTGCAGCTGCTGTGTTTGCATATTGCTTTACTTCATAGTAGTGAAACTTAAATTTGGATATCACAGTTGAGTAAGAAATAAATGATGTAATAGAGAAAGATCACTGAACTTACTGTATATGAACTACTTGACAGCCTACTATATCGCGAAATTGCCTAAGCTCAGTACAGAATCTCAGATTCACTACCCAAAATTCTGCCCCTTTTTACAAGATGGGAAGTGGTATGCTTGAAGGGAACTCGAAGGAGTGTCTGATTGTACTATTTTCACATGGATTTATTTTTATTATGTGCAAACCATTAGCATCAGTAATGCCTGGAGGGGGCGAATCCAGATAAGGAAGATTCAGGGATGTAAAACTACCTTCAAGTGTGGTCGCATCTTGAGTCCATTAAGTTTTGTAAAAGCTAGCAGTGAAAGTGTATTGAGTAATACGAAGCTGTCAGACAGCCTGCTTAGGGTGGTATCTAGTTAAGACACCACATTACAGTAGGCGCTGAACCAGCGATCACACAGGGAGGGTGCGTTTGCATGTTTGTTTACAGGCATCCATTTAGAACTGGGATGTGAGAGAGATGCTCAGCAGAAGCCTGGCAGTAAGCTGTTCTTCCCCCCTCCCCCAACCCTCCCACCTTTCCTCGTGTTATTCAAAAGCAGTATTGAAGCTGAATATTATACAAACCAGAAATACTTTATAAACTACATCTTGTTTAAAAAAACAAAACAAAACAAAAAACCCAAAAGAAACAGAGGGACTGAAAAAGACAGCTCCAAAAAAGGGTTTATTTGGATGTGAAATAAGCTTAGAACGAAGATTCCTAACCTTTTACATAGCCAAGAATAGTGATCTGATAATTCTTGGAATAGTCCACTGTTTGTAGAAGTGACCTAAAAAATGGAATAAAAGCATAGGAGAGGTTGAAGAGAAAACTTGAACTTGGTCTGTAGTCTTCAGGAAGTAGTACAAGGAAGTATTTGCTGCTATGCATATTATTCATAGGCAAAGAGAGTGGCAAGAAAGAACATTTGACTAATTCTGGAAAGAATATATACATTGGATAGCTTCATCAAACTGAACAAAAAAATACATTCAGTGA
Organism: Gavia stellata; assembly: GCF_030936135.1. NCBI lineage: Eukaryota > Metazoa > Chordata > Aves > Gaviiformes > Gaviidae > Gavia > Gavia stellata. The sequence goes on along the minus strand of NC_082596.1, from coordinate 41,095,946 downwards.
GAAAAGAAAGCTAAATAGAAGGTAAAATAATAATTTCACAGCTGTTTATCTCTCCCCCCCCCCCCCCCCCCCCCGCAATTAGTTTTTTCAATGGAAGGAGCAGGTCCAGGTCATGTGTGTGTTTAAGCCTGGTTTTGGTTTTGGAGGCACAGACATCAAATGTGATTTGTATTCTTGTATTTTCCTGTGGAAACGAGATATTTTTTTCTTTCATGTTGCATTTAGAAAAAAGGACAGAAAATCCATTTGATCAGTTGGAATATGGCTTACTTTTTCATCTTTTTTCTTAATTTTTCATTAAATTGTGTGCATCAAATAGTTATATGAATTTATTTAGGAAAGGGTTTACTCCTGTTTAAAAGAGGGGAAAAAGAATGAATGCTCAAAGTTACTTTTTATTTATGCTCTATTTGTGTATATGTTTGCTTTAAATTTAAGCTTAATATTTTTTATAAATGTTTATTCACATAATGCTTAAAACATTCCTGCAGTTTCTATAGGGTATTGAAGGCGAGCTCATTGTTTATTAATAAAACCCTTTGCGGTGTTCATGTATTGCTGTCCAATCTTTGCAGGTGCTGAAGAGAAAATTTTGGAAGAGTTTAAAGAAACACACAATGCCGACTCTCCAGATTTTCAGCTCCAGGCAATGATCCAGGCTGCTGGCAAGCTAGTACTGATTGACAAGCTGCTGCCAAAACTGAAGGCTGGTGGCCACAGGGTGCTTATCTTTTCCCAGATGGTGCGCTGCTTGGACATACTGGAAGACTACCTCATTCAAAGACGGTGAGAGCAACAATATAATACAATTCTAAATAAACTGTGCTTTCCTCAGTGGCCACAGTATTTAACCTGTGAGTAATCCATATTGAAAAGGGATGAAATTCAAACACTTTACAGTATTTTCTGTAGTGATCTGACTAAAGGGAAAAGCATACCTGTAAGTTGCAAGTGCTGAGTTTTTTCTTCCGGGTGAATACAAAATGATCTCACATGGAGAGCTTTAAACCTATTAGTTTACTACTCAGTTAAATGTTTTGGTGACTCTTAGAGCTTTTTAGCTTAAGCCTGAATATTTATTTCATTCCTTGGAGTGAAAGTCTGTTCTTTACCAAAAGACGCAAAGCAGGAGACAAAGTAGTATGTCTTCCACTGATGAAGTTAGTTGATACAGGAGCAGTCACTCAGTTTGTTGTAGTTCTTTTGACCCTATAGTAGCATACCTACCTTTTTTTTTTAATTGCATATTCTTACAAAGAAACAATGCCATTGGAATAAAGTTCTCCTTATAATGCATCTTTATTTCAGGTACCCATATGAACGAATTGACGGCCGAGTAAGAGGCAACTTGCGTCAGGCAGCTATTGACAGGTTTTCAAGACCTGATTCTGATAGGTTTGTTTTCCTCCTGTGTACAAGGGCAGGAGGTTTGGGCATTAATCTTACTGCTGCTGATACCTGCATCATTTTTGATTCAGACTGGAACCCCCAAAATGACCTCCAGGTAATATTACAAGAGGTGATTTTATTGAAAAAATTTCTTTGCCTTTTTGCTGTGAGATTTTCTTCACCTACAAGAGAAATCATCTGTTGTCCCTTTCTTGAAAGCATAAAGATTATTATTTATATTGAAAGCAATAACTTTTAAAGTAAGTTCTCTGTATTGATTATTTTAAAATTTTTTCTTCCGTCACTTGTAACTGAGTATCTGTCTTTGTTTCATCAGGCTCAAGCACGATGTCACAGAATAGGACAGAGCAAATCAGTGAAAATTTACAGGTTGATAACAAGGAATTCTTATGAAAGGGAAATGTTTGACAAAGCTAGCTTGAAGCTTGGCCTTGATAAGGCTGTGCTACAATCTATGAGTGGAAGAGAAAACGCTACAAATGGGGTGAGAATTAATATATTAAGGTGCATGATCAACAAATGCTATGAATGTGTAACACTTTCTTGATTGTTGGTGTTATAGCTGGAGACAGTGGTTTTCAGATGGAGTACGGCATGTATTTTAAAGTAGGATTAATTAAGGGCAAGGCTACGTGAACTGGCTCAGCCTATCTAATGGCTCACTTACTGCCAAAAGGGGGCAGGTGGAGTCATGTTCCCTCAATCCTCATCCATTCTCATCATTCAACCCTTTACATTAAAAGGGTGGCACTTTTTGGAGTTCTTCTAGTCAGCTTTTTCTGGTGTGGCTTTTTTGCTTTGGACTTTTTTTGCTTTAGCTTTTTGTCATGTTTAGTAAGTTAAATCTGCTCCCAGGAGTAGTTCAGCAGTCATCAGAGCTAAAGCAAAGCAATTCAGTGACAATGAATTATTAAAGTGTTTAAACTGCTCATGTAACTTTGTCCTAAGAATTTTGTTGTTCATATTCTTCTTTTAAAGGTGACTTCAGCATGAATGTTTAATTGACCAACACCACATTATCTTAGAGTTTCAGTTCCTAAAGTGCTAAATAAGAGGGCAATCAGTCTGATTATGCTGTCAGATGTACACATTAGCTGATGTCAAAAAAAACCCCAAAACCCTCTCTTAACATGTTACAGGTGCAACAGCTTTCTAAGAAAGAAATAGAAGATCTTCTTCGAAAGGGGGCATATGGTGCTCTGATGGATGAGGAAGATGAAGGGTCTAAGTTTTGTGAAGAGGATATTGATCAGATTCTCTTAAGGCGAACACACACAATTACTATTGAATCTGAAGGAAAAGGCTCAACATTTGCAAAGGTGTGCATTGACATTCAGAGGAAAATTGATAAAATTTATCAGGATAGATGGAAGTAGTATTAAATTGCCTTCTGTGTCAATTTAGGTTTTCAATGTACTTGTCTCAGATATTGTCCTCACAAATGTTGGGATATCTGTATTTCCAGTCATGATAGTTTACAGGTTTACCTTTTTTTCTTTCTTGAAACTACCACTTTATAAGTCCTACGTGTTGTATTTACCAGTGAAAACAGATATTCTTTGTAGCATGCAGTTAAGAAACCAATGCATATGTTTTCACATTTACTAGGCTAGTTTTGTTGCATCTGGGAACAGGACAGACATCTCCTTGGATGACCCTAATTTTTGGCAGAAGTGGGCAAAGAAAGCTGAGCTGGATATTGATGCTTTAAATGGAAGGGTAAGAGCTTTATGAGAATTCCTAGTACAATTACCTTGAAGATTTTCCCCCCTCCTAAACTTCTACGTTTTCACTTTCATTTTAGAATAACTTGGTTATTGATACACCAAGAGTAAGAAAGCAAACCAGACTCTACAGTGCAGTCAAAGAGGATGAACTGATGGAGTTTTCAGACCTGGAAAGTGATTCTGAAGAAAAGCCTAGCACAAAGCCCCGTAGGCCTCAGGACAAATCACAGGGTTATGCAAGAAGTGAATGTTTCAGGGTGGAGAAGAACTTGTTGGTTTATGGGTAAGGATATACAGATTAAATACACTGATTGTGGCTAAAGAACTGAAAATATGGAAATGATATATAGTAAATAACTCATCCTTCTTTTGGACATGTTCACATAATCTCTTACTGCGTAACCTTTACCTCATTACGCTGTATACATGCCAGTGAGATTTTAAGTTGCTATGTATATAAGTTGCTTATATATGTGTTCCTTAGCTTAAAGTATCTGAGTGTCTCACAGATGGCTATGAGCTCACTGGTAAGATACGTAGTTTTGTGATGACAGAATATTTGTTTCTGGTTTCTCATAGTGTAAAGAATTCCTGAGTTACCGAGGTTTAATCTCTCTTTTCTTAGCGTTGTGGAGAATAACAAAGTGTATTTGTAAAGAACAATGTGGTTGTGAAATCAACAGTCAACCTAGAAGTTTTCAACATAGATTCTGGTATTTCAGCACTACTTAAATTCAGGTGTTTGCTACTTTGTTTTTTCCCATTGGATTTACCAGTTTGAATTTTATCTCTTTGCAAGCAAGTATCTCTATCTGACTGCTAACATGGTGGGCTTCAGAATGACTGTCTTTATTTTAGGAAGTTGCATACAACAATTGCTAATAATGGATTTCGGGATCAAAATAAGAATGATTCCTCAGATCCATGATTGTAGGAATTGGTTGAATTTCCTATTTGTAGCTTACTGGGACCATTAGAGTTAAACATATGTACTTTATTATTTTGAGGGTAGTTCAAGAGCAACTTTACGAGCAGTGAACTTATTGCCTGTTCTGTAAAATAAACGTTCCTAACTCTTTGGTGCTGGTGGTTGGACTCCCTGACGTAACCTGCAAATGCAAAATGCATTAGTGCTAACACAGGAGGTCCCAACTTGTTTGGTACCAGGAGTTAAATTGAAAGTCACAAATTAAAATACCAGTGCCCTGGCTGTTGTATTGAACATATTTTTCTTATAGCTGGGGTCGGTGGACTGACATCCTCTCACATGGGCGCTATAAACGTCAGCTAACAGAACAAGATGTGGAAACCATCTGCCGGACTATCCTGGTATATTGTCTTAATCATTACAAAGGGGATGAAAATATCAAAAGTTTCATCTGGGATCTGATCACTCCGACTGCAGATGGGCAAACTCGAGCTTTGGTTAATCATTCCGGTATGTCTACCACAATCAAATAATGATGCTAGTAAATAGGAAAGAATTGCTTCAGTCATGCTATGTATTTAGTTTAAACTATAGCCATTCTGACATGTCGTAGGATCTTGTCAGATTTTATGAGTAAGGTGGGCTTTGACTTGGTCCATACTTAAAGGGGAAGTCTCCCTCAGACACTTTGTAGAATGCATTGTTCTTTCCCTTAAATCAGTTTTGAACAAATATTCTAGCATGATTTTTAAGTGGCACCTACTGCTGGAGTTAATCTCTTTCAAATTGCCGTAAATGAGAAAGCTTGTTTCCTTATGGCCCTTCAGATTCATGAGAGTTTTTACAAGAAATATTTATATAACACCATTTTCTGGCTAGTGCTTTGAATTTTTGAAATCTTCACACCTAAATTTGCATGAAAGTTTTGGTTGATTTTGTTATTTGCAATTTTTTGTATGTTGCTGTTCAGTTTTTGGTGGTTGTGTTGCCCAGAAAGGAATTAATAAAGCAGTGATAGCTTTAAATGTATGTTTGTAATGCACTTTGGGGTAAGAGCCTTTCTATTCAGATTGTGTAAGAAATATTGGGGATTTATGCAGGTCTGTCTGCACCAGTGCCCAGAGGGAGGAAAGGCAAGAAAGTAAAAGCCCAGAGTTCGCAGCCAATGCTGCAAGACGCCGATTGGCTCACAACCTGTAACCCAGATGTATTATTTCAAGAAGACAGCTATAGGAAACATCTCAAACATCACTGTAATAAGTAAGTACTAATAAATATTTCATTTAGAGGGGTTCTTTACTACATGCTTTTGAAAAGTCCACAACTTCTTTTTTGGATATTTTTCATAAAACACGGGGCCATTTAATAGGATGTAAAGGCCATTATTACTTTTTATTTGGGGATAATCACCTTAACAGATACCTGGATACTTCTGTAAGCTCTTTATGACTGATCAGCGCTCAAAACACAGTTCTGAAGAAAATTGTTTTCTACTTACTAAATAAGAATGGAACTAGATGAGGTTATTCTTTTTACCATATAAAGGAAGGACTATATCCCTACCCTAAGTCTATTTCTCTTGACAATTGACTGTCTTTAAACAAAAGCTGTTTGTTTCTTACCCTTCTTGTGGGGTCTCTCAGGCTGATGTCCTTCAAGTTCTGTTCCTTAGATGTTAAACTCAAATATCCAGTTCTTCGTTTCCAGAGTTTCATATAGTAGTTCACCTACGTGTGAGTGTATCTCTTTTCTTCGTTCTTTTTCTCCGTTCCTCTTGCTTTCCATGTTATACAGAATATTTCTTCTTTTCTCTTTTGTTTCAGATAAAATTTCTCTTACCTGAATCAGTGCCCTGATTTGATTTTTGAAATTCTAAACACATTACTAAATTGAAAGCCTTTGGGGTTAAAGATAATTGTATTTTGATTTGGATGTTACATTGTTTTATTGTCCCTTAAGAGCCTCCCTTACAGTCTTTTAGCCTTTGTTTTGTACTATCTTAGTTATATTTGTGTCAGCTTCCTTTGACAGTGTCCTGGTTCTCCATCTCAGTTTCGGTTACTATATTCTCCATTATAGACACTGAACCTAACCCTTGTCCTAAAAATATCTTGTTTTGGGGTTGGGGGGGAGGTTGTTTGTTTTTTGGGGTTGGGGGGGGGGCGTGTTTTGTTTTTAAATTTATACTCTTCTTTGTGTGTGTGTGTGTATACATCATACAGATCTATTGCAGTGTTAATGAAAGGTTGTAATTACTTTTGTGTTTTTAATATATATTGTGTCTTATTAATACTGTTTATTGGAAAGAAAGTATTGATTTGAAAAGTACCTGTGGCCTGTCAATAGGGGGTGTGATGTGAAGGAGGAAAGGTATTTAATGGGGTTTATTAGTTCTTTTCCAAATGCTAACCAAGCTTAATTCTCAGCTGATGAAAACAGATACTTACAGAGTTAGGTTAGCAAGTGCACATTCAAATAAACTGCTTTCTGATTTTTTTCTAAACTGTTACTCAGATCTGTTATTACATTTCACTTGCTCTTAAAGTAATTAAATTCTTTCCTGTAACATCATTTTAATCTCCCAGGTAACAAGTCCTCATTACTTTTTACATCAGTTTGCAGACCAGACTTAAATTCATTTTTAAAATATTGTTTCTGTAATAATACAGTAGAACAATTACAAGGATCGGGAAGACTGATAAATGTGCAACAATGTTTTGAGTTGCTATCTTTTTCCTTCACTTCCCAGATCCACCAGGACTAAGTGAATTGTAGAACCAACATGTTTAGCCCAGGTAAAATCAAACGGAGGTGGAAGCCAATTCGTAATCTGAGTAATTTCCTTCAAAAGGTAGCAGTAGCAATTGGCTTTATAAGAACTGGTGTCCTGTTCTTATGTAACATGTACACTATTTTAATGCATAGGACTCCTGAAAGGTGCAAAGAGCCTCTGGTTTTTGGTTGATGCTGTTAGGTTTTTTCCCTGCTTCTCCTCTTTGGCTTGATGTAACAGCTGTTATTGCTTAATACTAAGATGATAGGGACCCACAACAGTTTATTTACATAGCCACACAGGGAGCAGGGACACCTTACTGGTCCCAGTTATCATGCATACAAAAAGAAGCATGTCTGACATGTTTTGAATTGTAGACATGACCTTCATTCAAATCCCTGCTCTTCTGACTTTTGCTTGAAGAACACGTGTAAAACCGGGTATTGCTCCGGTTGCATCAGATCTCTAATGAGGAGCTCTCAAAACTGGTGGTGGTCTAAATTTTTCATGCAAGTGGGTGATCAGATTACTGCCTCCCTGGTCACCCTTGCTGTTCCAGGAGCAGCAGCAATTCAACAGTTGCCGTGATGGATTTGGGTACAGTGAGAGGGCAGGCTGAGTAATCTCCATTTTAGTTGATGCTGATTTTACTTCATGAACTAGGCAGCAGGGGGTGCCCTGAATTGGGTAAACACAGGAGAGGAGGATTATTTTCAGGTAGATACCTTTTCTACGGATATGACCTCTTTTCTAGTCTCCTTGAAAAGCCAGTCTGCCATTCTCTCTCCTGCCAGCTTCAAGTGTGACCACAACACCTGACAGCGCTTCCAAAAACGACTGCAGTATTGCAGAGATGGGGAAAAATAAACATGAGCAATGAAGATATTTCACTTCCTTGTAGCAGTTAGGTTGTGTGCAGGTAAAATTAAATAGCATTTTGGACTATAAAGAGCAAAAATAGTTAATATCTCCCAAGGGAAATGGGGGATTATTTTTCCCCCCATTCTCGGAAGCAGAAAGTTGTATAATCTGAAAAACCTGACATTCCATATTGAGGGTTTATTGTAAGGTAGTAAAACCAGATTTTATATCTCGTTTATTCCTACAACTTCTGATGTGCTTCCAAAAATGGTATTAAGGCAGCAGCTGAGGAAATTTTATGAGATAATGAAGCAGAACAGTTACTGAAAGCCATCTGCTCAGTTGTTTACAAACTTGCTTCAATACTTCAGAGGCAGTGGTAGAGTACGTGTCTAAACTTCACAAGCTGCACTAGGTAGAACTAAATGAAATGCGCTGGGGCCGGGCTGAGCTGGGTCCCTCTCTGTGCAGTGTAAGCGGTTGCCAGGCAGGCCTGTTGGAAGCCAGCAGAAAGCACCACACAGAGGTGATTATGTGCCACCATCTGTCACGCTTCAAGCCTACCATACAGCATGGCTAATCAGCCTTGGCAGGATGATGGATGAACAGCAGCAGCTGCCAAAAGCCACTGTTGGCAAACAGTCCTGAAGTTAAGAACTTTTCCCCCCTCTGCCTTCCTCTCCAGGGTCCTGCTGCGTGTCCGCATGCTCTACTATCTACGACAAGAAGTTATAGGGGACCAAGCAGACAAGATCTTAGAGGGTGCTGACTCAAGGTTAGTGCAAGTGCAGGTTTATTTTTTGCTTTATGACGCTGGCTTTTATAAAGTACATGTACTATAATAATGCAGCGTTTAAAGGTTGTCACACTTTATCTCTTAAATGTCTATTCTCAAGCAGCCTTATTTTATCAAGCGCCGTGGGTAATTTTCTTGGGGGGGGGAACAATGTGGGAAATAACAGAAGCAGATTTTCAGTTCTGCTAATATTGAAGGATTATTCTATCTCAATTTAAAAAATTATAAAAAATATACTAAGACCTTAAGTGAATCATATTTGGATAACCATTGTCATTCCACTCCTAAAATAGCCTAATGTTTTTTGTTTGTGGGGTGGGTTTTTTGTGGTTTTTTTTTGTTGTTCGGGTTTTTTTTAAACCACCCTAATTATTTTTCCAGGTATTTCAATTTCTGTGTTGGGCTTTGGGGTATTCCCCCGCTCAAAATTTGTATTTACAAAGTAGCATGAACCACTTTTTTTTTTTTTTCTCTTTAGTATCTTTGTCTAGTAATTCCTTTCAGAACATAAATAATGCTGTCTTTACAGTGAAGTAGATGTATGGATACCTGAGCCATTCCATGCCGAAGTTCCTGCAGACTGGTGGGATAAGGAGGCAGATAAATCCCTTTTAATTGGAGTATTCAAACATGGTAAGTGATGTCTCACTCTGAACAAAACTCAGTTGTAAAGCTTTCTGTGTGTAGGACTGTTCAGTCATAATATTAACAAGTATTGTTCCAAAGAACTGTTGGCTTGTAGCTCCCTTTTTTTCTTGCCTGCATTAAAAACCTAATATGAGCTGTAAATATCAGATGCTGTTTTTAAATGTTTGCAGAACATTTGAGAAGAAAACATTACTTTCTTGGCTGTAAATAAAACAAAACCATATTTGTTTAAATAATAGCCAAATAGTAAGATAGATCTCCATAAACTTTGCTTCCAGCACTGCTTCACTTGCTAACTCTGCCAACCAGTGTCAAAGTGGACGGTGGGCTTAACCTCTGCTATTAATCTGTACAAGTGCCTCCTGGGCTTTGTTCCAAGCAATATTTCACAAATGTCAGTGTTGAGAACTCCCGGCTCCCTTGAGTGGGATGCAGCCTTGTTAACTTTGAAAGGCTGGGGATGCAGAGCTGGCATGATATATACAGTGAGCGATTCCTGATTATAATCCCAATTCTCTGGAGGTCACAGAGGTATTCTCAGCAGCCCAGCCTGACTAAAGGGGAGAATGATGGCTTATAAAACCTTTCATGATTACAGTTTGGCTTGAGGCTCTACAGCAGTTAGGAGCACTGTGTTGTAGTACAAATCCTAATTGAATTGTGCTGTTCTGCCTATGTACAGCAGCTCTGTTTTGTGGGCTCAGCTGAGGCAAGTCTAGTCTAAAAATCATTTTCCTGCAGTGCACTGTTGGGATCTGCCATTTTCCATCTAGTCAACTTGGGCAGTAAAAAAGCAAACAGCAGTTTGAAAACCATAGAGGGAACAGTGTCATCTTACTGACATGCATCATCCTAAACCTAATAAGACAGGTTCGTTGGCCTTACGTATAACCCATGTATACAGCATTTTTGCAGCCTGCATTGAGGGTTCCAGCAGGGCTGGAGCTATAGAAAATGCATGTGTGTGTATGTGTCCATTCACATCTGCGTGTTTCCAGTAGGGAGTGTTCAATGTGGAGGGCCCCTCTGAACGTCATGTAGGAAACTTAAAGAAGTTTTTCACATGTGAAAGATTTTTACTTTACCTTGGAAAGACATTAAATAGAATGCTTTCTTCAGTATCTACTATTTGTTAATGTTGTTGATGTGAAAATGTTTCTGTGCTGATGGAATTTACCAATAAGAAAAATTTCATTACATGAATGAAATGGTTGTTTCCAGCATGGTGAGAGCTCCTTTGTTTTATTTAAAAATAAATTAATCCAGAAAATTGTACTTCTACTGCCTAAAACTGTTCTATTCACAGTTTTTAAAAAAAAATTGTCTCCTGCTCTGCATGCAGGTTATGAGAAGTACAATTCCATGAGAGCTGATCCAGCACTATGCTTTCTGGAACGGGTTGGCATGCCTGATGCGAAGGCCATAGCTGCTGAACAGAGAGGGACAGATATGTTAGCAGATGGTGGTGATGGGTAAGGAGGACATGAAAAAATTAATAAACTTTATCAGCATTGTATATGTTGGCACGAGTTTATATGTCATATTTTGCTTACATCTCGCCTGAGGATCTGAAGTGGTCATATGATGTAAAAAGTACCTAGAATTGTTTACACAGTTGAGATGAAATATAAATGTGTAACTTGGTACACCATACTGATGGCTTTTGTAGCTTTTTTGCTTTTGTCCAGGAAATCAGCCCCCTCTCAAAAACAATATATTTCTTGAAAATATTGCTTTTAAATATTTTATAGTGGTGAATTTGACAGAGAGGATGAAGATCCAGAATATAAGCCGACCAGAACTCCTTTCAAGGATGAAATTGATGTAAGAACTTCAACTTTCTGTAATTACAAACATATATAATTATAAGTGATTGTCCATGTTTATCTTAATGTGCAGTTCTTAAGTTTGAGAGCTACTTGATAAACACACCTTAAAAAGATTGTTTGCTGCTGTGTTTGAGATGACATATTTTTCTCCTGAAATGATAACGTATGGTCAAAACTGAAAACTAAAATAACTTCTGTCTTCTCCCCAAGGAATTTGCAAACTCACCTCCAGAAGACAAAGAGGAGTCCATAGAAATACACCCAAGTAAGACTATAGCAAAGAAATTAAAAAGGCAAAAATGGACCATTTAGTGAAAGGTGGACTGTTTATATTACCACATGAGGGGATAGGTTGTGTTTTGGGGAAAACACCACAGTAAACTTTTTACTGCCAATTCTCTTCATGCTTCACATCTTTCAAAACAATTATTTACTGTCTTTGAATAATCCACATTATGGCTTTCTGGGTTTCTAATTACACAGTAGAAATTGTGATGATAAAGACAGGATGTTTCATAATGCAGCCGTTCATGTTTTTGCCGAGATAATCTTGGAAGTTACAGATATGTTGTTTCCTCAGTATGGAGGAAAATTGCCAAGTTCAAGTGAGAATAATAAAGTGGGAAATCTTAAGCATAGGTGTTTACTCAGAGGCAGAATGATCTTCTTAGTAATATATTTAAAGATGCATTGCATTAATTTAAATACTTAGAGTATTCATAATATGTTTGCATTCATAACATTGAATAATAATGCTTGATGGTTATCTTCACAAGCATTTCTGCTTAGAGTTGGATGGTTTGATTCTATTTTTTTATTTCCTACCAATGTAGTTATCCTGTTTCTAATTTGTTATGCACCGGTATTAATGAGGCATATGTTCTTATCAGATAAAACAGGAATCCTTGTCTAGCCATCGAAACTTTGAAATGTTTAGTGGTGGTTTTGCAGTGCACAAACACTTTTCTATTCTCTAGGCAAGCACAGTGAAAGCAATGCTGAGTTAGGCCAACTCTACTGGCCCAACACTTCAACCCTGACTACCCGTCTGCGTCGCCTCATTACTGCCTATCAGCGCAGCTATAAAAGGCAACAAATGAGGCAAGAGGCACTAATGAAGACTGACCGCAGGAGACGTCGGCCTCGGGAAGAAGTGAGGGCACTAGAAGCAGAAAGGGAAGCTATAATAACTGAAAAACGACAAAAGTGAGTTTCTCAGTGATATCTTTCTTTAAATCTCGTTTGAGCTTGTGTGTCACCAGTACTGCCCTTCTGTTTTGCAAGAATAAACTAAGGGGTTTTGGGGGCATCCAAACTATGTTTGGACTCTTGTTTATTCAGTGGCCTCACTTCTCTTGCTTCTTCCTTGATTAGATGGACAAGAAGAGAAGAAGCTGATTTTTATCGTGTGGTGTCTACTTTTGGAATTATTTTTGATCCTGTAAAACATCAGTTTGACTGGAATCAATTCAGAGCATTTGCCAGGCTTGATAAAAAGTCTGATGAAAGCTTGGAAAAGTACTTTAATGGCTTTGTGAATATGTGTAGACGAGTGTGCCGAATGCCAGTCAAGCCGGATGATGGTAAGTTTTAACTGACTGTAGGAATCAACATGACTGTTAGGAGACAGTGGGACTATCGAAACTTCATGCCCAGCTGTAATGATTTTGAAATGGGTGTACGAATAATTTATGTTAAACAATACAAATTGTTGTCATTGCAGAACCACCTGATCTTTCCACTATGATTGAACCGATCACAGAAGAACGTGCTTCTAGAACTTTATATCGCATAGAACTGTTGCGGAAAATCCGTGAACAGGTTCTCCATCACCCACAGTTGGGGGAGAGGCTAAAACTTTGCCAACCAAGCTTGGATCTGCCAGAGTGGTGGGAGTGTGGTAAACATGACAAAGACTTACTGATTGGTGCTGCTAAACATGGAGTCAGTAGGACAGATTATCACATTCTGAATGATCCTGAACTCTCTTTTCTTGAGGCTCACAAAAACTTTGCTCAAAACAGGGGGACAGGTAATGCAAATACTGTCTCTTCTGTAAACCCTCTGGGTGCTGGCTGCAGTCAAACACCACCTATTGTCCCATCCACACCAGTACAAGACGAAAAGACTACAGAACAAATGGAGTCTAAAGTTGAAGGGTCTGAAAATCCAGCAGCCAAAGAAAAGTCTGATATCAAAGAGGAAACAGATGTTGCAGATAAGGACACTAAACCGGACTGTGATGCTGAGGCTGAGCCTGGCTCTGTTAAATGTGAATTGAAAGACATAGAAATGAGTACAGATGTAGACCCAAAATCTATTTCTGAGAAAGGTTCAGAGGAAGATGAAGAGGAGAAACTGGATGATGATGATAAATCAGAAGAATCCTCCCAACCTGAAGGTAACACGTTGGTCAGATCAATTCCATGTGCTTAGCACGAGGCCCACAGCTGTTGTAACTTGTGCCAGCTGGTATGTGGCACACATGGAGCCATTATGGAGCTTGAGCTGGGCTACATGTAGCAGTTCCTCTGCCCTTCCGTGTATCAGGTGGCTAGATAAACTTTCATAAAAAACATCCAGCATCACTGGGGGGGGTATTCCCCCACAAGGGATGGTTTCCAAGATAGCTTACTGAGCCAGTAAGCACGGTCTCTGTGCCAAATGAAGAAGGCTTAGGTTCTGCTGTAGTAATTACTGAACAAAAGCCTGACTTAGGTTAAGACGACCAGGCTTGACACAACATTTCTATATAGTGGGTTGACATTGGGTGGTTGGGAACTTCTGTAGTTAATGCCTGGTCATGGTTGTTATTCAGCAGGAGCAGTTTCTCAGGGTAAGAATTTTGATGAAGAAAGCAATGCCTCTATGAGTACCGCAAGGGATGAAACACGTGATGGATTCTACATGGAAGATGGGGATCCCTCTGTGGTTCAGCTGCTTCATGAGAGAACATTTGCCTTCTCTTTCTGGCCTAAGGTTGGTTGGGGGTAGAATGGCATGTGTCTTTTTCAATACCGATAAAATATGGGAAATGTGTTGTAAAATAACAGCGAGCTTTGTATGATCTCTGCACTTCTAGTGGGCAAGGGACTTTTTTCTGTGAATGATTTGTGGAATAGCATTTTATTCTTCAATTTCATACGAATTAGCAGAGGAAATTAAAAGGAATTGCTTTACTGTAAATAGTATCATTTAGTAAAACAACAAACTACTGACAGACATGAGTTCTTATAGGCTCCATAATTGTATATCAGCAGAATCACACCTCTCACAACTCTATTGATGGAAGCAAACTTCTGATTTAATTATGGATTTCATCTGCAGAGCAATCTGCAGTGTTAAGAGCAGAGATTTTGTAAGATCACCTTTTCATTTTGGGGTGAGGAGGCTGTAGAGAAGAGTATTGGTGACCTACATGATCTAAGCCATTATGTAATGTTGACAGATGTAATTGTATTAAGGTATCCTGCAAACATAAGCAGCAGTTTTAGCTAGGATAAAGCCATATCTTATTTTGGTAACAATGCAGAAAATTATCTAATATAAAATGTTTTTAAAAATATGAAACTGTAACCTCATAATAAATCTATACATAATTTAGTACTCCCCTTTGCAGTAAGGGGAGAGAGAGAAATAAAGTAGTAATAGACTTAAGCTTACTAATCACCATAACAGGGCCATCTGGTTTGGGATGGGGGGGCAGGGTGGGGAGACCTTGCTCCTAATAGGCTTATTCCTGGGGAAAGCAAGCGGTCTGTTGCAGCTGCTGAGATTTGCTAGTGGCTTTTGCACTGTTTTGCTGTTCAGGAAGCTAACTGATGCTCATATTCCCTAACCAGCAGTATTTCTCATAGTTCTGAAGTTTCTACTACTTCAGGCAGGCTAGCGTAGAATGTGCTTGAATACTGAAATGGAAGAAATCAAATGATACTTATCTTCTTTGCTTCCAGCATATATTTTGGAAACATGGACTAAAATCTTATTCCAGTCGTAGTGTAAAAGTAAAACAAAAAATCCTTCGTCTGTATAGGTTCAGCATAAGTAGACTAATAAACATAAATAGAGATTTTTAGTGTACATGCTTCAGTGAAATTTGAAGTGATAATGGGCGTGGAATGAAAATTGACATTCATTAGATGTCCCTAGGTTGGTGCCCATTTCATAATGTTGAACTTTATTAATAGTGACGCTAATGAGGATCTACTTCCTAGGACAGAACTGCAGATCCAGCCTCTTGGATCTTGAGAACCGCAGCTTTAAGATACTGATTGCAGATGTTTTGATTTTTTCCCTTCCTAACTGTTGATTTTGCTAACTACTGAAGTTTTGCAGTGTGAAACAATAGTGAGTTTCTGTTAAATTTGTCAGTTAGTACATTGTAATACAGAAAATTTGGTCTGTCTTCCTCCTTCCCCCCAATATATATATCCAGCTTTTAAATTCTAGTCATGTTTTATTCTACAGAATTGTCTGTGTATTAGCTTCTTGTAAGGCGATCAGTTTATCCTGACCTGCAAGAATAGTTGTTTTTGAATGTATTTGTTAAAGCTTTGGAAGCTAGACTGTGTCATTATACTCATTTCAGTTTAAAAGGCAACTTTCACACTGAAGGTTCATTACATACTTTCCCTTTATGCAGGACCGAGTAATGATCAACCGATTAGACAACATCTGTGAAGCAGTGCTGAAAGGGAAGTGGCCAGTAAATAGGCGCCAGATGTTTGATTTCCAGGGGCTCATACCTGGGTATACTCCAACAGCTGTGGACAGCCCTCTACAAAAAAGGAGCTTTGCAGAGCTCTCCATGGTTGGTCAAGCCAGTGTCAGTGGTGGTGAAGATATCACTGCTTCTCCTCAGTTATCAAAGGCAAGACTGCATCTTTCTCTTTCTTACATACAACATTTTATGTTGCATGTGCTTCTTTTGCATAATAGAAAAAAAAACAAAAATAGCATTTCTTTAAATAAAACAGGGAAAATAAAAAAGTCTTTCTTTGAATAAAATGAAGGCTTTGTTTTCAGAGTTAAATGTTTGGACTTGTATTTTAAATTCAGCATAGCAAACGGAGTTTTGCTAATGTTTGGAAATGCTTATTTTTCATTAGGAAGATGCACTCAATTTATCGGTTCCACGTCAAAGGAGGAGGAGACGAAGAAAGATTGAAATTGAGGCTGAGAGAGCTGCCAAGAGGAGAAATCTTATGGAAATGGTTGCCCAGTTACGTGAGTCTCAGGTGGTCTCAGAAAATGGACAAGAAAAGGTTGTAGATTTATCAAAGGCCTCACGAGAGGCAACAAGTTCTACCTCAAATTTTTCATCTGTTGCTTCAAAGTTTATCTTGCCTAATGTCTCCACACCCGTGTCTGATGCCTTTAAAACTCAAATGGAGCTGCTGCAAGCAGGTCTTTCACGCACACCCACAAGGCATCTACTAAATGGCTCTTTAATAGATGGAGAACCGCCCATGAAGAGGAGGAGAGGAAGGAGGAAAAATGTAGAAGGGCTTGATCTGTTATTTATGAGCAACAAACGGACATCATTGACTGTGGTAAGACAGCAACCTTTTTTGTCTCATATTTTTTCTTCTGTGTCTAGTACTTTCTGAATGTGAGTTTAAAGTGTTGTTATACTCTCCCTAATGGTAATATACAGTTTTTATGCAACCACCTTTTTCTTTGTGTTAATTTTTTCAACCAA
The DNA here is from genome assembly GCF_030936135.1 of Gavia stellata. Classification (NCBI taxonomy): domain Eukaryota; kingdom Metazoa; phylum Chordata; class Aves; order Gaviiformes; family Gaviidae; genus Gavia; species Gavia stellata. Next base: position 41,079,273 of record NC_082596.1, on the reverse strand, counting down.
ACAAAATAGTGTTCATACCGTTAATATCAAGTTTTTACTCTAGCAAATTGTGGCTGAGTTTTAAGTAGCTTGTACTTACAAAAAGACTATTTTTTTTTTACAAAACATATTTATAACAGCATATATTTTGAGGCTTAAGTATGTCTTTCTTACTGTGGAGGAAAGGGAAAGTCTTGGGGACCATTAACTGGAAACGCCCAGAAACTGCTTTGTCTTTAGCTGTATGTTCTTTAATGTTCAAGGATGCTAAATTTACAAAATTCCCTAAGGTAACAGGATTGTTTTACATAGTATGCATATTTAAACCCCATTAACTCTTGCGTACGCAAAATCTCCTTGAGCATTTAGCTTCAGTCCTGAAATTATTTCTCCCAGGTAACTGTTCCCTTGAAGTGAGAAATAATACAGGTGTTAATGTTTTCAGGAGGATGCAGAAGTGACCAAAGCTTTTGAAGAAGATATGGAAGCCCTACCAGCAAGGAACATTCCATCTCCTGGTCAACTCGACCCAGACACTCGCATCCCTGTAATCAATCTAGAGGATGGGACCAGGCTGGTGGGAGAGGATGCTCCTAAAAACAAGGATTTGGTTGAATGGCTTAAACTGCATCCTACTTACACTGTAGATATGCCAAGTTATGTACCAGTAAGTATGTGATTCTAAAAGTATTGTTGTATTATCTTAATACAGAAGTTAGTTTTACAGACATCAAAATTAATTTCCTCACATTGGGCATAGTCATTGGATTTCTAACTGTTGGTTTTCAGTAGAGGTTTTCTCTTCAGCCACACTTAATATAGTATCTAAACACCCAAGTGGCACCAGGGTGTATGGGTTGCTTTTCCTTTCTTAATATATAATAATATGTATATAACAATGTGTTAAAACAGTGTTGGTGTCAAGTTCTGCAGAATTTCTTCATCTGATAAGAAAAAAGATTTTCCTGAGGTAATCTGAGGCTAAAGTAATTGGCCCCTTCTTAAAATTGTTGTGAGAAGGGGTTCCATGATCTGTGATTTTTGTCAAGAAAGTGAAAAACTAAAAAGCAATACATTTCTCTTCTTTCCAGAAGAGTGCAGATGTGCTGTTTTCCCCGTTTCAGAAGCCGAAACAAAAGAGACACAGATGTCGAAACCCTAATAAACTGGATATAAACACCTTGACAGGAGAAGAAAGGGTACCTGTTGTAAATAAGCGAAATGGAAAGAAGGTAAAATTAAGTTAGTTCAGTGGACGTCTTCAATAACGTCTTTGCACGTGGAAAGCAGGTTTTCTACCAGCAGTTACTCTTACTGGCATGTACCACCCAGTTCTTTAATTCCTTCTTTGTTCTTCTGATATGTTCATATTAATCACTTGAGTAAATAACTCCTACTTTTTGAAACTATATAGTACATTTTTCCTTATATCAGATAAAAATTTCATTACTAGCCCTGCCTAAGCTGCAGCATTTTACTAAATTTTTTAAAACGTGATCTTCTCAATTCTAGTATCATTAGGTGGTTTCCATGTAGTTTTCCACAGTCTGAACTGAAAGTCTTTACTGCCATCCTTCAGAGATGAAAGTGCACAGATAGAAAATATCCATATAAATAGTTGTTTGGTTTTGTGGTTTTTTTGAAGTATTAACCTTGTCTTTTGCATTAGATGGGTGGAGCTATGGCCCCTCCAATGAAGGACTTGCCAAGATGGCTGGAAGAAAATCCTGAATTTGCTGTTGCTCCAGATTGGACTGACATTGTTAAACAGTCTGTAAGTGAAACTCTCATTCCATGCTTCACTGTAGATTATTGCACGGAAAAGTTGAAGGCTGTGTAAATTGATTATTAAGTCTTTATCTCATAGCTGGTTTTCAGATGAGGAAATTGTAGTGTCTGGATGGGAGTTACCCAGTTCAGGGGGGATGGTGATAGGAGGCTGCTGCAGAATGGGATTGAAGTACACTTGAAAAATCAGCTACAGTAAGGCAGCCTTCAGCATTTGTTTTGCATTATTTTTTTCTTATAAGCAACAATCCTTAATAAATACAGGTATTCATACATTAGGGACTATTAAGAAAACATTTGTCATATTTATAATAGAATTCATCATCTTGGTAACAGGCAGCATCAAAGGATTAGGCTTTCTGCCTTTTATTTTACAACAGTTGTTTGAAAATAAAGGGTACAATTCTGCAAATACTCATTTTAATAAAATATTACTACTGAAGTTCACTATGAAGTACAAAGTTATAAACTCTGTAACTGCAGTATATCAGGGTGTTTTAATGAAGCTACAGAGTTTCAGCATGTGTTGTTTTACTGTTTTGCTTAAATGTAAAAAATCTGTGACTTTGCTTTCTTCAGTTTTTCTTATGTGTTCTAGTGCCATTCACTTTAGTAGCTAGCTAGTCACGATTTGCCAAGGTTGAAAAACAAAACACACTTGGAGTATGCTGAAATCCCTTCTGTTTCTTCTGTTGTCATCAGTTAACTGCTGAAAGCTATAAAAGCTAATCGAGAATAAAGCTTGGTTTTTTGCACCCCCTTTTCAGGGTTTTGTTCCAGAGTCCATGTTTGACCGTCTTCTCACTGGACCTGTTGTGAGGGAGGAAGGAGCAAGCAGAAGAGGAAGAAGGCCAAAAAGTGAAATTGCCAAAGCAGCTGCAGCAGCTGCTGCTGTAGCATCAACTTCGGGAATCAACCCACTACTAATGAACAGTCTGTTTGCTGGAATGGACCTCACAAGCCTCCAGAACCTACAGAACCTGCAGTCTCTCCAGCTCGCAGGCCTCATGGGCTTCCCGCCAGGGCTAGCAACAGCTGCTGCTGCTGGGGGGGATGCTAAAAATCCGGCTGCCATGTTGCCTCTGATGTTGCCAGGGATGGCAGGATTGCCCAATATGTTTGGACTGAGCGGATTGTTGAATAACCCGATAACGGCTACTACTGGAAATGCCACTACTGCTTCCGGTCAAGGAGAGACTGAGGATGGCGCTTCAAAAGCTGAAGAGAAGAAAAATGAGAATGAAGAGGAGAACAAAGACTCTGAGAAAAGCACAGACACTGTTTCTGCTACTGACTCTGCGAATGGATCTGTCAGTGCTGCTACTGCGGCGACTACCGCCACTGCCACCACTACCACCACCACCAACACTGGATTGCCCACAAACCCTCTGGCCTTCAATCCTTTCCTGCTGTCTACCATGGCTCCTGGCCTCTTCTATCCATCTATGTTTCTACCTCCAGGACTGGGAGGATTGACTCTGCCCGGTTTCCCAGCACTAGCAGGACTTCAGAACACAGTGGGCTCCAATGAAGAGAAGGCTACTGACAAAACTGAAGGAACTGCCTTTAAAGATGAAGAAAATCTCGAAGGCAGTGATGCAGAGGAGAGCCTTGATAAAACTGCAGATTCCTCCATTTTAGAAGATGAAATAGCACAGGGTGAAGAATTAGACTCACTTGATGGGGGGGAAGAAATAGAAAACAATGAAAATGATGAGTAACCAGTACCAGTTACAGTTAAAGTGTTTTAAACTTTTGACAAGTGGTAGTCCTACTGTTTACACTCACAGTTAATGTCCATACTTAGTTTTTATAAGCTGTTCTGTAACATAGTGTAGCAAAAAAAAAAAAGTTCAAGTCATGTTATACAGATGTGTCAAAAGGTATCTTGGTCATTAAGTATTGTGCAGTGCATTATTTATTATCCCTAGGAGAGATGAAATTTGAGAGGTGATCATGTCTTTTTAAGGAAATTGACATAATGCTCTGCTTTTTTTTTTCGTTTGGTACCATTGGTATTATGAATTAAGCAGCAATTTGTAATCAAGTGGCACTAATAGAAGGAAGTGCTGCTTAAAGGAAGGATGAAGTTATATATTTAATTTTTTTTTTTTTTTTTTTGCTGTGAAGGTCAAGATGAAATTTACCATACATATCGTACTCGCGCTTCATTTTGACTGTATGGGAGTTCACCCGTTCACATGCGCGCACACACCCACACACACACTCTCTCTCTGACAATCTTCATGATAGTGTGAATGTCTCTGTCTTGAGACGCAGCAATAATAAGGCAGCTGTTGAATGTGAAGAGTACCTTTTGGAAATTACCCGCGGAGAAGGTTCTTACAGGATAAAGCTACAGTTTAATCGTCTCGTGATCTTGTAATGCACTGGTATAAACAAAAAGAAAAAAATCAGGTACCTTTTTTAAATTAAAGGACTTTGTTACTTTAGCCACAAAGCTAAACAGCATTACCTCAACTCTAAACTAGCCTTGAAGTTTACAGACATGACTTTGTAAATGTATTGTTTTTCTTTGTTGTGATGTCTTTTTATTTTTTTTCTTTGGAAACTGCTATCATGTAAGATAAGATGTAAATTGCTGCCAACTGTAGTAATGATGCTTTTAATAAAAGTGACCCATGATATGCAGAGACGTAATTATAGAATGTAGTGTTTAGGGACATCACAACTGGTGTTCGCTTTCTGTATTTGCATTGTGGCTTTTTTATAGCATTTTTATGCTGTATTCTTTATAGATTAGTGGCTGCAAATGCTGAACTGATTGTCTTCAAGGGACTAGGCAGGAAGAGAAACCTTGAATTACCTTCATATTTTCTACTCTAAGTAACTCTACAGAAATGCACACTAAAAACCCTACTTCACTCCTTTAAAGGGGCATGAGAGACTGAGAATACTTTAAAATGTGTTCAGCATGTGATAATGTGGTACACTAAAGAACAAAAGGGCAAAAGAAAAATGAGGCTTTAATAGGCACAATATCTAGGTCATTTATCCTTGGTTAATGGGTAGAAAAACACAATGCTGTAGTGACAGCAAGGGATACAAAGGCTCTGTGGTATCCTGTAGACCAGAGCTTGTGATGCCAGAAACCACTGTGTCAAACAACCTACATGAAACTAAAACTGACCCACTTTTCATAAAAACCAGTGTCTCTTCTGGAGAGCTACCGATTTGTACCCTTTTGTGACCTTTTGATATTCGAGATAATGTACCATTTGAGAACTTCTGTTTTCACAGTGTTGTCACCTTGACACACACATACACAACCATCTCAAGAGTGAGGATAAAAGGTTAGATTTTCAGTGGAGTACATGAAAAATTAGCTATTTGAGTAGCCAGCTGTGGGTGGACCCCCATCTTAGGACTAATATTATCTGTGCTTTTGGAATGCTGGAGAGCCGCAATCCTCACTCTCTTGTCCGCTGTGAATTTGCACAAGAGCTCAAATGGACAAGTATTGCAAGGCCAAAATTCGGTCCTGAGGGGGGACGAATGAAAAGGGGTGAACTTGGCCTGAAAAGAACATTTCGTGAACAATGAAAAGTAGATGAGAAATGAAGGCTTAGGAAGTGAATTTTGTGTGAATGAATCACAGGCACGCACTGTTGAAATGAATAGATGTCAGGATGTCTTGTACTGCCACTTGAATAGATCATATGGAGTTAATGAAGGTCAGGAAGGATTCCCCCCACCATGTACATCACTGAACGGTTGACGAGGTGTGTTATTTCTGCCTCTTTCTAAAACATCACACATAGACTACGACAAAAAGTGAGAGGCTGAAAGCCAAGGTACATTAACTTCATCAGATGGGTTACATACTCTGGTGAATTCGTTTGAGCTGTTACTTAAGTTGTTCAAATGCCTCGTGTGTTTATTTTTTCTTCTACCTTCAAAATTTCCCCTGTAAAAGTTGGTAGGTGCTTCCCATTGTGTGTATTCCACATACTGGTACCAAATAGCCTTTTTTTTTTTCCTTTTTTCAGTTTTATAATTCCCAGCAAAGATTTACACAGACTAATGATATCCCTTGGGAGGGCCCTTTTTAATTGGCAAGACTAGAAATTATATTGTTAAATGCCACACTAACCCTCTTTCTTCTCCTAAGCCCCTTCCTCTGTCAAAATGTGTGGGAAATTCTGGTAACTGACTATTTTGGCCTATAGTTTTTTGGCTTGGAAACATCCAAGTCATGGCATAGGGTCTCCAAGCATCAAATAAGTGAATCTTACCCCTATTACAAGTGTTCCTCTGTAATGGTATTACTCATCTGCCTTTCCTGATCAAAGAAACAAAACTGGAGAGCTGTTGCAATGGAATGAATGCCATGATAATGGGGGAGCCTCCGTACTCCCGACTGTGCTTTCCGAACAGCCTTGCTTCCTACCAGCCAAACAGACAGCTCATGTGCTGAAAAGAAGGTGACATTTGATTTTTGGAAGGGATATGGGCCCCTGGTATGAAAAATGAAGTGGGGGGATTGCCATCTAATGTCCAAGAAATGTATTACATGAAAATATGAAGGTTTTTCTTTGATTTGACACAGAGTTTTTACATGTTAATTATTGCAAAGATTCTTACGGGGTTTTAAAGCGTGTCTAAATGAATAAAAGCTTATGTGAGTAAGATGCTTAGATGAGATACTATTCTGCACTTGATTCACATCTGGAGCACCCTTTTTGTCTGTCTCTGAGAAGCCTTTTTTTTGCCACCAACCATTTTTTTTGCTGGACCTCATAATGGTCATGGAAATGTTAATGAGGTTATCGAGGAATACAAGTGACTTTTTTTGTTGCTTTCAAGAAGAAATTATCTGTGTCAAAGTACAGCAATGGTCTGCATACTAACACAGCCTTTTCTGTGTGCATGGTGTGCAGTCCTGCCAAGGGAAAACAACAAAACAACAACAAATCTGCTCAGGCTCTTAAAGATGTATTTTTTAAGAATTGGACTGTAAAGGAGAACCAATTCGAGTATTGAAAACTCTCACTGATGAAATAGTGGACAAACCCCTAAACTAGTCCCAAGTATCTTCTCTCAGCTTCAGCCTCTTGTTTCATAACTATGTCAAATGTCACGGTGTACTGCTTATTGGAATAACACACACTTCTTCTGCTGAGGACTTTTGCCTTTTAGTGCAGCAAAATAAGCGCTTTTTCATTTGAGGGAGGCTTAAGATTTGGGGGGGGAATCAATTGTATTTCTAGTATTAAGCTTCCTATTGAAATCCGTATTGCAGACAAAACTGCTCGGGGCGTTTAGGACTCCTGTTGCTCTGTACCACGCATTTCAGCTACTTCTGAATCCTTAATGTCAGGGCTGGGGGTGCAGTAATATCGGGGCATCTGAGGGCTCTCTGTCCTCCTGCCTCCAAACTCTTCCCTGGGGGCCTGAAAGGCGCTGGCCTGTGAACGTTTTCTGACTCCACTCAATGGGAGGGAGTGCTGGCTGGTGGTTTTGCTGCACGTGCTGTGTAAATAACCTGCTGTACCCCTCTGCGGCTTCAAGTGATGATGCCTTGGCGAGACCTGAAGTTAGCTTCTTACATAGATGATGTTTCAAGCATCCATTCTAATCGCTAGCTTGAGTCAGCTGTTCTGAGGAAAATACGTGAAGGAAATGAAATTTTAAGGATTGACAGTTGCTGTGATCAAAGTTTGATGGGAGTTTTGAAAGCGATTGAAAACCTTCCGAATGTAAGGTGAATGTGCCAGCTCAGTCTGCATGCAGCTTTAGGTAATAGATCTGATGCAAAATAGCAAAGTATTTAGGATAATATGAGCTATAGAGCAAAAACATATTTTCTAAAGGGGGATAAATCCATGTCACTGAATGGTTTTGTTTTTCTAGCTTTTATCGATTGCTGTCAACACTAGTAAAACCATCAAATCGTAATAGTTTGAGCTATTTGTGTTGCAGTAGCTCAATGCTGGTAGTTTCCAGTCTGTTACTTGTACTCCCTCAGTCTTACTTAGCTTAGAAAAATTAGGTATCAGTGATAGCTGCAAGTCAGAGACTTCATTAAATCCCGGTAATTGTAGTCTACGTTAAAAACAAAAACCCAACACACCCATTTAGAAAGTTTGCTTGAAGTATGTAGATGCAAGCATTGTTAATTGGGGTCTAACTGCAGAAGCTCCTTTTTTCTTCTAGTTCCAACTTTTTATACGTGAGCCTTATTAACCTAAGGGGCAGTGTAGAGATGTTGAACCATGGATTCATCAATCTTTCAGGCAGTTGCATCCGTAAACCGAATGGCAGGCAAACTAAGCTTTAAAATGTCTAGTAACGGTGTGCTCTGCAGGCGATGAGCAGTCAGCTCTGATAGCGGAGCTTTTGCAGCTCTCCTCTTCTTGGATGATGCTTTGACCTTCCAGTTTTCGGGAAGTCCCAGGAACCCGTGGGCTTTGCAGGCGTAGGAGTTGGGAGCAGCAGCCGCCTGGTCTGCGCTATCGGTCTCCTCCCACAGAGCTTCTGCTATTGTTGGGCCCGGGGAGGATTTGCATATCTGTGAGCGCAGAGCTAATGTTCGCTCCCTCCGCTCAGAGGCCCTGCAAGGAAACTCCATGATCCTTCCCTTTTTTTTTCCCCTCTTTTTTTTTTTTCTAAGGGCTAGTGGAAAATAAGAGACGGCCATTGTATTTCACTGCAGCGGCATTGTTCTGCACCAGACAAAGATGGCATATTTCTCCAATCCATAGTTTCTGCTCCTTCAGCCATGGCTGGCTACTGATGAGCAGCTGTGCAGACTCTGAATAGCCTAAGGCATTTCCTAAAACCATTAAAAATATTAATTTTCCCCAAACATGTGCCAACCCCCTCCCAAAAATACGTGGCAGGAGAAGGGAAGCAAAGCCTTTGCTCTTTGTCCAGAATGTTTTCTTAAACCCAAGCTTTCAAAACATACCTGCTTTCAGAGAAAGCATGTAAGTTCTCTCAAACATATCAGTTGATTCCTGAATGACTTCTGTAAGTCCTGTTTAGAAGAAAGAAGAAATGGGTTTTTGTATTTTCTTTAAGGATTTTTGTGAAGGAAAGAGGTGAAAGTGAAAGGTTTAAACTGAGCTATATAATTTTGTTTTACGAGTCGGACAGGTGCTCATAATAAGTAGTTGAAGAAAATGTTAAAAATCAGTCCTGTTCCTCATCTGCCATGCATCTGACGTTTCCAAAATACCATTTTGGGCTGTCACTGTAAGGACATGCTTTTTCTTCCCAGTCGTCTTCAAGTTCTTCTCAACCAGACTGGCCATCTTCTGCTGTCTCAGTCTGCAGCAGGCTTGCCATCTGCTATATGGCTAATCAATTCACAAAGGTGCTGCTGGGCAGTGCAGACTCCCTGTCCTCTGCCAATATTTTCTGGAAGTTGTCAAACATAGCTGAATTTGTTCTCAGCTGTCACAATCATCGCATTGATTCCAGCTTGTAACACTCTAGTGACCATTGGGGTATGCGCTTTGTTTTGCAAGCAGCGTTTGCTCTTTTGTGCCCATTTGATTAGGCTGGAGCTATCGCTGGAGTCTGGGGAGCTCGTCTCTTGGGCTGCAGGTAAAAGGTGCCCTTTGACTGTTTTAAGTTGCCTACTCACAAGTTTGAAGGGTGAGCTCGTGGGCGAATCGGCAGACCAGGACTCCAGATTCAATTTCTAATTCTGTCTGCTTCCCCGAGGCGGTTGCTTTAATTGCAGTTTCCAATCTTCAGAATGGAGAATGACACTTGCCTTCTTCACAGAGATGTTGTGAGGCTAATGTTAGCAACAATCATGTGGTACTCAAACCACCCTGATTAGGACTGCCTGGGTAAGAGAGAGACTTCAGCTCATCCTTGAACATGACAATCTTCATTACATCTCGGGCTGTCGTAATACAGCCCCCCTCAATCAGTTGCTGCCACTGTACGATGGCGAACCTGCTACCCCACTGTGAGATACCAAATCTGTCAGCTTCTCTCTGCTGTCTCCTGCTTCCACAGAAAACCGCATGCCAAGCTTTGGGCCTCGCTTCTCATTGTCCTGTTGAGTCCCGCTTTGAGAGCAGGACTACAGCTACTGCTTCCACCCTGCAACTTGCTGCCGCTTGACCTTGGGGCTGCTTGCTGGTTTTGACTGCGTAGTACATCACAAAAATGTGAACATAAATCAGGACACAGACTTCCTCAGGAGGAGGGTTGGTTGGCATTCATGTTTCTTTAAAACTCCTTGGCCATACCCGGATCTGATGGTGGAGCTGGTTCACCTAATGCGGTTACCAAAGTTGCATGTTCAGACACTGGTTTTAAGTGGCAGGACTAGCGTCATTACAGCTCCGTGTTCTCCTAAAAAGGCTTCTGCTGTACAGATTGCTCTGCTGATGGGGCAAATCTGAAATTAAGATGGTAGATCACTGAAGCTTTAGTATACTCCAGGCTAACAGCTTCTCTTTCTCCCAGGTCATGCAGGAGTGAAAAGCCCTCCTCTATTTCTTCCTTGGCTTTATTTACAACTGCCTCAATAAGGGAGCTTGTGGATACATCGGGGACGGGCAGAGGGAAGATAATATTCCTGGTTTTTTTCAGCCATGTCTGCTTTATATCAGTTAACAAGAAGTGGTTAGCTGATGTTTCCAGTGTCCACTGGTCTTTTAGCAGAAACTGGTTGTTTTAAAAAGGCCTGAAGTTCAGCTTTCCAAGTACCAGTTCCTACCAAGGAGCACCTTCTGTCATTGGCGCTTTACAACTGCACTAAAAAGGAGCATTCAGGAAAAGAAAAAGGCATCTGCTGGCTTTAAACACTCAGTGTTTCACTTGAGCAAGCTTTTTCATTGTCCTGTTAGTTTCCCTTGCCACATGAAGAGCTGCCATCATTTCTTACCTACTGTATATTTATATTTAATCCAAAGGAAAAAAGCAGTTTTCTAGAAGCCACAAGAGGAAAACTCCAAAAGATCTTTCTAGCTTGTTTTCAGTACGTGCTGCTAAATACCTCATGTTTGTCAGCTCTTCTTGGCACCCTTTCTGTGTAACAGCCTCTAATGAATTTGGATCAGCTTCTCTGCTGATGGCTAGTAGGGATCATGCTATGCAGTAACAGCACTTGAATATATGTAGCATTTGACTACAGCCATTTCAGAGGTGGATGTTTTTAACCTGGATTTGGAATAGGATTTGTGAAACTGTTTTCATCAGTAGATTTCATTGTATACAAGCTAAAGGATGAGTGGGCTTTCTTGCACACTATTTAAGGAAGTCTTTCTAAAGCAGTTGCAAATTGGCATGCCAAGAGGATCTTAACGAAATTGGAACAAATTATGCTTCTCTGCCATGTGCTTCATTTATTCCTCATGGAGAGGTAGCTTTTTAGATCTCTTCTTAGGCCTCATGCCTGTGGTGACCCAAGCAATGCTTGCGTGCAGTGATACCAGGTTTTCTTGCTGAGCCTTTACTGTTTGCACTACAGAAGTAATCTGCAAGTGATTGTGGAGCTGTTTTTTATGTTTGTCTTCACTCTTTCTGATAGGTAAGGGAGAATATGCTGTAAGCAGGCAAAAGCAAATTAAATCTGCACTGATCTCTCTGATGACCAATATGCAATAGGGTTGCACGCAAACGTCTGTGTGTCTGCTGCTTGCAGCAAACAAAAATTGTCACGGGGAAAACCAGAACCAGGAGTTCTGGGAGGAACATGGAGATTTCTGTGGGAATACTGTGATTTCCCTCCCTGGTTCAAGGTAGCAGTGATGCCCTTCCAGCGCAAGGTGAAGGGGTATGTGGCCGATGCAGTAAAGGAGTCCTTGATGGAGTCCTCCTTGTATTGGTGTGCTTTGTTAATGGAGACTACGGCAAGGGCAGGGAGAGCTTCCCTCATCGACTGTTATCCTGGGGAAAATGGATGGACAGGGCTGGCACAAGAAGGCTCTCCCCCCATCCCATCCTAGGCAGGATTTCTGACAGGAGCCTCAGGAGGGAGGGGAGCCAGACGTGACAAAAGCCTCTTGTAACCTATCGGAAAAGAATGGTTTCATCTGCAAGATGATAAATGACTGGTATGAATCAGTAGAAAATGTAAGGCCTCTCCCTCAAGATTCCCTTCACCTGCCAACAACCACTCAACCTTGGACATGAGCAGTTAGAGCCTCCCTGCAAAATGTGTGTAGGATGGGAATATGTGGCACAGGCTTCTCGGTGTTCACTACATCGGTGCTGGGTAGCTTTAAATCACGGAGCATGTTTTTAGCTGGTGCAGGCTGTATAATGTACTTGGCTGTTGGGAGGATGGAAAAGGTGAGGACACCATCCTGAAAACCAAAATGTCCCCAGGTGACCTACTCCCTCTGGACTAACTCTCCGTGTTCCTTGAGATCCTGGCCAGCAGGTTTCATGGGTTTTAGAAGCTCATTTCCAAGTCCTGGTTTTATGTCCTGTTTTACAGTATGTTTATTCCCTTTGGTTTTATTACTGGTTTACAGTTGCACAATTCTTGTGTTTGCTGGTACCAAACCTCATGTGAATCTACAGCTATCATCCCCACGGCCAAAATGCTAACGGCAGCTACTGAAATCCCAGTAGCAATGGATGTAACACCAAGTGTTGCAGAGGAATCTCCTGCTGGGAAAAATCCATAATCCTTTTGATATTTTTGAAAGTTTGAGTCCTGGCCCCCATAGAAATAAAGGCATAAAGCTAAAAATGAAAATCTCACCCTGAAGTACAGGCAGACTGACCGCTCTGAATTTGTTTAGGAATCGCATTTGACTCAAAGAAATCAGCCAAGCTACGCACAAGTAATTCAGGAAGATATAAATGGCTACATTATAATGAGCAGACACCTATTTTAAGCATGATATATGTTTTTAAGAAAATTCATTACAATAAGTCTTACAATACCAAGCTCTTCAATGAATTTTTCATGTCTGCATACCAAGATATCTATAAAATGATCATAATCATACACCTTTGGGGCAATGCTGAGCACCAGCTGTTTCACTGATGATTTATAGGTTGCCATGTTCAAGGTTAATAATCAGGAGAAACAGGTTACAGTATGCAATGTATTTATGTCAGGTTAGAAGTTCAGTAGCGAGGATATGATGTTAGGATGATATGTGCGGTTTTAATTAGCTACATCCCAGCTTTCTGGAAAATCAAATGGAACTACTTTCCAAAGGTAAAATCTGTGAAAAGTTACCGGTGCTAATTTTTATTTTCAACTCAGTTGAAATTAAACCAGCAAAATATCCTCTTTGTCTTGTCTGAAATCTGCATGCAAACTGCCTAAGACGTCAATTAATAATAAAAATTCAGTGCTAAGGTGGATGGAGATTTTCTCAGGACAGAGAGCAGGATGGTCTAAACTGCAAATGCAGTTGCACCCTGTGCTTTGTGAGCTGCTGTACTTTGCAGCCCAACCCATTAAGATAAGCCATCATAGTCTATCAGCGTACCAGCCTCGAAGCAGCAGTTGAGATGGCAGTCATGGTGCATCAGCCCATGCAGCTGCCCTGGCTGGTAGGGGCATCGCTGGTCACCATGCTTGTTCCCTCTCTGGTTCCAGCTACATCCACATGTCCTCCTGCAAGAGGACCATTGCCAGGATCTGCTCTCCTGTGCAAGATGTTTACTTTAAACAACGAAAGGGAAAGGCTTGGAGTCAACAATTGATACCACGGGCCTTTTTTAAGTTTCTGGATGGTTACTCCTTGGTTTAACTAGGGAACCGCCTCCAAACTGACAAGCCTAGAGCCCAGCAACATGAAAAAACCTTTGCCTCCACCTCAACAGGGAAATTTTCAGCACTGGAGTTTTCTGACACAACCAAAAGGTGCAAACTTTTCTACTAAGGCCTGGGGAGCTTGAGCTGCTTGCAAACACCGGAGTCCCCAAGCAGGGCCTCGGAGCATTGTCATCACATTGCATTGCTTTGCAAAATCCTTTGCTTCTTCCATTCAGCTTTCCTGAGCTCCCTTGAAGCTGAATGCTCTTTCCCAGAAGTCGGCAGCTTTCTCCACACACTGCTGTGATTATATTCACAACAGGGAACTCCAAATAAGATGAGGAAGGGGGCTAATTTTTTCAGAAGGATTGCTTTAAATCTCAGCAGATTCAGCAATAGCAGACTCCTCTTTGGATGAAAACGTTTGATTCATCCTGTCTTTACGTTTTCAGCTGCATTGCCCACCAGACTGGGAATGATTGGAGGTGTGCTGGTGCCAGGGAATCAGCCCTGGGTCTGGTCAGGCTTCCTGCACACAAGTTATTACGTCCAGCTTCTCCCCCCCGAATGATCTGTGGCTTACTGGGATTTGAGTCTTGGACCACCATGATCCCTAGTTAAGGATTTCCTTGGTGTTGAGATGCTATGTGCAGCAACGTCTCTCACCCACAGACCCCAACTGCATGCTTTGACTGTTGGATGTCGTGCATTCAAGGCCTGTCTCCACTTCCCGCTGTGTGTTGATGTATGCTAAGCAACCTGTTGAACTTATAATAACGAATGCAGCCTGCCCTCTAAACAAATGGGAAGAGGCACCCTGGCATGATAAAATCACCAGAGAGAGGGCAAGGAATAGGACACAGATGAGATTTCATTCTCATAAATTGCCTCTCTATTACACTTGGAGTATATTCACAATAGGGAACTCCAAATAAGATGAGAAAAGGGGCTAATTCATTTCACGAGGACGGCTTTAAATCTCAGCCTATACCCGTGCTAGAAAATTAATTATGGCTATGATGAATGAAAGGAGAAGTTATACCAATAATGAACAACACCATATCCTGCTTTCTTAGCCCAATAAAATTTTCTTTAACTGAGCAGTGGCATTCATAAATGTCAGCAAAGCAAAACATGAAGATAATAGGACACGTTGACCTGGGTGCAGGCAGTGGTGCCTACGGGTACAGGAAAAGCTGTTGGAGCCCTTACATGTTTGTGTGTAATTTTAAAAGGCCAGGCTGTCTTAGGCATTTCACAGAGCGACTGATCAGGCAGTAGAGAAATAGCCAATAAAAATGGGTGATATAAACATTATTATTGAGACCTGTGGGTGATGGTGGAGGGAGCTGGAATCCCAGGGTGAAAACTTGGCTGTATTGAAGGTAGTAGTAAAACTCATCCTGACTTTGGATTCTGGTCTTATGGCATCCAGGTCCTAAACAAAATAACCTGGATTGTCCTATTAAGGTATTAGACTGTATACCCTGAGTTATTACTGAAGGGCTAGGGCTCAAGCATTTTATTTCACTGCTATGTCAATGTATATTTGCCTCTCATTGGCCTGTCAGGGGCCTTTGGAGGTCTAACAAATCCATTGCCCTAAAAGAGGGCTAACGCCCCTTCAGGCTCTTCTGGTCATATTTGCTTAACCTGTTCTTAAAGACCTCGAGAGAAGGAGATCCCACAAACCATGCTGTGCTTCGCTTGCATTTTACCGTACTCTCCTTGCCGCAGCTTTTGCCTATTACTGTTACTCCTGTTCTCCATGAACAAGGAGAACCAAAGGATCCCTCTTCCTTGGCAGCAGTGTTTTCTACCTTGGAAATCAGTTATCATGTTCTCCCTCAGTCTTTTTGCCTTCAGACTGACTCGTGGTTGGCCCAGTCTTTCCCCGCAGGTTGTCCCTCCCAGACCACTCCCTTTGTCAGTCATAAGGCAGGTCCTGGCACTGGCCACCCTGTTTGGGCTGGGACAGTCCATGGGGCCAGCTTGCTTCACCTGGGGCTTCAGCTCTTCCCGTTCACACCTCCCGTTACCCAGCTTTCCTCTTTTGCTGTGGTCTGCCATTGTTTTGTGCTCAGCTTGTGATCCTCTGTTCGCTCAGAAGTCCCCTGGGTGGTCCCCTGGCCCGTCATCCCTCGGTGTGTTATTTCTGCATAACTGTAGTACTGTGCTGCTTCTCATCAGACTGTATGAGTGTTTCTTCACTTCATCATTTTGGATCAAGACCTTCTTTAAGCATGAACGTTGCCACTGAAAATATTTCAAGACTCTCCGTGAAGGTGTGATCTCTGTTCCCTACTAAATACTGTTTGCACCGGGTCCTGGGAGGCTTCGCAGAATCTGCTTTTAACAATAAACTAAATCCTTTCGTAGAGTTTCCAATTTGATTTTCAGTTGCGTTGCAGGAGTTCGAGCTAGAGTGTGCTTCCCCAATTTACTTAGGAGGATGTTTGGAAGACTGTGTCAAAAGCCTTGCTAACCTCAAGTATATCCACGAAGCCTATTACTTTACCACACAAGGAAATTAATTTGATTTGATGCAATATGTTCTTGACAAACCCGTCTTGGCTGAATCTCATCTCCTTGTTCTCATCCGTGTGCCTACAAATAGTTTTTTTATTTTCCTGGGAAATGAAATTAAGCCGACAGTGGTTTATAATCCTCAGCCCTCCTTCCTCCTTGCCCCCCTCCATCCCTATGCATCCTCTTCCTTTCTCCAGCCACACTAGAGCCTCTGTCCGTTGCTGCTGCAGCAGTCTTGGGCCTTCTGCTGAAATTTCCGTCCATGCTTTCCTGTCCTGGTTTTTTTTGTTGTTGTTTTTTTTTTTTTTGGTTTGGTTTGGTTTGTTTTTTGTATTCCTCTGGTGCAGTAACCCTCCCTCCCCATGTAAACCCCTTGCTCTGGGGCTCCCACAGGGGATGGAAAGCTGCTGTTTTCCCTCACGTGTCATGACATTTGACCGCTTCACCCTCAGCCAAACAGCGAGCGGCTCGCTGCTTCATTTCAGGATCCAAAATACAATTGCTTTTTAAACTCCCTATGGACTCTTTCCAGGCTACTGCACAAATTAAGCCTGTTCCTACTCCGTTCCCCACCACTTCCTTTTTTTACAGAGCGGCAGCCTCTTCCTTCTTTTTAAACTTTTATATAGTGCTATAAATTTACATGGAGGTTTACAGGCGCTAGATAAGACCCCCTGGCTGCCCAGAAGGGTTTGCACGCTGCTGCTTGGCTCCAGTGAGAGAGGGTCTCCTCCGCAGCCTCTGCCCTCCCTCTTCCAGCAGCAGCGCAGAAGCCAAATGGGAGCAAGGCCTCTCCCTCCTGCCAAGGTATCGTCGGCAAATGGTGCTGCCCCATCAAAACTTGTGGCAGCCTTCTGCTTCTCTGCGAGGGTCTGAGGTGCACGGGGATCTGCGTGTCTTCTGCATGGCTTTATGGTCTCCCGGTTTGCACCCAAAGCAGACCGGGAACTGCAGTTTCGTTTCCTTTACAGGCTAATGAGCTCAGCTCTTGTGGCAGCAGCAAAGCCAGGCAGAGGGCTCAGCTGCAGGCTGCGTGCAGCCCCCAAAACTCCTGGAATGGCATCTCCGAAAGGACAGGGAGAAGCCCCGCGATGGAACCCAGCCCTTCCCCGCTCAGGCTCCAAGAGCTGTGCCCCACCTCCACGGCGGCAAGGGCGATGCCGCTCTGCAAGCGTGGTTCCTGGGAGGCTGAGGGCATCCAGTGTCCTCTCCTCTCTGCCGACTGGAGAGGCTTCCTGAACCCACGGCCCTGGGAACCACCGCCACCACAGCGGAGGACCGAAGGCAGTCGTTTGAAACTCGGCCCTGAGTCCTGTGGATAAATTCAGTTCCCATCTATGGTTTTTTTTTGAAGTCTACATGAACCATTTTCTCTTGGAGCCTAAATACGCCTGCTAACCAAGCTGAGTTTCACGTGGTTTGTCCTTTATGCGCACAGCTGTTACGCCGACATCTTGTTCAGCATCTAGTGATGCTGATTTCCGCAAAGGAAATAAACCTGTGAAGACCCTCTAGTTAACAAATATTAAAAGCCCTCTGTAAATATTTTTCGCTATGAACTTTGTAGCAAAAAACCCCCCACAATTAGTAGTGAGTGAAAATTAACTGCTGATACGCTCCTGCTTTGGTACTTAATATTACCTGCCTAAATGCTTATAGAAATATCAGCGCTGAGGATGCACGGTAATATAGTCTTCACATTTTACAGTGGTCTGGTTATCTCATCAAAGCTGAAGTAGCTGGACTGTAAAACTTGTCTAGTGAGTTAACAAATCCTCAGCAAGCAGAAGTCACAGGGGACATCTGCTATTTTGATTTTTAATCATTTTTGGCTTTGGAAAAAATGCTCCGCCTCTCCAGCGTACTATAAAACCACCTTCGTGTAGATACTTTGTATGCTGTGCCATTCGCACCACCAGCTCGGATCCACAGCCCGGTTACTGGGTACTACATGCCTATTTAAAGAAAAAACACTCACTAAACAGCTTGGGGCGGGGGGGCAGAGCTGCGAAAATCCCGTGTGGGTGCAGCCACGTCGGGGGTCCCGTGGCCGCGCGGGGACCCGTACCTGCGCTGTGCGCGGGGCAGCTGCCCCGGCCGCCTGTGTGAACCTGAACTTTTGTGTGAACCTGAACTTCTGCATTTCCTGCCTTTGTGTTGTTTTGTTTTGCTCCATTGTTGGCCTGCCCGGCCTCCCCCCTCGCCTCGCCAGCGGATGCGCCCTGAATTCAGCGTCTTCCTATTCTCAGAATCCCTCCCTTATTTTCTCCTCTTCAGGCTGCGAACAAACTTTTGTGCCTTTTCCACGTTTTGCTTGATTTTTCCAGCAGCTGAGTCAGCATCTCCCTTTCTCTGCCAGACAGCAGCCCTTTAAAGCCTCTGTTATCTTGCAAGCGTGCCGTTTGCTACAACCACCACCTAGAGCGGCTGAGATAAGTGAAGCAGTTGAGGGAGTAACCATCTCCTCGCAGCCCATGAATGCTTCCAGTCAGGCTGGGAAATAATAGAAATATTTATTCTCTGGAAAAGCTTCCTGCAGCTGCTCTTGCTCCCTCTTTGTTTCACCCAGCGTTGCCTATCTCGGTGGCAAGAAAGAGAGATATGGAGTTGGGAGAGGCCTGGGCCTGATGCAAAGTCCAGCTCTTCTCCTCGTTAGCAGGTTTTTTCGTCAATGCCAGACTGAGCAGGACCCGGGTTTGCCCCCTTTCCTCCGCAATACCCTCAGCCCCTGTTGCTGCCAGAGGGACCCGGCAAGAGCTGCCCACAGTCCCCCTTTTACTCCTGTGGTGCTGATCAGGGCCATTCTCCCCCCTTTTCTGTTTTCCACAAGAAACTCTAAGGATATAATCACCTTCCGAACATAGGCCGGTTTGGCTGGAAATGGGGTGGCGGTACCAAAACCTCCTTAGCAGAAGTCCTGTGCGACGAGCCCCGGGGTTTTGGGGGGCAGCAGAGCAGCAGGCGCAGCGGCCGGGGGCCATGTCGGGGCTGGGGGCAACCCTCGCTTTCCTTGCGGGGGCCACCGATCCCTGATGGCCACCCTCTTCCCAGAAAGATATAATGGAGAAGAGGCCGCGGCACAGGCGCAGAGAACAGTTTGCGCTGGGGAAGGGTTTTAAGCTGAAGAAGACGGCGCTGGCATGCCACGCAGGACAGGTTTGACCGGGCTGGCTGAGCTGAGCCGAGCCGTGCCAAGGGCAGGTGGGAACGACAGGCGAGGGCCAGGCTGCTGCGTAGACTCGGAGATGTATGTGCCCACAGGGAAAGGGGGTGAGAGCGGGGCGGGGACAAGCACGCATTCTGTATGTATCAACTTTTCAGCATCCCATTTAGCTTCTCAGGGTGCGACCTTCAGGGTAGAAGCTCAAACTGTGGCTTAGCTGGAAAAATCACGCGGCATGTATTATAAACACCCGCTAGACCTGCGAGCTCATTTTGTGGCCCCTTCCTTGGTATCCCCAACAAGCCCGTGCCCAGGTTAGGCGGAAAACTACTTTAATCTGCGCTTCTCTCTGGAAATACCTGTGGTGCAGCCGGTTCCTGCAATGAGGAGGCAGTTGCTTTCTGGTGAACGCTTCTGCTCCCGGAGGTAGGTGGTTACAGGGCAATCTGCCATTTTTATACCAGACCAGCAACTTCTACATCAGCTGTTCATGATTAACCTCTTTCTGCTTTTTCTCTTTGCAAACTGGCTGACCATCGAAGGCTTAAAGTCGGAGCACCAGGTTTATCTCAGTGTGTTGTGTCTGCAACGTGGATTTTGACAGCCTGGAAATGGCTGTAGGACATCTGCGCAACAGTTGCTCCCTGTCCTGGTTTTGCACCCCTTTCTGTAAGGGGTAACTGGGGAGCAGCCAGCGATGTGTCAAGAGGCCAGGTACCAGGGTTTGTCAATGATGTTTGGGGGGGTTAAATGTGATACTCTATTTCTCAGCTGTATCAGGCTACAAGTGCCATCAGAGAAAGGTCTCTGATGCCGATGCCTTTGTATAAATATACATTTACTGTTGTGCTGAAAAAAGTACAGGGAGTTACTAAAAGATAGAGCTGTCCTTCCCAGGGGCTGTATCAACCTAAGGACAGCTGAAAGCATCCCCAAGACTTTTGCAGCTGCCTGCCCGTAGCCCGCCTGTGTCCCGCTCTGCTCCGCTCAGCGCTGCGTCCTGCTGTGGCACGGACCCCGATGTGCATTTTTTTTTTGGTTCATTCCTGCCCTAAAGGCTGCTGGAAGAGACAGGCTCTGGTAGGTCTGAGCTGTGCACAGTCTCCACGGGGCTCCGGCTCCCCACATGGGCAGTGCGGGGTCTGCAAGCAGCTGGCTGTGCCTCGGGACCCCTTCGTCCCTCTCATCCAGACGCTTTCGCCCAACGTATCAGGTGGAAGCGGCTGGACCTTGACCAATTTTTAATTACCAGTGCACTGATTGAAACGGTGGCAGCAGCGGCTACCTGGAGTCAGTAGGAATTGAGTCCTGTCATGCGGTGGGTATAATCTGCTTTCACTGTGACCCTGCCGTGGGACTGATGCCAGGAGACCAAGAGCAGAAACCTGATTTTCAGAGGCAGCGAAAGCCCGCAGCTTCTGCCAGCGGAGCGGAGAGCGCCGACTCCTCTATGCCACTGCGAGTATCGGGCCGCAGCCCCTGGCCAGCCCTTGTGTGTGGGACCGCTATTAGATAGCATCATGGCATGGCATACTGTGTTCTCAAATAAAGAGAGGAAGGAAAAGGATTTTAGGTAAACAAGAATGGAGCAGTTCACAGAGCCAGCCACCGCTGCCAAGCAGCCTTGTCAATAACTTGCATACTTGCCTCGGACTGCAGATTATTTCAATGTCAGCACAGATGCCATTTCTGGAAACTCCCTGCAGACCAAGGACATCAGAGAAGCCATTTTATTGTACTTGATGGGTGAATGCAGGAGGCAGAGGTTAATAAGACCGGTATCACGCACGGAATATGCGGAATAAAAGCAGCAGCGTGAAAAGTTCACGTGAAAAACGTTTCATTTTCTCTACGTGTGCTGAAGAAAGAACATAATTTCCTCCAATTCCTGTTTTTAAGTGCACATTCATGATTTTTGCAGCTGCTAACGTATGTAACACAGCACCGTAAGGCTCTCCTGAGCATTAAGACTTCTCACCTAATATGCACATACTTAACTGCCTCTGAAACTCATTTATCTACACCAGCTACTTCCAGACTCCCTGGCATAAAATAGTTTTGCACCAAAGCTGTGTTTGTATTCTCGTATGTGACAACACCACATGAGGTGTTTTGGCGTTATTTTGTAAAGTCTCTCTTTTCCTACACATGAGCCACATTTGCCTGTGAATGTAAGGAAGTCTTCCCACCTGCTTGGGCTTTAGAGAGAGATTTGAGAAAAGCATTTTGAATACTGTGTAAGTTTAGGAAAAGACAATATTTTTCTATGATGTACTCTCAAAAATACTTGAGAGCATAGAAAGGTGTGGGATCGTATTTTCAGATACTCTCGCCAGAAGTCACAGTGAGTTTTATGGCTGTGGAAGCTTTCCAAAACCCCACACATGCCCAGCCTGGGCGGCGTGGTGCTTTCAGGGCACCTTGTGAGTGCCATGACACCCAAATGCCCCAAACCACCGTAAGCACAAATGTCGCTGAATGTGCTGGAGGGCTGCCAGCATAACCTCTGTTTGTAAAGGTGACCTTTATGTCATGGGGAAACCTCCTTGCACACGGGCTGTGAAGAAGGTGTGTCTGTTGTTCCTAAATAATTCTTGAATAAGTCTTCCTAAACCTTTCAGGGAGCAGCGCAGCCAGGAGAAGGAGAGGAAAAGGGTTTGCTGTTGCTAACCTGGGTCTTTGCAACACTGCGAAGGCAAAGCTTAGGGAGATGCTGGGAAGGGAAGAGTCTCAGGTCACTAATTATTGTGTGGTCTGTAGGGGTGAACAGGGACCCCGGCATAGCAAAGGCAAAGGTATGAGCCACAGGTGATGACCTGGGGAAGGGACGGGATGGGATGGGATGGGATGCAATGGGATGGGATGCAATGGGATGGGATGCAATGGGACGGGATGGGATGGGATGGGATGGGATGGGATGGGATGGGATGGGATGGGACAGGATGGGACGGGATGGGATGGGATGTGATGGGATGTGATGGGATGCAATGGGACAGGACGGGATGGGATGGGACGGGACGGGACGGGACGGGATGGGATGGGATGTCCTCGCAGGCAAGCAAGCAGCTGGCTGAGGGAAACTCTCTGAGCATGAAGCATCAGTTTGTCCATGCTGTGAGAGAAGAGGGTGCCATGATGTCCCAGGCCTAATGACTCTTGACCACATTCCTAGCAGCCAGGAGTGCTTACGAAGACAAAATACTAATGCGTCGTCTGGCTGAATGCTCAGGCTCAGTGAATGCTGAGAAAGCAAAGGGGCTTCAGCTATTTTGAAGACAACAAATCCAGACAAAAGATGCAGCAAAGCCGACTGTAACAGCATATGCCACAAAAAGTTAGCTCCTCGTCCTTTGTAGCCAGGATGGGCTGCAGCTGCAACGTGGGGGGAGCGAGGGGGGGCAGAGCAGGAGTGCAGCTGCTCCCCGTCACGTGGGGAGAGCCCAAGCGGCACCTCCTGGGGATGGCTCAGAAAAGAGGAGGGAGGGAGGGGGGCTGGCCCCGGGATCCGCTGCTATACTGCTACTGACAGGAAGCAGATATGCTGGATGAGGGACAGGGAGCACCAGGCTACACATCAAGGTGCTCCGTGCAAATTGCCATCCGAGTAAAAAAGAATGGGAAGGGTTGAAGGTGATGAAGTTGATGCTGGCCCTACAGAGCTGTAGAAAGATACTTGTGCTGTCCTCCAGGAGTCCTGAAGTGCTTTTTGTTCATTTGGAAAATGCAACACTTTATTAAGGCTGTTGATTTACCACCAGTTGAGCTGGAAGAATTACGGACGGATAAACTGGGCTTTTTTTAACCCCAGTTGCTTAATAAACCTGTTCTTGAACAGACAAGCATATATATAACAAATTCAGATGGGACAGTTGGGAACCAGCAAGTAAATCTGGGTGGAGAATCGTCCGTATTACATCCCCGAAGCTATTTTGCAGATTTTATAGATTATCCATCAGGGTTCAACACGCAGCAGTGCTATAGGCCAGGAGTGATATTTGTGAAGAATTTAAGCACATAAAGTTAATGATGTGAGACCAGGTGTTCACTGCTGTAGTTGATGGGGCGGAGTTTGGTACGGCGTCTAAATAAGGACAATATGAGCAGTGAGAGATTAAAATGCATGTGGGTAACAATAAGAGAGAATAGCAAATAGCAGAGATGTCATGTGTGAGCCATGGGGTGATTCTGAAAGGGGTTAAAAAAGATCCTGCTGCAAAGGTTAAAGCTGTAACTCAAATGCAGGTAGAAAAAAAAAAGTTTAAAATCAAGCAATAGATGCTGTCAGGTACCTAGATGCTCATATATCACCAGCATGAAGGAAAACATATATCCTCCTGAGAGACCTACAGCGCAAAGTGGTTGGGGTTGAGGTGATGGCACAGCAAACCTGGCACTGTCCAGCCAAAACCCTCGCCACCACAACTGTCTCCCTGCTGGGAGTGACCCCTCCGACCCATCAGTGGGTATTGCTGAGAGCATCGTAGCACCAAACGGTGGCTTATTGCGATAACAGTGGATTTGAGCACTCAAGTTAATGCAATTTCCGTTACTAGACCTTTTTCTCGTTCCCTGTAACTTTCTCAAATTAATTCTAGGTTTCCTTGCTCAAGCTTTCCTCGTGAGTGACTTGTTGTGGTTTGAAGGGGTGGGGGAGGGAAAAAGGCAGAAATGCAACCAGAAATCCAGTCTCCTTTTTGATTCTTACAGAGGGATTTAACCAAATGCAACCATTTGACCTGAATATTCCAAATAAAACCAAACAGATTTTGTTCAGCCATAGCACAACCTCACAGATCTCTGTGAAACAATCCAAATTCTAAGGAAACTGAAGTAATTCTTACTGTATAGACATGGTAAGACTGGATTAATAGGCTGGGGAGTAGCTAGCATACAGCTATGCACATATTCAGCTCCTGAGCACCCTTCTAATTTTTTTTCCCCATCTTCTTCTCCTAGAGTGTCTCTGAGCATGATGAACTCCACTGAAATACTTAAGTGTAAACTTCATTGAAATGTCCAGGGCAAGTGGACTGGAGGATGCAAAACCTCTCAATAGCGAGACAGAAGACACTTGCTGTGAATACAGCCAAAGAAACTAAACAGAGGATAAGGAGCACAGGCTGCAGGAGTCTTAGGTCCTTTTCTGTCAGTGTTGGGTCTTAATAACTGGTGTTTATCAAATGTTGCTTTGTCATATTGTTAGTTGATGTGCTGATAGGGAAACCGATGTTTATAACCTGCCTCACCAGCACTGGACTGGGATAAGATGTCAATATGAGATTGCCTTTAAAAAAGGGAAGTAAAAACAATGGGGAAAAATATAGGGTGGAAAGGGAACTGATGCTGTTGAAAAGTTGAGACCAGAGAAACAGAAAGAAAAGGAGCTTGAACCTGCTGCCTAACAGGACTGCAGCATCCCGGAAAAGTGTGTTTCTCCTCAAGGAACACTAAGTATTTTTAATGTATTGGAGCCTACCTATAGCTCCCGCCTGTGCAGCCTGGTGTCAAGCAAAGCCTAGAAAAAGTACACATTGCCTGAAGCACAACAACATGCAATGGTAGGTTGAGAATTTGCAGAAAACACAAAAGATCAAGCTAAATTCTGCAACTCGCTGTTCATTTTAGCTGAGAGATTAAAATACTAGCAAAAAAGAAGAAGATGGAGCAGATGCAGCATCTCCATGGGGCTTCTTCTCGCAGCCGCCTTCCTGTTCCTGTCTTGTGCTTTCTCGTCCTCTGGAGTGTCACGGCAGTCCCAGTTACTAAAAAGGCACACGGCAGCACCGCAGCACGCTGGAGCGGGTGCCCATGGGGGGCAGCGGGAGGATGGATGCAACCCGAGGCAATTCAGAGAGACATTTGTGTCTTCCTTGAAGGACATGGGATTGCCCCACTCTGGGGCAAGGAGCCATCTGCTCTTGGATGCAGAAACTCCCGGCTTTCTCGTGCAAGATGACCTCCAGGCTCTTCCTGGAGTGGCAGAGGGGGGGTCCCGTCCAGGCTGAACCCCCCAGGCTGCGTACCGAGCACAGGAGGAGGGAGAGGTTTGGTGGTCCTCCTCCCTCGCCTGGCCAGCACCGCACTCGCCCCACTTCCACAGCGCCTGACCTGTGGTTTCGCAGACATCCCTGGCTGCATCCCGGTGAACAGAGTTATTGTCACTGCGTGGGCAATCACCTTCCCCAGCAATTACACCTCCTTCTGTGCTAGGGGAGAGAGCCAGGCAGGCGGGGGACACCCAGCTCTCCCTCTTAAATAAATTCAACAACAACAACAACAACAACAACAAAGGTTACAGTGAACTGGAAAAAAATGCTCAGCAACACAGGAAATAATTAAAAAGATTAATTTCACTCCAAAGAAGACCATTTCATTTTGTTTGACCTTTTAAAGTCCTTAAACAAATAATTTCCAAAGTGAAACATCATTTTAAAATACAGAATTGAGTATTTTAATTTTGAAAATTGTAGATACTTTCATTTGAAAACCCCAAATGAAATGCTGGAGTATTTTTTTTTAATTGTCAAAACTATTCACCAAAAACATGATGAACTTGGCAAATAGTTTCAACTGACCTACAGTTGCATTTTTTTTCCAAATCAATTACTCCCTTGAAAAAAACCTGTCCCACCACTAACCAAGAACACAGTCTTGGCCCTTCAGCACGCAGAAAGCCTCTATTTCCATTCATCGCTCCCTAATGTGCATTAAAAATTGCACATAAGATATAATTATTGAGCTGTGTAAACTGTGCATAGCGGGAAAGAGAAGAATGACGAGGTGTATCCGCCAGGCTCGATCCACATCAAGGGCAAATTCCTTACCCAGCTGAAGTCAACAGCAAAACTCTCAGCATCGAGGGGTTTGTTTTAGTATATTTTCTCATCCCCAAATCTGCTTTAAAGCACCACTTTTTAACTTGAAAATTTGGATCCACTGTGGAAAAAATACCCCACAACACCCTGATGCTCCTCAGTTGGCAAACGTATTTTGGAGGCTGCGGTGCTGCATCCTGATGCTGCCACGGTGCACGCAGGGGCTCTCAGTCCACAGGTACCAGCTGCTGCGGTGCCGAGCAGCTGACAGCGCCGTGCTGGCTCCAGCACACACACACACACACATGCGTGTGCACACTCACAGGCACACACATGCACATGCACACACACCACACCCCCCTCCGCCTCTCCCAGCACACACACAACAAAGAAACCCTGTGCCCTCTCCGGCCGCCGCAGCATCGTGCTGTCCCCGCCATGCAGCATCTACGTGAAACTCCAATGTATCTTAAAATAATTCTGCTATGGCTTTTGTTATTCCAGATCAGTTATTTGCTTTTCTGTCTATACAATGGCTATTCTCTTCGCAATGCTGTTTTTCTCGCTCACCCATTTCCCCTCTTTTTCCTTCCTTTTTTTTTGGGGAGGCAGGGTTGGAAGCTGCTAATTAACTCTTCGCATAACAGGGTTCCAGGCAGTCATCGCCACCAGGCAAAGGTGGTGCTGTGAGGTGGAGGAGGAGGGGGATTGAGGAAGATGACACAACAGACATGAGGCCGCACAGCAGCCAGTTCCAGACACAACATCTGCAGAATGAGGCCATTTTTCTGTAACTCTAATCTCATAATTCATTGTTTGTGTGGTGTTGGTTACAGTAGCTGAAAGGGGGGATAACAGCAGGTCAATTTGGCACAGAAGCGCATTTGAATCTGCAATGAGGGAGTAGCCCACCTTCTGATGAGCTGCTGAACCGTGGCCAGAAATAGAGAAAATAAGCAGGCAAGTGGCTTAAAAGGAGAAAGAAGACCCCTTAAAATTATATAAACTTGGTAGAAAGACTTATTTCTTTGAATCCATGGGGGCGGCGTGCGTTTGGTGAGCACCGGGATGATGCGACAGCCTTTTCCTCGCTGCCGCTGCTGTTCATTTACTTTTTGGGCTCCTGCGAAAGCGGGCTGCTAGCTTGGCTTCTGCGGCCGGGGACTCGCCAGCGCTGCTGCAGCTGGGCACCGCGGCACTGCCTGGCTGCTCAGTGCTTCCGAGCCTTTTGCCTTTTCTTTTCTTTTTTCCTGCAAGAAAAAAACCCAAATCTTGGGGTTTTTTGCCTGTAACGTCGAAGGACACCCGAGCCCGGCGCGGGCCGTTGTGTGAGAGGTGTGGTGGTTAATGTTAGTGGCTGATTACTGAACTTCTCGTTTCGAACCGCAAAAACCTAGCGTGTCAGCCTAAATTAGCTAACAGCAAGGGAGTGTCCTTCTCGGTTTGCAGGCCACAGCACATCTGCTCTTTGAAGAAAGAGAATGAGCAAAATAGGGTTGGGTGGTTGGTGGTGGGGTGTTTTTTTTTTTTTTGCCTCCCCTCAGCCTCCCATTTGTGCGTGTGTTCATAAATATCCTGATGAGAGGCTGCCTCTGTGGCTGGCGTGTGGGAAGGGGGGAAGGAGGGTGGATAAAGAGCAATTCTCCGCCCGCGCGGGGGACACCCTTCCTCCCCTCCCCGCCACCTCCTCCTTCTCCCCCTCCCCTCGCCGTTTGACCTTGAGTTCGTTCTCTGCTCCTGCTCCCGCTCCCCTCCTCCCCCTGCCCGCCTGCATCTGGCATCTGAGGCAGGCTGGTGCAGCTGGGGGGCCGAAAAGCCCCCTCCCCACGCCCCTTAACCCCTGCTGCTCCGGGCAGGGCGTACCGTGGGTGCTCCCCGTCCGTCCGCGGCACAGCCCCCGGCCCCGGAGGGCTGAGGGCCGGGAGCAGCCCCCTTGGCTCCCCAGCACGGGTGTCCCATGCCGCAGCGCTGCTGCTCAACAACCCTAATCCGGTTGTCTTTTCCAGCAGCGTATTGGGGAACAATGGGCGGCCTTGTGCTGGCCCAGGCTGCCCGTCCCCGTCCTCGCAGCTGGCGCGTCCACCGGTGCTAAGCTCCAGTGAGCAGGATCAGCTGAAACCCTCATTCCCCTTCACCCTCTTCAAGGGCTTGCCTGTCCACTGGGGCCGCTATCGGTTGCACAAAACATTTGGTTCGCAATGGGCTGTTTGTGTTGGAAGGCAGAGGGCTCTTCCAGCAGCAGGCAGTGATCCTCGGCAGAAAAAGCTTGCCCTGTGTTAGTTTACAACAGTTTCACCCACACAGAAAAGTACAATGGAGACAGATCACGCACAGTGACAGGCTGCCGGCGGCTCCAGGGGATCCATAATTTATGATGTTTTTCTTACCGATCCGGTTTTGGATTTCACAAGCAGGCCCATTTCCTTCCCATTTGTTGCTTCCTTCCGTCCTTGTTTCGAGAAATTGAACTCCGGGCTCAAAACGAGCAAGAGCGGCAGCGGCCGCCCGGCTCTGGCAGGTGGCTGTGCTCGCACTGGGCAGGTGGGGGTTCCCCGGGCTCACCTCGCTGCCCTGAATTTGTTACAGAGAAAGGAGAATGCCCTGACACACACCTCGCCGTATCTCAGCTTCCTGATGAGCGGCGGCAGCAGCCCACGTGCTGATGCCCTGAACCGCATTCAGGTTGACCGGGTCACCCGGTAAAAGCAGAGCTACCAGGACTCCCAGCAATTGGCTGATTAAAGGTAAGGAGGTTAATAACGGCTTTTAAGGATTGTTCTTACTCAAATAAATAAGAATCAAAACTTAATCTGCTCTATCATTCGTAATCTAACGGTTGCTCCCTTGCCAGCAATAGATGCACCAGGGCAAGATGTGGGCGGTCAGATGCCATTTCTGCAGTAAGCACGGGTGCCATCAGTCACATCCAGACACGGAGGTGCAGAGCTATGTGGGTTTGTCCAATGGGTCAAGCCTGAACCATGCATCTGGAGAACCCCCCAGTTTCGGATCTGGAGCCAGATTTCTGGCTGAAGCCCGGCCCCACCAGGAGCCACTGGTCCTGCCTGCTCTGTGGCCACGCTCCCAACCTCCCCGCACCCGTTTGGGAAGCTAACCGCACGGAGGCAGGGAAAGGACCAGCGCCAAAGTCCCATCGTGCCCCACCCCATCTGCGGGCTGGTCAGTGAGGGGTGCAGGGCTGCATGCCCTCGGCCCCGCATCTCGGCTGCCCGCCCTGCTGCAGATGGCTGGGTCATCTGGGTGGTTTGCAAATGACCAAGTAAGGTTAAAACCACAGTCACTGTGGTTACCGGCGGCTGTGATCAGTCACACAGTAAGTGATCCAATTATAGCAACCCCCCCACAACACCCCTCGCTTCATCTGTTTAAAAGGACAAACCCAGACCTCCCTTAACTGGATTTCAGCATGGGTTTATATCCAAAAGAAAAAGGAGCCTGAAGTTGGAAAGGGAGAAGTGGAGGGCAGGGGGGACACACCGGTGAGGTTTTGGTTTCGAAACCTGCCATGGCTCACTGTGCCGGGAAGCCCTGCTTGCCCCCATGCCGTGCCTTAGGACAGGCATCTGCTGAAGTGAGGCAGCTTTTGGGGAGGTGGGGGCCCCCCCAGCTGCTGGGGTGTGAACTGCTGGGGTGGTGTCCATCGCCCAGCCTCGGCAGGTCGGCCCATCTCCTGCCACCGCGGTTCACTGACCCCAGGGCTGCTCTCCTGCTGCTTCCCGCCTGGATCGCTGCACGGCTCAGTTTCCTTTTAATTTTTTTTTTTTTAAAAACAGGATTTCAAACAATTTCAAGGACTCTACCTGATTCGCCTTGCAAATGGCTGCGGTTTTTAGAAACGCATTTCCCCTCTTGCCGGGCCCAAGCCCTGCCAAGGGCAGGCAGGGGAAGGGGATGAGGGGGCTGAGGCCGCTCCCCCCACCCTCCTCTCCCCCAGCTGCCGCTGGGAGCAGGTGACAGCCACCTGCGTCCCGCACCGCACCGCACCGCACCGCTGGGTGCGCCCCCCGGGCGCCGGCGCCGTCCCCGGCGGCCACCGAGGTGGTGCGAGGGGCGGGTGGGAAGCAGGGAGGGAGGGGATGGGAGGCACTGATTTGCCGCGGTGGCAGGCAGTAGTGCCTGCTTGCAGAGCGTGGAGCTGGGTGCCACCCAGGCACCCCAAACCGCCATCCTCCCTGCAGGAGCCTGTGCCCTGTGAATCCCGCTGGCACCCTCTGGCAGAGCCCTCTGCAGCAGGGCACGCTGCTACCGCCATCAGCCACTGTTATTTATTGTCTTATTTCAGCGCGGAGCAATCCCTGGGGCACACGAAGGCTCGGTAACGCTGATCCTGTACCAGATCCTTCTCCGCCTCTGCTTGCATGCGTGGGTTTTTTGGCCGTGCAGTGCTCAAATATAATCACCCCAGCTGAGAGCATGCGTACTCTTCTTTAGCAGGGTGAGGGTTGAGAAATGGCTAAGGCAAATCTGCAATGAACAATAATGCCACAACTTTGCTCCCATGCCGCCGACTTTCACCCCGGTGCACAGTTTTATGTCTGAGCTGTAAATCCTTGGGAAAGTGTCTAATGGAGACCCCAATCCTTTGGTGTGGTGTTTGCCATGGCATTCGTGGGGTGAGTTGTTACAGCCACAGCCGTCCTGCTTCTCATGGATGCAGCTGCATTGCTCCTAGCAATCGGTTTCACAGCCCCATCTCACGTGCACCATGCATTTTATCGTCAGGGCTGAAGAAACACCCACAAAAGCTGAGGACTTGGTCCTGAAGGAGAGCAAGTGAGGGATGGGAGGCTGCAGACCAACCTGGCCTCGGTGGCGTGCTGTGGGGCAGCTTGGGGGGCTTGTCAAGACCCTGCTGGGAAAAATCTTCCCTCTTGAATTAGGGGGAGTCTGTGGCTCCTGTTATGGCCATTCACTGTCTGCACGCTGATAAATCACTCCTGGCTGAGGGCATTGCTGTCCTGGGGCTTATACAGCAATCTGCAATGAGTTTCTTGGCCTTTCAGGGCAATTGCTGTGAGACACTTTCTAAAGTATTTCTGAGGGCAAGACAGATGCAGGCACCTCCCTCTCTGCCCACCAGATTTATTTCCTAATGCATTTTGACTCAACACATTCTTGACTCCCTGAATAACTGGGAACTTCTCTGGAGCTCTTCCAACAGGTGTCCTCTGTTATGTTGCTTCCCTCCTGATGTTGCCTTCCTGCTTGAACTTGCCTGCTTTTCCTATCTTCTCCCTCCCCTACCTGCCTGTCAGGAGGGTTTTTTCCCATTCCTGCCTCCAGCCCTCCCCAGCCAAGCCATGGAAAATGTCCTCCCCTCCCGCACAGCGATGCGTTTCCCTCATGCAGCCACTTGTCAAATGCAAGCGAAGTGCCCTTCTCACTGAAGACCAGTGCTTTGGCTCCAACACCCGCTGGGGTGGGGGCCCCCTGCACCACAGAGATGTGGAAGACCAGCTCCACTTACCTCTTCCCTATCCACCTATCCTCCTGGCAGTGTTCAGCAAAACAGCACCAGCACAATAAAATGTTGTAGTCCCTTCTTGAACCGGTGCCAGCTTCAATACCAGCATTGCAGTCCGGGTAAGCAGCAGCAGATGTCCGGGGCCTTGGAGAGCCATTTCCCAGCAGAGAAGAAATGGATGCCATACATAAAGTCTAGGTCAAGGCGGTCCAGCCCCAGCCTCCGCAGTGCCCGGAGATTGGGCTGAGCAACAACTTCCTTGCCTCTGCGAGAGCGAGGGTAAAGAGGCCAAGGGAGGGCTGTGGGGAGCCCACTTGCCTCTCGCAGGTCCCCTCAGCCCGGGGCACTTGCTCCTGAGGGCACCACTTTTCCTGCAGAAAGAGAGTGATGTTCTCATGAGGGTTGGCAGCATCCGTGGCCGGACCCCAGAACTGACACCCAAGTAGGTTAAAACACGCTGGGTTAAACATATTCTGAGCAGTATTTTCTAGTTGCCAACATGTGCCAGTCCACCAGCAAGGCTACCCAGGCTGCGTGAGCCCTTTTTCCCAGCACGGCTGGCCCCTGCCCCAAAAACTGCTTATAACTGGGACAGGGAGCAGTCAACAACCTCTCTGGCCCTTCGCACAGTGTCCTCTTCAAGTTGTACTGCCTCTGCCCAGAGCAGCGCTCAGCAAAAATGCTGGGTGCATCTCCCCAAGACCGAACGTTTATAATTGCACATGAAGCAGCAGGACTGGGACAGCAACATGTAACAGGCACCCAGCGTAAGTCCTGCCCATGGGGCTACAAGGACTGTCAGAAACATCACTGTTAGTGTTGTTTATTGTTTGCACACCAATGAGGTATAGAAGCAATTCCCAAGGATAAGGATTACTTTTTCTCCACATTTTGGCAGAGCTGGTTCCTGCCAGTAAGTGGTGCAAATCTTGATTCAACAAAATGCTGCAAACCTTGATAGGCTGCTGTTCAAGTTCTTCGTGAATAAAGAAGTGGAAAGAGAAAGAAAATAATTTTCTTTAATGAATGGAAGAAAGGGAAGAAATTCCCAAATAATTATAAGCATGTTTACAGTGACTTCCACTGTTTTATGCCTGTGACCCTGGGTCAGATTGTGGGGTTTTGTATAGATCCATCCATAAGTACGTAACACACTTGTCATAGATGACATCAGCTTTGATGTATTTTTCTGGCAGCTTCGGAGCTGTCATGTTTTCAGTGTTTTGTCCAGTCAATCACATCTCAAATGTTGGGGTTTCCATCACGTCCCTCCACCATCTCGTAGGAGCTCTTTGTTAGGACAGTTTCTCAGCGTTTGCAGTAACTCTCTGGGTAGAGAAAGATGAGCCTTGTTTGCAATGCGTCTAAAGATGACCTGTTTTATTTGTATTAACTGGATGCAAAATGTAATCCCTTGCAGTTCTCCCTGGCTCTTATCAGCCTGACTTGTACGGATCAAGGAGCGTATACCTACGGGGCTGAGGACGATGCTGTGCAGAGCTACCCCGGGCAGGCCTGAGCAGCCATCCTCACTGACTGGAGACAATAAACCCTTGCTTGCTCACCAGCCCTGCTGGGAACATCAGCTTGGGATGAGCAAGACACCTATGCTACATCCAGCACCAGATGTAGCTCCCTGAAAGCCAGCTGGCGCGGCTATGCCATGCAGTCAGACACCCACTTAATGGCACTGCGAAGGTGGTGTCAAGCTCAGCCCTGGTCCCCGAAGCGCTGAGGGGCAGGCGGCACAGCTGTGAGAAGCGTGTAGCCCCGAGGTCTCGCTAATGGGCAGCTATGGGTTTGCTAGTTGCTTTCCTTCCTTGCAGGAAATCCGCAATGTTATGCCCGGGCTTGGAAACCAAGCTGCTTTTAACACGTCTTTGCAGGAGTCGCCGGACACGCTCGGGGTCTCCCCCGCGGTTTGCACGCTCGCTGGCCCCCACTTCTCGTGAGGCTGCTGCTGCAGGTAGGGTGTGCGTGGACAGCCCATCTCCCCCTTCCTGCACCTTCTCCTTCATCGCAAGACCCTAATACAAAGCGTACACCCACTGCAGGATCCTCTCCCAGTGCAAATTCACCTAGATCAGCGTAGACACTTTGCTGATGAGTTTGTACTACAGGACGCCAGACCCTAGATGTGGATCTCGGTGCCTAAGCCCTACCTGAGGGGCTGCTTAGGTTAGTGCTTGCGTGCTACCCTACCAGCGGCAACAAACGTCTTCACCCATTTCTTATGGCACTAGCCTATGCTGAAGGAGGATCATCACAGCAAAGGGGATAGCTTCTGCAATATCACAACATTTAAATATTTTTCATGACGACACCCTTCCTGCTACCTTTGTGTGTCCATCTGTCTGTCCATCCCTGCCTCTAGCAGCCGGACTCGTCCCTGCTCCTCTACTCTTGTCGGTTGCAACTGAAGTAGCTGTGGTTCAGTTATCTCCCCAGGCACTGACAACAGCGCAGGACTGCCGGGAAAGTGATGTTGTCCCCTGGCCGCGCCGAAGCACGGCATAATTGTGTCGCTAGGTTCGGGGAGGGCGTATGTGACATATGGCGAGTGGGGGGACGTTTACAAGAGAGCAGAAAGCGAGCCGGCAGAACAGGCGGTGGGGACGCCTGCCTTCCTGTGCGTGCTCCCTGGCAGGAGTCCTCCTCCATTTATTTTTTTGTTCTCTTGCTGTATTGGGTGAACTTGAAACCTTTCAGCGTTTGAGCGCATAGCTTCAAGGCGTGCACTACTGCCATATTTTGAGAAGTGTAGCGCGCATCCCCCCATGCACCTTTCCCAGAGACCCCACATTTCGTAAAGCAATTGTATTGGAGAGCAGAGCCCATATCTCCTTCCGTCCCTCACCTTCCGCCTCCCTCCCAGAGCCAAGACGCAAGGCAAGGCAGGGCAGGGCAAGGCAGAGCAGGGCAGGGCAGGGCAGGGCTCGGGGAGGTGATCCCTCACTCTCAGCCTGCTGACGTTTCTCTCCCTCGTGGTTTTGACAAGGAGAGAAGGTAACGCTCACGCTCATGCCAGCCCCGGCTGTGGGGTCACACATATTTCCTCTCACAGACACTGCTACCATGGTCCCGGCAGCTGCTCTCATTTATTCCCTCTATTTTCAGCTACTTGGAGGTGCCCATCATGACTGTGTCTGGGGGGGGGGAGGCTCTCAGAGGTGCTTCCCCTTGCACGGATGCTGGCAGGTACTGAGTATGGCTTTCAAAAGCATCGTATCCCTCATGACTTAAATAGGAGGAAGGCACACTGGCACCTTTTCTACCCTGATCTGCATCTTTTATGCTGAACACTGTATTTAGCTAGGACTATTTTGGTGTCCTCACCCTGCTTGTCTTCTGAATCGCTGATGTTTAAGCCGGCTGCTATCTGCAGTGAAGTCACATAATGGTGTTAGCAGTTAATACCAAGCCCGGGTAAATACACCCAGCCCTTGAGTTGGGCTGGCTTGCTTGGGTTGGCTCCGGGCTGACCGCGGCTGCTTGGTCGGTCTCCGGTGAGGTTGGAACGTAAGCAGGGCTGGCTCGTATCTGCTGTTAATGTCTTACTGGAACTCAGGCCATTTATATCAGCCTAAGATAGGTCCTCACTGGTCTCTGTGGCAAGCACTGTGCAGAGCAAATGTTTGTCCTGTGATTCATGATTAGGGAAAGTGTGAATGGTATGCTCACAAAGAAACCCTCCCCCCCACTCAATTTCCCTATCATATTGTTTTAATTTCTTTATTATTATTTCAGTGGTTTCAAGTTTATTAAGAGTCTCATAATATCTGGGGTTATTATTTAAAGCCTCAGGTCCTGGAGTCTTGCAAATGCACAGGAACTGCTGCTTTCAGAGCAAGGATAAACCAAGCAAGGATGTATTTCTGCCTTCTGTAGCCACAAAGACATGCCAGAGCACTAAACAACCCTCACTCACCCAACATGTCAGCAAAGAGAAAGCCAGTCTGTTACACTGAGGTGTATTTAAAAACACGTCCTCCTTTTCATTTCACTTGGGGGGGCGCTGAGCAGCAGACTTGTGCTTTCTGCATGGTGATGCTGCATTTGACCCATTTTTGGAGTGGGATAAGAAGCTGGCCATGAGCTGCAAGGTGGTGGCCACGGTGCAATGAGGAGGTGGCCCTGGAGCAGTGAGGAGGTGGCCATGGTGCAGCGAGGAGATGTCCCTGGAGCAGGGAGGAGGTGGCGATGGAGCAGTGCAAAGGCAGGAGCTGCTCCCTGGGGATGGAGGAAGGAAAGGACCCCCCCGCCCAGTGGATTCCTTCAGATAAAAGAGCCCCAGCTACCTTTCTTCCCTGTAATGGCCCCTGAGGCTAATGTCTTAAAGAGGAAACAAAAGGATTGCTTTACATCACACAAGTGGGGCAGGAGCTCAGTGGGGAAAGAAGCACTTGAGTGATGCAGCACTGCCAGGGCTCCTGCAGCAGGATGGAGGCCAGGGGGAGGGGTGCAGCTGGCCCTAACTTGGGCTTTGCTGTGTGGCCTCTTGGTGTTAAACCCTTTATTAACCCCTTCTCTGCTGTCCCTGTGCTCCGGGAGGGCTCTTCTGTCCTGGGACATTCGAACAAGTCGAGGCATTAAGGCAGGCCACGGAGGTGTTTGCGTTTCGTGGGCAGAGCCAGCAGCGAAGACGTAGGGTCTGCGGCGGCTAAGCCGGCCGGAGGCAGCAATAATAATGCTAAAAAAGCAAAGGAATTCGGCAGTAATGCCTTAAAAACGATGGCAAGCGATAAACACAAGGGAGCTTGAGGAGCCGAGCTCACAGGGCGGCAGGAAGGGCGCTTCCTACGGAAGAGGGGCGTTGGGCGAGCGCAAAAACAATCCCGGGTAGCGTGCAGCTTCCAGCGGCTCCAGCTGTGCTGCTCTTCCTTTGTCTGCTCCCTCCTCTGGCAGCTTTCCGAGGGGTGGGCAGAGCAGGTGTGAGAGCCACCGAGGGAGCCCGAGCAGCAGCCAAACCAGGCGGTCAGCCGGGGGCTGGGGGCTGCAGGCAGAGGCTGGATGCCGCAGGTCCGCTCCTCTCAGGAGGATGCTGCTGCCTGTGCTGCCCGTCGTGACCGGCTCCGTCACCAGAGCCATTGTGCCCCTCTGGCTTTATGTGGCTCTTGACTTCATAAACCACCCGCTCTGGCAGCTGAAATTTTCCACTGTCGGTCCCTGCGCAGCACCTTCTGCGTATCTGTTTTTGGCAGGGGGTTGTGTAGGAGAGACTGCTGAAGGGAGAATAAACTGGCAAACAAAGTAAAAGAGACACCTTTGATTAGCAGCTAATAGAAGAAAATCGACTCTTTCGGGCCATCATCGTCCTTGCCACATTGGATCAGAATGATGCTCTGTCAGTGCCCTGGTTTTGACCCTGCCCTACACCGGTTTCTTCGCAGGAAGATACAGGGGAGTGGGCTAATCAGCACCTCCGCCAGAAGCATCCTTCCCACCCCTAAGATCCCCGCTTTGTCACACCCCTGAAGCACGACCTCCCTATGCCTGTCCCAAACTCATTTTGCAAGGCACATGGGTCTTTTGTGCTTGAATTCAGCATGCTTAAAGAAGAGCAAGTGATGTTCGAAACCTGTCCTGATATGGTTCCCACTGACGATAAATCTTTTGCTTGGTTGAATACGAAGCAGCTGAAAAAAAGCCTCTGTGGCTGACCGATGTGGTCTGCTAAGACTTTCAGCCTTGCAGGGCAGGTCTGTCCCCTCTGTGACATTATGGAGCATGCAGTCCTCCTTCAGGCCTGAGAGCTACACTGTCTGCTCTTAGAAAGCTCATCCAAAGGAGATTCTCATCCTGCTGTTGAAACTTACATGAATTGCAGATAAAGTGAAAAATAAAAAAAATTAATAAAGACAACAAATAAAACCCTATCCTATTTTAACAGTAGGGCCAAGGGAGAATATTGGGTGCTGAAAATGGCGTATCCCCAAGGAATAAGCACTATCTTATCAAAGGTGCAGTTCTCCCTGAAGTAATGGGAGCAGCATCTGTGCATCTAGCTTTTAAGTTTGTAATTTGTCTGTAATTTCTCTGCAATCACCAATATTCTGCGAGGATTCTAGGGCGCTTTTTTTTAATGTGTGTTTTCTTTTCCATTGCAAAGGCCCAACTCTCTCTCTGAAAGCCCATATGCTCCTGTCCTGTTTGACTTTAGCGTGCAGGAAATGGCCTCTGTCCAATTAGCAGCATGGGAATTAGCACTGCTCGGAATTCGCTACTCCCCACCGTATTCCCCTCTGAGAGTGCTGAACTTCAGTGCTCAATTTTCTCTCCTTCTCTCTCTCTCTTTTTTAAACAGCACCATGAAGACTGAATGCATAGGAAGCTATTATAAAAGCACTGTTAATACTGAAGCCAGGAGATATAGCTGTTAAATTCCTAGCGATATAAGTCCAGAGGTATTTCAGGTGAGTTGCATTTTCAAGCTGGATTTCTGTCTGGTTTAGTATGTATCATTCATCTTGTAAGATGTTAATAGTGTTGGCAGTTCTTGCAATTCATCGTGAACTCATAACATTTGATACTTTACCTAAGCCCGAGCCTCTGGAGTCCTGTGAATAACAGAAAAATCCCAGTTTTAGCACCCTCACATTTGAAAAGCATGTTGAGCATCATCAAACTGCAAATGGAAAACATAAAATAAAGCAGCAGTCACAATTCCATGCATACATCTGTATACATAAACATATATATTTATACCTAAATCATTATTTTTAAAGCCAATTGTATGATGTTCTACCGGGGTGGGGACAAAGCAGCCCATGCTCTTTGTATGCTTAGGATTGACATTTCTGCGTGAACACTGTGAGTCGCAAAAAGGAAGAATTCATCTGAGATAACATAATTACAATACCTCATTTTTAAGGTCCTGTGCTCGAGCTTTTACCAGTGTGACTTTAATGTGATACGTTTCTGTGACGGTGCATATTTACTGTATAAAAGAGCTAGCTATAGCGCTCTTTTGCGATGAATGCAAAGCATGCAAAGGAAACTTTTTATTTAGGCTGCTGGACACAGACCAAAGCTGTGGTTTTTCCTAGCTGTCTAGCTCCCAGACTGACTCTCGCAGTGGGTGCCTAGTGTCACTGTAATGGGCTTCTGGAAGTCCTGGCCTGGATTAGGCAGCTACAGATCAGACAGAAGTGCCGACTATGTTACATATACCTTACCTTTTTTCACAGCAATTTTGAAAAAAAATTCTTTAAGGCATGCTTTAAAGAAGTTGCAATGGAAAGCATGTCTCGTATGTGAGGCAGTAAGTCTCTGCTATGTCTTTTGCTATTTGTCCACAATCACAGACAAAATTAAACGTCATTATTGTCATTATTTAATTATCTTGTGCCAAGCAACGTCTGCTAAGGCCAGGCTCCAGTTGCACTGGATGTTCTACAAAACGATTTCCAGGCGTAGGGCCTAATATGTAAGTTATAAACTGCAGTAACTGGGAGAAACTGATAGAAAGGCAGAAAATCATTTGTTTAGCCTGAGAACAAATTGCATGGGGGGATCAAGCTTCCCTCTTCTCCTCTGCTGGGAAGTTACTGAAGGTGTCTAGTATATCAGAAGACATTTTAGGGAGTCAAACTTCTTTCCTGTATTCACAGGAACAGAAACATGTGATGTCGCTTGCAGTCGTGTTACCAAATGCTGATAACTGGTTCTCTTTTATCTCTAGATGGAAAGCTGGGCAGGGCCTGCACAGACGCAAAACAGGGGAGGCACACCTGCATGCTGCAAGAGAAGCCAAGATTTCCAAATGTCTTTTCATTCTGAGCTGGAACAAAGTGGAAAGAGTTTGCCAAAACAGGGGAGAGCATGTCGGCAAGTGAGCTGAACCGCGTTGCAGGAGGCTCGTGTAGTGCTCTTGAGATTAGCACAAACCCTCCGTAAAGGTGCAAATGGTGTTGAACTGCAAAGAGTTTGGCCACATGACAACACAAAGTAGTGGCTGGGAGATAGTATAGGTGGATAGGAACAGTAAACGGATGACATTTGTGGTGGTCTGGAGGCAGCCCAGAGGCCCCTTTTCCATGATGAGGAACTCTTGCTCTACCATTCAGTGGTGGGAAATTAAATAAGAGAGCCCTAGGAAAGGACCTGGACAGAAGTGCTGTAACACAGGACTGAGAGATGCCAGTAACCTTTGGAGTAACACTGTTTTCCTTGATTTTCAAGAAAGATTTATTTCTGTTTTTATTTGAGCAAGAAACTGACTTTTATTGATATACTGTTTAGCCAAACTAAGACCATGGGCAGGTACTATGCAGAATGTGTAAAATAGGAGACAGTAATATTTATAGGGGTCCCTGGAAGTGTATGGCTTCACCTCAGTGTTTGACACCAAAAAATTCTTTGGTCAGTGTAATTACATCCCACCTGTATCAGGGTTTGAGCTGCTAATTTATACAGCTTTCCTAAGAAGACCTCAGCATGTTTGCTAAGTGCTACACAGTTCCAACCCCATACTGTCCCAGGAATTAGTTATTATAACACTGTGGTTGTATTTAGAAATTTTCAAAAAGGATTTTCTTCAAATCTAAAGCCCACTTATGGGTCATTGTCCCTCAAATGTGCACCTGATTGCATTGTAAGGAGCCTGTTGTCATCTGTCCTTCCCCTTTTGAGGGCCCATGACCTAGCTGGACACAAGGGCCAGGTGCCCGGGATGCTATTGTGCCTCTCATGAGCTCTGTGAGAGGAGGTGATGCTGTTGCTCTGGTGTGACAGTAGCAAGGGTGGTGGGTGGCCCGGCATGCTGGGAGCGGGAATGTCCTCCCCGTGCGCGAGGGCGCTGGGGGCAGGATTGCTCTGCCGGCTCCCCTTGGGGTGGGTGGCTCAGCATCCGCCCTGATTACCCACCCGCGCGGGGGCATTGGGTCCTCCCTTAATTAGCTCTGGCCTGTGGTCATTGACAGGCTCTCGGCCATTTTAATGAAAAGATGTGTTCTAACAGTGACCTTGATCTAACCGGGAGGTGCCAATCACAGGGAGAATGGCTGTCATAACAATCATCGCCGGCACATCGGGGACCTCAGAACCGGTGGAAAGGCAGGCAGCACTATTCACAGCCTCCACAGCTTCATCCCGCAGGAGGTTAGAGGAAGCCCCCGAGCCCAGAGCAAGGGAATTTAGATTTTCTTTCCCACCATGTGCTCAGGTCCTGGTCTGAGGAATTACGTCTTCCGCGGGGGTCTTACTGAGCTTCACCCCTTAGTAACTGCACAAATGTCTCCTCTGTCCCTCCTCTGCTTGCGCTGACCCTGTCCTCCAGCAGCCTTGGCTGGCTGTGCCCGGGCTCCCGTGCCGCCTTGCCCACCACCACAGCACCCCGGCGCACCGTGCCAGGACGCCCCGGCTCTGGGGGTCCCGCGGAGGGGCTCCTGCTCCCTCTCCCCGAAACCCCTTCTTTGTTCTGCGCCTTCATTCCCTATTCATGTGATCACCTCGGTGCGATGCTGTCTCTCTCCTTCCCTGACTCTGCAGGAATCAGCGGTAGCTTCCCTCTCCATCTGCCGCTGCAGAAGGCTCCTGGGCTGTGCTCTGCCCTTCCCCCAGTATTTGTAGGTCTCTCCCTCCCTCCTCACCCTCTCCCCCCCCCCCACCCCCTGCAAAAGTCCTCAAGAGTCAGCTGTCACTTGTTTTTATGTTCTCCTGGCTCCTGTAGCACGGTCACATCTGACTTGCCTGCGCTATTCCTCCGTGGCTGGGGGAAAACGTGGCCAACTTTTGCCTGGTGTCAGTTTAGCAGCCTGGGCCACCTCCTCCTCCTCCTCCTCCTCCTCCCTCGGGGCTGTGGAAGCCGTTGCCGCACTGTCTCCCCTCCTTTCTCATCATGGCTGGGCTGCAGCTGGCGTGACTGGTTTGAGCAAATCTGGGGCCCCCCGTGAAGCCGCTCAATTGAGTTTGCCTCCCCCTCCCCTCCCCCTGCCCCTGCCAGGCTCCGGAGGGTCTGTGTGACTTTTTCTCCCCTTCCCCCTCCCCTTGGTGGGGAGGAAGGCCAGTTCGAGCCGGAGATGGAGACGGAACGCTGGTGGTGGTGGTGGATGGGGAGCTTACGGCAACTGCGGGGGGCAGGCAGCGCCTCCCGGGGCAACGCAAGGGTTTTCTGAGGTCCCCTGGCTGCAGCCGGGGAGGTGCCTGCTGCCTTCTGGGGCTTGGCCAGAACAAAGCCCCGCTGGCTCCACCAGCACGCCAAGGGCGAGCAGACATCCCTGCCAGGGAGCTCCAGCACGCCCCAGCCATCCCACAGCCCCAGCCCCGTACTGCCCGGCCGGGACCGCCGACCGCCGGGGTCCCCCAGTCCTTAATGAATTGACCCTTTCCTGCTTTCCTGCTTATCCTTTTACGATTGCCCTGGGGCACGGTTCATTTTACTCCCTCCTTTAATGAGTCAAAGGGGTCCAGTTGGAGGCTTTCCAAGACTAAGCTTCCTGCGTTTCTTTACCCTTTCTGCAAGCTTAATGAATATGCCACCAAAAAGCTCATTAGATGTAATGTCAGTTCTATTTCTGGTGCTCCCTCTTGGAGAAACCGCGTCCTGTGCTGGCAGGGAGATGAACCCAATGAGAGCCACAAATAAATAACAAACCCTCCAGTCCCTTCTTTTCTGTCCTTCCCTTTTTCATGCTTAAACAGGAACGAGGGACAATTCACAAGCCCACCTAACTTCTTTTGCTGTTCATGTACCTGAGACTGTCCTCCCTCTCCACCCCTTGGACTAAAACCGATAGCCTGGGCTTTTTGCTCCTTGTTGCTGCCTTGGCTGCTGCTGTGGCAGGGGGGCAGAGGCAGTGGTGTGTGGCAGAGAGGTGAGAAGCGCAGGGTTGCGAGGTGGAAGTGGAGCCTTTAAAGAGCGAGGCAAACCACCACGGTGCTTCTGGGGAGCAATCAGCCCTGTTTACTGCAGGTGAATCAGAGCTCCATGACTGGTGAATCACTGGAGTATTTGACATGTCAGAGCAGTGGAAAATGATTCACCGAAGGTTTGATCTCTGGAGAATAGGGTTTTTTCCCCTACCAAGGAAATTTTGGATTGCTTCAGGGTTTGTTTGGGTCCCCCCCTACCTTCCAGGGAAACAAGCATTCACAGCGACAGGCAGAATGGAGGGGGGGGGGAAGAGATTTAAAGATGTAGTTAGTTTCTTGGGAACAGTTCCCTCCCACTGCCCGTCCTTGGTTATCGCTTGTCACATACATGTGAGTTGCAACTAGTCTCCAGGAAGGGAGAAGCAGCTGAAGGGAGAGGATGTGGTTACTCTGCAATACACTGTATCTCCACCAGAAAGTTGCAAAATGCATCCTACTTACTCTGTGAGCCCCTTGAGCCTTACCAAAAGGTGTAGGAGAAAAGTTCTTCTTCTGCCTTTATATTTCACTTTCTACAGATGTATTTTTCAATGTAATGTTTTTTTGTCATCTGCGTTACGATCATCTGGCGAGGAGGGCTTCTATTTTGGGAATGAGTATTCTCAGCTCTAGGAATCATAAAATGTAATATGGCTTTTGATGCAGCAGGAGCACTTACGCCCTCATAAAAAATCCTATTTATGTTTGAATTTGAACAAGGTATTACAATGATTTAAAGGGTACAAGTCAGAAGTATGCCAAGATTAGTGGCCTCCTATTGGTCTTAATCTTGTTCCCTTAACATTTTCAAAGATACATTAATAGCTTCAATTTTTAATCTGAATTTTCCTTCCCTGTAAGGTATCATTAAGTTGAAAGGTGCAAATGAATGACACTGGTAATTTGGTCTGCTTGAATGTCTGTGCCTAGTATCGGAGGGTCAGATGTTTCCAAGTTTCGTCCCCATGTGGATATCATTTATAGAGTAGATTGTGTCCTGTACCTCCAAGGGCGTGGAGAAGGCGACAGTGGCCGTAAGTCACGTTTAGCTTTCTAGGCTTTCTCTTTCTAGGCTGTTTCAGAGCTGGAACAGCCCCCTATTACTTACTTTTGTCTACTTTCTTTAGTGCACATCCCAGGAGACAGACGCACTTGCTGGGTACGGCCCCTTGGTGTGAGCGCAGGTCACAGGACTGGTCCCTGGTTTGCAGAATGAGGCCACCCATCATGAGCACGTGCAGACAGAAGTGTTGGCTAATACTCTTTTGCAAAGTACCTGCTCTAAAAATGATGCTACCTAGATACTAATAACTGTTTCTTTTTATATTTTGCATTATTATTATCACTTTATTCTAATTAATACTGTGATGCATAAAAGCTTCTTGCACAATTAAAAGGATGAGGTAATAATATAGAAGTTGGGAATCTCTAGAGCTAAGTGACGAAGGAAAGTAGCAATTAGTGGAGCTATCTTTAGCTCTTTGGCCCTTTGCAAGGACAACAGAGAGCTATTTAATATGGGGGTTGGGAAAGTGCTGTTTTAAAAAAACCTGCTAGGAGAATACTCGTGCACTAAGTTGCTTAGTTCTCCCTTGCTCTCCCTAGCATCTATTCACTTCTAAAATAGCCCCGCTTTTCTTAGTTTTTTAAGATGAAACTGTCTTATATCCCTTAACCTTGTCTTCTCTGAGGGAGACAGATAGAAATTCTACCAGGAAGCCCTGCAAGAAATTAGCACTACTGATGTGCTCACCACCATAGCTACCACCCCCTTATTTGTCTAGGA
Source organism: Gavia stellata (assembly GCF_030936135.1). Lineage (NCBI taxonomy): Eukaryota > Metazoa > Chordata > Aves > Gaviiformes > Gaviidae > Gavia > Gavia stellata. The sequence goes on along the minus strand of NC_082596.1, from coordinate 41,035,167 downwards.
GCATGCTGTGTCTGGCAGCTGGTAAGAAAATAAATAAATAAACCCCAGGAATCAAATTCCTGAGGAATCTGGTCATTTCAAGGTTCCTCTATACATTCACAGGTTTTAAAGGCCAGAAGGGACAATTATATTCTGACCTCTGGTGCAACATAATCCATTGAATTTCTCCTAGTGTTGCCAGCACTCAGCCATATGAAATGAGTTTGTGCTCTTTAAAATCCTCTCCTCAGCTCTAGTCTCTTCTCTCAAACAATCCCCTCTTACCCCTCATGCTCTCCTGTTCAGTACTACATGTGTGGGCGAGGGTGTTTTCAGGTCTTCTAACAGTAGCAGCCCTGGAGCAGGATGTATTTTACCTTCAAGCAGCACAGTGCGATCCCTTTAACCTGTGCTCGCTGCTTCACCTCCAAGCCTTCACACAGCATTTCAACCTGGCTCCCAGAGGTGTGGATAGCCTTCACAGATATATCACAGATATCTCCTGTCCGGGTCCCCTCCACGGAGAGGTTTTAGGGCAATGATTTTTCACCAGCAGGGAGGAGGGGTGGTACCTCTGCCGAATGGCTGGAGAAGAGTAGCACCGCAGCTGGAGGCTGGCTGGGCTAGAGCCACCGTGGTGCATCTCAATACAGCCTCGGAGGGGGAAAGTTCATGTCTTTTCCCTTTATTTATTCCTGTGACGGCTGCGATCCGGGGCTGGCCTGCCTCTCACAGGGACAGTGGCAGCCAGCGGCCAGCCCGGCTCAGGGATCTGCTCCGTGTGGGGTTGGGAGCACATCGGTGTTGGTGTTGGGGGAGAAGGAAACCTCCTCTGAGCCCGGAGTGGGCAGAGGGGGAGCCCTGCAACAAGCAAAGAATGGTTTCTCAGCGGCTGAAAAAGCTGGGAGGGGGACCTGGCTTTAAATCACTGGGTTGGGTAGAGCAGGGGCAGACCGCCCTCGGCCCTGAGTCAGAGCAGCCCTCCCAGCACACCTGGGCGGAAGAGATGACTGATTCCTGTAAAGGGGCTGAGTAACTCATTTGTTTAGTCAGAGGATTATTACCTCCCCAGGAGGATGGTCAAAGCCTGGCAGCTGCCTGCAGCCTGGCAGAAGGCTGTTAGCAAAAGGAGGGCTGAAGCCCCAACACGTCTCAGAGGTGGGCAACCGGCAGCGGCTGCTCTCTGCTCGCGCCCCTGCGCTTGCCGCAGCGGTGGTGTTGCACTTACCTCGGCGCAGATGAGGGCTGAGTCTGGCTCCGTGTCTGCAAATGTTAAACCAGTTCTCTCCCTTTCCGTTCTCTTACAATGAATCCCACTTCCACATGGGCTTCATAGATTTAGCTGGAAAGTCTGAACTGAGATTCTGCATCCTCAAATGCTACAGGGGTGAAACATGTATTCGCCACACTGAATTAGCAAGAGTGACTTTTTGGCTGTGCTTTACATCTGCCCTAAATTGTGTGGTTTTTTTGGAAAGCAGCACAGTTAGGCATACATCAAGCGACAATTTGCCCCTTTACCATTCTGAGTGTTCCAGAGCTCCTGCAACTTTACCTGACATCTTCAAATATGCATTGCCTCTGAGTTAAAGCCTCACCTCTCAGAGCCGAGTGATCACAAGGGGCTGCTCTTCCTTTTTTTGGTCTGTTTATTTACTTACCTATTCGTTCAGGGCAGATGTCTAGCTATTCTAGCTGGGCAGCAAAGCTTGAAGGCTCAGGCCAGGGAGCAAATAAAAAGAACCCCAACTGTATTATTTCCAAAAAATCTCATGATCTGTTAAGCGTGTCTCCCTGTCTGCTGAGGACCCGGCTGGTGCTTTTGGACTGATTGGTTGGCAGGACTGCCATTTCCAACAGTTTTCCAGCCTTTCCACAGGAGCGGTGATGTGGTTTATATATTTCAGTCGGCGCTTCGGCTTGCTGCTGTCTTTAAAATGGCTGAAAGTCCTTAGCGTAGGGAGTAGGTGTGCCTAAAATTCCCTTCATGTGGTGCCCTCTTTTCCAACAGCTGCGATTCACTTACCATTATAAACAATGCGATAACTTAATTCTGATGGGCTGTTTTAATGTGCTATAAAATATAAATTTAGGCAGCACGTAAAATAAGCTTTTCCTGCCATATGACAGAAACCACAACTGTCTGGCATGGACACACAAGCCAGAACCTGAAAGGAAGCAAAGCACAAAGCCAGACATGATCTTTGATCATATGTTGTTTAAAGTTAACAGCACAGATCATAACCACACTTAAATAACACATCTGTCTGGGGGTTAGATAGTAACACACAATATGCTTTTTTAATTCATTATGCATTTGAATCTCTCCCAAGTAACAGGTGGTTTTCTGACAACGCAGCCTGCCAAAAAAGCGCTTGAGAAAGGGCTGGCTGATGGTTATCCTGGGAGGTGAGGTAGCCTGGGTTCCTGGATAGCAACAAGCCCTGGCTCCCTTAACTCTTTTCCTGCTGGTTCTCCATTGGCTCCTGCTGTAATTAATGCCCTGCCTGTGTTACGGCACCTGTATTCGAGCCGTCGGAGGGGAAGCTGTGTCTGGAGGCAGGACAGCAGAGGTTTGGGGTCTGCACCCCGGAGCTGAGGACCTGCGCCACCCAGGCGGTGCTGTGGGTGCCATCCCGGCTGCCGAGTGGGTTCAGAGGGTGGGACTGCCCTGACCGAACACATGCTTCTTCAGAGGACGTGTCTGAGCTAATGACCTCGGAGACCCTTCATGGCCACCAGAGAGGAAATGGCACCTTTGGAGGGCGATTCGTCTGGGGATGTAACTGTCTCAAACAGAGGTCACTCTGCCCATAGGAGGCCTTCTTGTCCCCCCCAAACCTTGAAGGGGAGGCATGCACCAGGCCTCTGCCAGCTGCTGTTCGCAGACCCCCTTCGAGGTGGAGGGAGGTCGCTGCTCTGGTGTCCCACTGAACTGTGACCAGCACCCAGTCCAAGAGAGGGAAGTGTAAAACCCGCTGCACCTTGCTTTTCCCTGCAAGAGAGGCTGCACAGATGATCCAGCTACAGCATGAGGCAGGGATATGATTAACTGTACTTCATTACACATGACAGCAACCACTAGAGCTTATAAAATTACCCACGTCTTTTAACAATCTAGCTGCCATGTCTGGTGTCCAACGCATGGCCCTCTGCACAGCTCTCCGGGGCCCTGCGGTGGGGTTTCTGCTGTGGACTCCAAGCTGGTAGGGAGGGAGGGGAATGCAATGTGGCCCCACTTCTCCCGTTGCATCTTTGAATCCCTCTGGGCAGACTTCAGGAGATCAGTATGTCCCTCTGGCAGTCTTGCGAGCTCACGGTAGGGGGAAGAGTCATGGCCTCAGCCCTTGCGTAGTGAGGTAGACTCAACTCCAGCAGTGATGGATTTGTGTCCCTTCATATACTCCAATTATAACAGTCATTCATTTTGACCTGTTCCTTGTAGAAGCAGCTGCTCTGGGAGGCAGGGGAAGGAGAGACATGACTTCCTCCAGAGCTTGCTCATAGTAGTTCCCATTTTTGGCCAAATAAACTCACCAGAGGGTGATGGAAAGCCTTTCCCTCTTGCTGGGAGCTCTTTGATCATCGTACCCCCAGGGCCGAGGGGAACATCTTCCTTCGGGTACTTGACACAGGCATGCCTTACCACCGGTGCTTGGTTAGACCTCCTCCAGACTGGCCAGGCCCAGGGAGCTGAGCTTTGTAACCCGGGAACGGAGCAGAAGATGTTCAGCCTAGCTCCTTTCCCGCATCTAATGACACATTAGTCCTCGGGGTCTTCCTGGGTCACTTGTCACATGTAGTTCGGGTTGAGGTCTGCCCAGAACAGATTTCCAGATCAGCGTCCGCCACTGCTGAGATGAAGTTTGTTAAAACGACCTTCTCAAACACACTTTTTGAGGTTAAGTGGAGTCCGTGGAGGCACAGGTAGTTAGTTGCTGAGGATTGTGCTATGATTTGACCCTGGCCACCCTGTTAGTCACAAGGAGGCTTTGAGAAATTCTGTCACTGAGCAGACAAGCCCCAGGCTCGGGGAGTTGACAAGCCTGTGTCCCGCTCTTTCTTTTTGCTGTGAATTCGTCCTCCTTCTCACACATTCATCACACTGGTCTGCTTTGCCCAGCGCCCGGGTAGGGATCAGCACTGGGGTTGCTTAGCCCAGCAGCGCTAGTAGGGCTCCTAGACTGCTGTAAATGACAACGATACAAGATCCTGAAGACAAGGTGCTTGGGTTTTGGGGCTTTGGTTTGAGCTTTTTGCCTGCTGGACGAGCAGAGGCTTGCAGGTCCTCCGATGCATATGGTTATAGACAGGAGAGGGGCGCAGTCATCAGTGCTACCTAACCACAAAAGTCACTTTTCTCGCTGCTTGCAAATTAGGGGACTTTCTAGGAACAGCACCTGTGCAAAGTGCACACACACAAAACGTCACTGCTTGCAAACCGAACTGGTGGGGATTGCCTGGGCAGCTCCCCGCGCTGCCTCCCTGCGGTCCCCACACCCCTCCTCTCCCCTGCACCCCCTGGGCAGGGGAAAGAGGGATTTCCCCCAGCTCTAACGCCTGCAACCGCAGGAGGAAATCGTTCCCCAGCGCTTGTGGAAGAGATGAACCACCTCGCCTGGGCGTGAGAAGGCACACGTGTTTAGAAGCGCTGGTGCGAGGAGAGAAAGAGCCATCTGAGTGGTGAACCTGGCCGCAGGGGTGCCGGAAAAACAGTGTCCCCCATCAGACAGGTCAAAAAACCCCGTGTGTTGCCTGGCGTGTTTGTGCATGGTGTGTGGTACACGCATGGTGGGCACCCGGCTGCTTTCAGAGCGGCGCGAAGCCCCCCCAGGCTGGGGGCTCCCCGGGGCCACTGCCGCCCACCAGCCCGGCGTCGCGGCGCGGCGGCAGAGCGCAGCTGTCAGCCGCCGTCCGGGGGGACCGGGCTGCGTGTTTACATGAGCGATCATATGGTAACCTCTTCCAGCTCGTGGGCAACTCGCAGGGTTACCTCATCTGCAGTTGAATTACCTCATCGACGTGAAATGCAGCGAGTGCAAGGCAGGAGCGAGGCAGGCTGCTCTCTGGGGCACGGCTCCCTCAGCAGCAGGCTGCGGAGGAGCGGTCCTCTGCGGGGCCACTCGGGAAATAAACTTGAAATCTGTTAGTTTTGCAATTATCTCAATTCAAGAGGTCCCTCATAAATTGGCCGTGTTTGGTTCGCAGCAGTGAGGGGGCCGTGTGGGTGTGTTTGTGTGTGCACCCATCGGATCCCTGTGCAAGGAGCAGGCTGTGCTAGCCTGCGGTCCTGCTCTTTGCAATGTCCAGCTGCCACACAAAATCCCTGCAGCAGCGCGGGGAGCAGCAACCAGGCTGTTATTCTCCACCATAGGCTAAGACCAGGGCAGCGGAGCTCTCTGTGTCCTTGGGTTTAAGCATATTTCTTGACCCAGATTGCCCTGCTTCCCCTCTTTAAAATCAAACCAACAAACAATACATGTATAAATAAAAAATTGCATGTGATGCCTGGGAATATATAATAAATTACCAGTTCCATAGGCAGGGGAGTTTATTAGCCCCTGTCAAGCTATTCACAATGTAAAGGACATACTGACCTAGAATGATCTCTTCTTTCCAATCAGCATTTAAACTGTAACGGGAGGAGAGCCAGTATTTGTGCCTTGGTAAGGTTAACCTTTCAGGCTACTCTTGCAGATATTTACTCTAGGATTTTAGGAACAATCCCAACCCTGGCAGGCCATATTTATTTCTGTTCAACCCTTTTATTAATCAAGGAAGCTGTGAACTGGAGGCCACCACTTCTGTAAACAAACATGTTTTAAATTCCTTAAAGCATGTATGTACGTATGTATTTTTGTGTGTGTGTATGCATATATTTTTCTTTTCTCCCAGGCTATTCATCACGTCCAGTTGGACACATTGTGCGAGCACAGCTGCTCTTATCTGGCATGGGGTAGCATATTAAAGGAAGATTAAGATTACCATTTTGCTTTATTTCATTTCTCAAAGCTTGATATGCATAGCTAGGACCTCTGTGTGCGTGTGTGTGTCTGCATGTGTGTGTGAGTGCAGAATAACAGTTGTAAGTGGTGTTCGAACGCGGTGTCTCCAGGCACTAGGTAAGGTACATCTGGAGTTTGCAGCATCCTGGAGATAGTTGCTCGAATCCCAAGAGCCCGGGTCAGGCTGGGAATGGGGGCTGGTATCCATGGTGAGGCTCCCTATCTCACAGTGCCAGGTGTGTGCATGTGTGTTAGTTCTTGGAAAGGCTGTCCTCAGGGGGGAAGGAGAGAAACCAGGAGAGAGGTAATTAGAGGCTACCTTGCACAACTGAGCCAGCTCATCAGGGATGGGTACAGGAAGGATGGTGCTGGGAGCAGGTGATGTGTGCAGAGGTTTCACGCAGCCTGTCAGCGGCCATGCTGGCTCTCCTCTTTTTCCTCTTTTTCTTTTTTTTTCTTTTTCTTTTTCTTTTTCTATTTGTTTTTATTTTTTTATTTTTTATTTTTCTTTTCTTCTTCTTCTTCTTCTTCTTCTTTTTCCTTTTCTTCTCCTTTGCCTCTTCTCTTCTCTTCTCTTCTCTTCTCTTCTCTTCTCTTCTCTTCTCTTCTCTTCTCTTCTCTATTTTTTCCCTTTGTTTTCTTTTTATCTCCTCCCTCCTTTCTCTCTCTCTCTCTGTAGCAGCAGGAAGGGAAGGAGGGATAAGGGTGGAAAATGGAGCTTCTGAAATAATTCCAGAAGGCTCTGTTTGACAGCATCAGTGCTAGTTGTTCTCTATCTTGAAACAAGATCCATATTTGGATCAATAGAGATTTGTGTGGGGGGAAGTGTTCCCTTTTATTTCTTTGTCAACTCAATGTGGCAGAGCTGCTGAAAAACACATGCTCTGAAAGCTACTAGCATGAGGCTAGTTATTAAAACAAACCCTTACTGCCTGTGCTGTGTAGACTTCATCTGTTTCCATACATAGACCTAGAGCGTGGCTGAACGCAGACCTACACTGTTCCAGCCCCGCACATTGAAGAACACGGACCTTTCACTCATGGAAGTTTGGAGCCTCTCGAATCCTGTCTCAGCTTCCCAGAACCCTGCAGCCCAATGGCAACATGGTGCTACCTTAAGCTCCCAGCAAAAATTGGGTGAATATGGCTCATAATCCAAGCTTAAGTGGATTTAGGGGGTGAAGAGGCAATCCTCCTTCTGTTGTGTGTTTCACAGTGCTGCTCGGAAAGAAAATTGATGCATGATTGTATTAAACCTTCCCCCCGCTCCAAGCCCTACATCGTACTGGAAAACAATATGTCATTGCGGGATGCTGAGCACTGGTCCTTGTGAAGCACTAGGCACCATAAAAGATCAAAATCTCATACAGGGTAAGACTGGGAAAGGTTTCTCTTAACTAAGCTTGCTATTTAAGTAATGTTCACTGGTGGCTTTCTTTCGCATTTTGCCGCTGTCTTCCAGGCAAGAAGGGTTACAGCTCCATGTGCTGGGGTGGGAATAAGCCTTCTCTTTGCAGGAACGATTTTGAGCTCGAGGAATTATGAGAGGAACCTGCAATTCTCTCATGCAGGTGAAATTAGAGAAAGATATGACTCATTGGTGGGGCAAATTGAGCCTGCCAGCTGGGCTTCATTCAGCTGAAAAATATGCCCCGGTGGCTGCAGAGAAGCCAACCAGAACTAACCAGAGGGGTGCAAATCTTCCAGTCAAACTGCAAATTGGGAACAACAAAGCAAATCATTCAGGTAGAAGGCATGCAAAATGCAATTGGTTCCCTTGTGCTTTACCTTGAATGGATTAAATCTGGCGCTCAATGCGCGAACCCACAAGCGCTTGAACGGTGGTAAGCTGGCATAAGGCTGGCTATAATTAGAAGTGATATCTGCTCAGAATTAAAGTGCCAAATGTGCCTTCAGGTGTATTCATTCTCCATCTTGCTTTTTAGTCCAGGCCTGACACATTTGGGATTCTTGCCACAGGAACTGTACCAAATGACTCACTCGCAGCGGTAGCTGTGTGCTGAAGACTCCATCCTACAGAATCAGTGGGCCTGGAGTTCAACATGACAGGCAAAACCTCAGGAGACTGACATATGGTCACTTGGCTCAAATAAGCTCCTTCAAACTTGAAAATTTTTCTAAATTTTTGTCTTCTTTCTTTCTGCCATTTCTGCAGTTGTGGCTTTTCTTGACTGATTCCTACCTTATTTCATTCTTCTCTGTCCTCTCATTCTTCCTTATCCTTTAGTGTTGGTGTGCTTGGACAGTCCCTGTTCTCAAATTCCTCTTATTAACAGCAGGCACCACAAGCTCTCTGTTTTCTCTTGACTCCCCAACAGCATCTGAGGTTTTATAGCCCCCCCGGAGGCTCAGCTGTAAAGACTGGAATGCTCTCTTCTAATTTCCCTCTGGTTGCTGCCTTGGTTGCTGGTGTAATAAGGGACAGACCTGCAAAACCACTTAGAGGCTGCAGAGTTGAGCGCTGCAGAGCCTGGCTGCTAGGTCTTCTGGTGGAGTCCACGAGAGCCGCGGCTGGGCAGCCGTCAACAGGAGGAGAAGGGCAGGTGTTCGGGCTCACCTGCTGGCGCAGGTGCTAGAAGGAAGAGCAACACCTCCCGCCTCATGGAGAGGCTTATTTTTCTTTTCCAGAAAAACCCAAGGATGTTGGGCTGGTATTAGTTGATTATATCCCGATATTGTAGGAAGTGGTTGGTGCTGCGTGCACCCAGACCGGGAATTTAAAAAATGTTCCCGTACTACCAACAAAATCTGTCGGAGCAGACTTTTGCTCTGTCTGCATTCCAAGTTGGCCAACCTGATTTTAATGTGTTAGACAAAATAAAATGTCGGTTTCCTGCATTTTGTAGGTCCAGGCATCTTTTAACACCTGTTGGTCTTTTAGAAACCATTTTATGGTTTCTTGTGTTGTTGTGCTTGGCATGTCGGGAACAGAAAGGAAGACCTACTCTTCACACAATTCCCCTCAGATCAGATTGATAATATGTATTGAATGATGTTGCTTCAATCAATGCAAATTGATTGAGGGGCTCAGAGCATCTGGAAGATAACAGAAGAGAGACCAATTTCCTGAAGGGATATTCATGGCCATTTTCACAGTGCTGCACAACTTCTGCCCAAAAGGAAAAACTTGCAAGTCATTTGAGAGGATGACATGCTTGGGATTGAAATTGAGAACCTGTGTAAGATAGGTAACGATGCTCCCTGAGTACTGTTATCCCTCTTATTTCTTTTAACTCCTGTAACTGCTAATAAATTATGTTGACCATCAGATCATGGTCAGCAGGGAGTCTTAAAGAAAAAAATTTGGTTGTCTTAATGAGGAAGCGGGGAGGAGAGAGAAGAAGGGAGGGATTTTAATGGAGAAAACAAACATCACCAAGACGTGGGGCCATTTATTTTGCAGCTGGATTGTGTGCAAAGCCAGGGAACCTGAAGAGCCAAGCTGCCCCCGCTGAATTTCCGTCCATCTTCTCCACCCTGCTTATAGTCAGAGGCAGCTCACATAGCTGTCTTTGTGATAAAGCTTACAAGCAAATTGGACAGGGTGTCAGGCTGGCTATGAAATATGACAAATTAACAGCCGAGGCTGCTACTGCCCTGGTTACAGACACTTCATTTAGAAGTTATCATGTTACTGGATGCTTTCTGTAATTTGTGATGATACTGATTGTGATAAATTGCAAGATTCAGGTAAAAATTTCAGCCCATTCCTGAAGCTGAATATTAAGGGGGGAAACGGTTGTCAATACTGCGCCACTTAACTTCAGGCCCCAAATGAGAAAAGATCTCACAATAACAATAAAATTCTCAGTCACTGAGCAATGTAATTAAATTAAGCTAATTACATTACAATTAGCAAATCTTTAATTTATTTTTAATGCACTGATTAAACATTATGTGGTAACCATAAAGCTTTCTGAACAGTAATCCTGCTGGGTAAGCATTGACACCAACCTGGGGTCATTGCTTGATGCTAGAGTATTTCCTGAAGTAATAAATAATTGCTTTTTACATCTAGCTTGAAAAGGTTTCCATACAAATATTTCGGGCACATAATTTATTCACTTCCTTCCCTTTACCTTGATGGCTGATAATGGAAAAATGAATGCTCCACATTCCAGTCCACTCCGTTTGTAGCATGGATTATTTGCATCTTCATTGGATTGCTTGTTTGTTTTTTAAAGCTGGCAGTTATCTCAAAGGACCCGAAGAAGTCCTTATCGGGTGATTCACTAGCAGTTTATCGGACATTCCTCCTCATTTCTGCAAGACTCCCTGTGAGAAAAGGCTGGGGAACGTGGCTCCTTGCAAGCTCTGCATCCCAAATGTAGCTGCATCTTGCACCAGACGAAAGAGGGAAATTACACATGTTAAATGAGTGTAAAGCTCCCTGAAACCCATGTTCAGCTCCCGTCTGGTCTTACAGGCACTTAGACTGTGCAGGTCCTTCAGTCTTTGCTGTTAAAGTTCCCAAGGCATCTAATGCCGTTTCGGAGCATGCCTAACCAGTGCTGCTACCTTGACCAGGCTGTGCAGCGGGGTACTTATCTGGCATTTAAGTCGGATTAGAAACCATGAACAGTGCATTCATCGACTTATCTTGTTGTAGGGCTCAGTCTCATCAGGACACTTCGAATCCGCCTGCTGTGCTCCACCAGATCTGGTCCTTCTTTGACCATTAGGCCAAATGTTTCGTATTTCTCATCCAACAAATATGTATATATTTCCTATAAAGCATGACTGCTTTCTAAAGAGAAGGGAGGGGTTGTCTTTCCACCTCAAATGCCTTATCAACAGGGTGACTGAGAGCTCTCTGCACAGAGAAGCGAATCTCCTCTGGCAGAAAAGGGGACAGAGCACTTTGGGTGGAACTACTCAACTGTTAGAAAAGATGGAGGATTTCAGTGACATGGGTTCTTTTTCTGACCACCCTGCGTGACCCTGCTCAGTTCCGCAGGAAAGAGACATCTTTCTGAAAGAGGCATCCGAAGTGGGAAAATGCACACTGTAAAGTAACTGAGCTCTGGAGAGAAGAGAGATTCTAACTGCACTCCTATCACCCATCCTCATGGTTTTCCTAGAGGTAGGCTACGATGGCTCCTTCCTCAGTCTGCTGCTTTTAAAGCACATGTTCAGAGCTATGCGGATCAGGGCCAAATGCTGTGATCTTAAAAAGCCTGTGCCCCAGCTGTGCATTTCCCCTGTCTGCTGAAGGAGGTGAGGGTGAAGGGGGTGCAGGGATCAGTGCATCCCCAAACCCTGCCTGTCCTGTACAGCTGTGCCCACTCAGTTGATCCCTGCCAAGCCAGAGCCGGGCTGCCCCAGCCCCGTGCCGGGATGGTACCAGCTCAGCCCTAGGGAGAAAACTGGGCTTTTTGCCCTGTGTCAGCTTTACTGATGTAAAGCACCTACCCAGCTCCTGGGACATGAGCTATTACCTCTGCAGGGCTCTCTGCTTCTCGGAGTAGATGTATCTGCTCCCCTGCCGTTAGCTCCAGGCTGTTAGCGTATGGCAAGCACCAAGGCACGTACATAGACTTATGTCATAGCTAGGTTTTTTGGATCTGGTCCTTGCTGCTTAGGGACCACATGTAATTTGTTCATGCACCTTGAGCTCTGCAGGTGACTCAGGAGCATGGGACTGGCCTCTGCCTGCATTCGGCATCAGTGAGAGGCAGCCATTCCCTGCAGACAAATTGACGTATTGCCGCCACACTAAATAAACAGAAAGGAAATGGCTGAGATGGAGGAGCTGAGAACAGAGCATACTTGAAACTGTGAATATTCTGGGCTTTTTCCCTGTTTAAAATTTTGCAAAATTGCTCTGTCAGCACTGAATAATTATTAAAAAAAAAGAGTTGAAAAATATGTTATTTTACATCTTACAAGTAAACAGAGCAATGGCTCAGCACTGTGCATGGCGTGGCCTGCAGTCCTTGTTTTGTTTGTGTGGGACCTCGAACAACTGCTGTGTTTATTTTTCCCTGATAATCTCTCTAATAGCATGGAAAAAGAAGGCACAGACTGTGCCTTTTTTTTTTTTTCTTTTTGTTCTTTTTTTTGAGAATTGAAATAATTCGTGTTTCTCTTCTGTGGAATGAATTTCCCAACCATAATACTGCACGTTGAGTGTATCTGGAAAGGATGCCGCCTTGTTCGATGAACTGAATTGTGCACACAGTTGGAGACTCTGACAGTGCCAGCGTCAGTGAATGCAAGTTGCATAAAAAAGAGGCAGCATCATTCATGACACTAATGAACAGTCCTTCCTCGTCTATCAGAGAAATCTTTCCCAGGGATAACGATTCTCCTAGCATTTTCTTAGCCATAAAAGAAGAGATTGTGTTGGGTCTTTGGTTCTGTTTGAAACTATCAGGAGGATTCTTAGGCTGGGAACAGAAATCAATGTTTCTGTGGTACTGTATTGGCTAAATACTTAGGCCAGAGAAAAAACATTTTGTTCTGATTGCACAGTGAACTTCTTGTTTTGCTTTGCTGCTACAAGATTGTGAAAATAGTGTGAAATTTAAGGGGACATATTTGATTCTAAGCAAGTCTGCCAGCAAGTTCTAGTTGTTTATTGCAACGTGATGTACCTGGTTCACTCATATAATCCTACAGCTTTAAGTAACTGTAACTTCATTGATTTCAGTGGAACCTTGAGAGTAAAAGGGAAAAACTGATGTGACACAGCAGTGATTCAGCTTTAATGTATTTCCTCATTCTTCTCCAGGTATTTATTATCTTTTAAGAGACATCCACTTTAAATCTTTCTTATTACTTGAAAAAAGTCTCCAAAGATATGAACAAAACCGATACACATAGCAAAAGGGTCTCTGGGGATCTATTCTACAATATGACAATTAGACAAGATCTAAACTAGGGGCTTGATTGTAACAGCGATTAAGGGTATGATTCTTTCTTTAAAATATTGCAATAAAAGCTAAAGTATAGATGCAGTTTTCTCAGAATAGTATGATTTGTCTTGCATAGCTTTATTAGAATTGTTGAATAAGTACAGCCTGTACCTACTTATTTATCAGCATATATTGCATCACCACTAGGAAGTCTTGTCAGTGCAACCCTACTACTGTAGGCTAGACCTCAACCCACAATTCCAGCTATTTTATTTCTTTTACTGTGCCCCTTGCTCACTGCCCTTTGCATGTATTTCTGTGCAAACCCAAATAATACTTAACAGGCTTCTCCTTCATTCACTCTGTAATGCTCTAATTTCTCAGTACTTCTCAGTACTTCTCAGTACTACACAGACTCCAGTGCTGTGAAGTTAGATCCCAACCCACATTCATTTGTGGCTGATCACACCAGTTTTAATGGCCTGTGTGTTTGTTCTAAGTTTTAAATGCATGTGCAATGCCTTTCAGGGAAGGAAACTCATACAGATAGATTTGTCTTAGAGATTGTGTTCGTGCTTGTGATAGCGACCATAATGATTGGGATTATAGCAGAAAAAGAGGGTTTGAAGCTTACCTTTTGGTTAGACAGGAAAAATCAGACCTACCATTGATAGCATGTGGTTACCCACCATCTAGCTTTCTCCACTTCCTCAAGATATGCTAGCATCTTTGACAGAGATGGATTTAAATTAAAAAAAAAGAGATCTATGCCATGACTAAACGGTTTGATACGAGTCATTTAAAGAAGTATATTTTAGGACTGACTATGATTAGGTTATAGGCTACTTTTCTTTAAAGTAAATTTGTTACATACTGTGCATTAGTATCAGGCACGAGGCTTTTGTCACTGGAGGAAATCTCTTTAAAGGACCAGAGCAAATCCCTCACATTGGTGAAGTATCTGTAATTCCTGATCTCCCACGCATGACTGATTTCTACAGGAGTGAAGCTTTTGTGATCCATGTGTTAGCAATAACCAGCTACAGCTACAGTAATTAAATGTTTTAGATCTACCATCATGTATTCATCCATTTTGATTGCTTTCTTTCTAACTGTTCTTGTTAGTGGACTCCAGAAATTAACACTTTGGTAGACACTGGAAAAGCCAGGTTGCGCTTTCCCCAATTTCTGCTGTAAAACGGACTCTGTTAGAAAACAAGCCATTTATTGGCATTGAGTTTACATTAATACAGTAATGATATTTATGCTTTCAATCACTGCAAATTGCAAAGTGCGATGCCAATTCAAGCAGAGATACTATTTGATGCTGTTTTCCCGGCAAGTTTTTATCAGTTCATTGGGTTTAACAGGATTAGAGGGCTGCTTTGATAAAAAAGTATGAAGCATCTTCTGGTGGGTAATACACATTGGTAGACTAGCAGGTTGTTTCAAGTTGTCCCTTCATTCGCTAACCGGTAAAGGCAATTTCTACAACTGGAAGAATATTGACTCATGACACAGGACGTTTTTGTTGAAGCCAATCCTTGAGATTTTGTCTGTCTGATCTGTGTTGTGTCATAATTTATTGTTACTCATCTACAGGTCTGGCAGGTTGCAGATCAGCTTCACGTCTAAAGGAGAAATCAAGAAATTAATTGTTCCATCTCTAACATGTTTGTTTACAAAAGACACATAAGTCTTATCTTTCTTAGTCTCTCACAGGAATGTGAAAGCTTAAAAACCACAAAACCACTTTTTTTTTCTTTGTTCCCAAACCCTGAGCTTTTCACCTGGGAAACCCTTCTAGGTCAAAGCTCCTCCTCTGAGACCATATGACCTTTAAAGGTGGGCTTGAACCTTTTTTTATGCAGCTGCTCTGCAATACAAATGAACCTCAAAGCTTTAGCAGCCAGACAAAGAAGAGGTCTTTAACCCACACAGTCTCTGTAAGGGAGGTCATTTATGCTTAAATGACCCCTAATGGGCAAGTGATGAGTACTGTTCAGCACAACAATATTAATGGGCAGGCAGGAGCACAGAGCAAGGGGTAGGATGGATGTTTCCACGTTTCCATACCTTACAAAGCAAAAAGGGGTGGGCAGACTTACCTACTCCTTTCCCAAAGGGCAGCCAAAAGCATCTGACTACTTCAAAAGCGATGTTGCTTTTGTCAATTTATTTCAATGAAATGAAAAGATTTCTAAATTCACATTTAATCAGGTAAGTTTAGATTTACTCGGATTGTATAGCCTGGCTGATAGGAAGGTGAGGAGAAGTAGAAAATTTACTTTATTTCCAATGATCTGATGTCCATTTCCATGGAAACAGAAATGGAAGCAGGAACCAAACATAAGCAGTCACAGCCCTGGTTAATTGCCCATGGCTGCTTTCTGTTTCCACTTCTATAGTGCTGAACTCTATGTTTTCTAGTGACCCCGTTACTATAAAACAGTGTGTGTGAGAGGGGACTGGTGAGGGGAGACTGGGCACGGGAAGGCAGAGAGGGGAAAGATCTGAAAGGCAGCGTGCAGGCTCTCCAGGCTGACCAGTGAGGAAATCTCCTTTAAGATTTCTTTTACTCGACTGGAAAAAATTGAGGCGTAACATCAGCAAAACTAATTTTAATTAAGTTATTTCTATGAGCTTGGTGATAAAACAACTTTTAATGATGATCAATGTAGATCTGGAATTGCTCCATGGAAGTCAATGGCAGTCTAACAGGTATTGCGAACAGACTTCGGCATTTAATGAGAAACACAAAAGATATTAACAGAAAGTATATTTCTGTGGTTGCTGGGGCAGTGACAAAAGTAGAATGAGGAGTCAGATTTTCTTAATTTGGCAAACTCTGATAGGTCTACCATGCAACAGAAGTCTAGAGGTAGGCCACCATATTCAATGATAAAATAAAAATTGAGTATGGGAAACAACCCACAAGCAAATCTATTTCCAGGCTGTGTAACTGTTGTATTTGTTCATTAAAGTAATTGAGCACCTCTACACTCTCAAATTTGGCCTCAAATCTGACCAGAAGCAGAAAATAGCATTAAAAACAATACTCCCTGTTCTTGTTGTTTCCAAAACCAGACCCCCCAACAGGAAGCAATGTTCTCCAGCGGTTCAGCTTCATGGAAACCAAAGCAGATCTCAGGCCTTTTGAGGTTTACCCTTCTCTTGTATTCATGCTGGCATCTGTCCTGTAACAGATTTCTTGCTGATATAGAACAGCTCGTTCTAACCTAACTAAGCTATAAAGTAACAAAGACTGCTGTTTGGAAGGTTGAAAAGGCTTGTGTAAAAAAAGTTTGTTGGGTTTTTTTCCTCAAAAGTTTGGTGGGCAAAATACTGAAAATAATCCAGCATTGCCTTTCGATATGGAAAATTATGAAAGAGGAAACAGGAGTGAAAAAAAAGGTCTGTGTTATAAAGTGGATGTCCTTAAGCTTTAGGACAAGGTAGGCTCAAAGCATAGCAGCTTCTTCCTCCCGGTCCCACGTCCCACCACTATTCAGTGACAGTCTGCAAATGCTCAGTGCCTGCCATGTGAGCACTCCTCGTGCTACTCTCCCTTTCTGCAATACCCTTCCGAGTAGATGCTACCTTCCTTTGCATGTTAAACTTTGATCTGCTAACTAGCGGGAGGTGACGATGGAGTTGTCCATCAAAATATCCCAATTGCAAGTGTCAAAAGGACAGCTGCCAAAGAAGTACAAACATTTACAAACACTATTCCATCAAGATACACTGCAGTATTGAAACGCATTTGCATTTTCTTCCTCAAATAAATCTTCCCCTCCATTTTAATACTGCCTGGGATATCATGGAAAGGGAGTGGTAATTTTAAGCTGGGCAATTTGTTCATAGCTTTTGGAAGAGCTTTCCTGATTGTCTAATTTTATATTGCTTGATAGATTGAGCGAGAATTGTTTCAGGTGCACAGAGTCAAAAGAGCAGGTGTAAGTGGTGAGGGACGTATGACTGCAGCTGGAGTGTGGACAGGCCAGATGGCTGTCGAGGAAGGAGGTGGAAACCCGGGGAATTCTAATGACGAGAAGCTCTGAAGAGAGTCCTGGGACGCAGAGAAGCTAAGGTTTCTGGGAGATTTAGCCTCCATGCAGCTAGTGCAGGACATTCTCACACATGCAATTGCATTTTATGGCATGGCATAGCCTTACAATCTGTGGCACATGGATGAAATTAAAGTTGGAACAAAAATGTCAGCTCCAAAGCAGTGCACATATTTTGAAATTGCACTGAGTTAAGTCTGAATGAGGAAGAGTAAAGAACACTGGTTTTACTGATTTCCATAATTTCCAAAATGTCCAGCTTAAATCACACGTTAGCTTTTACTAAAAGTTTGTATTTATAGAAAACAAAACCATACAGAAAAATGTAACATGCCAGAAACTTCGTTCTCCATTTTCTCACACCTTATATTACCATACTGACTTGGTGGTGGTTTGTCATCCTTTTGCACAAATGTAAAGAATTTCCGTGGCATAAGATAAGGGATAGTCAGCATCAGTAGGTAAATAACTTAGTTCTGTGCTATACTTTACAGCAGAGAAATATCAGTTGCATATGGCTTTCTGCAGATTTTGATGATCTTAGGTAGAGTGCAGCAAAGATGATAAGCTCTGACAAGTTATGGCAGTCACATTCCCATCTAGGCTAACTGAGATGGAGATAGGGATTGTGCTCTGTGCAGCACATGCCCCCCGCATCTGACACTTCGTCAGAGACATCCAACCCTTTTTTGCCTATGGCTTTGCTCAACAGACACATTCACAGATCAGCAGTCCAAAGTAAAGGCACGGGATGCATTCACTGGGGTCAGGTGTCTGTTGCACTTCAAGTGTCAAGCACCACGAATGTAGCTTTGGGGCTGTAGTACGCCTAGAACAGATTGGGCTTTGCTGCCAATGCACGGTCCTTCCTCACATGCTCAGGGGCCTTTTTGTGTGGTTACTGCAGGTAAGAGTCAGCTTAGCCACACTCACTGCTTCACTCTCACGTGCTTCAACTTCTGTTGGTAAATAAATACACAAATTCCTCATTTTTTCCTACTTCAGCGCAAATCCCGGAAGCGGAAAAAAACAAAAAGCAGGACTACCAAGTATTAGAGCTTTCCATGGGAAACTGTATGTAGCATTTGGTACCTAACGTGGAAAGCCCAGCAAGGTATGCAATCTGACTGAGTTTCTGGGAATAAGAATGGCACCAAAAAAACCCCGTAAGTGCGGAGGTTGCAAAGTCTAAACCCTGGAATTCCTGTGAGTGGGAAGGTACAACCTAGAGACTTACTTGACTTCATACATACTCATCAAATATTGGAGTCCTAAAATACCTTGTCTCTTAGTGGCCAAGCAGTTAAGATGTTATTGAACTTTAGACTGTAATACTCAAACATACAGTAAGAGGCCATGTTGAATGAGTCTGTTTTTTCATTTTTTCACAGTAGCTGCTTCTGCTTTGTTCTATCATATTAAAGGACAGGGAGACTTTGAGAGCAGCAGAGCTCCCAAAACAGGAGAATGACTTGATTTCAAAGTGAAGAGCAGGTAACTGCCAGTGCAGGAGCCTGCAGGTTAATTGGGTATCCTGACCCAGACAAAACTCAAAAGAGAGAGCAGTTCAGTTCTTTCATTTTGTACATGAAAAATTGCTGTTTGTATTGCACGAAGTTCAGTTTAATCAGCCCTGTGAGCTACTGTCGTATCATGAAGTGGATCACCCCTTCCCAGGAAGGAGGAGAACTATAGTGGAGACCCATGAGAATTAAAAGATGGTAACTTTAAAAAAAAGTGAAGTTAGTTATTTTGAAAGGCACCAGATTAGCAGCACAGGAAATGGCCTCCTTTATTTAATCATACCTAAGTGCTTTGAGATAGATTCTTTTTCCTTTTATCTTGATGAGTAGCACATCTCCACGGTGGGCGCAGCATCTGCTGGGGCAGCTGTGCAAGAGAGATAGGGGTCAAGCCTTAGGTAAATCCAGCCAGGCCTGTCAGCAGCAGGAAGTGGATAAGCACAGCATTGTTCCTCTGCCACCATTTCCCCTATCTACACATCTCGAGGTCAGCCTAGAAAAAAAACTGCAAAGGAAAAAGATGTTTTAGGTGGTGTGCTGTAGCAGATCTGCAGGTGAAGAGCTAAAATAAACTGAGACTTAGTGCTACCTAAACACTTTGAGATGAAGGCTGATGGTCTTCCTTTGGACTAGGCGGTTTCAGAGGACTGTGAAGAACAGATATATGGGATACCATAAACATGGCCTGTGCTGTGCCCTATCCACCTGCTCTCTCCATAGCTGTCTTGTGGACAGTTTGCTAAGACCCGGTGCCTACCTGATATTTGAATCTCATCATCCTTTGGAGGGTACACTCCAGCCATGCCCAGAGATGTGCCTACAGACTTGTAGTCTGAAGGTGTGGTGGGGACTCAAGCTGGCACTCAAAATCACTTGGTAGGATCACCAGGATCTGTGGTCAGAGCCCTTAACTTTGAGCATACTATTGGCAGAGTTAGATAGTACTGGCACACTCCAAGTGAGGTTGTTAGTGGTTGATCCTGTATCAAATACCACTGTTAATTCACAGAGAACAGCTCAGAAGTGGTGCCAGAGTGATGGTCAGAGTGATGTCACCACTGTGACATCTAGACTAAAAGAAACTTAGATGGGTGTAAGACATCTGTGAATTACCTGCATTCTTCAGTCCCTTGGAGCTGAATTCAGGGACAGTGCACATTTCTTGGTTCCACTGTAGTGAAGAAGTTTTCCATTAATAGAGTGTTTTGGGTTTTTTTTTTTTTACAGCTGAGTGAGCATAAGAGAGGAGGGAAAATATTGGGGGATAATAAGAGAGCTGGAGTCCTAGGCATGCTTTAGAAAGTCAGGTATATAGGAACACATTTTTATGCAGAGTAAAAATGTGATGTCAACTCTTTATCTCCCAGGAGTGGTTAGTGGATCTTACCCACACATTTTCTTCAAAACATCTTGCTGATGGATTTGCTTTTAGCAGAAGCTGCACAGCATTTGGAAATGCACCTATATGTTCCTTTCCCCCTTTCCACCTTGCCTTGTCAGTCTTCTTGTGAACTGCCTCCAGCCCCTGTTCCTGGAGCAGGTTAGAACTTGTTGCTCTCACCCCTCTTCTCACCTCTCTTCCCCCAGGAAGCTTGAGGAGCAGTTGTAAGCATGCTGTTGCTTTTGAGGTCTTTATGAGAGTGGATCTCACTTAAGATGCCTATACCCAAGCGTGGATTTTTCAAAACAGCAGCAGCTCTGGGCTGTCTGCTTCGCTGTGTAGCTGGTCAAGGATAAAAAAAGGGTAGGTGTGTTTGTGGCTCTTGCTTAGTTCCCTCACCCTCAATGGCTATTGGTGGCATGAAAACAAAAACTAGAGATTGTCCCATCTGCTGTTTGTACTGAGCTTCAGATTTGTCAATTCTTGACCAAGAGGCAGGAAAATAACAGAAAAAGCAGAGTAGACTGGAGGCAGTCTGTTGGATCAAACAGGATCAAACAATTGTATGCACAAAATCCTGCCATTTGGCCCCCTTATAAACAAGAATATCTTTATAAAATGCCCAGCAGTGGCAGCTACCCATCTAAGAATGCATGGCATTCAGATCATATAAATATGCACATCTCTATGCATCCCATTAGTGGTTGCTAATTCTTTCTCAGCCTATGGGGCTAATGACTAACTCCAGATCAGTAAAATCGTAGTTCCCTGTTGGCCGATTTCCTTTATTACAAGTGCTTCTATTCCTGTGGGTATCAAAATGATTCCAACACCCCATAATTAGATCTCATGTCAGCCTAATATATGTGAATTTGCCTTATGGATTTAGTCTGCAACCTCATTAGCTCTGAGTCAAGTCAGTCTATTCTCAGATAAGACATTGGACAGACAGGAAACTCTTGGTGCCACATCTTGTTGCAGAACTGGCTTGGTGGCTTGAACATAAAAATACACGGGAAAGCTTCTCCTTGATAAGGACTTTAATCACTAACATTTTACCACAGATTTTTTTACCACCTTTGTAGTCTGAGAACTTTGGCCCAGGAACTATGTTATGAAATTACATACAAATTTCTCGGAGGTGGGAGATACAGAAGTGGCCTGAATGGCATTCCGATCTCAAACCTCAGCAGAATGACTCTTCACAGAGTCATAACAGATATATATTAAGAAAGACCATCTCCATGAAGGCTTCACCCTCACATCTGGATGACATCCACCTGGGGATTTCAAATGGTCCTTTATCTCCAGGAGCCTGAAAAAAAATGCAGCACCTTCCTGAGGAGGCAGACCATGAGTAGTAAATAGAGACTTTGCATATGGAGGCAACAGTGGGAAGACTCCAGAACAGACTTGCTCGCCTCCAAGAATAAGAGCTGCTGCTCCAAGGAGGCTCCGGTCCAGGATTGTTACTGGATTGTTTTTCCCCTGCTAAGCCCTGTATTATGCCTTTCCAGTAGCTCCCCTGATTCCCAGGGTAATCTGAAAGATCAAAAAGAGACAAAGACACGATCATTGTCCAGCTCTGCACTGGCCAAGACAGTTTTGGCTGACAGACTTAGTACAGATGGTCATCAGCCTCTGATCCAGCTCCTGGACTGCCTGGACCTGATCTCACAGCCCTGCAGCCAGATACTCTGTCCAGACCCAGAGTCACTGCACCTGAGGACACTGCTGTTGCTTGGCTGAGTTAGCACCAAGAGACACGGATCCCTACATCTGTAGGGATCCTGACACAGTGTAGAAAAACGTCAGAGGAAATGTATTTGTCCAAGTGGAGAAAGTTTTCTTTATAGACAGTCCAAAATTGACTGATTTGACCTTGCTACCAAAGACATTTCTCTGTATTCAAAACAAGCTGCCTTTGTTCATCTTGGTTTGAACTGATTTGCACATGCCACCTGCTTATTTAATTATTCTTGGTCTTTTCTGAGAGCTCTTGCCCAGTGGCCAGAGACAAAACTTTGGCTTTGTATCTGGAATTAATGTTCCCAAGACTCTTAAAGTATCTCTTGGAATATTTCTTATATCACTTGTGTGTTACTTCATTTTGAAGTCCACCTTTCTAGCAGCTATCACCTAAACTACAAGACTGATCTCAACTCTCTCTTCTAAACTTTTTCTCTAAACACTTATCATGTAAACTGTTCCTGAAGCTAGGTTTGATACCAGAAGAAAAGATCCCTGTGAAAAAACGGCAGCGTCACACTGGTGTCAGCTGACTGGTGACATTCATTCTTCCAAGAGTAACTCAACTTTCTTTGTCTGCTTTAGAAATGAACCTAAAGCCAAGGTTTGGCCAGAAAAGTACTGAGTGCCACTCCCAAACATAACTTTTGTGACTTCAGTCCATGTTCTTTGACTGAAGCTGAGGCAGAATCTAGTTATTTTGGTGCTCTGTCCAACATTTTGGTGACTCCTGTGTTATTCTGATATTTTGGTAAAGGTGGTGCACCTTTAGGAGCCTCCTAAGACTGTGTCTGATTACTGCAGTTTGTTTGCTAGGAACACGCTCACAAATCTGGAGTTTCTAGCTTAGCCGTCAACTAAAATGACTGCCTTTTCCTAGTGCCTACAGAAGACCCGTAACAGCTTCTGAGAATTTTATTTCTTTATTTTTACTCAGCTATATTTAAAGAGATCTAAGCCTTATGCTTGAATAGAAACTACACTAAGTTGTAAAACGCTTAGGGATTGTGAATCAGCTCAGCCTCTGTTTGCACTTTTGATGTTTTGATTTCTGTGGAGCCACACCAGAATCAGCCCAGGTTTTGGCCCTGACTAAGTCTTCACTTCTTACGCTGGTGTTTCACAGGAAAAGACCATTTAAATTCCCTCGCTTTGGTTTATGATTGCAGCTTTCTTGCCCTTCAATCTGCAAAATTTGGCTTAGTGCATTGAGAACGATGTCACCAAATAGGAGCCTGAGCTCCAGCTGATCCTTTTGCAAAAATGGTTTCTGCTTTGGTTTAATTTATGGCAGTTGCTGAATAACTAGTTTGGTTTACCAGCTATGCTCTGTCAGCTATTAATAAAGGTGAATTTCATGAAGGGTATGTTTTTCTTTCTGGCAACGGGACTTACTTTGCTCAGTATAAACGAAATCCTTTTGTTCACCAAGAGGATTTCCATTGAATCATGTTCCCGTTGAATGCTAAATATTGGAACGGGCAAAATTTGTAAATGGAATTGTGGATTCCTTTCATTTATTGTGAATGAGCCATTACTCAGCCAGTGCAATTTATCAACACTCCCGAACAGTAGGAGCAGTCGCTTAAGATTGGCCTCATTGAAGTGTTTAAAACAGTATGTGATAGAGCCACCTATACTGCAGCAGTGAAATCTTCCCCACACCCCGATTTCTGAAGTGGGAACCACATCGCATCCGCTGAGCTGAGCTGGGCTGTCGACTGAACTCCAGTTCTTGAATAAAGATGGCAGAATATCACAAAGAGGGAAATGAGGAGGAGGCCTGGGCAATTTTATTGAACGTTATGACATGTAAATGCCAGAATACCAAAGAGCTTGTTACAGCAGAGAAAATCCCCTCTGCTAGCGACTCCATTTGCACTCCAACGCTATTCCGTTGCAGGGCCTATAAAGCAGATTGCTAACAAAAAGGTTATTCAGAGGGTTTCTTTCAATAAACCCAAAGGTAACAAGTATCCACTGAGCAGATGTCATGAGACTGAGCTGCACTCTGGAAAACTGCCGAGATATTTAAAAATAACGCTTTCTTATTAACCTAAGTACAATACTAAAAGTCTTTTAAAATAAAACTTTCCAGATGCCACCTGCATCTGAGATGCTAATAGGATGAATGCCAGTAAGCCCACTAATACTGGAAATGCTCTTAAGGAGCAGCTACAACTGATTGTACTGGCACAAACAAATCAAAAACTAATTTATGTATTCCTGCAGCTGCATCTCCAGCCAAAGCAGAGGCAGGAGTCAGGACCAATTCACAGCTGACTAATGTTGCCTCATTCTTTGCAGATTTCTGGCATTTAAGTGTAATTAAGATTTATTGTTTGCTAACTCGCAGGTCAGAACAAGCACTGCAATATGGATAACTTTTTGTCAACTAGTAAAATGCCTGTTAGGAGGAATCATCAAACCTTCCAAGCAGAACATGACAGAAATAAATAACAGAGTTATTCTCATTTCATCTGACGGTTGTGATCCCAGCAGGATCAGGAAGGGCTGAGTATATAGTATGTAGGTTGGGGAAACGGACTGCACATGGTGGTATAGAGTACAGGTAGCTGAGTTCATGGCAGCATAGGGTATGGTAGGCAGACTGTAAAAGCTGGTTGGTCTCGCTCCAAGCCAGGCTTACCTATCACCACCAGGGCTACGCCCTCGCTTTTCTGGCGCTTGATGCCTTATAGAGGGATGCAGGAGGCAACGCAGGGCTCCCTTCACCTCTGCTAGCATGACCAGGTAAATAGGGAAAGCGATCCACCACAGCTTGCCATCCTAGAAAGGAGATGAGAAAGGGATCAGTTACTACTACGGCTTGGCT
Source organism: Gavia stellata (assembly GCF_030936135.1). Taxonomy (NCBI): domain Eukaryota; kingdom Metazoa; phylum Chordata; class Aves; order Gaviiformes; family Gaviidae; genus Gavia; species Gavia stellata. The sequence goes on along the minus strand of NC_082596.1, from coordinate 41,010,749 downwards.
GCAGAGGTGATAAGGTCATGCAGAAGGACATGAGTTAGACCATCACTGGTCTGTAGCTTGTATCATCATCAGGTTTAGTTCATTCATGGCCACTAAGTTGGCAAAACTATACATTAGCTGATGACTGGGACCTAAACACGGTTGGGGCCAGAATCAGTATCAGGAATAGTGAATATCTTCTTTAGGATTTGCATGGGACTTTGACTAGCACAGATAGCATGAAGTTGAAGCTCAAAGTCTGGCTGACAAGGAACAGCCATCGAACATGCAAAATCACATTCTCATTCTTAGAACAATATTTTATGTTTCTGTATTCCTTACAGCTAAGAATTTCCAAGCACTTTTTTGACATTAATAACTTAATCTTCCTGACACACCTGAGAGTTACCTGTATGCGACTGTCACTGCTTGACAGAGAGGTAAATGCAGGCACAGGAGATACTGGATTAGATTCCTTTTTTTCTGTGCATCTTAAGCAGTTGTTATTATCATCTGTGCAAAGAGGAGACAAATGTTATCACTTTGTTTTTTCAGACTGCCTAATGCCTGGGCTTGGAGGTGTAATGAAGGAGGTTTGGTGCAAGGAATGAAGCTGGTTTGTCTCAGGTATCACAGAAACAATGGAGTAAATCTGCAAGCAAAGCCTCGCTTTCCTTTGCTCCTGCTGCCAAGCCTGATTGCTAGGGCTAGGACTGCCTTGAATCTTTTGTAGTCATTTACATCATTGTCAAGAAACCTCTACCAAATCAGGGTTTCTACACCCCCGTTCTTTTAATCCTACTCATTCTTTCTTTCACCTCAAATCTGTTCATAAGCTGAATCCAAACTGCTGAGGAGGGACACAGGACAGGGATAAGGAAAGCTGTACAGATCCACTTCATTTACCCAGCAGTGCCAGCACTGTAAACAAAACTGGCTGTCATACATCCTGGCACCAAAGGATGGAGCAGGAACATATCTGAATTTAACCACTTTCAGTAACTTCAGCAAATAACGAAAGGCTGACTAATACCAGGAGCCTCTCCCACAGTTCATTTACTGTGTGTGAGCTAGTTCTAAGACACGCTCGACAGACGAGAATGCACATCAAATGTTTTGATCTATGGAAGAACATTTTTCCTAATATTTTTTCAAAGATTTTTTTTCTCAACTTTGTAATGTGACTCTGAAGATGGTCATGCCATATTTTTAAAGGAGACTCTCTGTGTGTGTTTTTTAAGACCTATTTTGAAGGGGGACAGAGGGTTGCATATTTTTTAACTCCAAAACCCAGATGTTCTTCAACAGAGAAAAATAGAATAACATACATTAATAGCTTGGAAAACAATGGCAATATTTAATTAACCTTTAGAAATGGCTAATCTGTGAATCTGCACGTGTCAGCTCATCTTTAGAACAGAGTGGCTGTGTGTGCCTTTGCCAAAATCAACATGCTTGTTCGGTGGATTTCTTCCACTGGGGATTCACATGAAGAACAAAAAAAGGAAAAAAAAGAAAGAAAAAATAAATTTTTTTCAGTTGTTTGACTTGAAGCATTCATGTGATCCAGATGACCTCGTCAGGGTTGATGTAGCCTGGTGTGCCACAGATCCAAGATCTGCATGTTCAAGGCTTGGCTCTTAGCCCTTAGTCATTGGACCAGACAGTCTGCAGGTCTTGCGGGACCATTAAAAGCTTCAGTTTAGCAAGGGGTCCCTTACCTCTTCATCACTGACTTTCTCTCTCTCTCTGTCCCTTTAGCTTGGCTGCCATCAGCGCTTATCTTCAGCAGACCCTCTACCTGCCAACTCCTCTCCTTTTGGAATCCTTTAAGTAGAAATACAGACTGCGGGAGGGAGAAAGGGTCTGTGAATGTTTGGCTCCTTTTGGAGCCCCCCGTTTCCCGTCTGATAGGAGTCCCCCCGCTAAAATGGGATGGGCTATATCCCTCCTCCAGCTGGCTCCCAGGGCTGCAAGGTGCAGGCAGATCGCAGAGTTTCTCAGCATGCAGGAGAGGTATCTGGAGCATAAGGCTCGTGGTGCATATGGGAGGAGTGGCAAGCACACCAGAAGGTGAAGAGATGGCTGGAAGCAACACTAATGCCCCTCCATCTGGAAAGATGAGTGCTGTTTAGTACGTCTGGAAAGCATTATTTCTGCAAATAGCTCAACCTCTTTCAGCTTAGAGGCAGGGATCCCAGCCTGCTGCCAAAGCTTAGATCTCCCTGATGGCAATGTGGTAGGGGAGATGGTGAACAAGTGTACTAATGGCATAAAGCAGGGAAAACCAGCATCCAATACATCAGCTTAAGGTACATCAGGCATCTGCCCTTCTCCCAGAAGGCTGCCTGTGACTTCAAATTGCATTATGACACACTTGTGTTTTATATCACGGGATCAACCCATATGATAAAAGTTTAATTGGGTGGGTGTGAAGGGGAATTTAGAAGTCGCTCAACTGATTGTTCCCGGTGATTTAGCTTCACAAGGGAGATAGGGGAAAGGATCAGCTCTAATCTACTAGTGTCCCTGAATTTTTGTTTGAATTGTAGCCCTGCAAAAATCCAGCTTTACGTGAAGCCCGTCTGAGAACACTGAGAGGTGCTAGTTCATGTTGTTTCAGAACAAATGCCTGACCCAAGGTTGTTCAAAACTTTGATTCAAATTCAGACACCAGAGGGGATCACTCAGCAAACCTCATCAGGCCTTTGGCTTTGTAGCAAGATCAAAATCAGTATGTAGGGCTTTTCTCTAAATATTTTTGCATGGATAGAGACGGAGGTGCAAGTTCCAATAAAATACTTGATTATCTTTTAACTGTATTAAGTCAACAGTCTAAAAATCTATCAGAAATGCACTCCTCATGTGAATTGCAAGCAGGACAATTTCCAAACTCCTTCTCATCAGTGTACAGCCTGTTTTCTAATGATATATATTCATGATCAATGTGGGATGCTGTGCGTGGTAATGAACAAGTTGTAATGCAGCTGATGTGTGAGGGTCTTGTGTGTATTCTCGTGGGTCACTGTTGACCAGCCATCTGATATGTGCCAAGTTTGGATGAGACACGTGGTGTGCAAAGCTCATGAAGGGTTTCTGGAAAACATTGGTTTGGTTTATTTACAGCAGATTTGCACCTTGCAAAATGTTCCCCCCCCTCCCCCCCCTCGAATTCAACAGATGTTCTCATTTGAAAACATAGGTTCAAAATGTATTTTAAAACTCTCTTGGATTGGACTCCAGACCCTGAAATACATTTTTGGAAAAGCAGTCTATTTTCAGACTTGAAAGTAAAGGCACAAACCCCACTTTCTAAGCAGTTCCAGGAGAATTTTGTCACAGTTGTGATGGGTTTGTATATCTTTTCACAGATTTGTGGATGTTTGCCTCAAAAATTTCTTTATGGTGTGTCTTTCCACATCTGTCTTCCGTATTGAATGTCAGCCTGTTCTAAAATATTTGTTGAATTTTATGCGACTTGAAGGACTCCTCATAGCTCGTACGCTTAAGTGTATGGAAGACTTCCCAGGTCAGGGCTGACATTTGTTTCCTTTTTAGAGGCTCCAAAATGAGTTTAAAAATTGGCTGTAGTGATTTAAGATAACTCTGTATGCAAACTCATGCATTCACTGGTAGTGCATCATAGTTTCTAATGGAAGAAATCAAAATGCAAGAAATGAGTTTATAACAATAGCAACAACAAAATCTTTATAAGCCCATTTTCCTTGCTTTAAAAAAAGGACTTTACTTTTTCTTTTGACATTCCCTAGGTGTTTTCCATAGTTTTCACTAACATTGTTTCAAAGCTATTTGCTTGTATATTTTTTTTTCTTAGCAAAGGAGTAAAAATCTCCAGAAGGATTTGGGTGTTTTTCAGGGGTGTTTTGTTTGTTGTTGCTTTGTTTTTGTTTTGTTTTGTTTTGGTTTGGTTTTTTTTACTGTACAAAGTAAAAAGTCTGTGAGCATTCTGGTAAAATATGATAGAAAATTTCCAATAATAAAGAAAAATGACTGATGCATTTTGTGAAGAATTGTTTTTGGATAAAAAGGCTTCTTTTCAAGTGAAAAGGCATGTTGTGCAAAAAATTCAATTAGTTCTAGTTTCAAGATCCCTATGGGCCATATCCTGAATAGTTATTGAGACAAAGATCCCATTGAAGTCACTGGGCATACTTCCTGATTAAAGCCTTCAGGACTAGGTCAACTGGGAGTTTTGCCTGAGTAAGCACTTCAGGATTTGAGTGTAAACACAGCCATTGGGGAATAAATGGGTTAATACAGCAGCCTAATACATTCTCTGCGTTTGTAAGCTCTGCTTTATATAAGGGACGTGGATCCCTCTTCCTCCTGGTGAGGATGGCAGACATTTTATTTTCCATAACCCACTGTGCTGGTGCTCTTTCATTTGTGTCACCAAAGCAGTGTTGCCTGGTCCTAGTCTTTCCCCGTTCCCCTGCATCTCTCCCCTCCGAGACTGAACCCCCCATGTCAGCCTAAAGGCCAAACCACTTTTTTAATACAGTACCGAGGGAGGAATCCCCCTGCCCCCTCCCAGCCAAGCCCATTCCCCCATCCAGGCTGAGTTAGTCATGTCTGACTTCTCCTATTCACATTATGGCTACCCTTGTTGCTTTTTGGGTTTTGTTTTGCTTCCTTACTGTTGTTGTTTTTCAGCCAAAGCTGTCATTTATCATGAGAACAAGAGCAGCCATGTGTTGATTTTTCTGGATTCCTTTTGGACAGTGTCCCAGTGCTAATGAAGGCCCTTCCAAAGTGCTAAAGAGCTGGTGCCAAAATCAGTTACAGTGAAAACAATAGGGGAGTGGTGCACAGACAGCACATCTAGTGTGTGTGTGCGTGCATGCGTGTGTGAGTGGAGGGAGCACTTACAATTGTGATTTCGGTCCCCCTCCCTTAAGGATAATAAATTCGACTGAACTAAGGGGCTCGAATTCACATTTGCTCAGAGTCTGAGGCACGTTAGAAATAAAAGCCAGTGGAAAAATAGATGGTAGATGTTCACACATTATGTCCTGGCAGGTCTGGATAATAACACAAAAATCAATGTTGTACGTAAGCTGCGACAGTGATGATGAAGCTTCTGCAAGAGTTATAGACCTTGAAATTCAGGGCTTTATCTCTGCTTGTGGGTCATTTATCTAAGAACTTTTTTTAAGGGCTCCTGAAAATGCGTTTTGTGGGGTTTTTTAAAAAAAATACACTTTTTAAAAATGGAACTATTCTGCTTCTCAGACTTTTTAATCTGCTACATTCACAATGCATGCTAGGTCTTACAATGCCAAGCAGTGGTTATTGCATGCTGCACTGTTAAGGTGCAGGATGGAAACACACTTTTCCTGGGACCACGAAGGTGAGTGAAACCGAGGCAGAAACATGCAGAAGGTGCTCAAATCTCAGCAAACTCCCTACAGAGCTGCCGTCCAAATCTGATTAGAGACTAAATACGGGCAGTCAAACAGCACGGGTGCTGGGACTTTGAGAATTTTCGCCTCGTAGGAAGCGCACAGTCACTGCGTTTTCCTGTTATTATTCATCTTGGAGGATTTATGCATTTTATGAATCAAAATACTCGGCAATTTCGCAGCCCAGCCAGCGCTTGCCCCCACCCCAGTTTCCAGCCTTGTGCTCCACCTACCGGCTACCGGCCCCGCGCAGCCGCCACGGTGCTGCCGCCTCGGGTTCTGCCCGGCCGAATGGGTTTGGGGCTCGGGGACCGAGGGGGGAAACCTTTTCCCCCCCTCTCCGGGGGGTGCCGCTGCCGCTGGCCCCGGGGGCGCCGCCGCCGCCGCCGCTCCGCGGGCGCTGAGCGCCTCCCCCGGCCCGGCCCCGCCGCCGCGCCCCGGCCGCGGAGGGCTCCGCCAAGCACATGGCAGCCAAAAACATTCACAGGGGAGCGTGTACATACACACATACACATATATATGTGTGTGTATTTATACGCCTTGCGCCTGACAGGGATCCAGCCGCTTCTGTTGTGTTTCTGCAGCGCCCGTTTTTCTTTATTAGACCCCAAATGATTTAATCAGAATGATGTTTACCCAACATAGCCGGGAAGCAATACTTTCATTACCAGACGCCAATCTTTCTTGTGTGCATTTCAGTTGTGAGCAAGCCAGTTAGTGTTTAGAGGCAGATGCTGGTGACTTGGAAAGGTCTTTCTGTGGTAGTACCCACTAACGCTGCTGTTTCTTTTGAGTTTTGTTCCAAAATATATAAATATATAGGATTTCGATAGAATAATCTCTATAGTTTGGACAAATCTGGTGAGTGAGTGAATCTACAGATCAGTTTAATTTACCTCTGCCAAATATATATATATATGCTTCAGTAAATAAAAAATAACCTCTGACTAATTTACAATGTTTAGTTTTAGATTCCCATTTAACATACAGTGTTACTGTAACTATGTACTTGTTTTTCATGTTTCTTGTCTTCATAGACATCACCTTCTGCAAGATTTGGTAGACTCCACAGATTCTTAGGCCAGAAGGGCCATTGTGCACTTCTGGTCTGACCTCCTGCATAGCACCGGGCATACAATTTCACACTGTGATTTCTTCATCTACACAAGAAATTTGCGGCTGAGCTAAGTCGTAGCTTATAGAAAGATGGTCAAAATGTACACGGCCCTGTGTAGCACTCCTAACTACCTACCTGGACTTCAAATTTCCCTCGATATGGCACTCAATTAGGAGTTTCCATCCATGCTCCCCCCACCCATATCAGAAGAGTTCTTTATCCCCCCCTTGATTCTGTGTGATAGCACTAAGCTATTTTAGATGGAACATAGACGCACATAGATGTTTCAGGAGACTTCTACTTTATCAGCTATCTCCTCTTCTTTCACCCTCTTAGTCAAGCATTTCAACAGAGCAACAGATGGTCCTGGCGGGCCATTTGCTGTGATTGGAATTGTAGTGTCCCAAAAAAGGGCCGCTTTCTTATAGCTAAAAGTGAGTCTAAGTTTCCTTACCCAGGAAGAATTTAAAATGATGCCTCGATTTGCCTTGCTACAGAAGAAAACATGTTTCACAACAGTTGAAGGGTGAAATCTGCAAACTTTAAAAATCACCTCTCACCATATGGACTATCATACCCTTATAACCAGAGAGAATGGAGATTTTGAAGATACAGCATAGAAAAGTTCTCATTTTTTTCTTTGTACCTTAGGATCCTAAAGCTGGGATGACTGAAATAGTAATTTATTTAAAGGTAACCTCTCTTCTCATTATTTATTGATATCATTGGCACATTTAAACATTTGTAGGGACTAGTTTTAATTGTGTACTCTATTGATGCACCTTAGGAGCACAGGCATTGCATGAGCCAAAAGTTTTGTCTTAATACAAAAAACGATTAGAATAAAAATGCTCTCTAAAAGATTTGGTTTTAATTCACATTCTGGGCATTCATAAGTCTCAGGGAAATGAGAGTCAGGCAGCTTGATCCTTCATGGTACTGGTTTTGTATTTTTTTGCCAGCTGACCAGTTAAAGTGGATTCTGGGGCATGGGCATCTTCCTAGGGGACACTTAGGCCAGATGAGGTCCGTGACTTGGATGCACAGCAATGTTTTGAGCTTGATGCATGGGTGACATTCAGGACTATCAAGGCTCCTTGTACAGCACATGAGGTCTTCTGCTGAGTTTGTTCTATTCCTGTTTTATGTAAAACAGCTTTCAAATTCCTGGTAAAAGAGATGGTAATAGGGATCTTCTTTCCTCCGCTCTACTGCCCTCATGGCTAGGTATTCAGGGCTCTTTCTGTTGGTATGGAAGATGATAGAAATTTGGACCCTGCATGGATGTACAGGACTCTGAATCCCGTCTGTAGCTTTGAGTCCTCAGCTGGGGCTGAGAAGAGATTTTATTCAGCACTTTTTTAGGTGCCTCAGGTCTCTCCTTATGTCCAGTTTTATGGCCTACAGACTTGAACTGATTCAGCCTCTTGACTCTGGGGTTTGACTTTGTGCCACAGCCTGTTCACGTCTGTCTTGTACGAGATGTACGAGTTCACAGGCCGAGCAAAGGGATGATTCAAGCCTGTGATCTGAACCCTTAGACCAGGACTTAAGTGTAAAGAGTGACATTGTGTGATGTCAGGTTCTGAGAGGGCAACAAATTTTTCTCTCCCTTTACAAGGAAGAAGACAAGAGAAGGAGGTTTCTGTTTTCTCCCAGGTTAGAACATTAAAAATAGCTTAATAGCACCTCTTTAATTCCTAAGCAGATTTTATGCAGAGCTCAGCATAGCCAGGTCCATGCATAAGGTAAAATAAACTGGTGGCAGGAAGGGAAGTTACTGAGGGACATACATTGATTTAGCCAGACAGGAAAAGCATATGTGCTAATTAAATCTGGATTATGGAGGTAAACCCTGTAGTTTTGAACTACGTTCACAAGCTGAACCCATACATTAAAACTTTACTCTTTTATGTCCTATCATCTTGGGGAATTCCTAACCCAGATTAGATGACAGACTCCCTTATCTAATGCAGAAGAATTAGATGCCTGAGAATAGGAAATACAGAAAGCAGCATGCTGAATGGGAAGCTGTAGGGGTGAATCTATGGAAAATGCCGGTAGGTCTTGCCTGTGCTTAACCTGGAATTTTTCTGATTTCCCCATGTGTTCCATCTGCAGAGATGATCACTGTTTTACAGCATGAAGCTTCAGCCTGGTCCAGATTTAGGGCAGAGGGGTCTGTGAACTCCATTTAGGGGTCTTTGGAGAATCCTGCAAAGCTAGGTGTGCTTAAGGCTATGACTAACTTTGGTGGTGCCCATCTTTTACATAATTTCCTACCATGAAGGCACGGCAAGAAAGTTCTCATCAGCTTTATGAGGACTGAACTCAGGCTTAGAAGGGCATAAGAAACAGTAGACCATGGGGTACCTGGTGTGACAGCACGTTCCAGTTTTCTGTTTTTTTCTTTCAAAGTTGAGTTATCGCACACTGTATGCAACACTGGTAGGAACACAAACCACAAAGTGGTTATAGCACTCAACTGGGTTGGATGGTCAGGCTCAGAAGCTAGAGGCTAATGGGTCATATGTTATGTGGAGACTGGTAACAAGTGAAGAACTACAGGGGTCTGTACTGGGACTTGTCTTGTTTAACGTCTTTATCGATGAGCTGGAGGAGATGACAGAGTGCACTTGTCACATTTGCAAGTGACACCAAAATGGGGAGCAGGGGAGGGAATAGGGACCCACTGATATGCTCGAGGGCAGAGTCACCATTCAAAGGGACCTAGACAGAGTGGCGGAGCGTGCCAACAGGAGCTTTACGAAATGCCACAAGGACAAATGCCAAGTCCTGCACCTGGGATCACCTTGCAGTGATACAGGCTGGGGACACTCCAGCTGGGGAGCAGCTCTGCTGGGAAGGACCTGGGGGCCATGGCAGATGGCAAGCTGAACATGAGCCTGCAGTGTGCTCCAGCAGCAAAGAACACCAACAGCATCCTGGGTGGTATTAACATCAGCATGGCCAGTACAGGCAGGGGAGTGATTATCCCTCTTTGTTCAGCACCCCTTAGGTGGCACCTGGAGTACCACATCCAGTTTCAGACCCCCCAGTACAAGAAAGACCTCAATCAAATGGAACGAGGGACTGAGGGATCTGGGGTTGCTTCAGAGGAACGTAACTACCGTGCACCAACTCTGGATGTAGAGAGCAAAGCCCCATCTTTCCTAGCAGCACACCAGTACCTCTGAGGACATTATTGAGAAGACACAGCCAGGCTCTTCACAGAGGGGCATGTCAGGAGGGTGAGAGATGGTGGGCAGATGTTGAGGTAAGAGAGGTTCAGATGGGTATAAGAAAAACCTTTTCCCCCATGAGGACAGTCAAGCTGTGGAACAGGTCTCCCAGAGGCTGTGCAATCTCCATCTTTGGAGGTTTTCAAAACCAGATTGGACAAGGCCCTGGCCAACCTATTCTGATCTTATAGCTGAGCTGAGCTTGAACCAGAGACTTCCTGAGGTCCATTTCAACCTGGCTTAACCTCTGGTCCTGTGAATACACAACTGGGGTTTCTTTCTGGAAAAATAACATCTATCTGGATGCAAGGAGAAAAATCCTGCCGTTCCTATGCTGTAGGCTTGAGATAGACTCTTCTCTGTCTTGTAACAGCCTGGTAGTTAGGGCTTTTTCTTGGGAGGTGGGTTTAATGCCTCTCAGGCTGAAAAGAGCCTAAACCCCAGTCTATTAATCCCTGAGTGATATCAATACTCAGCAAAGGAGAGATGGCAGCCATGTTGCTTTGTTGTAATATAGTTACATATAATATAGCTGTAACATGTTTATGACAGGCCCATCCTTGTACACCATGATCCTAAATAGCTACTGACGGTGCTCACATGGGGAGCGGCCACCTCTCGCTACCCAGAACTCATGGCCACAGGTCCTCTCTGGGATTAATGCCTGCCCTTTTCTCTCAAAAACTGAAACTGCTGCCTCACTTGCACCTTGGATGTCATGGAACAGTCATTCAGCCTAAAGGAATGCCAGAGTGATTATGCAGCAGCTAATCAGGACATAGCTCCGGCTCCCACCTGAATGCAAGTGAAATGCAAAGTGTAACATCTTCGACAGGACTGGCTGCAGTGGTGAGGTGTCGTAACTTAGGGCTTTGGCTGGGGAAATGGGAGGCAAGAATGTAATTCTGCAAAACAGGGTGAAAAAATATTTATGCTTTTCTGAATGACAATTAGGGTACTAAACATGAAGCCTAGAGATGGCAAGGAACTGTGCCCTTTTCTTTTCTACGTTTGCTGCACAAAGCCCTCTTGTGATCGTGCTCTGGGCCCTGCAGACCTTAGGGAGCCGGGACAGGGGGCTTTCCTGTGGCTGTGCAGCCCTCTTGGAAGAAAGGAGGGTACCTTAGGTGACTTGTCCCTAAGTGAATTAGGGTGGAAACTTGTAAATGCGAAGGCCACGTAGGTAGTGGACTTCTGTGCTGTTAGGTCATTGTATCCTCTGAGTGAATCTGGGCTCATGCTCTTTTTTATTCAAAACAATTCATCAGTAAAGTCAAATTGCTGAAAGTCAATACGCTGGAATACATGGATGTAGCTACCTCATTTCCCTTCTTTCAGTGCCCGTATATGCGCTGCTTGAGTGATATGGGAGAGATTAAACATTTTTCCAGGCAAGAGATCTGTAGAACAAAGAAGGTTGATGGGGAGGGAAAGAGAGCAATATAATTTATAAAAAGCTCTTAGAAGCAACAGCCTTAGCTTTCTACTATCGTGGAGTATGGCTGAAAATAGCAGGTAATGGGACCGGTGTCCCTTTAAGAATTCTTGAGGTTACTAATGGATATAGGTCATGGTGACAGCCTTAAATAAACCTTCAGTAATAAACAAATCATTCTGAGTTTTCATAAGATTACCATCACTCTAAGGCTGCTCCAGTAGGGCTAAGAATGCGTGAAGGAAATGAGCATGATAGATCATATACATCATACTGTCACACCCCAAGAAAAGGACAAAAAAAATCTTTCAAGGCGGCTCACACTGTATTCCTGATAAAAGCTGCTAAGAATGTGCATTAATATTAATCCTCTATTTTGCAATAAGCTATTCACTGCCTATACACAAAATGCAACATTGCATCAGAGGAAAATGAAAACAAAACTTAGGAAAAAAATCTCAGCAGGCATAAGTATCCTGTTCCCAGGATTTGGAAATTGAAAGTACCAAGAGGGCTACAAGGAATAATCATGTATCCAAAATCATTGTAAGAATAATATGGAAGTCTATACATAACAGAAATTCCATATCTCATTGTTTCCTGCAGTACATTCCTTACTTATTGCAGCTTTACTTTGGTTTTAGTTACTTACATTTAATTTAAATAGAGTTCATAGTTCTTACCTGTTCTAAAAGTGCTTCCATTTTGATAGCTTTAGTGCTTTCTTATGGTGAAGGACGAGGTGCATTTAAACAGAAATATTGCTTGTTCTTATTCGATGCTTCTGTATATCTTACCACAATCAATGTTTGTACTTGGTGTTCTTACTACGGCACTGAGAAAACTGAACTGGAGTTCAGCTGAATCGAGATGTGATTAAAATAAGAATTCCTTCTTTAGTAATAAAGCCTTCTCTAAATTGAGTGTCACTTCATTATTTACATAAGTTGCGTTCTGGAGTACAAATGTCTCATGGATTGTTTTTAAACCTTTGATACCTCCTTATAAATTCCTCCACTCCAAAAAGGAACATGAGACTGAAAAGAGATTTTTGGTGTACGGTGGATAAGTAATAGGATTCATTGATGAAGAAAAAAATAAGTTGAGATATCTTTATGGATAACAACCTGCCAATGATTGTAAATACAAGGTGACATCTTTAAAGATAAGGACATTCACGAATCGATTAGACAAATCAGTTAAGCAAGGCCATGCAGATATATAGCTGTATTGGGACTAAAATATCCTACTGCATGGAACACATAGATGATTGCAAATATTGTAGTGTCTTCTTCCTTGTGTCCATAAATAATAATAATCATAATAAACGTGCTCCTGCTGACAGCCTAAGCATCCCAGTAATGTGAATTGATTGTTAGCATTTCGCTTTAGAGATAGATTAATTAAAGCTGAATCATAAGGCAATCCTTAGAAAAGTACTGTACATATGACATCTAAATTAATACCAAATGAATTCATCACAAGCAGGGTAATTACAATGAATATCTAATGAATTAATAATGATAGATCATTTATGATTCATGCATATATATACACACATATATACACACACACACTCTCACATGCACAGAGGATAGCAAGTTTGCTGCTGCCACATGGAAGAGTGAGAGCTGTGATTTTTAGCTTTGTATGACAGTTCCTACTGGTTTTCAGTGAGCTTAGCACTGTATTATGGCTACTGCTGGGCAAAACAGAGGCAGAGAAACTAGCTGAAATAACATCCAGATATGGGTAGTGAGTTACTGTCATAAAGCTGTGATCCTTCCTTCCTGTATAACAAAAGATACTGGCATAGAAGCAGGGACATAATTTTCATGCAGTTTCAAAGTCACTCTGGATGGACTTTGGATACTTTTTTGAAGGTATGCAGGTGGGATGTGGAAGCTGGGTACCTAAATGGTACTTGTGCCCTAGCAGTAGAGGTCTGCTGTGACTGGTTGGCTGTGCCAGGAGCCTCCTTTCAGTATCAATAGCCCTGAGTTCTTCTGTCATCCATTCATCAGCCTCTACAGGTTATCACTACTTAGAGTGGGGAGGTTTTCAGTTTTAGAAATGCTAACAGGTAGTGCAAATAGGCATGAACAAAGACCTGAAAGTGTTGGGCTCATCCCTATCCTCCAGGTCACAGATACTTTACTTTTCCACCATTTAAATTTCTTTTCCCTCTGTCATCTGACCCACCCCTCATCTCCTCAGTCTTTTAAAATCTAATCTAGACTTTTCCTTTCTCAGTAACTTATATCTACCTTTGACTTCAAACTTTGTGAAAGTGCCTCCTACTGCCACCACTTGACTTCCATTGAATCTCCCATCCTTTACTCTGCTATGGGGCTGAAATAAGGCACCTTCATCCACTAACAAGGTGTTTGTCAGGGCCAACATGACCTTTTCCGGCTGCTGCCAAGGTTTCATCTTCTCCAGCCTGTCTGTGACTACCGAGTTACCAATGATAACTCAAATAATCAATTTCTTATTGATTATTCTCTCCTCAGACATCTTTGACCATGCTTCCCCCCTTCTCAGCTTTCTCTTTATGATCAGTCCTTCAGTGATTCTTTGTTATTTTGTCTCTGTCTTTAGCCTGTTCTCATTTTCATTATCTGGTAATCCCTTGGCAGCCCACTCCCCTGTCCATGCTGGTAGCTGACATGGCCATCACCTTGTCCTTGACCCACTGCTTGGCCTTTCTGTCTCTAGTCTTCTTCCATGGCTCTGACATTGCTATGACGTCCTCATCAACTCAAACTTAGCTTTATATCAACAGGATTCTACTTTTATCTTTTACTTTCCTTCCTTCTCCACTACCAGTACGAATTCCCCGGGCTCCTTGGCAAATTGACATGACTGGACTCTCACCAGATGGTCATGATAGTGTCCAGACTCTGGAGGCTGTAAGTCCTTATCTTGCTGGGACTGAGAACAGGCTAAACCCCTGTTCCTAGTTTTAAGCATCTACTCTGCATTTCAGCAGCAAACCTCATGCCTGGCACCAGGAGGGATTCCTCAGTCTAATAGTCTAGCTCTGGAACTGGTAACTTCTCTGGTACCTTCTCTGCCCAATTCTTCTCAGCAGTTGTTATGTCTCCTTGTATCCCACTGAAGGAATATCAGTCTTCATCTGGTTCACATTTTTTTTCTTCAAGGGCACATGATTGATGCAGGTAAAAAAAAAAAAAATCTCTGCGTATGCATACACACACACACAGAGTTTGCTTAGGAGTCTAAAACTTGACTGATCTTTTCTAAATAATATAAGCAGCATGTGAATCTAGGTAAGGTTAATAAAGCCATAAAGCCCCCATGCATTTCCATGACCTCGATTTCCTCCTCATTCTGGATGCAGTGTTTGCGCTCCATTCAGAGCCATTTAAAAACATCTAAAATATTTTCTCTGCAACACTGAATTGTCTTATAAACCAAAAGTTTCATTCGGTTCACTTTAGTACAGCTGATCTTGTCAATAAAGAGGGTCTTCCTATTACAAAAGCATATATTTTTGTTCCCTTCTCTTACTTTAAACCCTCTCTCGCTGCCATCTCAGTGAGCGTCTTCTGTGTGTGTATGTTCCAATACCCAATTCCTTTGTTTTTTGAAGAGCCGCTGGCTCTTCTTTCCTTTCCACTTCTCCTGCAGCCTAGCTGGAGTAAAGTGCTTCTCCTTGCTTCTGCTGACCCCCTTGGCATTGTCTGTTTAGAGTAGGGACATCAAGATCTCTGTTACAGCTAGTCTGGGAAAGACATACTTATGGCCTTGTAAGTGAATACACGGTGGCATTCAATGATACAATAGTTTTCACAGGAACGATTTCATCATATTGAACACAACTGTGAATTTACACTTGCAATCTTTGACCCATTTTTAATCTCCTCTTTCTCTTACTCCCCTTCCATCTATCTACTTGGCTGACGCTGAGCAGAAAAGACAGTGAGGTAACTTAATGCTTTCTCCTCCTTTCCAGCTTTCATGTGACATCTTTGCATAGTTGTGCAGCCTGGGAGCCCCTCGTCCCTCAAATCAGTACTCCTTATTCAGCTTCAAGCTGGGCAAAAATGTGTTTACCATCTGGCAAATTATCTTCTTGGCCTACCACACCCACAAAGAAAACGGGAAGGGAGCTCAAAAGGTCATCGGGCCTATCGCTTGCCCCGGGGCAGGATCAGCCACATCTACAACATTCCCAACAGATGTTTATCTAACTTGTTCTTAAAATCTTCAAATGTGGAGATTTTCCAAGCTCCTCATGCAGTGCTCAATTCTCCTTGCAAATTCTTAATGATCCTCCGTGTCCTGAGCTCTTCAATTACAACCTCTCACATTCCCCTATTAAATTCAACCTGCTTATCTGCTCCTTCAAAGGCTCTGCACAGCTCTGGCTCCATCTGTCCCTGGTTCTTTATGAGAGTGTCTTCACAGGGTGTCTGGGTGCCTCTGCCCTCTTACTGATTAGCTCTTTAAGCCGCATATCTCTCTGCACTTACATTCTGCACCCACCCATCTCCCTATCTCCATCTGTCTGGCGTCCCTTGGCCCAAAAATCGTTTCATCAGGCTTTCATTTTCACTTTCAGGAACTTTCCCCTTAAACTCTTTTCTCTTGTGAAGAAGCAGACTCAAGTCCACTCAAAAATGTGCTTTTTAAAGCGAACACCCCCATCCCTCCCAGCCCAGAAGCTACCATTCAGTCTGCCACCCTGTGCACCCGGCCAAGTGTAGGGTTTTGTTTGCCTTCATTAGCCTGTAAACTCATTTTGGGTGGGGCTGTTTTCTGCCCTTTGTTCTCCGCTGTGTTGAATGTGCTGACAACGCTGAACTCTCGATAATTAATAGCACAAACAAAGCTTAGAAAGGGATGGATCAAAGGAAGGAGAAAGGGAAGACGGAGGGAATATGAGGTTTTGTTTAAAGCAGCAAGGAAGCTTCAGGATAAATGTATCCTGTTGGGAAGTGTTGAACACCTGTTAGGAAGAGGTTATGGATAAGATTGTTGAACAATCTGAATGAAGGTGGTCTCTGCATCTCCCTAAAATGCTCAGAAAAAAATCCATTCAGTGTAACAGGTCGACACTTGGCATAAATTAATTTGAAACGAGGGAGACAACCAGTAAATGAAGGAAACTTGGAAAGCAGGGAAGAGGCAAATAGAAGGCAGGGAAAGCACCGCTGACCCTTTACCAGTGTGCTGGTTTTGGCTGGGGTAGAGTTAATTTTCTTCATAGTAGCTAGTACGGGGCTGAGTTTTGGATTTGTGCTGGAAACAGTGTTGATAAAGCAGGGACGTTTTAGTTACCGCTGAGCAGTGCTCACCCAGAGTCAAGGCCTTTTCTGCTTCTCACACCACCCCATCAGTGAGTAGGTTGGGGGTGCACAAGAAGTTGGGAGGGGAGACGGCTGGGACAGCTGACCCCAACTGACCAAAGGGATATTCCATACCATATGACATCATGCTCAGCATATAAAGCTGGGGGAAGAAGAAGGAAGGGGGGGACATTTGGAGAGATGGCGTTTGTCTTCCCAAGTAACCATTACACGTGAGGGAGCCCTGCTTTCCTGGAGATGGCTGAACACCTGCCTGCCGATGGGAAGTGGTGAATGAATTCCTTGTTTTGCTTTGCTTGCCTGTGCGGCTTTTGCTTTACCTATTAAACTGTCTTTATCTCAACCCACGAGTTTTTTCACTTTTACTCTTCCGATTCTCTCCCCCATCCCACCTGGGGGGAGTGAGCGAGCGACTGTGTGGGGCTTAGTTGCCGGCTGGGACTAAACCACGACAACCAGCAGGGTTTACCTTGGTCTGGACATTCAAGCTCACTTGAATGTGTCCACTCTGCTATACTTCTCTGGAGTTATAACCAGTTTAGTGATGGCCACACTGTCACAGCACTAAGACTTCTGAAAAGCTGAAGCAGACCTTTGAAGTGTTTCATGCTGTAGTCTTAACAGTGACCGCCTGCTCCTCTGTGTGGAACTGCTGAGCAAACGCAGGCAGTGCTGACCCTACAGGCAGGAAACCTCATCCCATCACTCTGCCTTCAGCAGACCCAAGGTGGTATGAGACGGGAGAGATGGAAGCTGGTGCAAGGCTGGGAATGGAAAGATAGCATGGGACATGGTATAGAGCTTTCTGGTGGTGTTCAGAGGGTGATCTCACACACTGGTGAGCAGATCACACGGACCACCTGGGGACCTCCGACTGCAGCCATGAGGGTTTCAGAGTCATTATGCACCAACCACTGATGGCGGAGCAGGAGTACAAGGACAAAACGTCTCAAAAAGACCTGTCCTACAGATCTGGGAGCGCCAGGACCTCCAAGGAACTGTGCAAGGAGTTTGCTTTCCTTCTTCAGAGCTAGGACACTTCAGACATGACACTCTTAGGAAGTCCCGAGGCTTCATCGTCTGTCAGCAATTTACGCCGCAGTGCTGCAAATCTACTGCTGGCTGGACTGTCATTGGCAAACCAGATGTCAGTGCCGTGGTGATAGAAGAACATGAACTCTATTACTGCTGCTTTTCCCACCAAAATCATGGTTACTACTGAAGAAATAAAACACCCAAATTGTGCTGGGAACATCAGTGGCAGAAATATGTTCATTGTCTGCCTCTCTGTGTGTGAATTGAAACTTAAGAAAATTCTACTTGGCCATTATCCAGTCTTTGCACAACCACCGACATCAATGTGGGATGTGCCAATTGGTTACAGAAAGCAGGGTGGCAAGGTCTTCTGGAGTTAACCTGTCTAGTCATGAAGAACAGCGTTAATCTCACGGTAAGACAAATATCAATGGAGCGTCTGCCTTCCTGCTATTCAAGAGCCCCATGCAACCATATTTTATGTTGGCTCCTGAAGGTGGACCTGGATGAAAGAGCGCCTGGGAAAAAGTGGCTCCACTCACCTCAGTGTCCAGGGAGTATGCACCTGGCTGACTGCGGGCAGGAGGTGCTGCCCGCACACCTAACTTCCACCCTGGTGTCGCTGATGTTATTTGTAGTATTAGGGTGTGCAATGCACAGCATGACACATGGATCAAGAAGGGATGGGGGGCTTCCACCAGGAATAGGAGGATTTAGATGGTTCACAGGTCTGATACAGGCAATCAGAGAGTGCACCTGTCATCACAGAAGCTGTGTCAGGAAAGCAAGGGGCTTTGTAAGGGAAAAAGCAATTTGGGGAAGTGCTGCAGTACACATATCAATCTGTCTATTTGCTATTATTATTATGAGAATTTATTAAAAGTTTTAGTTTAAACTTCCTGCCTCTTTATTTTTCTGAAGAATCACACAATCAGTAGATTGTGTAACCGGGTGGGTTGTACAAACACAGACGTCCCTGCCATTGCGATACAATGAGCGCAAATGTTAATATAAGCAAAAGGTTCAATTGGCAAGGACAAGTGGCAGACAATGCCGGAGAGGTCAGTGCCAGTGGCTGCTGAATCCCCCCGGATTTGGCACCTGTGAGAGCACAATACAGGGATGAGCAAGGGCTGCCTGGCCACGCTCGCTTCCCTCCCAGGAGTTCACTGACCCTCCAGTCCAGCCAAAAGCCTCCAGTCCTCACTTTGGCTACAGCAGGTGATAAAAGCAGCCCAGAACCGAAGGAACCCTAGCTCTTGAGAAGATTATTTGGAAGGTGTTTTTCCGATAGGATCTGCCTGTTGTGGTTAACTAAAATTGCATTTCAGATACTGATTTTGTTATACTGGTCAGAATTTTCTTCTCAGTATTTTCTAGGAAAAAACCCTTAATTTTCTTTGTGTGAAAATATTTTGCTTTGAAATTAGCTTCAATTTGATAGCTAAAAATGTATTAAGGGGTGATTTTTAACTTCAAATGATTCACATGACTCAAAATGGGTTACTTCCGAAAAGTTTTGTTTTGCTAGAAAGAATGACAAATGGTTTAAAATAATAACGTGCACCCCTCCAGTCAGAACTTAAAGTCTGTTAACAAGATTTTACTTACACTTGTGCTGCCAAGTGGATATGTTAGTACTAATGTTAATGCGAAGCCTAGGTTTAATTTATATCACCGTTTGAGTAACCAAGTGCATATTCAGGGCACAGATTCATCTACGTAAAAGACTTTTGTGCCTAGATAAGAAGAGTTTAAAGACAATCTGGCTCACAGGCTAACTGAAGAGCTGATGTGTTCCCAAAAGGCTGGGGAGGGGGAAGTGCACAGCAGAGAGGAATTGGAAGAGAGAGGGAGGGAGGGAGAGGGAGGATGTGTGCATTAGGGAAATTGCCAATAGGGTGGTTGGAAAAAGATTAATTACAGCAGCAGCAGCATAGCAAAGACAAAAGAACTGACTATGCCTGGTGGCCATACAAGGTGGATTCATGAAAAGGAATGAGATCAAATATCAAGTTCTTCTTTAAAACACTGTAATGGCAATCTGTAGTACTCAGCTGACATCAGTGGTATTGCTCCAGGTTTACACCACTTTCAGTGAGAGGAATCTACCTCTGATTCTCTGACTGGTACCTAATATGTTGCACTCTTTCAGTCAGATACCCAGGTGGGTCTGAGGTGCTTCTTTGGAAAATGGTGGAATTCTCCCAGTCCATACCAGCTGAGGATCAACTTCTGAAAAGGATGAGATTGTTCTAGTGACATTTGGCTATGTATTTAATTTCATCCTATTGAAAGATGGATTCCTCCCCAGTTCTAGTGAATTATTTTTGTGGCTTTGTCCATACCTGCTAAACACTCCCCTGTAGGTTCCCAGGCATGTGTTCCTGGAGAACGTCCATGGAAATGTTGAGGGCCTGGTGTAATCATCAGAACACCAAGTACCCCGATCAGTGAGCCACATTCCAAGTGGGTTTCATGAAGTTAAATGAAAAAAGAGCTCAGAGTTCAAAGGATGGCTGCTCTTCTAATTAATGGTATCTGTGATGTTGCACTGCACCTTCAAATTACGTGTATGCCTAGAGTTCACCAGAGCATCCATCCTTCCTTCACACAGCTGATTAATGATTGTTTTGCACATGCATTTGAAGCTTGAGGAATTTCATTTCCTGATGATAATTTTCTTTATCTCTGCCGTCAGTGAGGGAGTGTCTCTTTGTCCAGGGCAGAACCTGGCAAGAGAGGAGGCAGGGCTGTGGGTGGCTGCTTACACCATCCACGCACTTTAGAGAAGTCCTGAGGGACACCCTACCTGGTACTGCAGCAGTCTGTGAAACCGGCTTTCAGCAAGGCCCAGTGCTCCCACCTGGGAAGACGTTGGGACAAAGGGAGGAGGAAGGATGGAGGCAGGGAGGAAAGGGACTACAAAGATGGTGGCATTGGCTCTGGGTTTCCACACAGTGAAGGAGTTTAGGATCGTTGTGCTGCCATCTCGGGTCAATTGCTAACTGTAGGGCAGTCACAGCATGCTCCAAGCACCCACATCTCTGCATTTATAGTTTGAACTTTCGGAAAGGGACCAGATATTTAAGCATGGGGACATTTCCCTGAATGCCACCCCACCTTCAGAAACCAAGTCTTCAGGCTGCATCTTCTGAAGAGTGTATACAATGTTTTCACACCACTCAGTTCTCCCCAGGGCTTAAGATTTCTGTAGTTTTCATGCCTCTGTGCAAGTCTGAATTTTATCTGCAAGCACATAACTCCGCTTGAAGTCCACCAGAGGCCAAACCCTGCTCTCACACAGCCTCAGGCATGTCCATGGGCATCTGCAGGAGTTCAGAGTGAGGATCCAGTTCTGCCCAAAGGGGCTGATGAAAAGTCAGAGACTGAAAGATGAGGTCTTTTCTCTTTTATTCCTTAGGACACAAAGAGTTATTTATTTAAAAGACTGGCTTAGCGTTATTGTAATTAGTTTCACAATGGGTGCCTGGACGTTCCAGCCCGGACCAGGGACCTCTTGTTCTAGGCACTAATCTTGCCACTGTGACCTTTGGTTCATTTAATACCTGGGTGTATCTGCCTGACGCTCTTTTTTTTTTTTCTTTTTATAAGATAAATTTACATTTCAGAGTCCATTCACATGTGCTAACCTAGTTATGAGCCAGTTTCACTCTTCATGAACTTCCTGCCTACAGGCATTTTTTGTAAATTGCTGTAATATGATAACTGGAAATCCTTTTTACTATCTCAAAACAGGAAATAAACATCCTGTTGTGAGAAGAGAATTAGAATTATGCATGATGCTTCTTTTGTAATTTACTCTATCTTGGTAACATATATTATGTAGGAGAGACTTCTAGGGCATTACAGCAAAGATGGCCAGACATAAATCCACCTTGAGGAGAGAGTTTGCTGAATCCCTGTTGAGTAGCACTTAGATTGTTCTTGTTCAGGTTGAGTGTTGGAAATCTTTTGCTTTTGAGACTGACGAGGGTTTAGTGAGATTAGAAAATATTTAGAAATTCAACAGATCTTCTGGGTCTGCATTTTGTTGATTTTCAGATGAAGGCTAAAATATTGAGGTATGTATTCTGCTTCTCATCCTTATATTCCCCGGTCAATATAATAAAGTTCCTCTTCTCAGTCTTCCTAAATCTGCAATTGTTTTTGTCTGTTGGAATTATTGATATATAATATCTTTTCCTCAAGAGAATCTTTTCCCTTTGCTTTTCACTTAATTTAGGGTTTTTTTTCTTTCATTTTAATTGCATATATTAACACAAGATATTGCTTGAGGTCTTATGAAGATGTTCTTATTTTAGGTGTCAATAGGAATTTTAAAGAATTGCTTCTCATTTTACACATCTTACATGTCAAGTCAGTGACGAATTTCATTTAAAAAAGGAAAAAGCCATCCAGATTACTGTAATTTCTGAAAAGTGTCTTGATGATGATTCGTGACAGGGGAATCTTACGATATCTCTAAGTTACATAACATCGGAGAAATTACACTAACGTCAATGTTTGGATTTCTACAGTCATTACTGAGAAATCTTTGGACCAAAACATTAGGACAGATAATCTTCTTATGATATTCCTTTCTGAGTGATGCTACACAATTATTTATGAATTTGGAGTTCTTTGCTATACTAATCATAATATTATGAAAGAAATAATTCCAGTTTGGCATACATTTATAAACACTGTTGAAATGTTTAAGTGCTTGCAACAGCTGCAGGACTGGTTTTTTGGACCTTTTCTTTCTATGCATGTGTCATAGTTTTTTGTTTTGGGTAGTTTAATAGAAGCAGCTTCCAGAAGAATGAGAAATAAGTGCAAGACTGCACTTACACAAGGTAATATTTGAACCTGGAGAAGGGATTATTGGTCTGACTTTATTCAGATGCTGCTGGTCAGACTGGATTAGAACTGTTTTAACCTGGGTTTTTTGAGCCTTAGTAGAGTCCTTCAGCTGAACGCTGAGGTTTCTCTTAAAATAGACTCTTCTCCTTTCTCCCCCCACCCCCAGTCTAAGAATACAGTTTAAGTCTTTTACCCAGGCATGTTTTCTGAGAAGTGGCTGGTGGTTAAAGGATAGGTCTGTGAGTCAGATATATGGGGTTCTAATCCGCTGTCTGCTTTTGAGTCATTCAGCTTTGTCTATCCTGGTGGGTGCAGGCAATCACACCTCTCCTTCACCCACACACCAAGCTGGCCACATGTGGGCCAGCAATGGAGCAGCTGCATTTTTATGGTGCTAAACACAAACAACTATATCCTCTTAGCATGGCTTATTACAAACTTGTAACCAGAGCTGTGATTACACAAGCCACACGCTGAAACGTTCATCTCTCCAAAACCTGCAAGACATCCCACGTACCTTGGGGAGCAGGAGCTCTGGGAGCGCTTCATAGGAAGGAGGTAGTGATGACTTATGTCTCCACTCTGTTACCAAAGGGAATGGTTCTGGGCATTCAACTGGTTCCTAAGGCAACTGAGCAATATTGACTTTATCATCCTTTGATGATTTGCTTATTGGCACAGCTGGGAACTCAGATTACGCGGAAGTCCCCATGGCTGTAGGGTCTTGCTGCTGATCATGAGTGCAAAACACACTTGAACTGATCAAGAACCACAGCTGGGCCACTTTGTGATTATTACCTTGGACTTGTGCCTGCAGAGCTCCTGGATTGGAGCTGGTTCCTGTCCATCAGAAGACAAGCAAAGCAGATGTACAACTGTCAGCACCTGTAGGCCCCTCAGCTCTGAAATCAGGCAAGCTACCAACCTCTTCCTTCCAGTGCTGGCTTGTAAAAGAGGTTTCTTACACATTAGGAAGCTGTGATTCCTAGTCTTTATTTGCTTAATATGCCCTTTAACATATTCTTAATTCATTTTCAGAAATGACTGCATCTGCAACGTGCTGGCATCTTTAAAAGTGTTTAAAGAAGAAATGTCTCTGCCTTGAAGAGTTTCCTGATAAGGCCCCAGTTCTGCATCTTGATGCAAGTGGGCATGTCCTAACGCCTCTCTGGAATGTCAGACTTGTTCTTCCTTGCATATGTTTGTAATCTTAAACAACAAAGTATTGTCAGCAGAAGTCTGTTTTGCTCTTTGTGTAAGTGTATAGATGAACACTCCCTTTGAGTTCAGTGGGGTTGAGGTTTCATTTGTATAGTTATGAACCTCCAAGGAGTTTCTGCAGCTTAGTGTGCATAATGCCACTCTAGAAGTGTCAGTGAGTTTTAATATTTTATTGACTTATTAAATGGCGCTTCCCTGCTTCGGATTTATTAGTTGCAGCTATTTACACAGTGACCATTTTAGTCTCTGCAATCAGCTTGCTCTGGGACTAGCTTTTGCAGTGTGGAGGGTGGTGAGATCATCCATGGTTTGGAAATCCCTGTAGCTTCTGCGTACATCTGGATAGGCCAAGGGTGGAGCTTTCTCTCTTACACTGAACTTCTCTGAATTAGTGCTGTTTCATTTTCACTTTTGCACCCTTTTTGCAGTTGTTGGAACCTTGTCATCTTCAGCTCTCACACCCCTTGCTAGTGGGATGTACTCTCATACATTCCACCTCAGCTTTTGTCACTTTAATGCTGGGAAAGACCTGACATCCTCCGTCATCACTATAGGTACTAGCAGGAGAAAGTGCTGGTTTCTTTCCACGGAAGTGTAGAGCAATCCCAGTCATTCAGTGAGCTGATTATGCAAAGAATCAGTCTTATTTCTTGAAGACAGTTCGTGCTACATCTCAGTGATGTGAATGAGTGCAGCAATGTTGACTTGAAGGGAGCAATACGGTTTGACTCCATCTTAGTGTCTTGTCCATATACGTTGTATGTAAAGGCTATTAAAATACTTACATAGTAATGACATTAAGGGATCTACACAAAAAGTCCAACACAGAATTTGTTAACTTCCCCTAGAAAGCCCCCTTTTTCTCCCAGCTCACAACTAATTTTAATGCTCATTTTGTCTCAAATACTGGATTGAGAAAACAAATGTCATTTCTTCTTTTCGTGGGAGGTGCTTAAAAAAAGGCATGTCTACTTAAGCATCACTGCTCACTATTGCATGAGATCAAAGCTGCTCATCTGCATGGCACATGTCCTGCATTGTAGGAAGTTGTTGGAGGTTCGTTGCTCACTTAGTAGAAGAGTCCTGAGATTTTGCAAGAGGAGGGTGTGAGTCTCGGTGGAAACAAAAAGAGGAGTTACTGCTGTCGGTTCCAGAAGATTATTACATAAGTCAGCAGTATGCGTCTGAAGTTTTAGGAAGAACCAAGTTTCACTTCATTTCTTCCTGTAACATCAGAAAATTCTTCAACAGCGTTTATCAGCTGAAGTTTTGGATCACAGGCTAAATACTGATTGATTCACTTAACAAAACGATTGTTAATTCTAGGAATGCAGGGAAATGCAGATTTAGATACAATGGACTTGTATCTGAGGCCACGTTTCAAAGGGCTTTAGATGAAGAAAGGCATAGACAGGTCCCTAATCCTATTTTCAGTTTAATGGACACAAACACATGTATGTTGGCTTCCAAAGGGTCAATTTCATAAAGCAGAGAACTGCTATGAGTCCGTAAACCAGGGGAATAAGTGTGTAAACAGCAAAACGAGAAAGGGAGCATATAGCAAGCACCAGAAGTTCAAGGCAAAAATAGTAGAAAATTCAGTAGGGAAGAAAAACGATGTGAAATGCATAAACAGAACAAAAGGAAGTTTTACAGGATTTCAGGTATAAAGCCTATCCTACATGTGGTATTAATCCATGTATTAGGTGGTAGAATTCTCAATAATAGTGCAGAAAAGGCAGAAGTGTTCAATCAATACTTCTGTTCAGTATTTCGGGAAAAGTCAGATGATTCAGGACGAAATGATGATGAAATGCTTTCCATTCTAGCAGTAACTAAGCGAATGTGTTAAACAGCAGATACTAAAGTTAGATACATTAAAATTAGCGGGTCTGGATAATTTGCATCCAAGATTTTAAGATCGATAGTCAAGGAGCACTACAGACCATTAATTTTGATTTTTAACAAGCCATGGAGCATTGGGGATGTTCCAGAGGACTACAAGAAAGCTAATGTTGTGCCAATATTTAAAAAAGGTAAATGCAATGACCCGAATAATTATAGGCCTGTCAGCTTGCCTTCGATCCCGGGCAAAATAATGGAATGGCTGATAGGGTGCTTGAGTAATAAGGAATTAAAAGAAGGCAATAGAATTAATGACAATCATCAGGATGGTTCTTGTCAAACTAACTTGATATCATTTTAAATCAGATTTCAAATGGGGTGATTTAATTTACAGTTTTGATGCAATAGATTTAGCCTTCTGTAAGACATTTGTGTGGCTTGACATTTTGATTATTCAAATAGAGGCCAGCTCGGCAAACAGTGGTTAAAGAGAGAAGTTAGGAGGAGTTTAGGCATCTGAATCTAAAATGGCAATCCTGAAAGCTCAGCTCAGTGGCTGACCAGAACTGCCTTAATCTCCTTGGTTTTCAGCTGGAGAAGTTTCCAAGGCAACTGAGGTTCTGCTTTTGTGCACTCCCAGAAGACACCTCAATCCTGACAGGGTTGAGCGGTTCAGTATCAATGTCATAACTATACATTTGTCTGCCTGTTTCCCGTACAGAGCTTGGTCCAAGGAGCATGCTTGTGGCACACTCGAAGGATCAGTCTGTGCACAAAATGCAAAAGCAGATGCAGCCTTCCTATAACACATGACCACAGGAAAAGGTCTTTTATTCAGCTACTTAGTGGTTAGAGCACTCGCTTGCCCAGGTTAGAAAAACTAAATATTAAATTCTTTCCTCTCTTGAAAATATTTCAAATCCACTTATCTCACTGAATCTCACCAATTATTGGTGTATGGTAATGGTGGAGAGAGGAGGGACTGAATACACATTAACAGAAGCAACAATCCTGGCTGAAGTTGACTTACAATCACAATTACTCTCATCATGAAGTGCAATGAATCTTGAGTATAAATTCTGTAAAGAAAAGCTATGTCAAGAAGAAAAGTGGAGAACATCATGTGACTGCTTCAGAATTACGCTACAGGTGCAAATAAGGATAATAAGTTTATTCAGGGTCCATAGTCAACATAGACCCCTTCAGAGGCCATTTTGTCCTATCCCAAGACAGGTATCCAAGATTTTTGAGATGAATTCCTGTATTCAGGTTCTTCCGTCACCCAACAGCTAGGTTAGACTACATGCATAGCTAAATTTAGGAAGAAGAAGTCCCACCGTAAATACGTACACATCGATCAGAAAGGGCTCTAGAGTTCAGCAAGGATAACAGCCAGTGGTGGAAGCATCATTCTAGTAGTGGGAAAAGAGTCTAGACAGAGTCAAGCAAGGAATAAAGCACCGGCTTTTATCAATGAAGGTCACCGATCAGTTGTTTACCAAAAGTTACATTGGATTTGGGGATTTTTTCTTTTTTACATTCTATATATATATATATTTCTCCTAAAATCTATTCTTTTGTCTATCACAGCTGCTGAAACAGGAATTAATTCTGGGAGCTCCCAGGACCTGTCTTGTATAAGGGGTCATGACCAGATGATCACTGTGGTTCCCTCTGGTCTTAAAAGATCCAGCAAAAAGCGCTGAGGACAAACAATCTGAAAACCCAAGCACATGCAGTAAGAAGCTTTCCCTGCCCAGGAAAGCAGATAATCTAAATAGACAAGACAGACTGGGGTGAGAAAAAGGATGTGTTATCTCTGTTTCACAGATGGGAAACAGAGGCATGAGAGATTAAGTGATTTACACAAGGTTTGTGTCAGAGCCAGGAATGGGAGCCAGATCTCCTGAGTTCTGTGTCACTACCTTAACAACAAGACCATCTTTTCTCTCTCTTACCATAGCCTTGAGAGGGAAAGGCCTGTACTGTCTCATACATAAAATTGCGCCATTGCTTACAGAATAATCTGATAAAATGCTATACATGTAGCATACATCTGGTGTTCTGATTTCTCCTCTTCTGTCAGACTGACTCCTCTTTCCTTCCTTCATCTTTCCTTTTATCCTCCCTTTCCTTTGTTTTCACTGTCTCTTGCAAAGGACATCGGTGTCAATTATACTAGGAGAAAGCACCACTGTCTCAGAAACAGCATATTCAGACCATCTAACCTTTCAATGTACAATCAGAAATGTAGCAGGCATACCTGGGCACATATCTTCTAAGGCTGGGTTTGCAAATATAAAGAGAAGAAAAATTAGAAAAAGGCATTTGAGATTTGTCCGGGTTTTTATGACCAAATCTGAGTACATTTTCAAGGGAGTCAGGAATGACCTCAACAGGGTCTGCTTAGCTGAGTTGGCTAGGTTCAGTTATGTCTAAATCCTTAAATATTTCCCCTCTGTATCTTCTCATTTCACACATGGTCTGGCCTCCCTTTTCTAAGCCCTTTTGGGTAAAAACATTCCATTTTTGATACTGATAGCAGGATCCTGAGACGGGAGAGTACCTTGGACAAAACCTGTAAATACCCAGCCTGTTTCTATGGCAGTCTGAGAGTGCCCGTTGCCCTCCCGGTCTATGAAATTCTTGGAATAAGGTCTTCTTCCAGTGCCTCAAAATCTTGCAAGTTTGCAAGGCGCAGAAAGAAGAACGTATAATAATGTTGTTCATATGCAGAACAGAAGAATATCTGAGAGGGTCTCAAAACACTTTCAGTGTGGCTATGGATAGAGGAGGGTCAGCCATGGTTGGCTAGGGGAGGACAGTTTGCCCAAGGCCCTGTGTTTTGAGAGGTTAGAGAGGGCCTTGGCTAATTGCCTAATGATACACAAGAGGTCATAACCTCCACCTTTGCCCCGGGCCCCCTGGAGCTGCTGCTATTGCTTGGCCCTGCACGGCGGCATGGGGGACAATGGCCAGCCAACAATGGTGCTCAGCATTTTATTTTGGGCAGGCAAGCAAAGGCCGTGCATGGCAGCTGAAATTCACATCGAGCAGGATGCAAATAGCGGGGCAGAGCCTTACGTGCACGTACGTCAAAGGTGACCCCGCTGATGATAGATGTAGCTTCGGGCTCAGCTGAGTCATAGGAAGTTCTGGTCAAAGCTCAGAGAACCTGAACCTCTTTCCAGCTAGATGCGTGCTGGGAATAGGTTCCCAGAATCAGGTTATCCTCCTATTAAGGGAGACATAAAGAATAGTGCTGCAAGGATTACAATGCCTTTTTATGGAAAGATCAATGGCACGTTCTCAGCTAGAATGCTGTTTTTAGGTAAGGGTAGTTCCACCTCATAAAAGATTATATGGCTGACATATTTTTAAGTCCAGAGAAGAGTAACAAAACCTGTGATGAAGAGGTATGGAAACACTTTGAGATAAAGATATGGACGATTGGGTAGTGGAAGGTGGCAAGTAAGAGATGTCACTGCAGTATATAAAATAATGGATGGTACTGAGGGGTCATGTGGTCACTCCTGTGTACCCTCTCTTGTAATAAATATCAGAGAGACACTCAGAAATAAAAGCAACAGGTTTAAATCTAAAACAGCAAATGCTTTTTTAACACAGTGTCTCTTCTGTGGCCTTGAGAAAATACTGAGGTAAAGAGCTTGGCAGGATTAACAAATGTTAGACATTGCAATTGATACCGCCTACATCTACAGTTAAACTATCCAGGGTAAAATTTAATCTATTAACTCATATTTTAATGTAATATTATTTTAATAACTCAAATCTCTGCTCCAGGGCTTGTGACAATGAGTACATCCCACTCGCAGTGAAACTGGACTGCTGGGCACGTTTTTGGATGGGCATTTGTCCTTTGCAGGAGGGGTTCTTCTGCATGTGTTCCTGGTGAGCGGGAGAGGCAGGATTTCAGGTTAGCTGGACCTCTGATCTGATCCGCTTTGGCACCTGATGCTGGCTGGGGCTGCTGAGAGGCGGCTGGCCGGGCTCCCCTGCCGGTGGCCGGGGCTGAGCTCCCAGAGCCCTTCCTGGGGCTGGCCCCGCTGCTATCGCTGCCTGCCGAACTTGGACTCGCAAAACGCGGGCTCAGCTTGGCAGCGGCGAGCGCGGCGTGTTCAGGCAGCTTTGAGGTTTCACCCAAGTCACCCGCCCTGCCCTGGAAGACACCACCTGTGCTAAATTCACCCTAGGCAGGAAATGGAAGAACAAATCAGCCCTAATTCAATTAAAAAAAAAAAAAAATCCTTAAAACAAACTGCGCATAGTCTTCTCTGCACGCCATCTGCATGGGAGCAGGGGGGATGTGCTTGATTCATACTGTGATTCGAATGGAAGTGAGAGTAAATTGAAGGCTGATATATATCAGTGCTGAGGGCAGGATTTAGACAAGTGAACAGTTGTTCCTACAACAAAACCAGATAATGTTGTCAAGTTTGTTCCCTAACCAAGGATTCAATCAAACGATCACCAGACTCGAGCTAAATCTCCACAACCTTTATTGCTTCCTGTACACTCACTTAAATCTTGCCTAACCCCTTCCTGTCCCAGCACTGGTTTCCTTCTTCCTCCCGAGGGTGGTATTAGCGTCTGCCCACTAAACCATGTCAGCAGGTGAAATTTATAGATGGGCTACAGCAAGCTATTTATCATCATTTTTGTAATTTCCGTCCCCACTCCCCATTAAATTCAATAACCTTCTGAGCACTTTAAACATGAAATCCATTGCTGTACCCAAAAGATTGTTTCTTCTTCTAGCATGTGAATGTGGCAATTCACTGTCCCATGGCACTGCTGCAGGCACTTAAAGGTATTTTGAGGTTGTTTTTTTTTTAAGAGAAAAAACCAATGCACACACGAATTAGGACTTTTACAGGCTTCGCAAATAGGTCATTCCCCTTAATGACTCTCTTTATTAAGCAAAGTAGCCACAGTCATGAGGAGAAATAGTAATGAGCATTTCCTCTCAGCATTTGGAGACCACGGAGAGCTTGTGCCATCCATGACCAAGCATGGATTGCCAGGAAGTGACACCCATGCTACAGGGCTTCCTTGTGCTTGGCCTGTCCGTCCTCATGTCTTCCACATGCATTTTGCTATTTGTCTCTTCTTTCTAGCAAGCAGCAGACACAGATGTTTTAGAAAAGATTTCTTAGGAAGGGAAGTAAATGTATGTTCAGAAAGGAGTTGCCTCATGCTCTCATAAGCAAAGCACAATTGACTGTGCAGAGGGTACATTTTCCCTGCTCCCAAGCTCGCCAGAGCCCTGCATGGAGAAGGGAGCAGGAGCACCGCTGCTGGGGGCTGCTCCACGGGGCTGCTGGCATGGCTGCCCTTGAGCTGCTGGGCAAAGTCACACCTGGGAGACCGACAGCTTGGGAAGTCCACTCCCTCCAGATAGATAGCTCCATTTCCTGCTCTGACTCTGCTGCTCTCTTCTGGAGGGGATAATACGAGCTGACACCTGGGGTGTGACAGGAAGGTTAATGCATTTTTGTATATAAGCTATTACTCATGAATAAATAAATTTGGACACCCCCCCCCCCCCAACCATCTGAGAATAATAGAAGGAATTTATTGGAGAATTATGTGGGAGGTACACTTAGCTCACCAGGTGGCAACAATAATTTTTCTCTATTTTTTACTTTTTAGTGTTAGCTTCTCACTGGCAGAGAGAGAGAGAAATGGGAAATATCCCAGGTGTTACATACAGAAGAGGGGCATTTTCAGAGAGAGTTTACTTTTGCTTCATTGACAAGGTAGAGTAGAGGAAAGAGCCCCAGGGACTGTGCAAGAGATAAATACGTTGGGTGAGTCTTACTTCAAAGACACCTTCAGACAAACATTATTTCAGCTGAGGAGTCTGAGAGTGAAAAGCATACATGTGTTGATATAAATACATGACAGGGTGTGCCCTTAAACATGAAGCAATGCTGGTGTGTTGGTTCGCAGGCATCAGAAGAACCAAACAACAGTGCTCCGCTTCTTCGGCATAGCCCAATTTGTATCTTTGGATACTATTTTCCTTTGATAAATCCAGGGTGGCTTGAACTTTCAGTGCCAGTTTATGTCCTCTGTCCCAGAGCATGCCCTGTGTTACTGAAGATAGCGGAGCTTTCAGTTTAAGCGGGACCTATTCTGCCTGCTCACCCCATTGGCACACAGGGTGCTGGAGATGGTACGGGAGTGCACACACGCTCACTGACTGTCTTCAGAGCACCAAGGGAGGGAGACTGCAAGGAAGTTAGACAAACTTGTCCAAGGAGCCAGCTGTCTACTGTCCTCTAAACATGGAAGTTAAAAGATTACAACAAACAAACTATTCTGGGCTTTAAACCTGACTCAACTTTTGATTCATTTCCTTCTTTGCTTCAGTTACTTCCAAACCTCTGTTTTCTTAAAGTCAAACGGTGCGGCAGTGCACAGGAACTGTAAAATTTATCCCCTTAGTAACTGCTTAAATCTCATCTCTAATCCTCTAAACTCCTTGGTTCAGAGTAGTTTAAATTGTAGTAAATATCTTTGAGGTGGATTATACTGCTTAATTGCTACTAAGGGAATAATAATATTATGTGTATGTGCATACATAATATAATATACATAGAGAGATACAGACAGAGACAGAAAATCTTCCTGGCAAAGAAGATATTAAATAATAGTTTAAACACTCAGGATTTGGGAAAGCCTGTTAAAGGGATTAGGAACTAAATCCAAAACTGGACAAGGGGTAAAGGCAATAATTTCCACAGACAACAATAGTAGCAACACACTATTTCCTCTCTTTCTGTACATATGTTTTCTTTATACATGGCCTATACCACTAAATGAGAGAACATGATCTTTTCTATTAAGTTAACCTCAATTATGTAAAAGATACTTATGTTTGAGGAAGCATAGCTACTACTCTCACAAGAAGATAGTGGCAGAATGTCCATCAGTAGCATTTCTTACTTTGGGAGGAAATAGTTTCTCATCATCCGAACATCAGAGCTGTCCTAAGTAAAAGAACTGAAAAAACCTGCATAAATAAATAGCTAAATATAACTACATGTGAGTAGTCCCACTGAGTTGCTTGTGACCAATGCACGTGTGCAGATGCCTGGACAACTGGGGCCAAAGGCTTTGTCCTGGAAATGTGCAGTCAGATATAAACCTTCTAAAGAAAGTATCTGTGATAGTAACTGTTCCTGAGAGTGGGAGAAAAGGAATAAATTAAGAAGATTTTAATTTTTAAAACATTCATAAGAAGAAATATTATGATTGGTATTCCCCAAAACTTCGTTTCCATGAACGTGTATGTCATTGTAAATGTCTGAACTTCATCTTTGCTCTTCTTCTGCTCTGTCCTGCTCACAAAATGCTGCAAATTAATTCTTCTGGAAGCAGCCCTAGTTGCCTATGTTAACCCCAGACATGAGCTGGGATCTACCAGAGTTTAAGGAATGAGTTCCAGAAAATAAATCCAAAGTATTGTAAGGGATTTTAAAAGAAGTTTACTGAAAAGGTTAATTACTGAATAAAATAGCTGAAGCAAAACACCTAGTGAATGAAAAAAGTAAATATTATGGACTTATAGACTTAATAGAAAGAAAGTAATCCTGATACTGAGTGTTTCAAAATGGTAAGAAAATGCAATAGCGGTCAGCTAGTTCTTGCCCAAACTTCATTCACTATATAGAAGCAAGGGGCTCATTGCACCTCTAAGTTTGAACGTGAGCATGAGCATGGATTCAGTTCAGAGAAACCGTGGCTCGGGGCACTGCCTGTCTTTTATCAGCTGAAATAAAGCTACTTTATTACAAATACAGTAGTTGGGTGTACTTAAATTATTGCCCTCTTTCTAGGCACACTAGATGTGCTTTTTAGCCTAGTGTTTACACTCTGTGATTAAACCAGTTTGATCTTGTTCTGTGGTAAGCAGAAGAAGAATCTCCTCTCTGGAAGGTAAAATACACATTCTTCTTACCACGCGTTGCCCATTCTTTGGTTCATCTTCACTTGATACCTGTTTTGGCTAAATGTCTTAATTTATAACACATCATGTGGAAAGGTCTAAGGAACATTAACATTACTGAATCCTCTTTAGCATTCTTGGCATACGTGTCCTATTTATTCTTTAGGCTCAAGGTACTCTTTCTTTCCAGTGTTTGTACAGTACCTTGGAGAATGGCACTGGTCCATGATTTGTTCTCCTCGGATCTGGCCAAAGATCCATACCTATGTGTAGCGAAGCCAGCATAGCCACACGTGGAGCCACGTCTGGTCATGAGTGTGCTAAGGCCAGGGTCAGATGTGGTCTTGTGTGATCTGTGAACGCAGCAGAGTGTCCTATGCCATAATTCAGCAAAGTATGCTTAAACACATCTGGGAAGTACTTCAGCAGCTTGCTAAATAGGGATCTACATGTACTTGAGACTAGGTCCAATAAAGGATGTGGTGACTGACAAGTAAGGGGAGGCAGTTGCCCATCCCCTAGATGAAGTCCAGGCCAGGCTCTTGGCTTCAGTGTCTAGGTTGTCCCTGTAAATTGTCCCTGCGCAAGAGCTTTACACTCTCTTGCAAGGCAAGGGAGGAGGCAAGGCTTACAGTACAGGAACTGGACCTGTTTCCCTGTCACGTAATTGCGCTTCTTATTGATAAGATGCAAATGGTTTGAATGCTTCGTACTTTTTATGGGAAGAGGATTTTTTTTCCCTGGTTTCTGCCCACTTCCAGCCTTGGCTGTGCATGAGGCATTTGAAGGAAGAGACATCTAGTTTAGCTCTTTCATCATTACAATCTGCCCTGTTGATCCCTTCCCACTGCTGTGTTTGCTAATTTCCTGACATACATAAAGTGTGTTCCTTTTTTTGTAAAAAAAGTTAGCAGTTCTTCCCATTCCAGAGACGGGGAAACTGAGGCTCAGGATTGGGAACTGGCCAAGAGTTGGTCAGCAGAACCGGAAGACAAGTCCGGTAGTCACTATGTGCCATCTTCTGGCCTACTGTTGATTTTGGCAGACACTGAAACAATGTCCCGGGTTTAGTCACCTACAATTGCTAGCAGCTTTTCAGTTGCTGGCAAGCAGGCTGGGTCCTCAGCAGAGCTGCTGACGGCAATCCATGATTCTTCCATTTTCTTTTTTTGGGGTCATTTTTGCTCATTAGGCCTTTTCATCTCCTTTCCATGGACAGCATGATTTCAGAGGTGGTCTGCTTCCTCTACCTGTGTAATCAGAAGTGAAGGCTGCGATCATGCTTATTTACAAGGGAAAGGGGTAGGAAGGAGGAAGAAAGAACAAGAACGTTATCCAAGATTCCCATCTTTGGGAAGACGGGATGAATTTAGGGGGGATGAATTTATCAACTGGATGCTTTTTGCATCATAGTGGGAAAATGAGATGAAAAGGGAGAGAAACAAAACAGAACAAACCAATAACAACCATGCCAGTAGCAGTCATGGACATACTGCAGCGGCTTTCAGGCACGTCAGGAGGACTCATATAAGATCTAGGAAAAAATCACAACAGTTTCCAGCCTTTCCTGTCTCCTAAAGAAAACACAAGTAAAGAATCTCCTCAAAGAGCATAACTGAACCTAAGGCAAGCATAGATCAGAATATTGCCCCCAAAGAAAATGGCTGACTCCTTTGTTAAGAGGTTGTATATTAAAAACAGGGATCTGTGGTATGCTCGAAAAAAGGAGTAACTTCTGTGAGGCTGCTTGAAGAGCCCATCCTTGTGTTGGGAGAGATCTGGCTGTGTAGAAAGCAAGTGCACACCAATTCTCAGCCACAGAGTAGATGGAGTGCTGCTCCAGCTTGCGTTTTTGGGGTGGAAGGAGGGAAAAAAAGGAGAATCACTGATGTTTGTGCAAGAAGACAAGTAAAAAGGGAAGAAATAATCTCCAGAGGAAGATACCAGGTAGAAAAAAAAAATGAACAGAAAATCACCTGCACATGAGGCCAGGTGCAATAACTGTGGTGAGAAAGCACACAGCCAAAGCGGAAAAGCTGGCCCATGAAGAGTCAGAGGAGGCATTGCTCTGGGTTGCTTCTGTAGCTAGCACTGCTGAAAGGTTATCAAGATATTTTTGAAGGACTGGGATATCTTCCAGGCATATTTCACCTTGAAATAGAGACAGTGATTCAGCCAGGATGGCACCTGTGTAACCACTGCACCAAGGGCAAAGGAGAAGAAGCAGCCAACACACTGAATGGAGAGGGATGGCGTCAGTGCTGCACTTGCCGCATTCCCGGTGTGGTGCGTGGCCTGGGAGCCAACCTACACACGGGCAAACGCATCATTCGCATAAGCCTGAGCGACCTCATCAAAGTCCGACAAACTGCTCATTACCAGGTGCCTGCAACGAAAGACGTTACCTGACTTGGCAGAAGCAAAAATAGCCTTAGTGCTTGGTGCCAAAGATAAATATTGGCGAATGCTATTGGATAAAGAAAGCAACCACCTCTCTACGTCTTGGACACCAGCAGGTAGCTGCAGATGGTGGAATATGCTGTTTTGGATCAATCTGCAGTGGAAGAATACTTCTGCTGCCAACAAGATGCGCTAACAGGACTCACAGGGATCAGAGGTGTGGATGATGGCATTCTGCAGTAGAGCTGCAGAGACACCAAAATGGAAACAGCCATGGATCACAATCTCATTTGTTTGCTATGAAGTGCCAAGAAAATAAAGCCATAGTTAAATACCAATAATTGTCCTTTCCACAATAATAATAACATTGCAGCAGACTGTAGCATCAGACCCAGGACACTCAGAGCATGTCGACATTCAGTGCGGGTGCGGGAGCTGTGAAGTGCCGGCTAAACATGCCAGTCGGGGCTGGTGAGCCGTTGTGG
Source organism: Gavia stellata (assembly GCF_030936135.1). Classification (NCBI taxonomy): domain Eukaryota; kingdom Metazoa; phylum Chordata; class Aves; order Gaviiformes; family Gaviidae; genus Gavia; species Gavia stellata. Next base: position 40,974,390 of record NC_082596.1, on the reverse strand, counting down.
GGCTTGGGGGAATAGGAAGCGATGCTATGGGGCGGTGAGCATGCGCTGTATTCCCATGGGTCTGGAGGGACTTTCCGCAGCAGCTCTCCTAAACTGCCCCATTCTGGTATGGGTTAGACAGAGAACACACTGGGTGCCACCAAAATTAAATAACAGCTCATCTCGGCAGCTGTGTGGTTTCAAATCCAAAATCCCCATTTACTTTCAGGGAGGTTTTTTAATTTTACCTGGAAGTGAGAGTGCAGTCATACCAGGCCTTTGGTCACACTGCCTCTTCCCCCATCACAGGCAGGCAGCTGGGAAAGCTATTAAAATTCCCAGCTGTGGCTTTAAGAAGGTTCAAGAAGCAAACAAAACACACAGCAAGTCAGCCTTGAACTCTGAAGGAACTCTGTCTCTAATATCAGCCCCTGTAACACTCAATGTCAAGATGCATCTCTATAGCATTGCCAATGGCTAGCAGTAGTGGGTGGAAGACAGAAGAAGAAAGAAAAGATGTGCAGGAAGGATGTAGCCTATCACATAAAAGATCTTCCCCATTGGTGTTCGGAGATGCAGTTACACATAAAACTGTTTCCTCGAGACATGTGAGGCACGAGAAGGCAAGCTGCACTGATCAGGCTGCGAATTCCCGGTTTGGGGAAGATGGTGGTGAATGGGCTTCTCTGTCACTGATGCCAAAAATTTGTCAAGTTTTACAAATAGACAGATTGGATGCAGCGCTATGTGCACTCTGCTGAAATTTGATTAGCCAAATGCTGAAAGCATAATTTTAGGTGCAGTTGTTAGGCACAGTTCTCATGTATGGACTTCAGAGGGATATACTGGCACGCTAAATCTAAAAGCAAGCCTAGGCAGTGATGTTTAATTTTGCACTGGAACTGGGGAGATCAGTTACTCGCTAGGTAGCCAAAGGAAAGTCTTTTTACCCCCCTTAGCCTTCGTCCCCCATCTGGAGAAGAGCTGCTGCAATATTTGCTGATGTAAAATGTGCTACTTGCAACTGGGTATTATCGTCCTCTGAAATGAATGTGACAAAAGGAATGCTGTGATAAACAGCTTCCTCGTCCCTGAGTTGGGAGCACAAGGGTGGGATTGTGTGGCAACTGTGAGAACGCAGCACATGACCAGAATTGGGTATGGGTGACAGCAGTACAGGCAAGGGGAAGGAGAAAGCCTGAATGTTGCCCTGTCTTGGAGTTCTCTCTCCTCCTGCTTGAACACCGAATAATAAGGTCATCTGTGATTTTAACCAACTCAAAGAGCAATTCCTAATCTCTTTCCATCTGGACTGTCATTTCCTGGCTATCTCACGTAGTGCCACATGCTTTTTGGGATCAAAAGTCATGTCAGGATGACTCTGTTTCCATTTCTATCAGACAATAACAGGGATAGCACTCAGGTAGCCAGGCTAAATTATCTGCATTTTTCGTTAATCGCAGGAAGCGTGCCAGCTGCTTACGTGACCGGGCAAGCTCTCCGAGGCCACGCACACAGCGAGGCGCTGTGCCAGTTGTCTGGGTGGCTCTGCTTTTCACAAGCGAATGAGTCACTGCAGCAGTTACTGCCGCTCCACCCCTGGTATTGGTTTCTAATATCTCACCCTGGCAGGAGGTCAGGAATCCAGGAGGACCCAGATTTGGGTCCAGGCTCCTGTTCCGTTTCCTCCCCTTCGTGGCAATAATGGATTTCCTGCACTTCCCTCCCTTTCCTCCCCGGCTTCTTTATGGATGTGGCCATTACATAACTGTGAGAAAATGGATTACCAGGCAACGCTCGGCACCGCCACCACTCTGCCGCCTGTTTGCGTGTTTGCGGAACCGGACTCGTTACGCAGAGGTTTTTAATTGCTGTATTTGTTTTAGCAATGTTCTGTGAGGCCGTGGCATTTCAAAGCTATGGCAGGCTGGGGAGGTATTGCGCCTGTTGCCTACGTTTCCCCATCTGCTGCGAATGATTGAGGAAGACTCCTGGGTGCCTCTTGCAACCTCTGGATGGGAGTGAGTCAGCATTCCCTTGAAGGCTTGATCGCAGCCGTCGTCATTGCCTCCCCCTCAACGCGGTGTGTGGCTGGAGGCACCCGCAGAGCCAGGGAAGCGGAGTTACAAATGGGTGCACCTCCCTGACATGAAGCAAGCGTTTTGGCGAAGGCATCCACGCCAGTGCCACCCGCAGTGTGCAGTCAGCAGGGCAGGGAGCGATGGAGGGCCTCATTAAACAGGCTGGTACTTGCTGCTGGCGTACGCCACTGCGGGAGCGTCACTGTGCTCCTCTCGGGCCACACGCACGCTCTGCCCATCGCTCCGTAGGAGCAGCCTGTCACAGGATCTACCGTTCAAATGGATGCATTAGAAAAGTGAATGGGAACGTAAGTGCTTCGGGGGTTGCTATTTCATTATCACTGCTCATAAAGCTTTCTGAGAAGTGTGAACATTTCCTGCTTTTAACCAGGCTCTTAATTCACACCACACTAGGCTTGACCCAAACTCCCACCAGCCTCTTCCCCTCTACCACTCTCCTTCCCCAAACTTGCTCCTGTACTCTGCCTGGCCCCTCTCACTGCATGACACCAAAGGGCTGCGTCCTGCACCAACCCTCCAAATCGGGCTGTTGATGCCACACAGAGTTGATACCTCACCCCTACACACGTGATAGTAGATGTCCCACATCTGCTGCTGTAGAGGAAAGCAAGTAGCTCCATTTCATGGAGGGGTGGGAGGTGTTTATGGCTCTTCAGTCTCTCAGTCTAGAGATGCTTCAGTGCATTCATCCTCCTCCTCCTCAGATATAGGTTGAACCCATCCCTGCTGCTCCTGCTTGTCCCCATCTCAACGAGCCTGAGCTAAGACAAATCCTCTCCTAAGTACGAGGCCACAGTTCCTCACACATAAAGTCCACCAAACCATTTCAGTTGTTATTTCTTTATTTTCTGTTTTACAGTACGTTGCCCAAATAATTTATGATATTCAGGAAGGGAGTGATAAATCTGTAAGAGCGATAGCAAATTTTTCAGGAATATCTGTACAAGCATCACACATCCTTGAAAGGCTGTCATTACATATATTGCTAATTCAATTTTTAAAAAAACAAATTTACATGGGAGAGTATTTTTAGTTTAAAGAAATTGTATTTCTATTTACAGTCAAGGAAATAGATGTCTTTAAAAATCTAACAGTGTTATTTGCAACAGCTGGTTTAGCTTATGAAGCCGCTAGGAGTAGAGAGAGACAGTGATTTTATACTTCAGAGCACTAGTAATCTGTTTGTCCTTGCTTAACTTCTTCTACGCCATGCCCTGGTTCACATTTGGAGCTATATTTTATCTCCAAGTTCCTATTATTTCTTACAGGTTAGCACAACATACGACCTGTGACATTGCAGCCGTAAAGAAAGTAGGCACATGTGATTTTTCTCTTCAGTTTTCATATCTCAGCGCTCTGGCCATTCAATTTAGTTTCCCAGGTGCTGACAGCTGGTAATGCTCTTAACTGCTCTCCCCTGTTGGTAAGTTATGGATATTTCCTAACTGAAGTTTAATTGTATAACTTCACTTCACTCGAAATGCCAAAGGTCCTAGGAACCCATTCCTCCTCCAGGCTGATTACGGCACTGAAGATAATACTGTTTGCGAATGGTGAACCTAAACCCCTGCTGAGTGTCTTCTAAGACAAACTGACATTTATTGCGTTCCTCATTACGACATGACTGTCCAGAGCTGGCCCAGACGACACAACCCCCCAATTTTTTGGTTACATCTTCCAGATTTTTATAAAAGCGAGCATAAAAAAACGTCATTTGAGTTTATCACTGAGGCTCAAAGAGGAGACGGTAGGGATAAGTGATCTGAAGGAAGAGCTGTTCTGTAGGTACCGAAGGCAGGAGCAGTGGACCAACTGCCTGAGGAGCTCACAGGTGGGTATTGTACCAGCCCAGTGCCATGAAGCAGGATCTGGTCTCGCACGTGGTGTCTTGTAGCTGCCACACACAGTCCCTGTTTCGCCCCTCTTCCCAGGAATGACAGCTCCCCGCTTTCAGCATTGGGCATGCTGTGCAGTGCCAGGCTGTCTCATCAACTGGGCACTGGAGTGCTGCTCCCTCGGTGGCTTCAATGCAGCAGTTGGGGTGGTAAGGGTGACCTTGGAGCCCCTCCTGTGGGCCTGTTGCCCCCCTTCCTTCAGCCTGCATTGGTGTTGGTTGCCCTGGCTGCCTTGCTTGCAGGTGGGCAGAGTGACACCGGTGACACTGCATCCCCTTGGGCTCCCGCTCTCCGGAAGAAATCTGGCCAAGGGACCCCAGGGTGCCAGGACTCCTCTGTGAGAAGGTACAAGGTCCGTGCACAGAATCTGTAGGACCACAAGCAGGTGAGATAGGCTATGCACCAGTGCTACTCTGCACTAGCCTTCCTGGCCTTGATTGGGAATTAGGGACAAAAATGCCTGTTGAGGCTGCTGTGAAGTTTATCCGTAGCTTTGCTCAATGGGTGACATACGCCTTCACTTCATCACCAGGGTTAAACTGTGACGGTAATAAACTGAGGGTAATGAGCAGTAAAATAATGGTGAAATGTTCCGACGCTGTTGCAACAGAGAGACTAAGGTGGGGAGGGCAGGACTGACTGATGTCCCCATTGCTGAAGGGTGAACTCACTTTGCCCCATTCCATGACTATTGAATGCTTCTGCAGCCATAGCAAGCTGGAGTCAGACTAAGAGAGAAAGAACCCAATAAAAAATGAATATAGCATCCCTTTCATTCTGCCTCCGCTCTGTATATTCATACCTTCATCTACCTGGGAATATCTAACCTGCATGGCAGTGCCAGGTTCGGTGGGTTAGGCTGCTTCTCCCTAGGAAAGGATGGAGGGAAGTTTGTCATGGCAACCACTCTGAATTGGGTCCATCAGTTTCACTGTGAAAGAAAAAAAATTTTTGTCAAAACTTGACCCTCATGTTATAAATCCTCAACAAGTTGCCTGGGATTCACCTTCTTTATTGTTTTTACTTTTCACCCTTCACAAGGCGTCTCAGTCCCCTGCAGCTGCCAACTGGCTGCTGCCTGTTCAGCAGCCGATGGGGCAGGATTGGCCCAGTGGGAGAAGGTGTTACAGACCTCCTGGAGCAGCTGACCCAGCTTGCTGCTTGCTAGCGAAGCCCGGAGGGGAAAGGGACAGACTTTCCCCTCCCAGGCACAAGAACCTTCCTGGGGACCTTGCATGAGGCAAAGTAAAGGCTACATTGCATTTGAGGGCTTGCAGATGTGCTGCAGCAGAGAGGACCCCGTGCAGAGGGGGACCCACATCTCTTGTGTGCCCTGAATCCCCAGCCTTTTTCCAGACAGTCTACGGGACTTCCTAACGACGAACTGTGAACTAGTCTAACGCAGATCAAGTGATGAGGAGCTAGGAAGACCCAGGTGAGTTTTTTGGTCTACTTAGTATAGGCAACAGGCTGCTGGTCACCGCTAACATTTCTGTAGGAAGAAAGCAGTTTGAAGAGGTCCTTGTCCTTCCCAGTGCATCCCCTCTCTCCTCCTTTCCCTACTGCAGTTTCCTGTCCCCTCCCACAGTTATGTTAAGGCAGCTATTTCTTGTGTCGCGGTCTAAACCAGATCAGCAGGGTTTTTCTGGTTTTGCTAATATCGGCCATTTCACTAATTTAGTTTAAAGGGTATCAGCACACTTAGGAGTGATAAATGGGAGGGAGGTGAGAGAGTAACAAATAGCTGCGGGTGAGAAAAGGCAGGGTCCTTCTTTGGCAGCTTTGCCATTAGATAATTGTGGTGTGGAACAGCACCTTCACATGTCCACTGAGAAAGGCATCTGCATTTGGGACCCGATTCCAAAAGCATGTCAGAACGTGCTTCACTGCTGCTCTGTTGCTTAATTCTCAGTAAATTGTCAAGCAAGCACTTGTCCGAGGCACCCGCTGACTAGTGGTGCACTGCCAAACTGGGGCTTAGAGAGATGAGAAAAGTAAGTATTGCTAGCTCCATACTGATGAAACCTACAGAAAACAGACGATGCAATACTTTCAACAGAACCAAAATATGCACCCTGTGTATCCCTTCTGTAGGTATTGGAGTGGTGCAGCATTTTGCTGAATTTCCCGTGGTTTTTGCTATAGCACTCATCTCTAGTATTTTAGGCTCACACATATATTTAGGCTTCTTGCGCCTGTTTAGGTGCCAAACTTTCAGTCTTGCAAGAGCTCCACAGGCCTGTTTCTGATTTATTCCAGTGAGTAGTTTCATTTTCTTGAGTGAGATTTCTCTTAATTTCTGTCAGTGAAGTGGAACTGAACTATAGGTCTGGGTATTCAGGAAAGGTATACTGGGAATTGCTGCAGAGACTACACAGTGCTAACGTACTTTTGCTGATCATCCTGATTGCCTAAGGATTACCTGATTAAACTTACGATTTAAATGCTGCATGTCTTGATAGACAAGGTCACAGTTATGCAGCCTGAAGTGCCACCTAGAGTCTTACTTCATATATCTTTTATAACATTGCTCCTAGGACCGTGTTTGAAGGTCAGGAGCTGGATAGCGGGGGCAAGATTAGCAAGCGATCTTCAGTGGTCTAAGAAATGACAATAGTGAAAATTAACTAACTGGGGTGAGCAGACCATCATCACTGCAAAACCGCTGTTTTCTGTTCCCTCTCCCTCACCTGATCTCTCTCTTACACAGAGAGATGTGGGCAGGCAATGGGTCAAATGGGAATGCCCATGGGGCACAACTGCTGCAGAGTCTCCTTTGGGCGCTCAGTTCAGCAGACGGGAGCCAGAGGTGTGTTAGCCAGAGGTGGCTGCAAACAGGCCCCTGGGGCCAGTCAGTGTCCCCAGTCTCCCCCAGTGCACCCACCGGCCCCCTCTGAATGAGCTGTGCCTTGGGGGAAAGTGAGCCTGCTAAGGAAGCTGAAGGGACATTTCAATCCTCCTTCTGGGGACATGTTGTGCTGCTCAAGCTGTTCCACCCATGACACCTCCTCCCTGTCAGGTCCCACTGGATGCAAACAGCAGGTCTGCTCCCTCCCTTTCCCCCCGCAAAGCCACGCTCGGTCCCTGTCCCTGCTCGGGGATGCACACAGCCAGCTGAGATGGGGTTTCTTATCCTGACTCCCTTCTCTCCTGGTGTATGCAGTTTCCCTTCTGCATGCTCCTGGAGGGCAGGCTTTTCCTTTCTCCCGTGTCTCCTAAGCTCACACATTAAATTGGAAAGACCTGTCTGAGATCCACATATTCTGTCACTGAAAGTGAGCCCCCGTGGTTCTTGGAAAGGAAACTGCCCCCTTTTTCAGGGTTTCCTGGGATAACTCTGTGTGGGAATGCCTGAAATCACAGGAGGAATGAAGATGTTCAGAGCAGTGTGAAAAAAGACAAGCCTATACCCACAGATCCTAATGTTTCCCATATATAATATCCCATAGCATTCTGAATTTGATTTCATTTGTAGCTATATCGAGAATAAAAGCTTTTCCTTCACCTAACAGAATCAATCGGCCCGCAGTGGGTCTTTATTCCCATTCAAATTAAGGGCTATTCCATACCGAAAATGCACTAATGTAACTAAATTGATTTCTAACTTGATTTTAGTTAAATGGGCGTAGTTCCCTGCGGGGATACACTTAAATCAGTCGAAGAGCGGGTAAATTATGCATCTTTGTATATTTCTCCGTGATTTATCTTAATTAGGTGTAAAGGGATCTCACAGTATCTGAGGCTCTGACCGCAGGTAAAAACCCACATGCAGAAACCCCTGTCTTCCGATTCCTGGGGATGCTTAGCAACAGTCCTAAAGTGCCGAATGCTCTTAACTCCTGCCGTTGAGTGCCGGAGGTGTTCACTGCCTCACAAGTGTTCAGCACTTCTGGAGATGAGGCCCTGTTTTGTCGTTGTGTGTGTGTGTTTTGTGTCATGTGCCCCCCCCCCCGCTGCCCCATTTCGTGGCGGATAATTGCCTCCCCCCCAGCCAGGCACAGCCTTGGCTCTGAAGCACCCTTGTTGCTCTGAGAGCCGAGGCTAAGTGCGGCCCTCAGCGTGCCCAGGATCCCGGTGGATTCGAGGGGAGGCTTTTTTCTTATTGGGCTGTGCCACCCTCGCAGGGGAGCTTGTCTTCCCCGTGAGAGAGAGAAAAAGCCTTAGCAAAGGAAAATCAAAGTGATTTATAACCTAAGGCACAGCCGGCGCTGGGAGATGCCTCCTGGCTCAGCCCAGCCTCGGCAGGGCTTAGCCGCGTCTCTGAGCGGCTTGGGCTGGGCGCTTGGCTTTGCAGTGTTTCTTTGCTCCCATGCGGAAACCCGTTGTCTGTTCCCATTCCCGGTGTCTGCTGCTGGAAAGGAGACGAAAGCGGGGCATGCCTTCAAAGCAGGGATGCTACTGGACTCTGGCCTCGGTGGCTGTGGTCCTCACCCCAGGAGGGTATTACATGCTACGTTATATGAGAAGGAGCCATTCATGCTTAGCACTCCTGCAAGCTGCGGTGCTTAAAAAAATATAAAATCAATGTTATATTATTTTAATTGTTTTTAAAATGGATAGATTGTAAAGCCGCACAGGCCAAACTGCATGAAACCCCTTGAAAGGAAGAAGAAAGGGGGGAATGACATGCCCCATCACTCAGGAATATGGATTTTGAAATTTCTGTGTCTAATTTGTGGGATAATATATGCCAATATCTAAGTTTGGGAGACTTCTGACCTTTCGCCATTGATGAATGCTGTGGGCAGCTCTGACATACAGTGGAGTAATGGAAATATAAGCAATGGCTTCCAGGGTAGAGGCCAGAAGCGTGGAGGCTGTGGTCATTCTTCCAGGAACGATGTGCAGGCTTGATTGACCAGAAACATCTCTGAGAAAGTGAGACACCCAAAGAGGTCAATTCCCTCTCTTCAGTGGCTCTGGCTATTTTCTCTAAATTAAAAAGAAAAATGGGACACTCTAGTCCTTTGTGTAATTTTATAGCCTAAGGAATATTTCCTAGGCTTACTCTGCTGTGTATCCTGTAAAGCAGGATGGGGTATTGAGCCCCTGAATTTTCACTTGGGTGTTTTTTTCTCCTGTTCACATTCATTTACTGTGCGATATCAACTTCTATATGTTCTGTGTGGTTTAGGCTTTTTTTAAAATTGAGGATTTTATATTAATAAACCATGGAATCTTAATGTCAATGTTTGCTAGCACCATAGGCACATGCAATATTATAAAGACATATTTTCTCCCTTCCCTTCCCCTTTCTTCCTTCTCTCCTTCCTTCCTTCCTTCCTTCCCTCCTTCCTCCCACAGCCAGTTACAATTTTTCATATATATTTTTCTGCACTTTCTTTAAGCCTTTGAACACAAGGAGGTTCCCAGTCAGCTCCACATAACATCAGAGTAACTTTCCATTTAAAGATGCTGCAGAACGAAATGCCAAACAGCAGCACCAGAAGGAACTGGTGGGCTCTGGGTGAAGAGAGCACCCATCACATTTGCTCATACGATGGCTGCAGTCTCCTCTCCTCTCCTCTCCTCTCCTCTCCTCTCCTCTCCTCTCCTCTCCTCTCCTCTCCTCTCCTCTCCTCTCCTCTCCTCTCCTCTCCTCTCCTCTCCTCTCCTCTCCTCTCCTCTCCTCTCCTCTCCTCTCCTCTCCTCTCCTCTCCTCTCCTCTCCTCTCCTCAGATTCATGAGACTGCACTTTTGGTGGCAAAGAGGACTTCAGCAGCCCTGCCTCCCTCAGTCTTTCTGCTTTTGCTGTGAGCCAAACTCCTTAAGCTGGTCTTTTCACCACAGCCTTTGTATCATGAAACTACACCCTAAGGAGAACTTCACAGCTTAGAAATACTTATGTATCTATGTCTGTAACTATATATCTACATCTATATCTGTATCATCTATATCTATATCTATGATGTATGTATTCTTATACTATGTCAACTTAAGCTTTTTCACACTTTTAAACCTAAGGAGGTTTACTGAAAATCTGCAGTTTACAGGAGATGGGGCCATCACAACTTTTTTTTCCTCTGAAACTGCATGTGTCAGGCTATGTTGTTAGTGGCCATGGAGTCTCATGGTGGGTGCTGTGGCATGTGCCTACAGCTAGCAAGCGTGCTTTCTACCAAAAAACTTTGGGCAAGGAGTTGTGTTAGGTGACACATGCCCAGAGCTGCAGCTTCTGTCCTGAGCAGGGAGGACTGCCTCTGTGCAGCCCTGGCAAAGTTGAGTATGTCCCAGTTGTGAGTGTTTCCATCTCAAGGGCTCATCGCTGCAGTGGTGTTATAGCCAATGTAGTGTCCCCGACCTTGTGGCGTCCTGCGCTTTCGGCTCGTGGGAGTTCCCAGGATGGAGCTGCACCTCATTTTCCTCCAAAAGGCGGCCCTTCACAGGGAGCCCACATTGTCACTATACAGGCAAAGGTAAAAAGACAGGCCTGTCTCCCATTCGGTATGTTCCTGAATGGTGGTGAAAATGTGCCTCATCATAATCAACTCAGTAATAAAAAAATGATCATTTTTATGTCATTCAGCAGAAAAGTATAGTAAATGAGATTCAAAAGACTAATGCACAAAGGAAATGTCAATGTTAATCTATAGACAGTCCCTTTAGTCCTGCTTGTCATAAATTCAGAGCAAGAGAGTTTGCAGGCTGGCTTGGGAAGGGTAAAATTGAAGGATTAAACAAACCGTAACTCAGTCTTTCTGAGCCTTGAATTCTTACTTTTGGGGTATTTCTCTCTGTACTTTTTATTAAAAGAACGTATATCTTCAGCGAGAGTGAGAAATTACAAACATTAGAGCATGAAATTGGGGTTTCTTGTAGTCATGCTTCCACAGGTGGGCTCTAACTCAGATCAGCTGTGCTGGTTGAAAGCCGTGCTAGTATCCTTTATTGCTAACACTGAGCTACTTGGGTTACTCACTGTTGTGTCTTCTATGGGAATATAGGAAGAGACAGGCTGGCTTTGTCTCCCTTCTGACAGAGAGGCTCTGTATCTACTCATCCTCAGCAATCACATCATAAAATTAGAGCTTCATGATTGTTGTTGGTGGTCTTTTTTTTTTTTTCTAGATGAACATTAAATTTGTTTTGCTTCCCAGTATTCCAGCTCAGCCTGAAAGGAGGGTGTGAATCTTTGGATAATGTGAAGGACAGCTTAGGTCTGATTTTTCTCTGGATGAAGGACTCAGTCTTGCACTGGGATTCACAAGGGCAGTACTTTCTGCTCATTCATTTAGGCTGCAGTCTGCCTGGTGCCAGGCCCTGCCCAACTTCTCAGCGTAGAAAATGTGCATTCAATTGCATGTCTAATTTGTTCACAAATTTTCCACGAGTGTTGAACCAAATCACACTGCAAACACTATGCCTAGTTATGTGCCTAACTCAGCATTTGCACACAAAATTGCCTAATGAGCATGTGCAATTATGGCAATTAGACATGTGAATTAAGCATGCAAATACCCTAGCATTTGGGTTAGAAAGTCATAGCCTATATCACTAGAAATAGCATAACCTATTTTAGATATGATGAAAAGCACATCCACCTTTTCCAGTGTAACCACACTCATGAAAAGAGAGCATTAGTAAGACCTTTGGCTTAGGGAGGAAAGACTACAAGCTCTGGGTGGAGACCACAAGGAATCTGCAAATGAAATCAGGCTTTAGGTGCTTCTCTGTCCCAGGTGTCTCCTGCTTGTAATGAAATACCAGCACACTCTCACCGAGCATACCTTGTCTTAACGGGGTTAGTTATTCTGCGTGCAAGGCAGGCTCCATCAGCAGGAACTGCCATAGAAAAAGTGGACAACTTTCCTGCTATTATAGTCCTTTCTTCTATAAATAAAGTACAATACAGAACTATCCTATGCCCACACAAATGTCTCTTGAAGGCTCTATAAACCGATAAATTTGTTGGTTTTTAACAGAATTTCACTTTGAGGTGTTCCCATCCTCCTAAGGGAAGGCACTGCTGGATGGCTGTGGCACAGATCCCAGAGTAAGGTGTGAATTTGGTTGGCAGCTGCCAGGACTGAGAATTTTGCATCAGTTATTGCTGCTTTAGTGAAATAAGGTTAACAAGCACAGAGGTGAGCAGGTGGTCAGAGATAAAAAGGTGAGGGAGCACATTTCTGTGATAAAGAAAAGTCTTGGGAGGGAAACCATCCCCCCCTCAAATTTCTGCTTCATTAAGGCGATTTCAAACTCGCTGTGAAATCAAGGACTCGGTAGCTGATCAGCACAAACAAAAATAATCCAGGTGGCAAGCCTGATGAGATATGACCTTGTTCAAAATCAATAGACTGTTCCCCTTCCACCGAGCACAACTGACTCTCGAATGAGTTTACTTCAACGGAGGCATTTCCCTCACAACATTAACATTTTAATTGCTTGTGCAGGATTTTCTGGAAAATTAACCCAGTGACGGTTGGGCACAGGCAGAGGATGCTCCGCGGCAGGGCTGGGAGCGCAGGCGGTGCTGCGGGGAGCTGCAAACACATGCTGCCACCTAAAGGAAAGAAACCCTTAGAAAAAAACCAGAGAGCTGCTGCCTTGCCTCTGTCAGAGCTTGTTAAAACAAAGAGTCTTAATTTGCTCTTCGCGGCCTGCCTCCCTGATGCCTTCCGAAGGGCTGTCTCACTGGGAAAGCAGGACAACTCCCATCAGCATCACGTACTCTCTGCCGCAGGACTAGTAATGCAGTGGTACCCCAGTGCGGGCACTGGGTAACTTCCGAAGTTTTCCCGACTTCTTTGTGTGCACGCAGGGTCCTGTAGCAGGGCCACGAATGAGGTGCAGCCAGGTTGTGTGCCGGGGAGAGCTGCAGTGCTCGGGGAAGGCACTGCCAGGGAGCGGGGCTCCAGTGAGCCAAGCAGCGCCCGGGCAGCGGCACAGGGCCGTGGCGAAGAAAGCTCAGGTGGATACATCAGTAATGGATGGATGGATGGGGAAGGTGGGTGGCAGCTGAGTAGGTGGTCTTCAGATCATGTCTGATTTTGCTTCATGATCTAATGTAGATCGCACAAATGCCAAGGGGACAAGAATGAGATCTGCTCCAGCCTGGCTGAATATCTTAAGTGCTGGTGCTAAAGAGACAGGCTTCTTTTGAATAGTTTTTTTCTGGCTTCATAAATCCCGCATTCCTGGCTGCACAGAGGAGGCAGGCAGAAGAAGAAACTATTTACAGAGAATATATCCCCACTGAGTATTCCCAATCAGTTCATGAGCAAAGCCTGTGAAAATAAAGGGATGGGGGGGAGGGGAAGGAAATGGTCCCCCTGCCTTCAGTAAGCTTGTGGAGCATAAAGGAAAGACCCTCTTCCAAACACATATACAGGCAATGCTGAGCCACAGAGCCGTGTCCTCAAGGTGTGGCTAACGTGTCAGCCAGCAGCGGCTGAGCAGACGCTGTGCCAAATCACCAGCAATAAAAAAGGGCGAGTTTGGGAACTTTCCATGTTTGGGAGTGCCGGCTGATTTCCCAGCAAGCAGCTGCCAATATCGCATTAACACCACGACTGCCGCTAATGTGGTGTTGCTGAAAGGCTGAGCCAGCGAGTGAAGGCTGAAGAGGTGGAGGCATGTGTAGCTGCACGCTAAAAAGCAGCCTATGCAGGACGGGGCTGAGGGGAAGGGAGCCAGTGTGCACAGCAGCCCTTTTTGGTGGTTTGAAGGCAAAGCTCTGGTGTTTTGGGGCACTTCTGCAGAGCAGTGAGGTTTCCTTATGTGCATGCCTGTAGACAAGCTTATACACACACAGTGCCTCCTGTCTAAGCTCTGGCCACAGTCCATTACCTGATGTCTGATTGCAAGTAATTGCTTGCACCCAAACATTTGGCATTGCACATTGCTGTCCCGGAGGGAGGGTGTCCCGGAGAGGCAGAAGGTTATGCACAGAAAGCAGCACCCCGCTGAGTGGTCACAGCCAGCACATTCCTGGGATTCCTGCAGGGCCAGCCCAAATCTCTAACTCGGATCTCACCCGGTGAGAGGACTTCTGGTCTGGTGGGCCACTGTTCTCTGAGGTCAAACTCCTAGCAGCTCACAGCTCCAGGAAAGCCCTCCAGTCAAGCTGCAAGGTCGCAGGCAGGCAGAACAGATATTGTTTTCTCTTATGCTAGTTGTTTTCTTTTTAAAACTGATCATGATCTCAGCAGCCCTACTCAGTGTGCCCATGGAGCAGTTCTAGGAAAAGTCTTTCATTGTTCATGCAGTTCTACATTGAGCTTACAGCCTTGGTTGCAGTATGGAAAGTGCTCGCTGGGAAGGAAGTTTCTCAGACTGAAAGGAAAATTAATTAACATGGCTTTTCTTCATACAGAACTCTAATCTTAGTTGTGCTAAGATCTTCAAAATCATGTATCTGTGTTTGAGGGATTTTTTAATGCTATCTTTGGATTTTATTAGTGAAATGCTTTTTTTCCTTTTGATGTACAGATTTTGTAAGCCAATGAACATCTGTGTTCAGGTAGAGTTTTCAATCCCATGCAGCATCTGCATTTCTAGTGGAAGGCACTAGCACCTTGCTCTCTTCCATGTCTATGATATTGCTTAATGAGTTGGAGGTAAATGGAACAGGGTATGAATGAAAATAAAAGATGGATTCTCAAATGGGCTAGGGTACTGTAAAGCACTGTTTGAAAACCTGAATACCGCTTCTCATTAATTAACACTACAGTTGTATGGACGTGGTCATAATAAGTGCTGGAAGGGGCACTGTCCTGCAGGGAGAGCAGTTCATGATTGTTCAAATGGCTTTCTGTGTAGACTTGAACAAAAAGCCGTTTACTCCTCCGTGCCTTAATTTTTACATCTGATTAGAGACATTATGATTAAAGCTGATGAAACATTTTCAATTCAATGACTGGAGAAGTTGGTTCTAGCTAAAAGGACTACATGAAATATTCCCAAGATGTTCCTCTGATGGGATCAAGCCAAGTTGTCCATTTCTATAAGACAAAAAAAGATTTATTTGAACTTTACCTTTTAATTTCACGTTATACTCATGTACAAATTATCCTACCATATTATTCTATTGAATTATTGAATATAGGCTGTATACACTGCATACATTAAAGCATTTTAATATCATGTCTTAACATTTTTACATGAATTCAGTGAACTACTTTTCTGTTTGCTAATGAAATGTTTCAGCTTTCTCAGAGCTAAATGTGGCTTTTGCAAAATTATTGGAAAGTTGCTTTCTGCCCTTCACCTTCTGATTTTGAAACACCTTTGGAAGTATTTGATCCCCCTTTGCTGATGCTCCTACTGGCTGCAAGGTGGCTAGAGCCAAGAATTATGTTTTGGGGGCTGTGACAAAGTGCTGCCGATGATTGTCCATAAGGCAGAGTCAATGCCTCACTGGCACCATCTGCAACAGTAATGGCTTGGAATTGCCCCTTCTTTACAGGCCAGCCACCATCCAGCTTTTCTGTTATTGCTTCATCAGCAAGTTCAGGAAGATAATTGAGAGACAAAAGGCTCAAAATGACTTTTCCTAAGGCCACCGGTCATGCATTTACGAGAGTCTTACAGCTCTGTGAGGCAGCAGGACATACAAACTCAGGTGCAGCCCTTCTCCGAGCAGGCGATACCTGCAGGGGCAGAGCCGGTATGTCTCCTGGGTGCCGAACGACATCATGTGGATGCCATGGCCTCCCAGGAATCAGCGTGGGGCTCCTCACCCCATGCATGTTGGTGATGTTAGTCCCACCTGGTGACGTCTGTGGAGTGACTTTGATGGGCCCTGGCAGAGGGGAGAATCAGCCACAACATGCGTTTTCCTTCTCTTTTCTTAGCGTAACTAGTTCACAAGCATGACTAGATGGCCTAGAGCTGGAAGGCTGTGTAAGATTACCACATACATCGCAGAGGGAAACCTTTGAAGAATAGAAAAGGTGGGCTCAAGGGAATATGTATCTGTGATTAATCTGTTCAGCCACTGGGTGCCAATGTTGGCTCATATTTGATAATCGGAGACATTTTTCTATGGGAAGAGGAATTTTTGAGATCAAGAAGAAGATGTTGTAGTTCCAGAGCCTGAAAAATTTCCCTGAGAGCGTGTGACTTTTTATTCAAATGGACCTGGAAATGGAGTGCCAGGAAGGCGGCTTCGAGGGGTGGGGAGTCAGGGGAGCCCCAGGTTAACAAAAGAAAGAGTGGGGCCCTTAATGAAATGGGCTTGCTGAGAATTATGAATCTGTGAGCCTATGTCTTGTAATGATTAATGATGAACCACTGTTTTAACTTTGGATCAAATAATGGGTTGCCTCTGAAAAGCTTCATTAATCACCGTTAGAAATAGGCCTGCCAATTCATTACTTCAGGGTAGACATGAGCTGAACAGTTCAGCAAATTTCAGGATTGAGTGAACTCTAGGCGGGGGCTGGTTAAAAAGAAAGCAGGGGTCTAATCTGTGTTTCAATGCGTTGGGATTTATGAGTGAAGAATATCCTCTCATTGGCAGTTTCCTCTTCTTTCCCCTCCTCTCCCACAAAATCTTTTTGCTAATTGTGATCTGGGCACAATGGACAGAAAAAACCACGGCATTCGGGGCCATGCCTGGGCTGGATTCTTCTCCCAGGTGCCCAGATGTGGCTCCCATCCGAATCACTAGAAATCGTATTGCGTGTCTTAGGGCAGAGCCTGGCTGTCCTCAGCTGCCGTTTTTCACTTTATAGCCTTCATCTGAGACTAATGCTTTGCCTCTGTGTATTTAAGTGCAGGAGAACATTTGCAAGAAACGCATTTGCCCCCTTTTCAAAAAACTGCTGTCGATAGTAAGATGCTTTTGTGCTTTTGATGTGATGCAAGATTTTTAAGCCAGCTGGGATATATTTTAATTGCTGTTCCAGGAAGCTAAGGACTGGGATACCCAAGAAAGTACAGCTGATGCTCCCTGCTTGGGAAGAGATCAACTCTTTTTTTAAAGTAATGCCCAAATATCAGCTAAAAGGTGTACCATGCCTCCATGCTGTCTGCACCTAACATACTGGACAGGGAAAACAAAGGACATGGAAATTAGGGCAAAAATACATTTTTTAGCCAAAATTATTTTTCTCCTAAAACATTAGTTTTGATCAACAGAAATATGCTTCGAAGGTGTAGTAGGATCTGCCTGAGTTATTTAGGTTAGAAATCCTCCCTTTATTCCTGCCAAAAAAGAAATGGAAAGCTACTTGCCCTGCCCTCATCTCCACCCCCAAAATCTAAAATGCTTTCATTTTTTTTTAGTCACTCCAGCATTTACTAAAATTTTCTCAAAAATCAAACTCATCAATTTTTCAGTTTGTTCTACTTGAAACATTCACCCAAATGATCATTTATGCAGTTTCGGTTTCCTGAAAAATATGAGTACTTTTGTTCAAGATTGAGCAAACTTCCTTGAAACAAACAAAAAAGTCATTTATTCGCACAGCTGGAGATAGAGAGGGAAAAACATCTGGATGTGAGAAGGGGGAGAAAATATGCATTGGAAGGGAAAAAAAACAGTAAAAGGACAAAAGGTTATAAGTAGAAAAAGGATTGATATGGGGGTTGGAGAGTGTGTCCAGGGATTATGTGAGGAGGGCTATAGAAAGTGGGCCTTGAAAGAGAAATGTAAAAATGGTGATGGAAAGGAGGAGGGGAAGACTGAGATGAAGCAAGAGAAAAGATAGGGAAAAAATGAAAATGGAATAAAATACAATGAACAAATGAAAAGCAAAAATAATGAAAAAATCTTACATTTGAATGAAACAAAAGAGAGCATAAACATGAGAAGGAAACATGTAGTCTAAGAAGAACAAAGCTAAGAAAACCAGTGAGAGTAAGGGTTATGCTGAAAATGACCTAAAAATTGAAAAATCTTGGAGAAATATGTTATAGAAAAGGAAAAGAAGGTCGAAGGTCCCCTTTTGAATCTCGACCATTTCTCACCCAGGTCCAGCTGCAGTGAACACACCACCACAGCAGTCCCCAGCCCCTGAGACTGCAGCATCCCCTCTGCCGAAATCCACGTGTGGGACATGCCGAGGCTGAGGGAGAGCTGGAAGTAACATGTCAGCACCTGGGTCCTGCGTTAATTCGGTGCATCAGCACCTCAGCCTCTACCAGCTCATTGTTTCCAGATGGTGCCTGAGCTCTGAGCTGGTATTTAAGGCATTTAAGGTCACCTTCATCAAGTTTCCTCGGGGGCAGGAACTAACGCACCTTTCACATAAGCAGAGCTCAGCAACAGACTCTTTGGCATGTCACAGCACTGCCAACTGCTTTGCAAAATTGAGACGTCCATTGAGCAAAATGGTCCGGTTTTTATTGACTCACCAGCATCTCGTCCCATGCGGTGTGGGGAAGGGCACTGGTTTGTGCTGGGTTTCCCTTCCCTTCAGAAGGGAGGTACGTCCATGCTCTGTTATCCAGCCCCTCATCAGCAAGACTGAGCTCTCTGCTCTCTGGGGGCAAGCCCAGCTTGGACCCGCTGGGATAAGGTTGTTGGATAAGCCAGTCTTCCCTCCTCATTCACTCTGGGGTGCAGGCAGAGGGTGAGCCTGCATGGAAGCTGGGACGCATTCAGATTAATTGTCCTTGGGATATTCCTGTGTGTCTCCCCGTGCCACGGGGACACCCTGCATGTATAGTTTAGCGCTTTGAACTAACCCCCTCCTCCCCAAAGTCATGGAGACAACTCAGGGCCTCATGGGGCCCAGAGCACATCACACACCATGCAGACACCCGTGGCTCTGCAGCAGACTCGCCCTGAGCTTGCAGCAGTGCAGGAGGGAGCCACCCCAAAACCTCTCCTCTGCCCCTCAGAGCACCAGCCTTTTGCAGTGAAGACGTGGTCTGAAGTTGCATTTATGGCAGCAACTATTTGAGCAGCTTTTCATATTTCTCCCTCCCCCCATCACATGCATTTCTTCTGCTTGGCTGAAATTTTAAACACTTTTTAAAAAAAATTTCTCTTTTCAGGTTTGCTTTATGAACACTTCTAGACATAAACTTCAAACACTGAAAGCCTGAAAGGAAAATCAGGGTGTGAAGTTTTAGGTGATGTGAAAAAACAACTGGAAGCAATAAGCACTGCTTCTTAATGGGGTGACTTGTTCCTGTTGGCTTACTGTAAATAACCCAAGTGACCAATGTTGTGATTCAGTGTCAGATCCCAGCTCTGCTGAAGTTAATGCCATGGTGTTATTAAAACATCAGACAGAGAAATTAAACCAATGGTCTTTCTCTTCTCTCATATTGGTTTAGCTCCACTATTAGGCATTGATTACAACCTTGCCCTCATCAAAGGCTTAGGCTTTTGCTATTAATTTCCGTGTATCCCAAATTGTTCGCAGACTTTAAAGGTAATACTGTTTTCTTATTCTGTCTAAGTCAAGGGATAACCAGGCAGAGGTCTAAATTCTTAAAGTTATTGAGGGCAGTATGGTCTCAAAGGGAATAAGAAACCTATATTTAGCCCTTAGCATTTAAGGGTTAGTCAAACATGAATAATTTTGATTTCCAAACATATCCTAACTGTCTGGTTTTTTTGAGAAGAAATGCATTTATAGCCAAAGAATTTGTCAGTTCTTTGTTGCAACTTGTCTTATGATTAAAGCTTTTTGTCTTAAGCATCAACACGTACATGATCAGATCGCTCCAGTTTTAATGATGACACTGTAAAAAACTGCTGACACTTTGCGAGAGGCATGTATTTCTATACAGCATTCAGGTTCTCAAAGTACAGCCCCTATCTTCATTGTCTTTAAAAACAGCATCTGGGAAATCTTCACCTAGCATATGTAGTGACTCATAGTAACTTGAAAACGTGCTGTGACCCTTTCATCTGTAGGGTGTGGAGACAGTCATCTTGTGGGAACAGGCATCTACACCTCTTTGTTTTCAGAGTTAACAAAATTAAATATCTCTAGTAATTCTGAAACTCTCTGGCAGCTGAGGAAATCTGATTGAAAATATGTGCTGCAACAGATGTTGTGTTATCAAAGTTTGGAACATTAGCTTGAAGCTCACATGTAAAATTTTATAACATTCTTAATACAGTTCCATTAATGTAATGGAAACAGACAGGCGGAAAAGGAGAAACTTTGCAGTTGTAAAGTAATACACATCTACAGAAACAGATTGAAATCAATGGCCGTAAAGAAAAGTTTAAAACCAAATCTTTCACTGTTTTCTTAGCTGAAAGAGAATCTGTAATGTTACTGATAATGCATGAAACTTTCACCCAACCGAGATCATATGATGAAATTCTGAAAATACGTAACACATCATTTTCTGTCATGCTGCTGTATGCACATAACTTTAAGAAATACTAGAGCAGAGTGGTTAGTACTTAGAGATCTGGGTGTTTTCAAACTAGAGAGCCCTGTGAGCTGCATGCTGGAGTACCTACAGAACTGACTCATGGGATCTCCCAATTACAACTCCTTGAGAATTTGCGAAGATGACTATGATGCTGTAACATCAGAGCACAGAGCTTTAAAAAATGAGGAAAGGATATCTGTTAGCCTAATTTTGACTTCCTTACAAATACTGGAACAAATATTCAAACAGAATATTTATTGGTGCTTGGAACATAACAAGAAGACAAGGAACAATACACATATATTTGCCATTGACCAATCATATCAAATCCATCTTGTTTACTTTACTGTAGGACACCAGGCCTTATAAGCAAGTGGAAATGGTGGATATCATATACAGTGACTTTAGCAAAGCTTTTGACATTGATTCTCATGTCATTTTAAGGAAACAAGACTTACATGTATGTAGTATGGAGTTGATACAACACTGCCCAGAAAACACACTATTTAGAGTTCAGTTAGCTGAGCAATTCCCTGCCAAAATCCAAGGATATATAGAGTTCAGTTCTGCAACGGTCTGGTATTATTCAGTATTTTCATTAATAGTTTGGCTGATCCAATAAAGAATAACATGG
This sequence comes from Gavia stellata, assembly GCF_030936135.1. Taxonomy (NCBI): domain Eukaryota; kingdom Metazoa; phylum Chordata; class Aves; order Gaviiformes; family Gaviidae; genus Gavia; species Gavia stellata. The sequence continues at coordinate 40,953,490 of NC_082596.1, read as the reverse complement.
GTTTTTTTTAAGCTTTCAGTTAACATCAAGATGGGAAGCACTAGGGGAAGAAAGAAACCGACTGGAAAAATTGCCTTAGTACATTAGAGAAAAGAAGTGAAAACAGAATAAAAGCAATAGGAAAAAGTGCAAAATACTGCATTTCCGTAGAAGTAATTTAAAATATGTTTATAAGGTAAGATTAACTACTTTAACCTTGATTGGTTAAGTATCACTTCTCTAAAAAGGGTCTGGGTTTGTGAGCTGACTATGATTCAGCATAGGTATGTTATCACAGAAAAGGCAAACATGCACTGCAAACTAGAGAAAAGTCTGCAAGATGTAGGAACTGTGATTTTTTCTGTACTAAGACCTCAGCTGGAGCACTGTGTCCGGATTCAGGTATTGCACTCTAAGGGAAATCTGGGCTAATTGGAGAAAGTTGGGAGAAGAGCAACAAGAATAGTCAGAAGTCTGTGAAACATGGAAGATAAGGTGAAGTGAGACTGATAGTCTAAAGAAGAGAAGATGATGAGGGGTGGGGAAAAAAAGAGACAGGATATTATAACAGTTTTGAAAATATAAAATATTGCTGCAAAAAAGAAAAGAAAAATCTGTCCTTCATCTCAAAGATGGGTAGGGAGAAGAAGTAGAGTGCCTGAATACAGCAAGGGAGCTTTAGGTTAGATTTTAGAGAAACCTTTATCTTGCTAAAACCCAAGAATAAGTTTCCTGGTTATGGAGTATGCATCACTGAAAGTCTTTTACAAACAGGTAAGATGGACATCTGTCAGGAATGACTGAGTGCTTGATCCAGTCTTGAGGCAGAACTGTAGACAGCCACTTCTCGAGATGCTTTCCAAACTAATTTGATTTTATGGCACTTCTTTGTTCCTCACACAGCAGTCACCTTGCCACTTTCTCTGTTTTCAAATTTCTTAGAAACAACACAAGAATTATTATTCTGATTCAGTTCATTTGTTTGTGGTCCTACATTTGACAATCAACCACCAGCAAATGTCTTCTCTGTGAACTGTTATAAACCTGTCAGTAATTATTACTACCTTTACTGAGCCATGAAAAATAATTTCCTCTCTAATTCCAGAAAGCAAATGAGCGTAAAGACTGTTCTTGCTTTTACTGTGTATCATGACTTGTTGATGAACACTATTGGCTAAATATAAGCATAGCCCATCTAAAAATATAGAAATAATATTTACACTCAGCTTTAGACTGTGATATTGTGATCAGTCTGTGTGCTCTGTCCTCTCTGTGATTTGAGCCAATGGATTCAGGTACATAGGGTATTTAGCTCCTGATAATTATACATAAGAAAATTGAAATCAGATACCATTAAATTGAGTAGACACATTTTTTTTTCAGCAGACCAATGCAGCTCTCAAAATGCATTTTAAGAATATAACTTTGCATTTCAGTGGCAGCTGAAATAATTTCCTGCATTCAGACTATAAAGAAGTAGAGAATTGTTTAGTTTTAAATATAAACTGCTGTTGCTTGAGGTCAAGTGCATAATATAGGGGAGATTAAGTCCAATGAAATCTTTAGGAAGATGTTGCAGATTCATCCATTTGGAAGTCCTTCTGGGAAAGGGGATACTGCTCAAGGTATTCCTCTCAGTAGCTTTCTGGTCTTTTTCTGTATACATGTCTAGTCCTCAAGCACTGAGTTCAGTGTAGTAATCAAAGGAGTGTCCCATTTTTTGAAGAAGGTTTCCATCTCATCTCTTGTCCAAAACCTCCTTCCTGTAGCTCTAGGCTCAAGGAGGGTCTGTTTCTGCTTCCCATCCTCCCGAGTGTCAACACTGCCTTCAGTTGTTCAGTACTCTCCAACTGCAATGTCCTTCTTTACATTACTCATTCAAGATGAAATTTCTCAACATCTAGTAAAGTCTCTAACTAGAAGTCTGGTAAGGAGCTGGCTTGCTACTATATTCCAGACCTGGACTTTGCCATGTGTGGTACACACTAAACTGTTGTAGTAGAGCAGTAGTGCACAGCTGTGACAAGGATTTGCTATTTACATAACCTTTAATTAACCCTTCTAGAAGTTTTCTTCTTTCTTGCCCTTTCCTTACTCTTGCACTAAATTACAAGTACAAACCCAGAAGCCTGTGGTAGTATCATGTTTTAACAGGCAAGCCTCAAAAAGTGAGGTTACAGACATGATTTTTATTGCAGCACTTCAGTTTGATCCAGAGTAAGGGTGACACCAAAAGAAAATTCAATGAAAAAAATTGGTTTTGAGCCTCAAGGTTGTTTTTGTAAAAAGAAAACACCTACTTCAGAATTGCTAAAGCTGAATTCTGCATTGAAAGCAAGGTTTAACCAACCATTACATTGCTCAGTGTTGCTCTGCAAGCCTTTGATTAACTCAGCCTTCTCCTTGCTCATGTGACAAATGAATGGAGGGATGGCCACTTAAAACAAGGGATGGGGAGAAGGATCATTCTTTCTGGGAAACTGAAATGAAAGAGCAATTGTATGGCCAAAAGACAAACAAGGTTACAATTTAGGAACAGATCACTGTGCAAATGCTATTTGATAATTATTAGTGCTTGGCTTGTAATTCTACTTTTATCCTATCACTAATGACCGAAATGAAAAAAATTAAGGTCTTTTCTTTTTTTGGAGAAACTAACACATACTAATAATCCTCCTTGTTTCCTTGTGGAGACAGGCCCAAAGAGAATAACCAAAAATAAAACAGAACACTCAAAGGTAACAGCAAAGGACAGTGATGTTAATTAGAGGTCAAACTCTGAAGCACTAAATTCATTAAAAAATGTAGGCATTACCTAATGGGTAACCACTAGATTACAACATACTGCTTTGTTTTGCCCAGTGAATCTTGAATTCTTCTTTGCACTGCTGAACAACCTTGGCAGAAAAGGTGCTGAGACCTGGCATCCAGCTCCTCACTGGGCTGCGCTGAAGGGAGATGAGGATTTCAGTTTCCCAGGTGAAGGAAGGAACTGAGTTTGGTTTCGCAGGGGGCACCTACAAGAGTTGTGTCCAAAACACTGAGTCATACACCCTGAACTGGTAAAGGTGCCTTACTCAGAAGAGAGAGGTGGGAGACAGCACACACTCACAAACTAAGTCCATGTAGATGTCTCTAAGTCCTTTCTAGGTTTAACCTGCAGCCTTTGCTCAGACTTCGTTTGAGCCTTACACATGCAGAATTCCCAGCGAAAATCATCAGGAGCTGATTTTCAGACATCGAAAGGCAGTTCTTCGTGTACTTAGAGAGAAAATGACAAGAATCATACTGAAAATGGACCCTGGAAAATACCTGGCATGCTGAATGTATCTATGCAGAGCTTTGAAATATTTTGCCAGGCAGGAACCATTAGCCAGGGATGAATCTTGTTCTTTTGAACATTTGAACTTTCGCATGAATGAAAAGGCTGGATTAAACAGTAAGCCTGTTCAACCAAATAAAGCTGCGGCTTTATTAAGAATAGGAAGGGTTATACTGGAGTAACTGAGAAAGTCTGGAGACTGTGATAACACAGCAGTCGCCACAGATGACCAAATCATTACACAGCAAGCATAACTCTCAAAATTAAAAATAGAGTAAAATAGCATACTTTGAATAGGAATGGACGCGAGCATAAGGAGGGAGGGCCTGGCTCGCAGCGGGGACCAAGCCCTGCTTCCTTGCCTCGAGGTATCACAGAGCAAGTGGGATGATGGCTTTTTGGGGAAAGGGGAGCAGGAATTTTGCTTGCTTTCGGTCCACGATTGCGGAGCAGAGCAATGAAGAAGAGGAGAGACCTGAACTTGAGGATGTGCTTCTGCCCCTCAGAGCACGCCAACAACAGAAACTGAGTTCATCACTTCTTCGCGTCGTGGACCAAATACTTTCGAAAAACCTGAACGGATTCGTGAAAGAAAAGCACCGCTGCTTTACTATGATGAGAGATGATGGGAAAAGAGCAAGAACGCGAAAACGTCGCGCCTCGGGGAAGCACCAGCAGAGGTCAGCACAGCCGGGAGAATGGAGCCCGCCGCCGGGATGCTGCTGCTGCCGCCGCCGGGATGCTGCTGCCGCCCCCGGGATCCTGCCGCCGCCGGGATGCTACCGCCGCCGGGATGCTGCCGCCGCCGGGGGAAAGCCGGTGGCGCGGCCCTTTCCGCGCTGCTCCGTCACGCCGAGGAGTTGGAGCTACGATCTGCTAAGTGCATAAGAGCACGCATTAGCATAGGTTCTGGGACAAAGCAGCAGCAGATACTGGTAGGTTCTTTATTCTGACCTCGTATGTGCTTTTCAAATTCAAGAAATGTAGCTTGACATAGCACTTTAGATAAGGAAAAAACCACCTGAATTCTTTCACAGCGATAAAACTTTCTCTACAAATCATATTATGTGGAAGAAACCACATTTACCATTGTCTGTTAAGAAGCCCAGCCTGATGCACCTTTTTCTTTCACAACACCAGCTCTCACAGGTCACTGTAGACGTAAAAGCCAGAACATCATTCATCAGACTTAATCAGTAAACCCCTCCTTCATGGAGATGTTTGTTCCAGGAAAGCTCTGTTTCATGAATCATTTTATATCTGGATTCCTTGATTTAAAGCTATTGCAGGAAACTGGATTTCCCTAATGTAAGGTGATATATCACACGTTTCTCCTGAGAACAATGCTGAAACTTGGGTTCCTTCCAGACCAAATGATGGCAAATGCCAGAATGTCCAATAAAAAGTGAGGTGTATGGAGGTGAGATGCAGGAACACACAGAGAGCTTGCTTCATCTCCTTCTGAAGTAGAACAGTGCAGCTAAGAGAACCTTGGTATGTAGCAGAGTTGTGTGAGTTTGAGGTTTTTGAGTTATGAAATGAATTGATAGTGATGCACTGCTTAAAGTAATGCCAGAGATACCATGCCAGTGATTTCCTGGCTGAAAAGAACTGCAACTGATTGACTGCTTTGCTTAAAATCACGTGGATCCTTTTCCAGATCCAAAGAGGATGGGTTTCTCTAATATTCCATGTTCACACTATAAATGGAAACTTAGATCTGTATTTCTCCAAGATAAATTATGAGACACAGCTATTTTCCATAGTATATGTTGTATGAGGCTGGGATTTTCTGAAGAACTGATAAGAACATCCAAGTGAAATCATGTTTCATCCCAGTAGGCATAATTATAGAATTGGGTAACTTTACAGTGATGAGTATCATGCAGCACTGGAAAGAAGTACTAACACGGGCCTGGAAGCAGTAGAACTATTTTAACTGTGTTTTCCATCTCATTTGATGTTAACCAGCCCTCAGCAGTGTTATTTAAGCATGCGATGTCTACATGACTAAATTGCTTGTTATTCCAGAACTAGCTTGTATGGCATTTGCTTAGATAACTTTGCCAGCCACTCTATCGCACAGCACGGGCATCTTCGTCACTTGAGTCCTGGGAGAGCAGAAGTTACCATCATCTAAAGAAATATAATTTCTTATAAGGCTGAGGTAACTGCAAAATGAATATGGGCATCTATTTTGTGCACCATTTTTGAACTCAGAGGGTTCTTGTGGACTAACATGAAATGGAAGACTGTCTACTATTATTTTAAATATTGGTCAACCTGAAACACCCAGTGGAAAGAGATGTAGCAGCAGAAAGGTAAAGATGTGTGTAAAGTCTGTACTCAGTATTCATTGCATAGAGAGGTCTGAGTAGAAGTCCTATGGGAGCAGGCCTTCTACAGCTACGTAGTCAAAAGACTGAGACAGAGCATGAAGATGTCACCATCAGATGGTGGTGAGACCCAGGCCCTGAGAGACAGCAGGAGGTGTCAGTTGGAGTTGTAACCACAAAAATTTATTCAAAAGCTTTTACTGCAGGCTAAATCCATAATAAACCCTAACAGCAGCAAGATCCTGCGTATTACCCAGACACAGAAATGGTTTTGGACTACTTAACTTTTACTTTTCCTCAGTTTTCCTAGAAAAATTCCATTATTCAAAATAATTGTTGGCAGATCCAGAGAATGGAGGTCACAACAGCCGAAACTGAGTTACAACGCCCTTGTGTGTGTAAAATGCATCACTTGTCCCCTTATGTGAAAAGAAAGACAAAGAGCTGGATTTCGCTGATGCCCAATGATGTTTGAGGCCTCAATTCCCTGACAGGAGTTGAACAAAGAAAACTGCATTTTGAAGAAGCCATTTAAGTCTGAGACAGGAAAAAATAATACAGCTTATTGCCATTAGTTTTCTTTTTGCCTGAAATCAGTAATGCACAATGCTTTTTTTCTGTGATATAAACAGAATCAGTATTTGTCTGACAATGTAAAACATCCAAAATGACAGAGATGTAGTAGTAGTAGATGATGAATAAGACTGAGGGCTGCAGACTGTATAATGGTAGGGCTCTCTCCTTCTAACCTAAGAAGAAACATATGACATTATTTCTGCATATCCAACAAAACTGCTAATGTGAGTAAAACGATTAATAAAATTACTCTTCCCTCTATTATTTAGGCCTGCATGAGACTGGCCTATTAGACAAAAAATGTAGCCTGTGAAGCTGGTGTTACTGACATATATCATGGAGCAACCTCATTTTTTGCTGTTAGCTATTTATGCAGGTAGGTGGGTTTTACAGTAGCACAAAAATCCTGCAACTCCTTAATATATAGTGATGCATGAGAATGAGTTTCTCTGAACACATAGAAATACAGCATCACTTGTGACTGCACAGCAAAAAAAGGTGTCTGTGTATTCCCGTTTTGTCCAAAAAGGAAAAAACCCAGTCTCACATATCAAACGGAGTCAAGGATACTCCTTGACATGGATTAGTTTATATTAAAGAAATGTAGCACCATGCATCAGAGAACATTAGTGAAACCTGACCTCATCCATCACTGTCTCTCAGGGAAGTGTAGCCATATCCATTAGCTTCATGAAAATCCAGACCTGAGCATCGGTTTATGTCGGGTAATCCTTGCATTGTATCATATTACATTAGGGAGAAACTCAGTGTGATAAGTTAGTATAATTTACTCCTGCTAAAATCAACACAACTGTCACTTACCACTCAGGCAATCCTGTTACACAAACTATGCCAGCAAAAAACCCCTCAAACCTCAAAACCACAAAATAGCTGTCAGTCAGGACATATTTATGAGTCGCAGCCTTAGATCTCACAAGTGCTTCTCATCAGGGAATATCACATAGGCTGAGTATGTTTCTGATGATGCCAATGCAGTGACATGGAATGTCGATGCCAAAGAGATGAACTTTCCCCCCTTCAACACCACCCCTGGCTCAAACCCGTCACTCTCTTTATGAGAACCAGACTCAGCTGCATCCAGGCAGGCATGTCTCATGCCATTTTAAATCCTCAGAGTCCTGGCAGGGATGGCATTAGGCCCATGGGTCTGCAACCTGCTAGGCCTGCAACTGGAGGCCATGTAGGATAGCTTAGCATCTCTGAAATGATTTAGTATTTAGTCAGCCAAGTCCCACCATTGATGTCTCACCTGATTTCAGAGAACTTTGACCTGGGCATCAGCCCTTTTCTGAGCAAAGGGTTAAGAGATTAACAATGCAAACTGGTTGTCTTGTGTAGAAAAATTAGTGATGCTGTATATAAAATGTTTCATGTAAAAACATATGTCAGTCTTGGAAAAGTACAGGATCACACAACAAGGAAAGACTTAGGAAGTTTTATTCCATAATTTCTCAGGTGGATTATATTTTTGGATCACGACACTTGCTTTCCAGTTCCCAATTCCAATTCCCAAATTCCCAAAAATCCATTCTTACCAGGACAGGCAGGGAGGCAGAGGCCCAGGGTAGCAGTCTGCCTTGGGTTCCTGTCATGAAAGGAACTTGGATTTTCACAGTGTGGTACATCCTGCTATGTAAATCATGTGCCTCAAGTTTTGCCTTTGGGCCGTCTGGAACCTCTTTGTGTCCCTGAGTCAAGTAACTCAGCTTCAATCATCAAGGTACCTCAGAGAAAATTATAATAGGGCATCATTTTATAATTAAGAATGGAAATTCAGTCTCCCAAATGGTCATAAAATTAATCCCTTTTCATCTAGCATTTTCAGAATGAGAAACCTAGTCTAATGCATCTCTTGACAGTAGCAACAAAATCATCATCCATCACTTTGCACAAGGGAAGTCCCTTCATTTGCTTCATTTTCAGTCTGGGAATACCATCTTCCCACAAATGAATGAACACCAGAAAAACAGCCCTTCAGATAAATTGCCTCCTGGGGATATATATCTTTAGATACTGCATTGCATTCATATATTAGTATTATATGCATTATCTTTCCCATAAAATGAATAAAGTCTCCATACAGCAGAAATCACCCTGTGTATATTCACTTTATGATCAGGATAAACCTGCTACATTACCTTTAGCGTGGGAATTCTGATTGGAGACCAGGAAAGCACTGGAGGACAGGAAAATCTACTTTATTGCACTGCAAAATAAATGCCCCTCTGGCTCTACGTAGACAAAAAGCTACCGTAACAACACTGCACAAACACTAAACATACAATCCATTTTAAATAACCTTGATGTTGTCTCCATATGTTGAGTACAATGTTGCAGTGATAAATGATATTGAGGTTGGGAACCTTTCTAGAGAAACAAAATCAAATATCCTCCAGCAGAGAGATTCTTTGCTTTCACTCAGCAAAGAAATTTTGCCACATGTTTATGTTTGTGGAGGAAAAAGACCCAACCTATTACTTACCTAATGCTTTGCTTTTGTAACCTAAGAAGAATATCAGTAAGGTCTTTGAAAATAAAGCACATTACTGTTCCCCGAAACAATACTAAGTAACAGGTTACTGTAATTGTAATTGGGTGTCATATAGTCTTGGAAATATTTTTAAGGCAAAACGGTGGATGAGGCTCAGGACAATTATGTCTTATTAGACTGTAAGAGTTGCCTAACACAACGCTGTCTATGAAGGGAGCTTGGGCTTAGTTATATCACATCATTTCAGTAAAAATGCACCAGGCTGGATCACTTAATTTAGGGGAGTTCAGATATAGACATTAGTTCAGGTCAAAGAAAATTCCATAGCCTGCCCTCAGTGTATGCCAAGAGATGTCTCCTCCCCTCTTGTAAGAGTTAAAAATTCCTTACTGCTAGAAAGGAGAGCATATTGTACCTAGAAACAAGATGCTTCACCATGTGCACCACACAACACCACAAGATTCAATTTACTTGCATATAACCGCTGAGAATAAATGTATCTAACTGCATCCTTCCTGTTTTGAACAGAGGCAGGAAAACTCATTCTTGCTTAGCATCTGCCATAAATAATTTCAGGCTTAAATTTTATGTTGGAGTCATTCAACTTCACTCATGTGAGAGAAAAGCAGGAGCATGTAGAAGCTGATGTTCAAACAGCTGGCACACCTTGCTCATGTCAGCAATAGGGCTTCAGAGCTGAAATGATTGCCTGTAATAGATGGATCAACATGGTCCTGGAGAAAAACGGGTGAGGAAATATGTTGTAAATGGGAGGAATACTGTATTAGAGTAAAAAAGTTGTTTTTCTCTCATTCTTCATTCTATTTCATTAAATACATGTTTAGTGAGCACATATACTGAATTGATTAAAAGAGACTCCAGTGGAGGGATTTCCCACACTTGGAAGAGAAAACCAGCATACAGTCAAATAATATATCTCTCTAAAATGGGGCAAACTTCTTATTGCTCTATGGGAGTTTTGATGCTAGGTCCTTGAGTATCACTGCTTTGTTAGATAGTTGTAATGAGGTCTGTCGGTCTAAGGGGTGCAATATTCACCTCTTACACCCTCACAGACAACCAGAATGCAAAACGGACATTTGTTTCAGCTGTGGTTTACATAGGTGGATACCAGGCTACATTTCACTTTACATTGAAGGAAGCTGGTTTCATGTGTTAGTGGGCAGTTCAGCAGGGATAGATATACCACAGTATGAAGTTGGCAAGCTGGGCCCATGGCACCTGCAGGTGAAGTGCAGGAATGGGAGGGACTCTCCAGAGTCCAATCCCTCCATCAGCTGGTAATTTTGCACTGGAGTTCAGTAGATTTGGTAGATTGCATTCTTTTTAAAATCAGAAATATAGGAACGAACACCTCCACTCCTGTATAGAGAACTATGCTCTTGTATTGAGAAAAGTATTGCCTCTTCAAGGCCTTTAAACAAGGCATTGCAGTGACCAGCAAAAAAACTCAGCTTCATCAAACAGTTTGTGTCATGGTAATGATCTTTGGTCTCTCTCACCTGAACATATAGAATTAAATGGTAGTGCCATTGATAATCTGGTATCAAGGAACTCTGTCTTCAGGTTTCTCATTCCATATGTGTGAAATGGATATTAGATATCACTGGATCTCTGAAAAACACTAGATCTTAGTTCAATTTACATAAGAAAAATGTAACACCATGCTTCACTGGGTGTTGGAGAAACTCATGCATCACCGTATATGGGGAGAGGTCAGCAGTTGCTTTTTATACTCTTTATTCTGGGGAAACATTTCTCCAGGCATCACTTTTCATTAAAGATACTTGGCCACATGCATCATTCTGCGAAATGTAGAGTGGGTATAATAAATCACATAACCAGAGGGAGATGCCACTACACATTACACTAAAGAAATGCTACCTCATGATTTTGTTTAATATTGAGGAAAGGTAAATCTTTCACAATACTTAATATCGTGGGAATGCAGCCTAGCAGTGAGCAACCTGGACGGGGGGAAATATGAATATTTCAAATCCTTAGCTAGAATAGCATAGGAACAAAAAGCATGTAATTTTTTACTTAGAAATGTCAGTTAAATAATTTGTTACTGTTACCCTCTCTCAATCTAAACAGTTAGCTGAGTTACATACACTTGGTTATTTCTACCAGAGGTGTAGCTACACAGAGGTGTAGCTAATTCTACCATGTAATCTTGCCCTTCTGATAGGGCACAGGACGAAGTCTTGTTGGCCAGAACACAGGAACATTTTTTTCAGCTTTCTGTTTCTAGTTTCCTTCATTCCATTCAACACTTTCAGGTTTCTTTCTTTAGAAAGCCCCTATGACCACATGGCCTTCCATGCACCAGGCTGCATGTGATTGAGGTCTTCAGCTCTGGTTTGCGGAATGAGGACACTGCTATATGTTCGTTCTTTTGAGAGATACATGTCCCCAGAGGTCACCAAGGCTTTCTTTGTAATAATAGGAATTCATGGCCTATGGGAAAGATTGAAAGGACTAGGGTTGCTTACCCTAAGGGAAGAAAAAAATCATAGGGGCTAATGATAACATTCATCCAGTACATTAAAGACTCTAGTGAAGATGAGAATAATCTGATGTTCATGTCTGTAGTGAACAGGGTATGCAATACACTGACCCTGCAGCAAGAGAAAGTCAATGTAACACCAGGGAAAGCTTTCTAGACAGAAAGACAGTGGCACATGGAAAGAGTCTGTTCATGAGAAGATGCCCCTGGGGCATAAGGTTTGGACTACATGACCTCTCAAGTTTTATTTTCTAGTTTTATTTTTATCTATCTCTAAAGCAAACATCACATAGTCTTAAAAAGTTCAAATTCTTCTTGCACTATACTTTTTTTGGGCCCATGTTAAACTTCTTGAAAACTTTTGAAACTGTAGAATGACCAGCAGATTTAAAGTCATCCCATAAATCAAAACATCTTTTGGTAGTGCACCCAGTAAAATTCATGTCTGTACTCATGTTGTTTCAGATGTGAAGCTTCCATGATAGACAGCAAGGGGATTCAAAAGTGATTTCAAGTGCCATTTCTAGTCACATGCTATTCTGAAAGGAAGATTTTCTCTCTGGAAAGTTTTATTTTCCTTGTTGCACTAGGTAAACCAGAATTATTTCCTGACATCTCCTGCAGACTTAATATAGTCACATGAACAACCAGATCCCAGTTATTTGCAGCTATCCTGCCAGCTACCCCATGAGAAGGAGGCATCAGTGTTACTGTGCTGTTCCCAGCTGTGAAATTGTGGTACTGTGGGTTTTGCAGTCTTTTTTGAGCAAGTTGCCCTTCAGAATTCCTCAATCCACAGAACCCTTCTAGGGACACAGGGGCTGGTGTGACTGCAGCAATCTTCCCATCCACATAGTGACGTTTGGCTGTTGGGGTCAACCCATGCACTATGACTGCCAATAGTTCCTTTCAGATAGCATGCAACAATTCACCCTTCAAGTGGTTTAGACTTCTGTTGCAATTAGCCATCATCCTCTGGAGCCCACTAAGTTCTTGTGTCAATAAAGTCCTGGGCTGTGCATAGCACCTATCTCCCATGGCATGAGGCTTGTGGAGATACACCAAGACAGGAGCGGTCACTTACAAGAACACTTGCCAACACCGAAGATGCTGAAGCATCTGCAGGCGATGGAAGCGCCTTTCCTTTCTGTCAACTAATGCAATGGTTTTGCAGCGTTAGCAAAGCCACAAATACAACTTTCAAGAAGAAGCAGAGTATCTAAAAACATTGTTGGTCTGAGTGTTGACCACATCTGTAAATCAACCCTGAAATATACTATTAATGACTCAGTTTCTTTTCACTCCAGAAGTTTGTAGTACGCATATTCTGTTTGACTGTGTTTAAAATCCCTCCAGGCTTTCACTGTAAATAACTACAGGAAGCCTCTTCCTCATCTGCTATTTTACACAATAAAACCTTTTATAAGAAGTAAAAGCCATAATATTGGTGTAGTAATGCCTGCACCACAGCAAACTACTTTCAGTAACGGCTGTCAGGCTCAGTGCTGCAACAGATCTTCTGATAATGTTTATAATTTACTTATCTTTCAAGAGATTGCCAATGAACATGGACAAGAATTTGTAACAATTAATTTTTTTCTTTTCTTTCCATTGTATATCCAAAATATCACTGACTTTGCCATTTATGGACTGATTTTTTTATTGACAGCAGCAAAATAACAGCAGAACTTGAACATTACTAGTTTTGATAAGGATGCATCTGCCTTTCACTGTTGGATTTTAGATCAAGGCTGGATCTTGATGCCTTACCTATACAATAAATATATATATTTTGAAGATATGCATGCTTATGCACAAATATTCTTCCATATTTGAGAAATTTACTGCAAACATTTTTTTTTCTTTCTCTTTTTCTATCCTGGCGCCACAGATTACTTTGCAACTATTGTTCACACATCTTGTTGAACAGAAATAAGGAATACTGCGTGTTACTAAGAACCCATGCAGAATTCCTACAAGGGGAATTCAGGATTGTTATAATAAATTTGCTTAGAATGTCAACATTACAAGGAAAATCACTTTCACTCCGAAGATTGAGCAGTGTAAAGAAAAAAGACAATGGTAAGAGAGGGAGAATATGTGTCAGTAAGAGATTAAAGAGACTTTTTTGGTGATCCTGGTTTATGGCGCTTGGTTGGCTTTACATCATCAGAAGAGGCTTCAACTCTTTCTCACCTCAGAGCTGCCTGTTGGTAGATCTCAGCTAGTCTTTCTGAAACTTGGAGTTCTAAAGTACACTGGAAACTGTAGTCCATCACAATAAAACACGGTGTTGGCATCTCTCAAGTCTTTGAAAGACATATAGGTCACGTATCGATAGCATTGTCTCACAGATTAGGAAGAGTCCTAAGAAAAAACAACCTAAATGATGTTATTACTAGGAGCAGCAAGATACTGAGTACCCTTTTCTTCCGTTTCAGTCTGTGATCTTTCTCATCACAATGAAGTTGGTCTTCTCCAAAAGCTCTCTGCAGCAGTCCCTCTGACAGTGTATTTGCTAATCCAAAGTTACGTGAACAAAGGAAATCTTTATAAATGTGTTCCAAAGTCTTCTTGGCTGCACTGCATCCATGTACTTCTATGATACAAAGCAACACATAGCAATACTCTGCTTTTCAATGATGCAAGGGCCTATGTTTTAATGAGCTCAAGTGATCTGTGTGGCAGAGTCTAATTTCTGTATTTATGATGCTTGATTTTTCTTTTGTGCAGGAATGCATTCTTTCTGGTGTCACATAAGTAGAAGAAGTAATGAAGTTGATTGAGAAATTCAGTGGCATGCAAAGTTGGATTCCTCTGACATAAAACAGTGAATGGGATCCAGCTTTCCTTCTTCTGTTCAAATATAAGCTATGGGGTTGTGTTCCAATGGGATAGCTTTATGAGTACAGCTGGTTTGTAATTTTTCTGACCAGGTATATTCTTTCCAATTGTAAGAATTGCATTCATTATTTCAAAATGAAATTTAACTTTTTCCTAATGTCAAAATTATCTGTGATACAGGAATTCTGACTTTATAAGATTTTTTCTGATTGTATATGTTTTTTGTCTCTCTATCTTCTTTTTATTTAGATCTTCTGACTCCTAATTGAAGGACACGTTATTATCTATGCCTAGGTTCTGTTTCTAGGTACATGACTTCAAACTGATTCAAGTGATGACTGCAAATGATCCTTGGAAAGAGTCCCAGGGTTTCCAAGAAACCTGAGGATTTGTCCAAGTCCGGCAGGTTTGCAAGAAAATATGAAGGTCAGATCACAAGATGAATAGGCTCTGTGAAGTTCTGGTTCTTACTCTCATTGAAGCCAGCAGAGTAATTCAGGGTTTATGTTAATACTAAAAACCTGTCATTTGGTATCTCTGTCCTGATGAGTTGCATTTGAGAGATATGTCTTGAACATTTACAGATTTCGCCCACTCCCAGTCAGAGAGTAAAAAAGATCTCCCAGTAACTTTCAGAGCTGCTTGGAGATAAGCCATGATGTGATACAGTCACCTGTGGAGCAGCTGGAAGAGATGTGGCAACAAAGTGCATTCACATATTGGCTGAAAGTTTGTGACAAATGACAGAGGAAATTCCTCCAGTTTTGTACAGGTAGTAGCTTGGCTTCGACTTTCCGGCAAAGTATAAACCCAAAGTTCAGTTGATGCCCACAGGCAAGGAAGAGGTCATACAAAATGTGCACTGCAGTAATAGAACCTTACAGCCAGCAACAGATGGTTTGGCCAACACCTAAGCCTTTTCCTAAGAGGACAGACCACAAATATTTCTCAATTCTATTCCTTTGCTTACACCTACTCTGTATAACTTCGACCTCACTATGAAGCTGCTGAGAAGGAGTATTCAGTGAAGAAATGTTTGTTTTCCCTATGGTACACTTCAGACCTCAACAGTTATTCAGAAATACCTGATGGCCCACATTCATGGCCATGTGGGAGATGGTCATAGATGTCTGTTAATGAGTTTATGATTTCAGATTTAGTTTCCATCTCTTACCTCTCTATCTGCTGTTCATAATAATGAGCTCTGGGACATGATTCACTGGGAGGAGGGGGAGCCCTTAACATTTTTTTGCTCATTCCCACTAACGGAAGTAGTACTGGGACATAATCGTGCATGTAATCTCAGAGGTGCTTCTGCTGCATCCTTTCAAACCAGCAAAGAGCAGATTTTCAAAGATAAGAGGAAGTCTCTATTTGTTTCCCACTTCGAGAAAGGCAGAATAGTCTGAAGTCAAAAAGTTTTTACTTCGTCCCTTTTGGGGACGCTTAAAGTAAATCTGACACCTCTTTGAAATTATACAAGCATCTTTCAAAGCAAGAGGTCAAAACCAGCAGAGAGCACGAACACACCACCGAAGTATAAATTAGACACAACTTTTGCTAAGGCTATACAGGGGGAAGCACACAGCTTTTAAAAATGGCCTTAATTACTTCTTGCTTCAGCTCAGATCACTTGTATCCCCAGAGGGAAGAATGCCTGATATAAAGAGGAGGGCTTGCTGTATTTGTAAAGATTGCCATTGTTTGAAGTGATTCAAAAGATGAAAAGGAGCCCAGTGTGAGAAAAACAAGAGAGATCATGCAGTCCAACACCACCAAAAAGGCTTAGGGAGGCGAAGATGTGATATCTGGGCATCACACAATTTCTGAAATAACATCTGTTCCAATTAACCTCTTGTCCCTGAGAGCCTGAGCTCTCCACGAGGTTGAAACACAGATAGTTATCAAACTGTCCCCTGGCTCACAGTCTGTGAGGTGTACAGCACCAGCAGTCAACTTGCTGGGCCCCAGCAATGTGAGATCCAAGGCTTGCCATCAGTGAAGAAAGACAACAAGGGAAATAACAGCAATCCCCAAATCAACAAGCTCTTCTGAAACATAAATCATCCAAAACCATGCCTTCTTAACAGGGCTCAGTATATGTCAGGAGAGCTTATTTGAGACAAGGCAAGAGTAGACTTCTGATGCTAGTCAAAAAAAGAACAAACATTCGCCATTGTAGGAGAAAAAGGAGAAAACCGATTATTAAAAGTATTTTTTTTATCCTGTACAGTTTTTGAAATACCAGTTTCGAAAGTACAAAATCCAAGGAGGAAGAAATGGCAAGCAAGAGGTAACTCTAGATTATTCGGTATTTGAGACAGAAAAGGCATTTAAAGTTCACCAGCAAACATGTCAGACTGCAAGCTTCTGAGAATTAAAAGAGAAAAAAACAGATATGCCTAGAGATTCATGTAACACATCATGATCAGCATCCAGGATAACTGATTTATCAAATAGACAGCTTCTTAGAAGAATATTGTGAAGGGACATCTAACCCAATTCTGGTACAGGATATATTCCTCTAAAAATCTTTATAGCTGCTCTCAGTTACTTGGGTAACTCTTGGCCTTTACAAATACAAACTCTTAGTGTGTACAAATGCTTAATATAAAACATCGAAAAAGGGAAACTGCAGTATCCAGGGGTATGTGGAAAGTTTCACATGAATTATGAAGGTTAGTGGGAAAGCGGCCTTCCAATCTGGTGTGATAATCCTTGAGTTTATAAAATGCTACAGATACTTATTACTCACCTTGTGCAGCACTTTCCGAAACAGGAAATTTTTTTATTGCTGTTTGCACTGAGGTTAATGGGAGTTAGGATCATATGTATGGGAGTAGGATTACACAACCGTACAGCATCCACTATCTGCAGAAACTAGGGCTGTGTCCAGGAGATAGGTGTTCCTTGTAAGTACAAAACATGGGAAAGCGTAAGTCACTTCATGATACGCAACACTTTCCCATTCACAAACACTGAGTCCCCTGCACTGGGTGACCATCCTGTGGATGCCCTTTTTATGTTCTCCTGCATGCTTTATACTTATGTGGTTTCTGGTGTTTTGTGAAGACCCAGGGAGTTTGTCTCAGATACCCATCTCTAGCCCCTGAAGGAGGTGTTACAGGGCTTCTGTGAAGGAACATCTTGCCATTACTAGCTATGTTTTTCCACCGTGTTTTTGCTTACAAACATTGCTTTCAAAAAATGTGGTTGGAAAGCACCACCCCCATGATGTTGGGTCTCTGGGTGCTAGGCAAAGCATCCCTCATGGGAGTCTATCAGCTGTATTGCAGTAACTGCAGTAGGAAACCAGGCCTGCTTCTTGCTGAATAACCATTTTCAGTCATGAGGCTCCTGCCTTGGTGTGGTGATCAACTCTGACAAGGAAAACCCCTATTGAGTGCCCTTGTTGAGTCAGAGAGGAGTTGCTATCCCCCTCCACTGACATGTTAGGTGCAGGATCTCACCTCTGCTCTTACCCTGTGGAGATGACTAATGACTTCCAACAGCTCTAAATAACACCTAAGCTGGTAAATCTCCTGTCTCCTTCAGCTTTGTTACCTGGGATATGCAGCTGAGCTGCTGTCTGGGCAAACTCCTCAGTCAGGGCATACTAGAATGAGAGCTGTCAAACCGCAGTTATACAATGAGAATGTTTTATTGTGCTGTTGCAGGTACTACTTTTGCTTTAACCTAAATGATAACATTTGCCCTGGGCAGGTTCCCAGGCAGAGGATGGCTGCTCATTCAGCCTTTTACTCCAATTCATATACAGTCACAAAGAACTTTTCCCCAGATCACAGGGTTACATCTGTCCACAAAGAGCACTTAAAAAGGTACCTTCACTCAACACTACTTTATTGCCTTCAGTTCAGTACACACATGACCTTTTTCTGTTGTTTTTTCCAGTAATAACAGGGGTGATCTTGCTACCTTTTTTGCTACAGGAATCCCAGGAAGAAGAGGACACACATTTTAAGAACAGTAGGAGTTTACCATGGAGACACCTTGCTAAGTGATTAAAACAGTCATTGCAAATTCTTCCTTTTCCTGTTTATAATCACTTTAATCTGGTCATATCTCTGCATCCATTCTGCTGGTTAAATCCACTGTATGTTTTGCATCTCATGAATAGAAATTATTGAAATTTCCATTGCAGCAATACCTGCTGCTAATGAGTCACTATGAATTGTTCTTGGTGTGTTAATTTACAAATCTTTCTAAAATTTACTATGTCCACTTGTAAAGATTTGGTATTGATTATGTGACTCATTTCTCTGGATGAAAAGTTGAATGGACTATGTTAAATTGCTATTATTGCTAATGCTGTTATTTTTACAAGTGCTAGTGAACCATTTGCTGATGATAGGCAATAGCTTATGCACCACAAAAAGGTTTCTGGAAACGGATTAGATTCCTCGGAAAACAGTATTTCGAGCCTGACAGAATCTAAGTGGAAAAGGTTTCTGCTCAATGCTGAACTGTAGAAAAAGCCTAAGGTAGATTTTGGCACCCTGCCTGACCTTAGATAGCTGCAGGGTAAGTAACCAATGCATAAAAGCAGTAAAAGCCAGCTCTCTCAGCAGTTGGTAAGTGTCTTGTTGCTTAGCCTGAAGAGGTTAGAGTGCCTGAAGCTCAAATCCTACCATCTGAGGAGACTTGAACCTGATCATCTCAAATCACTCCCTCCCCCTATTCCTCTAGGTACTCAGTCAAATTGGCAGGGTGTGGTCTGCCCAGAAAGTGATGCTTTCTCCTTTCTTCTTGGCGACAGTGCTGTATTTTGTGTACAATATGTAAATATTCATTGGAGCAGGGCTGCACATCTAGGACTTTCTCTTCCCAGCTGAGTGCTGTAACCTCTATACTGTGGAGTATTTCCACTGGCTCCTGTTCCAGCACAAAGGTTGTTTATTTATGCTGTTCAAACTGGAAGGACTTCAACTGAAAGACAGAGAGTCACATTCATGAATGTGTTATATCGCCTGGTGATGAGACCATTTGCTTAGGAGAGAAGAGGTATCAGATATCTGCAGGCAAAAGGGGGAGTTGAAGATAAGTGTCCTTTGACCCATGATGTCCTAGAGTCTGGCTAATCCACTATCTACTAAACTACTTGAGTGAAAAGGACTTTCGTCAGCTCTGTCTCTTTCTTCATCATCTGTAAGACCAGATCCGAGAAATCCTATCAATCTTGGTCTGCAAGCATTACTATTACTTTGTGACTGCTTTGGCTTGGGTATGAGTTAGGTGAGTTAGCACTGAATCCTCCCACGCTCATTTTTCAGGATTTCTGGGCATGTAACTAACTCAGCTCTGTACATTCTGCACGTGAGACGAGCACCTAAGCATTCAGCACTGCAACACTAGTCACCACAGTACTCAGGCCTTTTGTGGGATCTGTTTTCACCTTCTAAATTAGGTAGTTCTCTATGTCTAGCAGCGGGAAATGTCTTTGGCAGAAACATAGGTGCTAGGCAACTGAGAGGTATTTTTCAGATTTCAGATCTTAAAAAGGTGGTTAGATGCCTATGTCCCTTAGTGGCATTAGAGCCTGCTCTTCAAACACAACTAAGGACTGCACAGCACAAGGGAAGTGTCATGATCTGCGTCCCAGCAAAATATGTTTTTGAACAGATGTCTGATGCATCCACCCAAGGTCAGAGGTGTGAATAAAAATCACAGCATCTTTTCCTAGATGGCGAAAAGTCAATCTGGAGTGTGAGCAGTATACAACACAACTGTATTAGAATTGCCCAGTGTGAAAACATAAGGATGATTCTTACACCAAGCAAGAACTAGCCGTTAAAAGAAAGGACAAAAAGCAGTCAATGCCACAGAAGGGGAAAAGGTTCCCAAAGGCACTTTGAGAAAGGCATGGTTTTAAGACTGTCTGATTTCTGCATTTGAGTCACATACTAGGATCTGGATGCCCTTGAGCTACAAAGCTGATGATTATTCTTCCTGCTGCTATCAGCACATCCAAGGTCACTTGTTCTGCTTCATCTCAGCTAGGTCAGGAAGGCATTGCTGACTCACCATACTTCAAGAAAAGATTGGGGGGAGGACTGGGACAGATGAAGTCATAGCATCTGTTACAGCAGCTAAAACAAGGCCCTTCGGTCAATGGCCAATGGGTCCTCATGTCACTGCTTAGAGCTTCGCCAGATCCCCCTGTGGACTTCCCCAGTCACCCAATGCAGACAACCACCCAGGACAGAGGCGGGTGGGTATGCACAACCCTGCTGTGCCACTGCAGCAGGACAGTGGTTAGGGCCATGATGGACAGCTTAATGTGCTGTTGTTTTCTGCTGGGGCCAAAATGTGTGGGATGGGTCTATCTTTAGGACTATAACATTGAGTATACACTGAGGACAGATCCTACTGCCGACTGTAGTGGCTGTCCAATATGCTGGGCAGAGGACAGCCATCATGGTGCCTCTTGGGTGTGATGGGGAGCTTTGTAGCTGGGGTAGCCCAGAGGGTCTGTGAGGGAGGCCTGGTGCCTTCGGTCGCAGTGGTCTCGGGCAACACCAGTGCTGTGGTGGGGACCCCTTTTCTCCCTTCTTACCTTGCTCAACCCCTGATTGGATGCAGAGCAGCGAAGATCCCTTCCTGCTTTGGGTCAGTTGGGTTTGCCAGGTTATTCCACTTTCCCCCATAAAATATCAGTGTAGAGCCCTGCACCAGGACCAGTCATGAGCAGCCAGAATTTCTCACAATTACCTTCAAATTATTTTAGTTGATACTAAACTAAGCCTGTATAAACAAGGGGCTTATACAATTAAATTATTCCCTGTGTGGTGGGGTGTTAGCTCTCACTGAAGTTTTCCCCATTCATATGGCTCTTTTTTGAATCTGCTCTTAGTAGCTAGTATTGCACATTTTCACTGCAACTTTTCCTTCACTGATGGCACTAATTTGTCTGTCTTGCCTTTACTCAGCTGCTGACTTTCACAAAGCTTGTGAGAACATAAAATATATTTGAGACTTCTACCCTTTTTTTTAAATTGGGTTGAAACTAGTTGGGTTTCAACAGTCTTTAGGAGGGCAAAGGACAGACAGATAGTAGGACCTCATCAGTTTCACTGCCCTAGGAAGACAGGCTAAAGGAGAAAGTTTTTTTTTCCTAGCAGTCCTTAAGGGACTTCATGATGAAAGGACAGGCCAGGAAGGCTAAATAGTAAGGAAGACATCATAAAAAGCAATGGCATTTTTTAGAAAATACAAGGTGAAAGAATTTCCTCTTTCAATTAGCTTCCATCTGGTTGGTGATGTGTTATATTTATGCATGGAAATAGGTCTCTGAAAAAGGCATTAGCCACACATATGGGCAATTTTTATAAATGGCTTCTTCCCTACAGCCTTTGTGAGTAGATGATTAACTCCCTACGTACCATAAACAGAAGGAGATCTTGGATCTCCCAGGGAATCTCTCAAAGAAGGGACGGAGCAGGAGACAAGCAGAGCCTGTCTGTGTAAATGGTGCCCAAACCTTAGTTTAGAGTGTTCACCCCTGACTGAGAGCATATGAATGCAGAAGATAGATAGACAAACGGTTAAAACTTGGATTTATCACGTGGTTTTGGAAGATTTTTGACCTAAGCGTTCTGTTTTCCGGTAATTAAGTTACATATTACACATTCCCCTCTAGTTGTGAAGGGAACAGCTGGACTCTTTGGTTTCATTTCCTCCCTGATAGAGCTCTGGTTGGAGGGCCTTGCTCTAAAGGATGTGTTCATGTCCCACCACAAGCTTAACATTTTTAGTGCCTCTGGTTTGGAGCTCTGCAAACAGACCAGCCCTGCCATTCAGATTTGTTGAGCAGGGAATTTAATCTCAAAACCAGCAGTTTTTCATATATAGCTTGGTGTCTGTGTGCAGAAGTGAGGGTTTTTGCTTGTCCATGCATGCATGTATCCATGCCCACTGGCAGATCAATATAGTCAAAGGAGAGTGAAGAAAATAGACATGAATGAAAATGCAATGTTCTCTTATAGTAATTCAATTTGACCTATCCCCAGATTTCTCCTCTGGGATTTCCAACCACTTTCAGTGGCCCCAGGACCACAGCTTTGGCTGCCATCTGCCTTTGAACCAATGATGTTTTGTGAGTGTGTAGGTATAGTCTGATAGCATCCATAGACAGGGCAGTGCTCCTGGTGCTGCTAAATTTTTTCTAAACCAGGGGTGGCATAAAAGTTTCCAGGCTCTTGAATCTGGTTGTAACTTGACACTGGGAGGAGACCAAAATAAAAACGGGGCCCTTCATTCTTTCACTTCCTGAGGGAGGAAAACGGGCTGGGTGAGGCCAGCAGAGTCCGTGATGTCTTCTAACTGGACCCACTGGATCCCAGGGACTGACAGACCACTTCAGCTGTAAACAAAGAGTTGTCAGCTGTGGCAGCAGTGAACACTAGTGATTTCACCCAATGGTGGGTCTGGATTTTAGCCAGCCAGCTGCAATCACGCCTCTGTTGGAAGTCCTGCTGCCTGCTGCAACTTGCATTGCATGTGACTGGTCTCCAGGATTCCTGTCACCTCCTGAAATACTCAGACTGGCTCCACTGATTTTTCTGAAACATCTTGATGAAAACCTATATAGAAAATGCAATGGAGTTACCTGTGCCAGTATGGCTGCCATGGAGCATGGGTTTAACCACACCCCAAAGGGTCAGATTTAGCTCTGCACATCATTTCAGGATATCAGTGTCAGAACTGGTAGAGAGAGAAAGTGATTGAAGCAGAGATAGGGTGACCTACCCTTCATACCAGCCCTCATATTGGTCCCCGATACAAGCAGTTTGCATAACTTTTTATTTTTAGCACAGGTCTTTCCAATGAATTGAACAGGAGATGAATTAGGTCAGTGTTGAGGGCTTTTGAAAATCCCACCTACAGCATTGTCAGAACTGACCATCCAGTATGAATTAAAGAAAGATCAGATGACTTGACATCTTATAGCCTAAATCCTATTAAGAGATAACAGTTCACTTTTCCTGCAAAGCTTGAGAAGAAAAGAAGACTGTAGGTAGCAAAACATGTCTTTAAATGTTTTGTATTTCCCTTTGTCAATGCCATTTTAAGAACTATAGAGAGAAAGACCCAGGAAAAGCCTAAGGGGACAATCTTGACAGAACTCCAGCTAGTAATTCTCTTAGGCTTTATAATTCAGTCCTGCTCTCCAGTGTTTGTCATATCTGCATAGACGCTGGGGAATTATTCCTCTTTCTTCACATTTTCCTTTCCTCATTTAGATGTACTGATTTTTTCTTCTGCTCTTCTGTGTGGTTGAAAGTACCATTGCACTCTTATCCCAAAATTCCAGCACCTTTGACTTCCACACTTGCCAGACGAGGGTTTACGGGCCCACACTGTTGAATCTTGCCAGAGGTTACAGAAACACTGGAACAGCAATCACAGATCTGTAAGTAGCCAGGGATGTCAAGGGAGAGGGAAGAAAACATTGCAAGACCTATCTTGTGGGGGCTGTAGCTAGGGCTCAGCTGTAGGAGGCATGGAGTCTGACCTGCAGGGAGCCGACGGTTCCTTTTGGGGGGGCTCACCATCACACCGAGTGCTTCACAACAAACACTCAATAATGCTGTGGCCGCTGCTGAGCTGCAACCACTGCTTGTGACACCACTCATTATTATTTCCCTCCTACCATCTGCTGATTTTATGGATAGCTTGCCTTTTGCTTTCCACTTAGGTTAGGAGTTTGGGGACCTTAATTCTTCTTTGGAGCCATTCTCTCTAGCACCAGGGGAGAAAACGAATATTGATAGCGCTTTTGTGGAGAGGCACTCTCTGACTTCCACAGGATCTTTGCCAGAGGACAAACATTACCATTTGACTGTTCATCTTCAAATATGCCCAGGGATCTGAAAGTTAGGAAGAGTCTTGTGCAAAGTCTGACATTATGTGCTGGTTTTGGCTGGGATAGAGTTAATTTTCTTCATTGTAGCTAGTATGGGGCTGAGTTTTGGATTTGTGCTGAAAACAGTGTTGATACACAGGGATGTTTTAGTTACTGCTAAGCAGTGCTTACACAGAGTCAAGGCCTTTTCTGCTTCTCACACCGCCCCACCAGCAAGCAGGCTGGGGGTGCACAAGAAGTTGGGAGGGGACACAGCTGGGACAGCTGACCCCAACTGACCAAAGGGGTATTCCATACCATATGACGTCATGCTCAGCATATAAAGCTGGGGGAAGAAGAAGGAAGAGGGGGGACATTCGGAGTGGTGGCATTTGTCTTCCCAAGTAACCATTATGCGTGATGGAGCCCTGCTTTCCTGGAGATGGCTGTGGAATTATTGCTGGAGATCACTTAGAAATTAAATCTATATTCGCATTTTTAGGAAAGGTGCAACATTGAAGAAACTGTCAGGGTGGAGTGTGGTGGTCATGCAAGAGTTCCATCCTATAAAAGTTCCCTAGGCAACCTTAGGTGTTGGCAATGCCAGGGGAACTTGGTGTGCTGACTCTAAGAGAAACTGTACAGAGGGTGGAACGGAGTGGGGACACCGCGGCCAGGCTCTGAGATAAGACCAGAACTGGAAGGTGCTATGGAACAATGAGATGGAGACTTACCCTGATAATTGGGATACGTACCTGGTCAAAGACAATGCTATTGTACAAAGATACAATAACCTATTTAGTGTGTGCAATGGTGTGTAGTGGAGTACCTGGGAATGGGCCCACAGTCTGTCACCTTTTGACAAAATACTCGTTATAATCTCATTATAATACTAAAAAATACACCTCCATCCCAAAGCTACCCACCTCCAAGGTGCGACCACCCCTCACTGAGCCTGCGCTCTGAATTTTTCTTGGTCTATACCTTTAAAAGCAAAGCAAGAAACTTTTACACCAATTACAACAAAGAAAAATGTGACTAGAGTCACTCAAGCTCCACCTGTAAAGTAAAAATAGCATAAAAAGGCTTAAGAGAGGAGAGATGTTAGGGAAGATACCCTCGTAGACCTTCTCTGACATCTGGGATCAGTCGACGGGCTGAACCTCTCTTCCCCACCAATAGGGATGCCTTTGGGTAAGATTCGGACACTTGGCTATACCAGGTGTCCCCCCTGGGAGATTTAGCAACCTCTATAGAGTTGTTTTGTCATTTAATGCGCTTGTAGCCAGCTATATTTCTCATATTAATACTTGGCTATACCAAGTGTTTCCCTGGGAGATTTAGGAACCTCTATAGGGTTGTTTTGTGATCTAGCACACTTGTAGCCAGGCTATATTATTCATATACTTGCTATTTGTACCATCTTTGTGGGCAGTAGTTCTATTACCGGCAATCCAAAAGAACTTGTGCGTCTGTTGGTTTAATAAATGACACTATTCATTAATCTAGCCGTAAGAGTTCTCATTGAACACGACCAAATTCCTTAAGGGTGGCCGTGATAGTTCGTGCAACACGGCTGGACTGAAAGTGTATGGAGTTACAAGTGCATCCGTAATCATTAGGATTCTATATATATACATATATATACATATATGTGTGTATATGTATATATATTGAACATGATTGGACTTGTAATAGAGGAAATTGGGAATCACTCAGAATCTAAGCCTAGCTGCCCCCAGCCCCTCTGATATCTGAGGACAAGCTGGAACGCAAGGGGGTTTATTTTCTGCCAAACTGCTCAGTCCTTTAACGTGACAATGGCTGAACACCTGCCTGCCGATGGGAAGCGGTGAATGAATTCCTTGTTTTGCTTTGCTTGTGTGTTGGCCTTTTGCTTTACCTGTTATATTGTCTTTATCTCAACCCATGAGTTTTCTCACTTTTACTCTTCCGATTCTCTCCCACATCCCACTGTGGGGGAGTGAGCGAGCGGCTGGGGTTTGTTGCTGGCTGGGGTGAAACCACCACACACTAGTGCACGACTCCAGGGTGCCCGGTCAGGGACAGACTGCCCTGCCAGGATGGCTCCTTTTCCCTGACAACTGGAGACCTGCAGGCTGTGGCAGTGTCCTGTAGTGGCATAGTATTATATATAGCAGGCATAATACAAAATGAATGAGTGTTTCTCATAGAGCGAATGAATGAATTGCAGTCCCAAATCCAGAAAATTTGGAGCTGGGGAGCATGCTGGGAAAGTGTTAATAAAGAAATAAGTTTGCTGCAAATGGCATCATAGCATTTCTTTAAAATGAAATGTTTGATGGATTTGGGTCTTCATCTGATTTCAAATACAGAATATATATCACAGCTTATCCTGTAAAAGCAGCTGCTAAGCCTGGCCACATGTATACACAGATGCTGATTTTACAACACATGCAGTGATAGACACCTGAGAAACTGAGATCAGTGAAAAACTGATAATGTGTTCTTGACACCACAGAGTGTGAAGGGAATTTACAGTGAAGAGAGATAGCTAAAGTAAAAACGTAAGTGAATGCAGGGCTCTGAGTTAATAGCCACAGCATCTTCAGTCATTTATTCCTCCCAAAGTAAGTAGGTAACAGCAAGAATGCAATGTTTGCTGGAGAGCTCATTAGCACTAATGGTATTACAATATCAAGCAGAGCTGAAGGGTGAACTTCAAAAAAGTCACCAGTGAAGGTGACTGGGAGGCAGTTTTATCGCCTGGAAGTAGAATGAAACCTGAAAATTCAAAACTGTTCTCAGACTAGAAATCCCGAGGTATTTCTTTTTGGAAAGACAGAAAACTGTGGTATCCAAAGTAAAACGTGTTCCCTGGGATCTCATCCACTTCAACTGTATGAAGGAAATAGCGCCTGGCACCCCAGGAACTCCTGACTGCAGTCTGTGTGACACCTGCCATTTCAGCCTCCCACCAGCAGCACCATGGGTGGACAAAAGGCATCCTCGCCTACCCCATCCTTCTCCTGTCAACCCGGCAGGAGACAGGTGGTTTTCAATACAGAGCTGCTAGGCATCCAAGCCTCCCAGGTCCAGGATAAGGATAGTGGATGGCTGCGGTTGCAGAGACCCAGATACCATGGCATCCTTGGTGAAGGCATCCAGGCCCCCGGTGTCACAGGCACCCAAGATTTAGGCTCTGAGCTCAGGCTGCTGCCAGTAGCTAGACATCCAGAAAAAAACTGTCAAGCACCCTCTCTCTGGCCTGCCTCACCTTCAAAGCCTGTTGGAGGTTGGTTAAAATAATGTAGGTTGATTTTGGTGAACTAGCTAATTGCAATGAATAACAGGATTGAGAATTTTGCTTGTCAGCTCTGTTTTCCAGCTCAGTTTTAAGGGTCTAGGTGTGGTGCTCTGGTAGCTCTGAGGAGTTTGCCAGCAAAGAATATTAATGGATTTTTTGTGTAGATTTTATTTAGGATAGGCGCATTCAGTGTAAAAATAGAAGCTTTCAGGATATTTAGGATAAAAATTAGAAAACTATTTAGAATAGATTCATGGATCTGTGGGTCTAGAGGTTTGTTGTGCTACAGGTTACTACAGGTAAAAATTTTGTCCTTTGCAAATCAACATACCCATACCAAAAACAACACAAGGTTCAGCTGAAGAAATACTACACCTCCTAAAAGATAATTTAAGTACCAGAATGGCATTGGAATGACAGCTAGATAGGTCTTGAAATACATTTGAAAATCCAAGCTTGAGAACCTATTGGAATTTTTAGTAGCAGGTTTTTGCTAAGAAAGGCAGCAGCAGGAATCAAAGGTGTGGCTGTGTTGTTCGTGGGGTGGCTAGCTAGACTGAATTATTAAGGGCCTTGAACTCCAGAGAAGAATGAAAATTACTTTGCAGTAAAGGTGATCTAAATGGAGAGCTTTAATTTTAAACCCTTTGAACTACAGGAGTGGATTAAGGTCGTGTTTGAAAGATTAGATTCTGCTGCCTCAGTTTTGGCTTTGTTTCAAACGGCAAACCCAAGTGCAGATAACTTTCAGCTCTGCGGTCCTAAAGAAAGGCAAGTGTGAGTTCGTATTCACGGTGACCGACCATGGCACCCACTGCAGACGGGATGGACTGGCTGGCTCGCCTCCAGCCCTGGCTAACAGGCAGTCCTTGCTGCCAATCAGTCCCTAATATGGGGATGAACTCAGGTTTTTTAATCAGGCCATTGTTTATAAAATGTTAAAGACCTCTTCAGGCACAACAACTACCATCAGCTACAGCATAAGCTGAAATCAACTAAAACAAGCCAAAACTGCACATGCTTATTTTACTGAAGAGAGACCAGTCCATGTTCTTCCCGCCCCCAGCCTTTCTCAAGGAGATGACAGAAGGAAATTCACCTTTATATACTTGCCTACGGCTCCAGGGAGTCAAACATCAAACCTTATGTTTTCAGCATCTTGCATAAATTCAGAAGATTTTTGGGATGGCTGTGTTTGTATGCATTCACTGGTATTTCCTGATGTCAGGACTTTTATATCAATTTTTATGCTACAGCTAGTGCCATGAACTGATCTTTCTTTTTTCAATAATTGAAAATGTTGATTTTTATTCTGTTAAGGAATGAGCTGGCCATTTTTAGCTCCTGCTTTTAATAATTCTGATTTGCTCTTCAGTGACAAGCTATCTTGAATGAAGTTTATGGGGGTTACTTAGTCCCTCGTTGTGAAGGAAGTGTTTTTAGATATGAATTGCTATTTTCATTCAAACCCACTTTAATTTGTTGCAATTTTTTTTTTTTTACACCTTGATTAACTGGGTTAATTGACTTTGCTGTAATATATGCTAACCCTTACAGATAAACAGTTTTCTCTCAACTATGAAGAAAAACGTGGGTCTCTTTCAACCCTCTTGAATATGTGAACTAATGCATTTGATAGCAGGATTGGATTTTACATGCTGAGAATTTGCACGGTATACTGTATTGAGAGGAAAGCCATATAGAAACTATTGTTGTTGGGGACCCTTCCTCCAGACTCCTGGAAAGCCTGTCAAAGAAAGCACCTATCTGAAAAAGACAGGAAAATCCCTTTCAAGGCTTTTTAGAGTTTTAAGGCAATTTAAGAAAATATAGCAACCCTTAAGCACACACTAACAAGCTCTGAATGCCACTAGAGCGTATGTTCAAGGGTTAAGTGTGTCTTATCTTTATGGTCATTTGGCAGAACAGGGTAAGGAAGGAGCTGCATAAAGGAGCTGCTACAGCAGTGCTCCATGGGAGAGCTCTGCAGGCATCAAAATGAAAGAAGTCCCCAGCTTGGGAGGAGGAGACAGGGAGGCAGTTTCATTCTCAAGACATAGCAATCTTGTGGGGAAGTATGTATTGGAGTTGAATCTCTTTTTTCAATGAGAAAAGGATGACTTGGAAGTGGCATTGCCAAGATGGTATCAGTGTGGGAGAACTGCCTTTTTTTTCTTTCCAGACTCTTCAGCTGTAATCCTCTGTGCCTGTATTGGCCTGAATATAAAAGGGTCTTGAATCTAAGGCAACCATTTCTTTGCAAGTAACAGGAGAGAAATAGGGCAAGATTATGTGGGAAAGAAAAGGAAATATCCAAGCACCCCACAGTCATGCTTCTTTGATCCCTAGTATGGCTCTGCAACCCATCCCAGCTCAGTGACACTTCTGCTTTGTTGATCCACAAAGTAACTGTGTCCTTCCCACAGTCTCATCCTTCACACTTCGTTGGCTGGAGATGCTGATGCAACAGAGCAGGCATCAGCATGGGTACCTCTGTGCCCAGCTCTGGATTTAGGAGGTGGTAATAAGGATATACAGGTCCCCTAGCCTCCTTGATCAAGCAAAGGTTTAGCCGAAAGCCAAGCAAACTGCGGTGCTCTTCAGCCGCTCATGAGGATACGCCTGTGCAGCCAAGTGCAGGCAGACCCCTCAGCAGCATGCTGAGCTAGCTAGGTCAGTGCTGTGTCTGGACAACATGCTCACTTACTTGGTTTCCCAATGAGAAATGCCTCTTACCTGGCCTTGTCAGAAGCACAGAACAAGCTTTGTTGTATCAGCCTTGAACTGCTCACAATTTGGGTTCCTTCTGCTGTAGGTCCTGGAGCTCCTGTTCTAGCAGATGTTGTTTTTGAGGGGCCAGATGTTCAGCTCAGGGAATTGTGTACAACCTTGTAATTCATGAATATACAGTGGGTCTTTTTACATCATAATTTCTAAAAACAAATGCCACATGCTGTATTCAAAACTACCAATATTTCAAGGGGCTATATACAAATGGTTAGTCTCATGGGCTCCTTTTTCTGTGGTATGTAATGTGCAACTCCCTTTAGCTTTAGAAACTAGGACGATATTCCTAATGAACTGTCTCTCAGGGCATATGAGAGAATGTAACATCATTCAGCCAGTTCAATATAAATCAACTGATGAAATACTATTGAAATAAATATTGAACCTTGTTCCTAAATAGTCCATGGGGCTATGTCTTAAAAGAAATCAATAATAAAGCAGATATGCTGGGCTTCAGTCAAGTGAATTGATTTTTACCTTATAGTTCGACTTGTGTCTTAATACAGTTGGAAAACCAATCAATAGTCCGTGTAAACCAAACGTTATATCTAGTGTAAATACATACATTTATTGGTGGTGTTTGGAAGTGTCTCCAGGTAAGAGCCTCTACAGATGTAATAAAAAGAGAAACCCTGTGCGCAAATATAAGAGTGATTGAAACCTTGACTATATGTAATTATTCGTGTTCACCTGGTGAGCTGAATTCTAGAAATTACTATTAGCTGGAGGACATAGCTAAATCTTGAGATATGAAAGCCAGATATAATTATCAGAGTACTGACATCATTTTTCTAGTGCAGAGAATATGGATGGGAAGAACATGCAGTATGTAATGCAGTTTTCTATCATCCCTCATGACCTGTATCCTCAAGCATTTTTGGAAACAAAGCAAGGTGAATATACTCCTTTTTCCCTACAAAATAAACAGTATTGAAAAGAATTAGTAAAAAAGTAGGATATATGTACAGTAACAGGCTGAGTTTTAAGGCAGACTCCAACTTAAATTCATGGAACATCCCTGCTAAGAGAGCTCCAGCAGCAGCTTGAACTCAGCAGCTTCGCTCAGTCTGGGCTGAAGAGGCTGAAGCCTATCTGGCAGCACCTGCTATTTCCAACCTTGATAAATTTTGTCCACCTTCTACCATCTAAGAGAAAAGCAATTTCATCAGTAGCAGCTCTAAAACCTTGCGTTCCTGGCACTGGTAGTCTACTTTTTTTCTACTTCTACTGTAATTAGAGAGTAGACAAAGCAGACATTCTTCACAGGACTGCTGGAGGATCAGAGAGCCCAGTGGGGACACCTGTAGGGAATGCTGGCAGGTGACACATGCTCGATGGCCTCCAGAACCAGCTTTGAATTTTTTTCTCAGCTTTTTCATATCATTATGATTCTAGGAAATATTTAAATTAACATCACAAAAAGAATGAGGGACCACAGTCTCTTGCATCATTGTTTAAGACAACCTTGTGCTTCAGGATGAGGTTGGGGACACATCCAGGTAGTCAAAGGCTCCCTGCAGATTCTTCTGAAGACATAGTCCTCACAGACACTTCCTTGGAAGCAGCTGGGCTTTCCCCTGTTGGAAACAGGATGCTGTGCTAGATGGACCATGTGTCTCATCCACTATGGCAGTTTTTGTGTTCTTGTCTGCTCCAGGGATGCTTCAGTAAACTGTGTCAGGAATCTGTGGCCAAATGTGACAATGAATCCTAAAAAAACTGTTCTGCATAGATATGCTACAGAATTTGCCTGTGGCCAGCAACACTGACCATGTTTCCTAACATGAAAAAGATAAATACATAAATGCTCTGTTGGCAGTGTATCAGAGAAAGAGGCTGATAGGGCTTGCAGGAGAAATACCCTGAATAGAAGCAGCATGTGTGACATCTAAAGAGAAGAAAAAAGGGAGAATGAGTCTGAGTAGAAGTGAATTAGTAAAGGCAGAAGTTAATAGCTCTATTTTTAAAAAGATGTTAAAATGTCTGATTGCTTCAGGCATTTCAGATCTCTTTGATCTGTTTCTTTAGTTGGATTTGAATATGTATTAGATAAGTTACGTTGCCTCTGTTAGTAGGGAGATGGTGAAGTCCTATGTTCAAATAAAATTTTAAATGATTTTTTAACTGGTAGCTGGCTCTGAATACAGATTTTGTTTTCACATGTGTTAATCTTAGGCTAGCACTCATAGCAGCTAATAGTATTTAACCCTTGCAAACAGCCTAGCCTGATGCTATTTCTGCAAACTGGTCTTTCCCAAACTTTAGAAAACGGAATCTTTCTCCAGGAAAATGAGCCCAAATCATACTCTTCACCTCTAAATCTCCAATGTTGTATTTAAAGCCTGCCCTTTCACTTTTTAGATATAGCATGCTGCAGGCAGTGGAAGTCTCTGCTGTTCCCCCTCTAGCACTGTTCTGCAATAGCGATAAATACCCAGGTTCCCTATACAGTCGCCTATATGGTGGTGACTGTCACCATTTTTTGCAAGTGTCATGCTACCTGGGGTTATAGGAAAAGCCCCAGCTCCTGGATCCACATGGTTGTGCTTTAGCTACCATTTAAGCTATAGAGAAAATATTCTTTCTCTCCTAGTCATACAGCAACGTTTCAAATTATGAATAAATGTGTTCAAAAATCAGAAGGATTCAGTAAACATAATAGGCATAAAGTGTAGATCTCCTGGTGTTTGAAACAATCTCATGCTTATACATCATAGATACTGGATGTTTTTTGTGTCCTAGACTGGCAATACTATATATCCAAAAATCATAGACAGATTGTTTCCCTTGTCCTTTTTTCTGCACCATATGATGTCCCAGGATGTGTTGCACACATGATTTTGGTGTCACTGTGTACACTTCCCTGGGTTTTGTACCCTAATTGATGGTACATGGAATGGTGACTGGATTGCCCCAAACATCTTCTCATACGTGAGTACCATGTGGAAAAAAAGTCTATAAGACTTAATCTGTCAATAATGTGGCTCAACGGGAGACAGTTCTGGAAAACTGGATGTGCCCATAGCTGTCTTCAGTGGTGCTGCTGACATGCAGTAGGCAGCAGCTTCTTTGCAGAATAAGCCACTTGGCTTATGGCAGAATTGGCATGTTCAAAATTTTACTTAGTAACAGAGTACTACAGCAAACACACACCTCAATTATATTTATTATTAGTGAACCCAGTCACAGAACTACAGAGTGGTGATGAATGTATAGTATCTTGAATATGATTAGAGGGGAAAAAAACCTTTTTTCACCATTCACTTTACCATTTCCATGATCTTTTGGTATCCCATCTCAGTCACCTGAGATTCTCTCCTCATGCGTGATGAGGTGGCACCATGCCCAGAAAGGCAATAGCTCTTGTTTAGACTTTTCCTTGCGTGTTTTGGAATGAGGCCACTAATGAAGCTTGCTAATTTGCATTTTGATATTTTTCCTTCCCCCATCCCTTTTTTTCCCCTCTGTTCCCCTTCTACTTTTCTTCCTCAGTCCGAGAATTTCAAGATAGCTTTTCAGGGGGGATTGTTTTCCATGCTTTCATCTCCTCCTCCCTCAGCTGCGCTATTGTAAATGGCTTTGTTTTTCTTTAATGGATTTTCTTGTAGTGGTGAATAATTGTTTGGTTCACTGCTTCGTTTTTCATGCTTCATTTGCCTCATGTTCAAACTTTTGCTCTCCCTTGAGCAATTCACTTTTGTTGCTTCTGCTTTGCTCTGCAGCCTGTGGCTAAGACAAGTGCTCAGCCTGGAGTTCAGGCTGGGGCTTCTCAAGGCAGCAGCTGTGCCTTGCTTTAATTCTGGTTAGCTGGTTTCTGTAGCATGAAAGCATCATTTTCCCAGTGGTGTTTTGTACATCTAGCTGGTGAGAAGGAACATGGAGCAGGTGGGTTAGCTTGCAGCAGCTCAGGGGATTGGCAGCTGGTGGTAGCAGAATAGGCCGAAATTTCTTAGCTTTGTGATAAAAGTCAGAGCATGAACTCAGAAGACAGGTAAGACTATTTGCTGATTGGATCTCTCTTCAGCTTGTCTTTAGAACCTACTTCTTTCAAGCATTACTCAATACTTGCAAGTCCTTTCTAACATAAATGACCTTAAGTAATATGTGACCATAGGTATGACCATATGTGTGACCATTTCCATTTTAAAATATGCTAGAACAGGAAAAAATCTAAAATCGTGCAATAATGGGGATCCTGACTTTCTAAATGAATTGAAAGTTTGCATCCAGACGGAGTGGTGGGAACACATGGTGATTCTGGCCTCTTCAAAGTGACTACAGGATGGTCCTTGACGGAGTTTGCACCTCCAATTCCTTCCAGACCACGCGCTGGGCACTCATTCACATGAAAACCAGGGCACAGGAGAGGGGAAGTGTTTCCTATGGGCTTTGGTCTTATTCGGAAGTAGGGCTGGACCCCTGACATCCATGGTCATCTGGGCCTTGGAAGTGTTTCATTTCACTAAGGGTAAGCAGAGTTGACCAAACATAGTATGTAATGCCTTCTCTGAAATAAAGTATTTTTCTACAAGGTCACTGGCTACTTCAAGAATTTGGCCAGGTAGTACAAAAATGGTTACAGAATAATGACATTTCACCACCTACTTCTGCCCTTTTCTCCACCGTGTTTCTTGTAGCAGATGCCAGCTCCAGGGACAGTACATGGATGTCAAAATTGCAGGCACATTGTGTATGTGTTTCTTTTCCAGATACCATAGCCTAAATCATGCAGTTTAATCACTCTGAAGGGCAACAAAATAAGAACAGTAAGATTCCAGATAGATTTAGGCAAAAGGAACCAGTTACCTGATTATAATAGAGAACACCATGTGCCTACTGTTTCCCCCTGCATCATTAGCGTAAGTGTGACCACATCAGTGATTGTATTCTTGTATCTGTTCATTGTGCAGCACAGAGATCCATATTTTCATTTTGTGAAAAATACCTTTATTTGAACATTTGAATTCAATGGTAGTATATATATAACTGAAAAATCCAATATAATGGCATTTGGAAAAAAACAACTTTCTAATACACTGAACAGTTGTTGTGGTTTAGACATTCTTGTCTTTCTACATTTCAAAGTGATGCTTTGTTTGGTTTATTTCAGATAAAATATCAAAACAACTCCCTGTGGTAATGTTGCCCCCAGCAAAACACCATGTTTTATATCTACCTGAAATAAATGAAGACAGCCTAGAGCTGGCCACAGCCTGGGTCCCACTGAGCTGGTAGAGCCAGCAGAGCAGCACAGATGGTGGTGAGATTGCTGAGTGTGTTACAGGACTGTAAACTGCAGGTGACTTCGGGGTGCTGGAAGGTAAATGGAAAGAAGAAACACTAAATAACTCTTCAGTCCCCCTTGTGAAATACATAGTTGACTAGAGAGTGGTATGTTCACTGTATTTCCCATTCCTATTCCAGACAAGGTCCATATTAAACTGAACGGGTCCAAGAGCCATTTTCTGACCCTCAGAGCACAGGTCACATCTCTGTAGCTTGCCCTCCTTCTTCCACCCCAAAATAAACCAAGGAAACTGCAGGGAATCTTCTTCTATATATAAATATGGAGTATCCAATGGTCTGTGTCACCTTGCAAAGCATTTCAGCGTTGTATGGAGACTGCAGTTCTCATGGACCAGAGCCATACGTGGCAGGGAGCGTGCTATTAAACATTACAGGTTATCATGGACATAGCTTGAGCCTGTGCCTTGGCTCTTTTTTGTTTCCCAGTTTAGACAAACCTGTATGTCCCTGGCCAATTTAAGAGGGTACTTCCAGTCAGGATGAAGGAAACCCTGCAGAAGCCAGCTCTGCCAGGGCATTGTGCCTGCTAGGGGCTTGGTGAGAGGCATAACCTTCAGGACAGTCCTCAGAGCTGGTGGTGAGACACTGGCTCTTCAGGAGGCTTTGCGTGGAGCTGGAGGAAGTCTGACTGAAGGAAGGCTGACTTTGTTTTGAGGTTGCTGCATATTTATGCCAGAAAGATGAGTATATGATACAAAAACTATGAAGAGCGAAGAAATGAGCCAGTTAAACATAATGACTACATGCTCTGAAATGCTCAGGGTGCTTTGTTATTCATATGGAGGTTGATATTTATTTCTAACAGAGGGTGTTTTGGGAGAAGGGATGTAGATTAGTAGGGTATTACATGTTATGGGAAGTTAGCAGTTTACAGAGGAGCCAGCTGTAACATTACCTTTTTGGTAATAATGGTTTCTTCTGGTTTGTTAGCAAAATTCGGTTGTACATTTTCATTAAGAACTTAGTCAAGGCATTAACAATAGGTAACCTTTTATCAAAGAGACTGCTGACAAAAAGCTTATTTTCTTCCACAGAAATTAAGAGAGAAGGAGACTGAGGGAACAGATAAGGAATAAGGCAAGGAAAAACAAATATCTTTTAAAAAAATCAGGTAAATGCATTATATATGTATTATTCTGGAGAACTCCTAGGTAATAATGGCAATATCATATTAGGCTGGAAAAAGGAAATGATGTGGTGCTCTCCATAGCTGCACATTAACAGAGTGATCCTATGTTTCCAAGGGAAGCACAGACATACTGTCTCAGATCTTATCTCTTTCAGCAAACTGGCTGATTTAATTTCAGGCCAGACTGTATATCAGTTTAGTTAAACCAGAGCTAAGGATTGTATAAGCACCCTTTGTTCTGTTTATCATGAGGTTTTGTAGACATAGCCCGAGTTGATACACAAACCATTCAAACTAAAATGAAAAAAAAAAAAAGCGAAGCTGAGATTGAAACAAATATCAAAAGAAGATTTAAATACTGCATTAAATTAGGACTGAGACACATGATTGACTTACAACGGCTTACCAACTTACAGCCTATTGCTACAGCAGCCCACCTCAACAGCCACTACAACTCTGCCAATACACACTCCTGCTGTAACTCAGTTATGTATGTGCCTGAACTCTGAAACCGAGTTGGCAGAAACAAGCACCCATGTATAAGACCACTTATCTTCAGGGCTGCAGCTCTTTGGGATGAGCTTTATTTCTCCCAGGGGCACAATGCATGGCAGTTAAGGCCATTGAAAGATTTCCTTTCCAACTTCCCTTTCCTTTTTTTTTGGTTGGTTTGGGTTTTTTTTCCCTGTCTTGCTGTTGAAAGTGGAAGGTGAAGGGGAAAGGAAAGACAGAAGCAGGAAGAGGGAAGGAAGCCACTCTTGTGTTTCCCAGAGTGAAGCAGCTGCAAGTCTTCTTGACCTTCATGTGGACTGTACAAAAGAAAGACAAAATTGCCCCCCTCCATGCCCTTTCAATATTGTCAAGGTGGCAGTCCAATTAGTGCTATGTGCTAGGCATACAGAATGGCAGGGTTTTATTTAGTCACAAACATCTTCATTTCTGCTGAATGAACAGCAACTAATTCTGACTTCCTCAGACTGCACAACCAGCTCCTATTAATAGTAATTAGAGTGAAGTATGTGCATTGAAGGAAAACAGCTGTAAATGATGAAGAGATGGCAAGCCTGGTCTCAATCCCTCCCAAATAGTTATCTTCACCTTTCAGCTTGAAGTATCTGCCTACAAAATATCTTCAAAAGGGTTTGGAACTTGCCTTTGAGAGGGAAAAACTTAAAAGTGATACATCTGCTGTTGCAGGACATTTGAACTGACTGGCTATACTAGATCCAACAGAATCTTCAGAATATGTCATCATAAATAAACAAAAAAAATTAAAAGCCCCTGCACAGCAGAAAATCCATTTTTGGAAGCCACAAAGTAGGATCACAAGGTTGAGCTAAGTACTGAGACTGCATGACTTCAAAAGTAGTCAGAAACACGACGGGGACTTACTGTTTGGGGAACTTCTAGAAGTCACACTACGAAGCTGTATTTCAGCTTCTTTATCACCTCTGTAAATGCAGGGTGCACATTTAGGAGTCGCTTTTCTCTGAAGGGTGGTAGGGATTTCTCTCCTCAGAAATATTTGAAAGTGGGGCATGTTTGAAATTTTTACTTAGGAAATTTGATTATGACTTTGTAATAGCTCAGTGGTGTTTATTGATTGTCAATGCAAAATTATGTCCTTCTTGTTTCTCACTTGGAATCAGCCCAAGCCCACAAAATTCGACAAGAAGGAAATATGAGATAAGTCCCAAAATATGTTTAATTTTTGACTATTGTAGTTGCAGTTCTCAGAAAGCTCTCAATAAGTAACTATTTTTTAAAGGCAACTGCAGTAAAACACTACTAACATTTCTATTGTTATCATTAGAACTAGTCAATTTTAGCCAAATAATAAAAAGGTTGATAGCCTTTACTAACTTTATGATGGTTATGACCCATGGTATGACAGAAAACATCATATTTTGCTTTTTCTCTTTTCAGGGCACTAAATAAATGGCTTATTCCACTACTCCAAACCCAAGGAAAAATTTCTACTTCTCTGAGTAAAAATTTCTATTCAAGACCAACGTGTGGTGTGGAAGACAGCTAGGAACAGGAAAGATGCTGGATTCTCCATGGAAGGATCCTCAAGATGCTTTCTTGTCCTCTCCACACTCTCATCCTCTTCTCAACCCCCAGCTCTTCTCAACTTACAGTAAAATGGTTAGAAAAGAGAGGACACCTACATGATGGAGAATACTTAGCACATTGATAGCAAAGTTCCCTCTTTTACAACATTTTTACTACAAGTTTGCTATTGGTCCTATTTATGGCAATGTTATCTTACACATCTGAAAGTAGGGGAAAGCATTTCTTATACAAAAGTTCCAAAATGCACAAATACAAATTTTAAAGAAGATACCAGTAAATATTTTCATTGGATTTTTTCCCAAATTACTTCTTCTGTTACTAAAATGATTACCTAAAAATAGTAGCATAGGCAAAACTTCCTACCTTCCTACAACAGGATTAGCTTATTTCACAAGGTCTCTCTAAAAAGCTGAAGAAACTTAGTTCAAAAGTCATATTAACATTAATCAGCTAAAAAAAAAGTCACAGATGTGGTTTTATTCCAACATAAATTATGATGAGGATGAGAATTAAGTTAAGGACGAGGACAAGGACAAGGACAAGGACAAGGATAAGGATAAGGATAAGGATAAGGATAATCCTTGCCATCTAAGGTAAGGATGGAAGGATAAATCACCCTCTGGACATGCTAACTCAGAATTCATGCTTAGCTTTTAGTTGCTACCATTGCTTCAGACAAATCATAGCCTAAATTTTTGGAAGTTGGTATCAAAGGATGCACAGACATTTGATTTTACCCTTGAACTGCATTTCGCTTTAATCTTGGTTAGCCTTTTTGCGTGGTCTTTGGAGGAAGGAGCCTCCACATGCTCCCTAACCTTGGAGTCTACTAAAAAGACAGTCTGTCTTAAATAGTTGCTGTATATTATCAGTGAGATTCTTATCCTGTTGAAGTAAGTGGTCATCTCTGTTAACATCAATAGGGCCAGGATTTTATCCTAAACCTGTACAATGCTGCACCTTTGCAGGGTTAGCTCCTTCTTGAAACAAAGAGGGCCATCTGGTTCAGAGCCCATTTCTTGTGTGTCTCAAATAGAAGGGAACATAAACAGCCATGCTGGACAACTGCAACAAAAAGCACAAGAACAGGTTTGAAGGGCACCTTCTTGCTTTGGGTAATCATGTAAAGTACTAGGATGTCCTGTAGTAAGCTAACAATAAAGCCTTTTATTGACATCCATTTTTACCCCGGTAATGGAGAAGGTAATATATAGACAAAATTCATGTTCACCTTACAGCTGAATAAGAGTACAATGTTATATGACAAAATAAGACTCAGGCCTGTTTTTTGAAAAAACACTGGGCTTGTTCTTTGCTATTGCTCTCTTCTCCCAAATACTGTAATTGAACAATATTTATTTTTACAAAAGTGCTGTTTCACACAAGCTCTTAGTGCTTGAGGATCAGTGAGAGATGCTGAAAGGTGAAATTTAGACTGACAGAGGAAAAAAGGGCTTTTGCAGCACATTCCATTATTTTTAAATAAATGACCTTAATGCATGCGTTAAGCAGGAGCTGGCCTTGAAGAATGGCAATGGTAAAAGCACTGCCAGCTGGACTGGAACACGGGTCCTTTGTTCCGAATATTACGTATTTATTCTGGATCTAAATGAATACAGGATTTTTTTCCACGCTTCCAATAATGAAGTGAATGCCTGCCCTCCCCCAGGGAACTGACACTGACCAAGAGGCAAGCGGTTGTCAGACACTGCCTGCAGCAAAGCTTACAGCTGCTCCAGATCAAGCCACACTGAAGAAAAGACTATTAGGTCTCTGGGGATGCAGATAATAGACAAAAATGATAATGTATGTGGACAAAAGTAGAGGACAGTAGTGCTCTCTGGGATTAAGAAGCAGGCAAAAAAAATGGTTTTGTTATACCCTGCAAAATGATTGCTGACTCTCGTTTTAGGATGACCCCTGACCCGAAGGAAAATAATGGATGGCCCATCTGCTTGATACACAGGAATCCTCAGGCACCATTTTGTCCTATTATGTCAAAGCTGGTGCTAGAATTATGAATGTGTTACCATTTGTCTTTCCTTTGTTACATGAAACAAAGGTACCAGATACATAACAAAACTACCCCCCACCCCCCCACCCCCAAGTATCATTACCCCTGCATAGGGATGAAATAGAAGCAGGTCTTCCTCATGCAGTCTTACTTCTCACTCTATTTTCATTACAGAGGAAGCCATCCATCTCAGCTCATAGCAGACATTTCTTCAATGAACTATGGATGGCCTGAGAACTGCTAATAGGATATGGAGACTTTCATTACTGTGCTGGTCATCTGAACCTGGGCCAGCTGGGGAGAGACTGAAGGGCATTATTGTTTGTCAGCTGTGTGAAATAGATGAGGGAATCTATTCTGCCGTCCACTTCATAACACCAACAACAATTCCAGCTCTCTTCAGCATCTGAGCAAATGATTTACGAGAATCTGAACTATTTTCCCCCAGTAGCAGCACTGTTCAGGTTAAGGTTGAACGACGTTGAACAAGGAGGTTGTGCTGGGGTTCCTGTCTTATGACTCTGTTGTGCTAGAAGGAAAATACATAATTCCATGCCCATGAACACTGGAGCTTGCACGAGAAGCTGGAACCAAATTCGCAGGACTGAGACTTACATCTGGCATTTCTTTCACAAATTGGAGTAGGGCACCTACAATTCTCAGTAACTTCACTGGTGCTCAGTTTGGTTTATCTTTAGGGACATGAAATGAGAAACATAGAAGTAGCAAAACACTACTCCTTGGATCATAACATTGACCACAAGCAGGAAGCAGTTCTTGTATCCAGATGGTTTTCAGTGCATTTTTGTTATTTCTTTCATCTACTGTGGGAAAGATCTTTCTCCTAGGCCTGATCCAGGACACAAGGAGGTGGCATTGCTCATAGAGAATGGCACACTGATCTGCAGTTGCAGGC
Organism: Gavia stellata; assembly: GCF_030936135.1. NCBI lineage: Eukaryota > Metazoa > Chordata > Aves > Gaviiformes > Gaviidae > Gavia > Gavia stellata. The sequence continues at coordinate 40,912,011 of NC_082596.1, read as the reverse complement.
ATAAAGTCACCATGCACATTGCCTGAAGTGTCCCTGTGTTTGTACTTTCTACGCAATCTGTTCCTGTTGGTACTGTTGCTGGGAGCATTTATTCTGATTATCTCTTGCATGCAACCTTCATCCTGTCCTTTACCCTGCAGCAAGCCTGGGCAAATAGAAGTAAGTTGGCTCCCAGCTGTAATCCCAAGCCTTGTGAGTCTCCTCCTGGTTGCCCAAATGCACCCTCCAGCATCATCCAGCACCTGCAAGGAGGCAGTCAAAGATTTCTCTCTAAGGAGAAAAACAACTACCATGGATTCAAAAGGCATGGCAGCAAGGCATAACCAAATCTGCCGAGTAACACAGAGGATTATTATCTCAATTCCCTTTTTTGTAACTTGGAGCAGACATGTTGCAGAACACCTTTGCGTAATGCACGCTGATAAAATCGTCAGCACTGACATAATATCCCTCACTATTAAGGAGCTGCATTGGCTGTTGATGGGAAAGGGAAGACAGTGTAGGAATGCAGCTCCTGGGCTGAGCTCCTGTAGGTGACCTGAGAGAGAGATTAAGAGAGAGAGACACAGAAAAAAACCCCAAACAGAGAACTTCAGGGAACAGTCCACCATAATTCCCACTATAAACCCGGGTAAGTATGCCAAGCTGTATCTGGGATACCAGATGACAACACTCTAGGAGAATTTCACTCAGACAAATGTCCCTAGCTATGATGTCACTATATAATTACTTTTATTTGATGTGGGATGACAGCTAGAGAAATCTGACTCATTTGTAGGAGCTTCAGAACAAAGTTCAGTAATAACACCTTGCATTTACATAACATTTTTTCATGTCTGGAACACAGAATGCACTTAATGATTTAGCAGGATCTTCGTTAGGCAGAACCATTTTGCAGGTGTGGGGAAGTTTAGATGCATAGAAGCTAAATAACTTGTCTGAATTCACACAGGAGTTCTGACTCAGAGCTGAGAATATAATTTAGAATAACTAAGGCCTCCTCTTCTTTTTAACCACTAACTTACAATCTGTTTTAAAATACTTTTTGCATTTGGATTAAAAGATACAAACTCGATTCAATTTATGATACATAGCTAACTTGATTTCAATGCAAAATCCTCAGTGCCATTCAGTTGTTCAGCTGCTTGAGATAAAAAAAAAACCTAAAAATATTCCTGTCTTTCTAGTGATTTATAGGAATGTGAATCACAAGCACTAGGAAGGCGTGACACGCATGCTGACATTTTAATACAACATATCCCAGTAAATACCAAATCCTGTCCTCCAGATTTGTAAAACCAGAGACAAAAGCTGCGATGGTATTACAGAGCAGCAGTTCTTCTGCTGTAACATCTGCCCTTCGACAGTAGCGCTTCTGCTCCCTTCTCTATTGGGCCACAAAAGGAGAGCTTTTCCCTGAGACCCAGCTGGCCCTGGCTTGATACCTTGAAGCACGAGGATTCGTAGTTCTTATCATGTTGGCATCTCAGGCTGAGCTGCAGATGCTGCTCTTTTCAGGAGTTTACTAGTCTCCTTCCTTCAGTAGTATCCTATGGCAGTGAACCGCACAGTTAACTGTAAATGGTAGAAAATTAAGTGTACTATTGTACTAGTGTACTATTTTATATCTGTTGCCTTTCAGTATGGATATTTCTTGTCTTTGTGGTAATCTAAAGGCCAAACCAGGATCAAACATCTGTTTTTCTTGATAACTTTTGTTATTTTATATACTCATCACATTGCCTCTTTTAGTTGTAGATTTTCCTTTTAAAATGTGCCTAGTCCTCCTCATAGCTTTAACCTTTGCATTATCCTACTATAGACCTTTTCAGCATTTGCTAGGCCCTTTCTGAGACAAAAGTGGTCAACGGGGTTTATGATATTTATCATAAAGCTCTATTCATGCAATACTGTTCTAAAAACCGCCATTGACTTCAACAGGGCTTTGACATAGGTAACTGTGTATTCATTGAAACTTAATTTCTCTGCTTTCATCTTACCTGGTTATTTACTCTATATTTCCTTTTCTAGGGATTGCATAATCCTCTGTAATTGTCTTTGCTAATTTAAATAATGACTGATATTTTTTAAATTTCTCTTTCTGCATTTATTGATCCCCGTTTTCCAGATGTTTAGCAACGAACTCACAGAACTAATCTACAGAGCATCACAAATGATCTCTGGATCAAAACTGGTTATTGATTCTTACTCAAATGCTTTACAATCTTTAAGCAAACATATATTTTACCTTTCCAAAATGGTGGCATCTTCGAACTTAGCATGTAAGATGCCTTAAACATCAGCTAGTATTCAGCCAGCTCTATCCAACAGTACATAAATGTAAAAACAAGGAAAATTGTCAGTGTCTTTATGTGGCAGCATGCATCTATTCTTCAACATGTTCAAGATGCAAGATTCACTTACAGAAAAGTGAACACCATTCTTATGTCTTTTAAAATATGATAATTACATTAACAATCTTGGCTCAAGTTACTTCCTGGGGATTAGTGGCTGACTGGGATAAGTGGCCTTTGCCTCAAGTATCAACTCTTCCCACTTCTCCATCAAATCACCGAACCTGTCCTGCACCTCCTCTGTTATTGCTAAGTAGTAATGATTCTTTTAAATGTTAATATATATAACTACTCATTTACAGTGTACTAAATTTATGACATGAAGCATGCTCCAATTACTGTTTCTAATAACTTCACCATAGAAGTGATCTTTCCATGATAATTAATGACTGAATAATTTCTATAATGAGAGATAAATATTGACCTGGTAACATAAAGTAATATGCCTCCCTTTCTCTTTTAACATATAGAGTCTGCAAATAATTGGTATGAAAAAAAAGAACAGACATCCTCATTTTTGGGTTACGATTCACTCCAGATTTCTGATCAAATCCATCAACCACAAGTGTAAAACTGGAACAATACAGAAATGAACCAACCTGAAGTATTCAGGCTCCTTCTTTCTTGTTTGTGTTTGGTTTGGTTTGGTTTGGTTTGGTTTGAAATGATTTACATTATCCCAAAGAGCTTGCATAATGAAATCAAATTGATTTAATGCTTGCAAGAAATCAGGTTGTAGTAAGCAGTCTTAGCAGAGATAAGAAGAAAAACCTATCTGTCTGTCTCAACATAAGCAGATTAACGAACGCAAAGAAAAGTTGTCTTTTAAACCCCACTTCTATATCCAGTTCTTCTTGTACCTTTGGTACAAGGTACTGTGACCTATGGGTTTGTGCCTTGTCTCAACTCATTGTACATAGCAGCCACTCTGAAATCCAGGGAGCAGAGGTTGTTCACTGCTGCTACAAGCAATTGGGCAGTTCTTTGAAACAGCCTGTGATAAGTCATCGCTTTTCCCACCTGTCCCTGGCCGTGAGGCCACCAGTAAAAACAAACTGTGCTGAAAACATCTGAGCCCAATGATATTTCAGCACAACACACCAGAATGTTTCTTATTGTAGCTGTTGAGAGAAAGATAGTACTTTCTCTTTGGTTATCATTCACGGTGACTGAGAACCGACAAGCAGTATTCAGAGGATTGTAATTTATCTCGGTTTAAATGTGTATGTAGTTTTCAGTGTCTCAGCTGAGGCATGGTTTTGCATGCACTGCTATACACATGCCTCCTCAGTGCTCTGCAGGGGTTGTGCAAGTTTACACCATACTGAATGAGCAGCACCTCTATGTAATATATGGTTATTTGACTATGATGAAATAGTTATAACTATATAATGATATAGTTGTGACTATTTCTTATAGTCACTTTGGTGTTAACCCAAAGTGGCAGCAAGCTGCTCATACTGGAATTTACTGACAATGTTTATCATGGAAGAAAACTGGGAAGAATAGGTCTGGAGCAGTTAGTAGGGCATTATCATGCTTATATGTTTAATATAAGACAGAAATTTCTAGTCTGCTTCCTGTCAGACTTAACTTGTGAAAGCTTCAGAACTCATGAAGTTTGATTCTCCTGTATTTAAGACAGAGGTAGAGGCATCCAGAATTTTGTAAATGTGTTTCACCTAATCATTCAAGCTGTTTATTTCTGTAGCTAGTGTGCATGCCTTACCTTCATGGCTTCTGCTAAGGTGTATATGCTTGAATATTCTGAATGACACATCAATTATTACCTCACTCTGACAGATAGGCTTGGTCAACCCAGTGTTTGCCAACACAGTCATATGAAATCCTTCCAACGAAGGTACACTGCAGGTACAGGCAGATGCAGCTGCTCTTTAGCTGCTACAAATACAGATGTTGGACAGACATCAGGTCGGGAATGGCACATTCATGTGCGGTGTTTTCTGTCTTTAACAAAGCAAAGCCTTTTGTGGCAGACAGGAAGGGAAAAGGATTTCTTTACTCGATCCATTTACACATTGTGCCATGACAATGTCAGGAAAGTAATGGGATAAAGCACATATTTTTGTAACAGAGGGAAGCAGTCCTTAGCAGGCTGGTTATCTGATCCAATTTTTTGCTATGTTCGTATCCTACAGTTCATTTGATCGGATGACACTGCACTAACTGGTGCTGTAGCAGTTTTTAATGGTACCTTGAAGGAGATATTTTTATTTTCTGAACTGAAAGCTTATCACCTAGTTTAATTTCAGAACTTACTGTTCCCTTTGTGAATACACTGCCAGTTTCTCCTCACATATTTTTCCATGCTCTTAAGAAAAAAGTATATGGAGTTAGTTTCTTCCAGGAATAGATCCAGAGGCCATATCAGCACATACCTGCTTGTCCCTCTCTACACTGGATCTTAAGAGGCCTTAAAGGGTATGTCTTAATCAAATGATTCCCTAGACATTTGAGAAATGCAGGATTTGGCCACTGTTTTTAAAGCGAGTTGTGGGGGCGCACTGCTGAGCAGTCCCCATCTGAAGTCTCACGCTACCTCCATTCAGACTTCCAAAAAAAGGCAGTGCCTCCAGAGTGACCACCCATCTTTCAAAAATATCACCAGCTCTTAAGGGCCAGTAAAATCTACAGCTAACTTCTGGTCTCCACTTTGGAAGTCTTTTTCTAGCTACAATAAGCTACATTGTTTGCATGAATTTGTCATTTATAAGATCTTACATTTCTGCCATTTCTAAGCATGTTGTCAACCTTAAACCATTTGGTTTGAAGATTTCTCAGGTCTACCAAAAATTGTCCTGGAGCAGTCAGGCTGGTAGGAAAAGCAGTCCAACAAAAGCAGCTGAATCAGACCTAACTATGGGTTATGTTTAGCTGCTGTAGCAGGTGCTATAGCAATAAAGTAAAATAATCCTGAGGCAAGATTCCAGCTCTATTGACACATAAACAAAAGGCTTGTTTGATAAATACAGGTAGGAGATTCAAACACACACGTAAATGCAAGCGGAGTGTTGTCAATGCAAAAAGACACTGCTGAGCTGAGCTAAGCTGAGCTGAATAGCAGCTTTCTGTAATAACCTGCACAGATCTTCCCTAATTTTTCATCTCCTTTCCTGTGTAGAATAAGAAGGTGTATGTTATTGTTAAAGGTGTTTTTATTCTTCACTATACTTTCCTCAAGGCCAGACAGAAAGTGCAGATCCATTCAAAGAGATGTCTTCTAGAGACATGGACAGGTAACAAAGCGTCACATCGTAAGAGGAAGACTCATTCTCAGGGTGTAAAATTTTAATCAAGATGCAGCATAGCATTAAATCAGTGCCCTGAGATACTAAACACAGGGCCTGTATCAACCAATGAACCTCTTTCTGTGCCCCCCCCAAAAAAAAAAAAAAAGGAAAAAGGAGAAATGTCTAGTTTCTTTTTTACTGTGGTGTTTTAAAAGATGTAGTTTTCTTTCAAATTTTTTATTATATATTGCTGTGTATTGTTTCAAATGAACTCCATTGATTTGCACGGTGATAATGTTACACTAACCAGGTTATAGATGCTGAAATCTTCAAATCCCTTTTAAATATGAGGATTGGACTAATAATCCTTCCATTTTTTGTAATGCTGCATTCCTTTAGTTGTTTAACCATTAGTGTGTTCAGGAAGATCCTTGCCTGCTTCCTCTTTAATTTACATTATCTGGGCTTCTTTAGCAGATTTCTCATCCTTCTTTATCATAGACATGTCCCTTATCCAGCATATCAGATGGGATGGAAGCATGCTCCTGCTTTATTCCAAATGCAGAAGAGAAACAGCTATCAAGCATTCACATCTCTCTGAATCAGTATTTATGATTCATTGAGTGCAAGAAATAAAGTAAAAACTGAATGTGCTTGACTGAAAAGAACACAGCCTACATTTGGAAAATCCAGTGATAATATTAGTTGTAAATGTCTATTATATAAGATTTTTAGCAGTTTCTCACTCCTAGAAACAGTCTGATTGTCACAGTAGCACTTTCTCTCTTCCCCTTCCACAGCTGCATCACTTGCTGTTTGGTATTCAGTGTCGGTTTGGTATTCAGTGCTGCCAGAACCCAGAGTTTAAGAAGGATTGTCACTAGCCCCTCAGAGTGGTTTGCCTGTTATTCTCCAAAGCAATGCTGTCTCCTCCTGAAAGAGCAGTTGTAAGCTTCATTGCTGACTTGAGAGACCCTCTTCAGGTTCTTCAGCTACATGATGAGGTCCTACAGCTTCAGCAAAAACCATCTCTGCATTATTAAAATGTGTCACGAAGTTTTCAGAATGAAAGTGGCATGGAGGGTTCTACCCAGGGTTTTTACATGAAAAATACTGTACAGGAACACTTCCTCTTTTTTTCCTCATACTATTTTTCCCATGCTCCAAAAGTCAGCCATATCAGTCTGCAGTAAACCCTCATCAAAAGTAAACTACAGTTCTCTGACTCCATTTGACCCCAAAAGAATAAGCAACATTATGTTATTTCTTTTACTTAACACTTAATGGAGCATTTGAGCAAAATACAGCAATGACAAATTGGCAAAGTACGCCTTGAGTGTCCTATGACAGAAATACAAGTGACACTTGGCCAATGCAGTCTTTTCTCTTCACTCACCAAGAGATGTCAATCAAGATGTCTTGCTCCCTGTCAGACCATCCATCTAGTGGAAATACTTAAGAAGATTTGGATCACTCTTTTCCCTGTGTTAACAGCATCAACAATGAGCTCTTTATCTAAGGGTCAACAGGTCGCTAGCCCGTCAGCTTGGATTACTCATTATTTCACACCAGGGTCCCCTTTCCCTGCCCAGCAGCACAGCATGAAGGCTAGATTTGTCCTGGGATCTGTTCTGGAGAGGAACAACCGGGTATCTCTCAAACAAAACCCATGAGTGGATTGATGCTTAGATCAATCAAAGGCAGTTCCATTAGGTGTTATGGCCAGGGCTATGCCTGTCTCTCTACCCAGCTCAGGCCTCCAGCAGGTACCCAGTATGATGGACCTTTTAATGTGTTGTAATATCATAGCCTGCTATATGCAGCCCACACCCTCAGCAGTCTGCTAGAAAGGTATAAATGTATTGCAGGTGTCTCATTTTCCAAGCATATTTGAAAAGAAATGGTAAGTCTTATTTAAAAGTTAAAAAAACCCAAACAAACAACAGTGAAGTGTCCAGGAAAAAAGAGAAGCTTGATATGGCCCGAAGGAGAACTCAGACTTTTGTAGTAGAAGGACTTAAGCAATCACAGAAATGAGGGACTGGAAGAATTTCCCTGTTTACTCAGGGGGAGCAGCAGTGTGGCTTTATGGTAAGAGGTTTGAGGCTCAAACCAGGCTGCGTAGCTCAAAATTAGAAAGACTAAAAGTGAACTGTGATGAAAACCAACTCAAAGCAGACAAGCAGTGTCTTAGAGAGGCTGTGGGTGACTAGACACAGATCTGTGGGCAAAATGCCTGTGGGACAGTAATCGAGCCACGGCCCTGTGGAGTGGAGAGTAACCATAGATAGCCATTTAAGTGAGTAACTGTGAGACAGTTGACCAGGAGAATAAAATCACTCTCTCTAGCTTATCACTTGGCATCTTCTTGCTAGGTAGATGAGTGGATAACAATTTATTAAGACTTTTGGCACAATTTCCCACAGCATTCATCTTTGGAAGATGAAGCAGTATGGGCTGGAAGGAAGGGATTGTTGGAAGGACTGTTAGGTGGGTTAAAAAATGTCTGGATCACCAGACTCAAAGACTAGTGGTCAAAAGCTCGATGTCAAGATGAAGACCAAAAAACACCCAGAGTAACCTAGAGGCTGATACTGAGGTCCATATGATCATCTTCATCAAAGACTTGGATGATGATATAAAGTCTACTCTCAGCCAATCTGTGGATGACATTAGATTAGGTACAGTGGCTGACATGATAAATAACAGTCCAGGGGAACCTGAGAAATTTGAGTATTGTGAACTGCAACCATAAATGACCGCAAATTACAGCTTGGGAGGTTGAGGTTAAGAGAAGAAAGTCACTAGGAGGGTAGTGCACCACTGAAACAGGTTGTACAAAGACTCTTCATACGTGGAGGTTTTCAAAGCTGATAGACAAAGCCACAGCTGACTCAACCTGGTCTTAGCAATGGTGCCACTTTGAACAGGAGTCTGGATGAGACGTCTCCAGCAGTCCTTCCCAAACAATGCTTTTGTGAGTCTGTGATGCTCTTTGGTGTTGCTGTTCTCATGAATCAGCCACAGAGCCTTAGATAGTGACATGTGGGATGCTTTGGGATATGTTTAGACCCATGAAGTGTCTTTTAGTCACTTATTCACTGTAAAAAGGGTTTATGCTTTCCAGATGTCAGGGAGCAGCAAGGGCAAGTTGCTCTGCAAGGGAAGGGGAGCTAGGAGCAGAAGGGGATGGCAAGGCAGGCAGAGTCTGTGACCTCCCCAACAAGAAATCAGGAAGTTTAGGCAGGCAGAGTCTGTGACCTCCCCAACAAGAAATCAGGAAGTTTAGACAGTCAGAGTCAGGATCAGGTCCAGGGACGGTGATCAGGGTCAGCCTTAGTCCAGTGACAGCCCTGCAAGTCTATTGTGATCAGGCTGGTCCAGGGTCAAGCCAGGAAGTCAGGTCAGTCAGTCAGGACCGAGGAGTTATTTGGACCAGACACACAGCTCCCAAGGGAAGGCTTGGAGGGCAGGACTTTGCTTCTAGCTTTCTTCACAATAGTTCTTATTAGCGAGGGAGCTGACTTCAGACTCAGTCAATTAGATTCCTTAACTCAGTCAAATAGGCTCTTAAAAGTGAAGGGGAGTGGGCTCAGAACCCTGACACCAGGGGATTCCTACCCAGAGAACAACAGCCCAGAGCCTAAAGCTGGAGAGGAGAGCTTATCCAGCTTTACACTACATCATATATTATTATTTAAAACATGTATTATTATTTAATACATACTTGGCTTTCTATACATGTTTAACATAAATAACACAATGAAGAAATGGGTATCAGACTGCTTTAATGAAACAGCCTCCCCACTCCTTTTTTACATTTTTTTTAGGGTGTTCTGTCCTGGGAGTGTCACAGTATCCAGCAGCTGCCATTCATGGGGGTACAGTCCTGTGGGTCTCCAAGCAGAGTGAGCAAAGACAACAAGAAGGAGCTGAAACACAGTGACACACAGCCTTTGCACTGCCCTTTACTGAAAGAGGCTGATGAGATCTAGAGGAAAGGCTGTGTCTTGTAGCATATGGAATATGAGCAATGCCTCAAAACTGGAAGTAGGGAATAAACCCCTGCATCCACAACAAAAAGGCATCCACAACAAGAATACAATCCAAAAGCAGTGATTATCTAAGGAACTGGTGCTGTTGGTTGTTTTAGAGCATTCAGACTTCCAATTAACACATGTTCAGTTGGCCACTGGTTGCTGGCTTTGTGTATTTGTGGTCATGGATAATTACACCATGTGATGAACTACAATATTCCCACAGAGTACAACTGTATTGATCCACAACCTACTTCTAAATGTCATGAAAATATATTTCAAGAGGCATCAATGAGCAGCCTTGTTCTGGAGGAAATTTGGTTTGATTTGGCAGTGTTAAAAGTGTTTAAAAATCACTCACTGAGCAATTACAGTGTCAGCTGTGCTCATCTTGTTGAGGTTGAAATTTGTTCACCTAAGGAATGATACACTGAGCTTGCATACATAGCCAGAAATTAGTCAGTGGGGCATAGGGGGTATATAAGTCAAAGGATGATTGTTTTCTTGCAGAATTATTATTATTTTCTCAGGACAGTATTCCTCCTACTAGAGGTATGGCACTGTCTGCCAGGGCCAATAATTCAAGGAAACAAACTCCTTGTGGGTATGGGGGCTTGTGGGGAAAAGCTGATTTAGGAAGATCATTGTTTTGTCAAGAAACAACATCATCTTGACTACATAAAGAACTAGACTATAAGCAATGGAGCCTTTCATTTCAGTTTATAATTCTTTCCGCTTCCTGTATCTGGCATTTATCCATTACCCACCCAACACAAGCTCTGTAGACTTAAACTAGTATTCGTCAATTCTCAGTGGAGGTTTAGCATGACAGCATTAGTGTGAGACACCTTCTTCTGTGCTGCCAGGTGAGCAGGGATGATATACGGCAGCAGAAAGTTGTCAGATCCTATAGCTAAGTACAACTCAGATTTCAAAGCCAGAAAAATAAACTCCTGAATGGCTGTCATGCTTCAAGGCTGAGAAATTCTCATTCCTGTTTAAAGCACTAGAAAAGATCTTGGCTCTGTCTCAAACACTTGTTTTGTGGTGTCACTCCTGACTATTATAAGACACAACAGCATTTGCTTTAGAAAAATGGTTCTTTAACATTTAAAACACTGGCTTTCAAAACAGTTAAATGTAATTGAATCCTCAAAGATTTGTAACCTATTTGCCATAATAATATACTGGTCTTCTTTTACACCTTCTTTTGATGATTCAGAAATCACATGACTCATATTAAAGACCTAGGACCTATAACATCTCCACACTCTAGGCTAGTCTTACTTTCCTCAGACTATGGAGCAGGAAATTTAAGACAATCAGAGTAATGATTTTGTTCACTGACATTTAGCAGATACGAGAGACAAATGGGAATAAGATACAGACCTCCTCAGTTGCAGGGCTGGGGTGTCAGTACTGCAGGATTCTCCTTTTATTATTAGAAGTAGAAACAACAGGCACTGAATTAACAGAAACTATGAGGACTCACGCACTTCATCAGGCTATGGCAAGGTAACAGGACATTGGAATAACCAGGCATTTGTACGTTCTCAGATCACTTCATCTCCGAAGTGTTACTCTGCCATTGAGCTTTAAAGTCAGAGGAAGCAAGCTAAATCAGTAGTGAGCATATTCATATCCCTTATGCTAGGGTTTCTCTGCTGAGAGGTGGCAACTTTATATGTTCATGGCATATGTTCAGTCATCCCTCTGAGCCTTGAATATAAACCAGGGATTTAATTTTGTTGCTTCAAATGTGTCACACCAATGGGTTCCCCCAGCAGTTTCCGAATGGGTACATACTAGTTGTTGTACATAACATGTTCTCATGCCCTGTGGTGATATGCCTGCTCTAAGTATCTCAACACCAAGAACAGCAGAGAGAAAATGTTGCTTCTGGGACAGGCTTTGCAAACCTCAGGCATGCCAGTGCACGTTTGAAGAGGTTTTGGCCGATTTTAGTGAGACCACAGTTACGCCATCCATCCTTATCCAGAAACGCTTGCTCGCTCTGCCCCCCTCTGGAAGCCACGGGGTGACACACGGAGAGCCGAGGAGCCCGCAGTTCCCTGCTCTCCCTCCTGCCAAGGAAGCTACAACTGTTTCTGAGACCAGGCAGATTTTCACGTGCCCTTGTAGTTCCAGCCGCACGAACAAGGTGCCGCAGACCATTGATCTCACTGACGATTATTAAAAAAAGTGATGGAGAAAGTGCATTAGCAGTAACAGTGGAGGGAAGGACTGTATGCAGTTTGGAGCAGGCAAAGGACTGTAATCCATGCTTTTTGTAAAAAATAAAGCACAAGGTGTATGAATTGACAAAAAGCTAAGGTTCGACTTTGCAAATAAAATTAAACCAAGTAGTGAAAATCTCTTGTCATACAAATAAATAAGGAAATGAGTCCACTGTGTGGATGGGCTAAATACGAAACGTAACAATGATACGGCTCCAGATCCAAACTAATATTTCGCCTCATTTTTCAGTAAGAAAGATGATGTTGATGGGATGGAAGCAAAGGCTAAATGGCTAATGGAAGTGAATGCACAGAGACAGAAATGACCACATCTGGGGTGCAAGAATACTCAATACGCTCTTTTGAGAAACAAGGTAATTTACACACTGCAATCTGAAAAACATTCTGAATTTTTAATGAAGCATGGAGGAGTACCATCTGACCAGAAAACAGCAAGCACACTACCCATATATACCAAAGGTGGAGGAAAAGATTCCAGAATCAGGAATTTAATCTGAACTGGATGTAAGATTTAACAAATATTTTGAAGTGGTGAATATTTAAAAGCAGGAAATTAAATAGAAACCAGGATAAAATATAATATGCTTTTAGTAGTCTTAGATTGGTCAGATGATTATTATACTTTTTGATACCAAAGGATGACTAAATCTTTGTAAAATATGAAAAAACCCCCACCAATCCCAAAGCTAAATCTCATCTATCTGTATTGTAGCTAACTACTGACACTTTATGCAAAATTATTTATAGAGGTTATATGAAGAAAGTAGCAAGAAATATGAGTTCAGAATTGGTAAAAGAAGAGAGACAATAATTGGTCTGGAAAGAACTGCCATTAGTGGAAATTCTTAAACATTTGGGATTGATTTTTTAACATCTTCATTAATGACTCTGGGATAAGAAGTTGGAGTGTACTAATGAAGTTTGGTGATGACACAAAGCTTAACAGAGAGGCAGACTGTAATATTGTACAGGAAAAACTAAATGACCTTGAGAGCAGAGTATTAGAAATGGGATGAAATTTAATTGCATAATGTGCAAAGTCATGCACTTAACGAGCTTATAACATGAACTTCTGCAAATTGGGAGTTTCAGATGAAAATGACAGAGAAGGAGGGAGACCCTGAGGCACTTGCTGACTACAGGAGCCACCAGTATAACATGGTCATGAAAAAAACAAGTGCCACAAGTGGAAAATACCTTTCCTGGTACAGCCGGTAAAGCCAGGGATGTTTTTGTATTGCTGTCCGAGACACTAATCAGAAATCATGTGAAATATCACCTATTTTCCGTATTTGAAAAGGACAGTTTCAAACAGGAACAGATGTCAAATCAGCTACTGGGATTTTCATACAGCTGGAGACAGGAATTTTCTTCTGTGTGAATGCAAAGGCAACATAGCCATGCAAACGTCCCTTTCCTGCCCGTGGGCCTGGACTGGTTCCCTGCACAGTGCTGTGCCCTACCTGGTGGATTCATCAGCTCCAGACAATGTGAGCCCATCGTGCAACAGAGATGTGTCCTCCCAGAGTTAGTTTTCTTGGCCTAAAAAAGTAATATTAGCTAGAAACTTGATCACTCTCTATAAATAAACACTGGGTTTTGTAGCTGTCCTGTCCCCCAGAAGGGCAATGTTAAAGAAAAAAAAAAATCAAACAGAGAAAATCAAATAAACTTAGGCTGAAAACAAAGAGAGCTTTGCAACCAACAGAAAAGACAGATTTAGCTGTGAAATTATGGAGGAAGACAAACTTGCTTTAAGATGGAGCTCAAATTCTTTAGCATCCTCTATTCACGTTCTTTCCCGAAATGGACCCAGAAAAAGCCCTCAGTCTCTGATTTGTTCTGTAACAGCAAAGCATCAACTTCTTGGTTTAAATCTACTTGTTAGGGAATGTGTTAATTTTTAAGAAGTTATCTCATCAATTCTTTATGGAAAAAATTTATATTCAATTCAAGATTTGGGTGTCAGTGATTTTTTTAAAGAAAACTTGGTACAGAACTTTCATTGTAGAAAATAAAATTAAATTACTGGATTTGTTTTGTAGTTTCTGCTTCCTTTATGGTGATCTGCTGGTGTATTTGGTGAATATTTGCCTGTAGCAAGAAAAGTCAGCAAACCGAACTGGGCATTCAGAAATGTGGTGCTCATTTCTGGTGTGCGTAGAAATATTTTCTCCCTAAATGGACTACTCTTTTCACACTAAAGATAATGCAAAAGAAGTAAAATAATTTTTCCACTAACTACTGTCAACTATTGATGCTTTCATCACTAGAACATGGATTATTCTGACAAACATTCTTCATGAGGCCTCTTTTGGGCACATATATTTCACCAGTTGTCTCCCGCTCCATGGCTTAGAGTGGAGTCATTTCTTTGGAGATCTAAAGTACTTGTCTTCCTTCTGATCCTGCTAGAGACAAGTTACTGGCTGGCAATTTGTAACTTTTTGCTAGCAAAGTCCCTCTATTTAAAGTCTCTGAGCACTTCTTTTTGAAGACATTTAATTTCTTTTTATTTTATTTTAATGTTTCCAGCCCTCACAGTCATATGTGATTGTGGAGATTAGTTTAGAATTCAAGGAGCGATTTTTTTAAAAACATATTTTGAGTCCTGCATGCCCTGCTGTTTTTCCCAGGATTTTGCATTTGTTTATAGCTTTTCAGAGATGCTGAGAAGCACACGGTTTTCAGCAACATCTAGGACAAGTAGACACTTGCCATCTCTGCAGTTCCATAGGAAAAAAATACAGGTGAGAGGAGACAGACCGCAATTTTGTGGCACACAAGTACCCATGTAAAGCCAGTCCATCATCTGGTTATTCACCCATGCAGAGTTCTTGACACCTCCTGAAGGGTGCTGCAGGTCTGCGGCACTTAACGCTCAACAGCAGGACTCGGCCAGCCTCTGTTCTGCAACAAGAGATCCAATACAGGGAGAGAGCCAATTCAATTTAGTGGGTTTCTAGACTGTTGTCCAATGCAGATGTAGTGTGCACCACATCATAGGAAGAGTGACAGACCAATAATATAACCTTGGCATTAGTGTGGAGCAAGCTGCTGCGTGCTTTCATGGTATTGATTGTAAGTCCTGTGTGGGGAAGGGCCAGACACAGTCCTCTCTAGAAAATCACAGCCTAAAGCTAAATCTTGACCTCTTGCTGTGAGGAAGCAAGGCTAATTGTGCACAGCTAGTTAGGCAATAACTGAGCTTGAACACCTGGTTAAAGAGTTTCCGAGACTTTATGCCTCTCCAGAGATGATCTGACAGCCATGATAGACTCCAACAATACCTGACAGAGAGGGCTTGTTGCCAGAATCAGGTGTCCTTTCTAGCACTTTTGCAAACAGTTACTGAAACCACCTTTCATGTGTACACAGAGGAAAAAGTAGGTATTTGCAGTAGCATATGTGAGACGTGGAAGAGTGACAAGGGAATACCTTTTCTCTCTCTCTTACATGTACACACACACCCCCCACACGTGCCTGCGCACACGCGCGCACACACACACACACAGACATGTCCCAAAGCCATTAAAATCTCAGCCAAAGGGGGGAGATTTCTCAGGGTGTGTGAAGTGACAGTCCTTGGCATTTCTCCAGCCAGCCCTCCTGCAGGTCCCTCCTGCATGCGAACAAGCTGATTAACAGTTTTCCGTACCCTGAAGCTAGGGGAACTTAAGGCAAGGGGTTGTTCCTTTTATCCTACAGCTGTAGAGAGGGCATCGCCACAGACAAGGTAAAGAGAATTTTCCAATAGTCTCACACTCCCCTTCCCAACTGTTTTTCTCACTCTTCCTCTGCCTCTCCTCCCTCCATCTCCAATGTACTTGCTCATTAATGATTACAAAAAAACCTAGCTGGTACACACGGAAGTGCAAAGCTGCTGTTGAACAGACTCTGTTAGCCTCGGGATCAGTTGCTGCATCTGCTTGTGAGGCTGCCAGTCAGGACTGCGGATGATTTAAGAGGCTTTCTTATTGGCAATTTAGTTAAACCTGCTGTGCACAGCTAGGTCTTGGGAGAAGGAAGATGAATGCACATTTTAATGACTGAATCAGCATATATTGGGAATCAGGATGGCAGCAGCCTCACCTCCCTGGGGCCTCACCAGCTATGACAAGCGAAAAGCCTCCCGCCTGTTAAAAAGTACATGATTGCTATATGCCCCTCTGCTTGATATATATTCTAGATGGATTGTACCGGGGCTCCCCGATGACATTAAAGGATACCCAGTGTTTGCAAGATGGTGTTGATGCTGTTTAGACCCTGATTCCAGTGCTGCATCCCAGGAGGGATTAAACCATACTGCAGAGTGGCTTCAGCAGATTGTTGCATCCTTTATGTTCCTGTATGAAGTGGTAATGTAAAATGTCAGACTGCTGACAGGTGTAATAGTTGTTTTATACACACACACTTACCCCCGTGCTGGCTAGTGTGAATTAGCACACCTCTACCACAGTCAGTGGAGTTATGTTGATTTATATCTGATGAGGATTGCAGCCATAGCGCTTGCCTCTATTTTTGTGCATGTATGCATATACATTCATATACTTCAGTTTTCAACAGACAGACTTCAGCTATCCAGAATGAGATTGTGTTCTCCATCTGTCTTTATTTCTAACAAAAATGTCTGCAGTTATTCAGTCACAAATGTGAAATTATTCTATATCCTCAGTGACATTGAGATAATTGAATTTATATTGCACATATGCTTGTTTACACATGCAAGAGCTCACAGTCATTATTACTGTTGCTGATTTATGTTATTGCCATCCAAAGCTGCATGCATTTATGTACATCATTAATTTAAATATATTTCAGAAATAAATCATCACATAACAAACTAAGCAATCAGATGAGTGTCACGTTATTCCCCTCGTCTCTAACTATTCCAGTCAAACTACCAACCTTCAAATCCTTTCTTATCACTTCAGAAGTTATGTTCTTGCACTTTGAGCTCAACGTTAAAGCTATTTTGGACAAATGCATAGAAGCAAGTTACAATTTGAGGAAAATAATATACAACAGACTTTGGGAAGTTAAGGAACCCTGAAGTCAACACACTGGAGAATTAACATTGAACAGCATACGTATTTCAAGCTTTTAACAAATCGTATCCGAGATCAGTATGTTAGAATTCAGACTGAAGTGTTGCTTATGTGCAAACTGATCCCAACGTAGTAAGGCACCAGAAAGCAGTCAGGTTTTTCCAAAGAGAATTTTTCTGAATTAATTATGTAACAGCCATCCTAAACCTTCGTGCTGGACTCATCTACTTTCTGGACCACTTGCCTCCCTGTGAGCTTTCTTTGTCATGCCTGCCTACCTTAGGTTCTCTCACTCCTGGGTCAGGAAGAACATCAGCTCCGATATTCACTTTCTTAGGCAGTAAGGCTAAGTTTTGCCATGATATTCTTTAAAGGTTATATCATTTAGGTACCAGCTGTGCAAAACATGACATGTCATAATTTATTTCCCTCTGCAAAAGGACGCTTAATGGTTTAGCAAGACAGTGCTATTATTGTTTAGACAGAGTAGCACTGACTTTGTGAGTAATTGAACAGGTCCCCAGGTGATTTAAATCACAGGTATCTCACTAAAGTCAGTACAGTCAGTGCTGCCAAGTCAAACCAACTAAAGACATGAGGCCAAATCTGTACCTGACTTATACAGCACATCTGGGCCTAAAGTCAACGTTTCCAACACCCAAATGATTAGGCTGTCAGAGACACACTTGTAGTTTTTTGAATGCTGATTGATCTTTGGTACCAAGCTACTCAGCCTGGATCTACACCAGGAACTTCACAATCCCAAAATAAGCCAGTTATGGCATTTAGACCAGTTCAGAGTTAGGCAAGAGCTGAGGTGGGAAATTCTGGATCTCAGTTCTGAGAGCTTGACTATACCTGACTTCTGCTGCTGGCCTCCAGCTCTGTGCTGCATCTCCTCGCCAGCTCCGGGAATTCCCATGGAGTTGGGAACTTTTGAGCTTCACCCCTCTACATGCTCAAGGCCAACAAAACTTTGCTTGTGTCCCAGTTACATGCTATTCTGAGAGTGGCAGAAGTGGTGACTGCATGTGAACTCAGCAAAAGAGTGAATTCTCTCCATAAAGACTAAAAGTGGCAAAAACTGGACCCTTCTCGTTAAATAAATCATATGAACAATCAATTTGCATACGTTTTGCATTCCTGGGTGTAAATTTTTAAATGTTTTAAAGGTTCAGGAAACCTGGGAGGATTTATAACATGAATCCCTCTGAACTGTGATCTAAGAGTTACTTCTCCCTTAAGAATAATGATTTATTGGGTCTAAGCCATTTTAGCATTATTATTTTTTAATCTACTGGGGCTTTCAATGCAGTTACTTGCTAAGGAAATAAAACCAGATGGTAATTGTAGATTAGGGAGAAAGAATGAGCTCCCAATTAATTATTAAAATTGGCTATTAATTTTAGAAACTTGCAGCAAATTGTTCTTAAAAGAAAATTTAAAGATACAGGGACATCCTATATTATACTATTTCTCAAATTCCCTATTCACAAGCTGTAAAGAACATTTTAAATATTGGAGAATTCGCATTGAAAAAGTAAATGACACTAGATATATACGGAATTACATCAAAGATCTATTCCCCTCCTTATATATGCACACTATTCACAAACACTAACCCTATAAGATGCTGAATATCAATGTGTAATGTAGATACATATCAGTGCTTCAGTCTGAAAGCAGAGTGAGAGCAGTTTTCCACTTCTTTTCCTCACCTACTGTGATGAATTAAAATATTACAATGGTTTTGGGCTTTGTATGAATGAGAAAGTAATATCAGAGCTGCAAAAATGTGCAAACTAGCTCCTAGCTTCATGGCGCTTCTTGCGAATCAAAAATACAGCAAGGGGCTGTGTGTTTAATGTCACTGAGTGAAGACAAAATGTTTTGCTGCAAAGACATTAGTTTCAGTAACAACTATTTATCATACCTAGACCACGGAGCAACTAGTCACTCTGCCCTTCCATGACTTCCTTTATAGTTCATGTACATGGATCCTTTTTACTGGTGGTAAAAAAACTACATTCTCTTTCCAAGTTTTTTATTTCACTGCTCTTCATTAAAACAGAGAATCAATATGTGTGATGACAGGGAAGGCGAGTTTAGAATAAATTTAATATCAAAGTTCCGTTTTACTTTCAGAAAAGGCTGCATAAAATATCCTTCCCCTTCCAAACTGATCTGTTCCCTCTGTGTGTTCAGTCAGTTCTAATGCCTTCAGTGACAAACTGTGATTACGGGCACATTTTTCTCCCCTTAGCTCTGCATATTCAACACTGCAAATAAGAAAGGGAGGCAGCTCCAGTCTGTGCACATCAGCAAGGGAGTTCCTAACATCCCAGACATAGCTTTATGAAACTGAAGGTTTTATACCTTCAACACTGCTGTTTCTGAGGTCATAATTTCAGTTGAAATGTAATGACTGGGGCAATGCAAAGAATGAGAAGACCTGAAGCATGCTCTCAGAGTACAGAGTAGACTTTGCAGAAAGAAAGTGATGAAGAAGTGATGAAGTGGTGATGGGAAAGAAACCTCAGAATATTTGCAGTGGGATCAATATAAGGCTCTGCTGTAGTATGTTTAGAGACTTGCTTCTACCATAGCATTGTGCTATATGTCAATCATCCAGTGGATCAGCAGGCACTGGTCACCTAACAGCAACACTAAGGGGGAAAAAAACAACTGCAATTAACAAATTAAATAAAAACATTAAATCCCTAAATATTAAGCATACGTCAAATTTGGCAACTCATTTGACTGCCTAAGGCAGTTGGTTTATAGAATTATGTTCATTCCACTTAATATTATTAACAATTCCCAGGGAAGTACTGCATAGTTACAGTAGCTAGTATATTAATCTTTATCATATGTGCAAGAGTGGAAGCTTGCAACAGGATTATAAAAACAGCGTGCTCATTGTTTTATTTTCAAACTGATCTCTATGCAGAAAATAATGATCTAATGAGACTACTTACTAAGTGACTACTAACTTCCCGGGGGCTAGAAATGCTCTCCCATTAAGTGCTGGGACAAAGGCTCTTGTGAGAGTCTCTGCTTTTGAGCTGTTGCTTCACGTCTTCCAGGAAATGTGATTGGGTTGCAGAATGCAAATACATCATATTCCAGTTTTAAACATGCTGTGGCTTAAATTAATGGTTGTGCATGGAAATCATTCTAAAAGCACAAGGCATCTTCCCCACAGATTCCTTTTGCCTTTGCTCACAAGTGTTGTGGGGTTTCCTCTAAAAAGCAAGTGATTCTGTCTGGACGTACACTCTTTCAAATAGAACAAAACCACTGGCTCTTCCCCTTTCAAGGGAAAGCAAAGCTGAAAGTGCTCCTGTTGTGTTCACATTCTCAAAGTCTACTTTATGTATAAGAATATAAGAGCAACCAGTACTGGGTCAGATCAAAGGTCCACCTAGCCCAGTGCCTATCTCCCGCAGAGATCAGCAGTGGATGACTAAGGCAAAGTATAAGAGCAGGGCAAGGATATCATCATTCTTTCCCAAATATTACCCCAGCCTTCAGCAATTTGTGGAACAAGGACTTCCTGAGCCAGAGGTCATGACTCCATGTTTAAAAGCCCTTAATGGATTTTTCTTCCATGGATATGTCCAACAATTTTCTGAAGCCTGAATTCCTGTGGAAATGAGTTCTACAGCTTCACTAAATATTTTGTGAAGAAGTATGTCCTTTGGTTTGATTCAAAGCTAGCCCCTAGTGGGTTTAGTTTCTCCTACTCCTTGAACTGGAAATGATATTGAGATACTGTTCCAATTTATCTTCCTCATGCTGCTCACTATAATGAAATATTATAAATGATGAGAAAAACACACCATTAATTTATCTGCACTTACTCATCTCTTTTTTTCCATGCTGAAGAATCCTACTCTGTTTAGCCATTTCTTATGCAGAAGTTGTTCCCTATCTTTATCATTTATCACCCAGTTCTTTGCGATACAAGATCCCTCAGTAACTGACACAAGAGAGATATATCCAAAGCAAGGAGACCAAGACAGTTAGCTGACTTTAAGCCACCGCTTCCCAGGAATTATACTCCGCAATGTACAGGGGTAGCAGAAGAAGAAATGCACTTTGGTGGTACATTTAGTTGGGCTTACTGTGTTGATAAGAGCAGCTGAGTGTGAATTTTGTTGCCAAGGCCATTAGGTCACCCAAAGTGTTTCAAGTACAGCTTAGCCCAGGTCTTACGAAGCTCACACAGAAAGTGACTTTCAGGACCTAATTTAGTGAGAGAAGTTCCCCTCTCCTGTCCTTTCTACAAAGCTAGCTAAAGTTTACAGATCCCTATAAAGAAAGAGAAGTGATAGTTTGTGAAGTAGTCAGACTGTCTGTGGAGCTCTTTGTCAAAGGACATTATGGAAGGACGTTCTAGAAATTTATAGGTGTCCTAGGAGGCACTAGGGAAGTTCAAGGAGGACAAATTCATCCTAAAAACACAGGCACCATATTGCCGGGGAAATCCCTAAACTTAAAATGCTTAGGAGATGGGCTGGGAGAGTTCAGGGGTGAAGCTTGTCCTGTTTTATATTTTTCACTGTTTGCTGTGGCTGCTGTTGGTGACAGCACTCTGGGCTAGATGTACCTGTAGTTTGACCCAGACGAACTTATCTTATAAACCCAGGCTGCCATGTTCATTAAGGCAGCCCATCTACAATACCTGTCCCGTGAAGATTACCCTTTTTGTGGCTGCTGTAAATGCCGCAGGAGGTTGCGCTCTCCCCGAGTTTCGCTGGGAAAGGGGGGATGCGAGAAGAAGGGCCGTGAAGACCATGCCACCAGGTGAAAGCCCGCGCTGCTAAGCTCGCAGTGACCGGCTGTGCTGCTGCTTTCCCGGCTGTCAGCAGCCCGCAGCTCCTTTGTCACCACTCCCTCGGCGGTGGCGGTGCGCCCAGCCCGCAGCCTGGGACCGCCGGGATCGCCGGGAGGCAGCCGGGCGGGCGGCAGGAGGGCTTAGGACCCAGGGGGACGGCAGCCGCCGAGTGGAAGGACCCAGGCTTTGGTGCACACGCCTCCTACCAAAAAAAAAAAAAAAAAAAAAAAAAAAAAAAAATCCTAGCCCCGTGGAGCTGGCGCTCGCTCATTCACAGTTTTCTAGAGAGATCTGAGCCTGAACCTGGGAGCCGGGAGATCTTTCTCACCCACCCAGCTCAACAGCAAGGACACCTACAGGGGGAAAAAAAAAACATCCCACGCAGCCCCCCGCCGCCCCACGGCAGGCTGCCTGGAGCTGTGCAGGTATTTGGATTTGTCTTTTCTCGGTTTGCAGCGGGGCGGCTCTCCGCGCTCGCTGTCCCCCCCGCGCCGCCGGGCCCCGGCTGCAGCGTTTCAGCACCGCCGGGCGGACAGCTCCGGCCGCAGCCCCGCCGCGCTGCGGGCAGGGGCCGCTCCCTGCCCGGCCTCCTGCCTGCTGCTTGCCCTGCCTGCCCAGATCCCTGTCTCTTGCCTGCCCTGCCTACCCTGCCTCCTGCTCCCTGCTTCTCCTGCTTGTGCTACCTCTGTTTCCCTGCCTCCTGCCTGCTCTGCTTGCCCTGCCTGCCTCCTTCCTCTGCTTACTGCCTCTCCTGTCTCCATGTCCCCTGCCTCCACTGGTTGCCTCCCCTGCTTGCCTCCCCTGTCTGCCCTTTCTCCCTTCCTGCCCTGCTCCCTGCCTCCTCTGCCTCTTACCTGGCCTGCTCCCTCCCTGCCTCCTTATCCTGCTCCTTGCATCCCCTGGCTGCCTCTCCTGCCTGTTCTACCTCACTGCTCTCTGCCTCCCTGCCTCCTTCCCCTGCTCCCTGTCTGCCCTGCCTCTCTTCCTTGCCCTGATGCCTGCCTTCCCTGCCTGTCCTACTTCCCCTGCCTGCCCTGCTTCTCCACCCTGCCCTGCCTGCCCTACTTCCCTTACCTCCCCTTCCTCATCTGCTTCCCCTGAATCCCCTGCCTCTCCTCCCTGCCCTGCTTCCTGCTTCCTATCTGCCCTGCCTCTTCTGCCTCCAGTTGTCCTTGCTCTGCTTCCCTGTCTTCTGCCTTCCTGTTTTCTGCACTCCCTGTCTACTCTCCTCCCTGCTCTGCTCCCTTGCCTCCTTTCCTCCCTTGCCTCTGTTTCCCCCCATTCCTCACTTTCCTGTCCCTTCTTCCCCTCCTGTCTTCCTTCTCCATCACCAGCTTCAATCCTTCCTGGAAGAGGGCACGAGGGCTGGAAAAATCAGCTCAGCAGCCCAGGAGCTGGGCAAGCAGGGGAAAGAGCACAAGTTGGAAGGGAAAGTCCAGATCCAATTTGAAAGCAGGGGAGATGTGAGAGAGATGGAGGGAAAAGGGTTAAAACTGGAAGTTAAGGGACCAAGTAAGGACTCCAGCCAAGTGCCAACAGATAGGAGCTTGCCAAACAGCAGCAGATACCTGTTTGCTCCTCAGCAAATTGATGCCTGTTTTGACGGGTATATTCAACCCAAAGGGGGATGAGGGATTAAAGGGAGGAGGGAATGTGTCGGATCAGTCAAATGTTCTGCTTTCCCAATGGCAAATAGTGATGAATAATGGGTGCAGGAAAGAAGTGAGGTGAATCGCACCTACCCTGTAGATCCTTTGCTGCAGGAAGTCAAGAATTAAGTTGTGGTCTCTGCAAGCAGTGAAGGTGTTCAGAGAGGGCTTCATACAGAAAATAAACACAAAGCAAATAACGGCTGGAGAAACCCCATGCATGCTACTAGCCTGACTTTAATTCTGTTTGCAATGGTTTAATTCTGGGAGGGTGGGGAAAGTCATAGGAGAAAGGGAGCTTTCCCTTTTCAAAATGCTGATTCCTCAATCTAAACAAGCTCCAGGAATAATGAAGTTAAGGAGCAGATGGCTACTCATTGTCTGTCACTAAACGGTGACTGGATCATGTTTGGAAGGACAAATTAAATTACAGAAAGGCTGCTTTCATGTGCTTTCTGAATAATCAGATGATAACATGGATTTTCTCCAGTACTAAAAGTTAATGCAATGACAACATCTAAATGACATATTATGTAACAGTATTATGCTATGCACTGCATAGCAAAGGTAAGGGTTTACTTTTTCATATAATGATAAGTCAGATAACCTTGTAGAGCTTGCCCTGCAGTCTGTATCGCAGCTTGAAGTGTACAGGGGCAGCTTGTGTTGTCAGCATAAGCAGTTCTGATATATATCTGTTATAAAATGCTGCCAATTATTTTAAGAGTTCTGTTGACTTATCCAGCTCTGAAAACTATTGAGTATTTTCTAAAAATTAGACTCTTGTAAGGCATATGCAAACCAATGAAAGATATTACAACCTTTTCAAAAAACCTTCTTACTTCATTATATCATCATTTATAACTTTAAAACTGCTGCAGAGACCAGATACTCTTATACTGAGTAGCACTGAGTGCTGCTGAGTAGTAGGGTAAGTGGTGTAATTGAGTTCAGCAATGGAGAAACTGTAGAATCCACCCCATAGCACTGGATCATAATTCCTTAAACTCTATGTACTTTGAACACAGAGGTTTTTTCATTGAAACATGTAACAGCAGCCTCCTCATCTTCCAAAAGAGGACCTGTCAGTTAAAATGCAAATGATCAGCCTCGTAAAAGGATAGAGAATATTTCCTTCAAACTAAGAATGTAAACTAATGCAATTGTTAATTTAAGTGTGCAGTTACTGAAGTGATTGTGCTATTGTTTGGCAAGCACAGCCCGTTGCTGTGGTGTCTGGCACATACACAAAAAAGATATGGCAATTGGGTCCTTCTAGTGAAAAAAAAAAAGAAATCACAGCAGTCTTTTATGGAGTGGGATGTTCAGTGAGCAGAAGTTCACACAGTTTTTGACAGATGAGTTGTAAGTCCTTTCCCTCTTGATACTGACACTGGTCTGAGGATTTAGTTTGAGAATTTCCAAATAGTTTTGGGTTTTTGTGGGGTTTTTTTCCCCTTCAATAGGATTTATAGAAATAAACCCATTAAGTCTGATATGTTCCTCCACTGAGAAAACAAACCCACAACGTAATATCAAATTATAACAAACTTCATTTATACAATTTTGGGAGAAGTGCCTGTGTGCAGATCTTTGTGTTTGTGCTCAGACTTCAATAGGAGTGAGAGAAAAAAACAGGAGAATTGCATGAGTTCCTGGGTGCAGAAATCCCTCCCTCTTTCCTTTCTCCTCTTCCTCCTTTCTTCCTTTCCTCCTTTCCTTCCTTCTTTCCTTGCCTTCCTCCTTCCCTCCTGCCTTCCTTCCCTCCTTCCTTCCTCTCTGCCTCTGCCCTTCCCTTCTTCCCTTCCTCCCCCCACTGCCACCCCACAGGATGATGGATGCCTTTCTCTGGCCTAATGTATAAAGCAGAACTGATAGGGCAATAATACATCACTATTGCATTTTGTATTTTTAAAAGGAATCTTTAAAATGTGGAGCAAAAGAACTGTAAAATTAGATAAAGTTCATGTTATTAAAGATGTAGGACTAAATATCTCAATAATATGTTTTGTTCTTTCTTCTGTATATCTTTGTGCAGATGTTGGAACACAACTTCTACAGTGCATTAAGGGATTTTCAGGGAGCAATATTACCATCCCATGCTATAAGATTTCTGCACATAGCTTAATTATCAGGCTTGGGGGTCAGAATTCATGTTTTGCATACTGCTGATAATTTCAGCTGCAAGAAGTTTCTGCAGTATTAGAGAAAATGACCCCTTTGTCCAATAGCAGCCAGGATGCTTTTTGCATGGTGACACTTGGAGTAGTTCATGACTGACGTGGAAGTCCCTCAGAGCCTACTGCTTCTTTGACATGCCACCGGTCAGGCCTCATGTTCCCATAGGGATTTGCAGTTTATCTGTGGTTGGTGAATACTTAAAACTTTAAAACTATGATTTGGAGAAAGATTGAAACAATCTCATTAAGTTAATGGGTGTTTTGTTTATATTTTTTATTTACAAGTTGTTTAAGTTCTCCTCCTCAGCATGTGGTCCTATTCCTTAATATTCAGGTAGGCAATAAGTTTGGGACATTTCAGGTCAAAAGATAATAAGGCAATTTTTTAATTTTACATCTATTAGACAACCTTGTCAGTCTCTTGGCATGCCCGTCACCTTGTAGCAACAGCAGGACAACTGCAGGTTGGTGTTGCAGACGTGCCTGCCCTATGTACTGTGGAGAGAGCTACAAAGATCAGTTGAGTTGCTGCCGTGTTTTGTGCTGTGCCATGGCTAAATTACCACTGCTGGGCAGATAGATGTGGCCCGAGGGTAACCTGTAACTGACTTAAGCTGACAAGGAGACTGTAACATGAGGGGAATAGGAATCTGTGATGTAAATGAAAGAAATGTTATTTTTTGTACCTGAGCAAGGAGATCGCATCGCAGGAAAGTGTGAGAAAGCATCAAATTCCCCACACAGCTGTTACAGTCACAAACGTTCCCTATTTTCATATTGAAGAGAAGTAACAATTCCCTGGTGAAAGTTTACAGGAGCACTAGGACTTGCAGGAGAAAGGCTTGTGTTATTTAACTCATTTAGGTTGACTGGGAGAATCTAGTCCCTTAGGGAAGGGCTACAGGGAAGCAGGGGATGTTTATAATAGTCAGGACTGGTGAGGCCACACCTGGAGTACTGCATCCAGTTCTGGGCTCCCCAGTACAAGAGAGACATGGACATACTGCAGAAAGTCCAATGAAGAGCCTCAAGGATGATTAAGTGACTGGAGCATCTCTCCTCTGAGGAAAGGCTGAGAGAGCTGGGACTGTTCAACCCAGAGAAGAGCAGGCTCAGGCAGATCTCATCAATGTGTACAATTACCTGAAGGGAGGGTGCAAAGAGAACGGAGCCAGGCTCTTTTCAGTGGTGCCCAGTGACAGGATCAGAGGCAATGGGCACAAACTGAAACACAGGGGGTTCACTCTGAACATCAGGAAACACTTTTTTACCATGAGAGTGACCAAGCCCTGGCACGGGTTTCCCACAGAGGTTATGGAGTCTCCTTCCTTGGAGATATTCAAAAGCTGTATGGACATGGTCCTGGGCAACCTGCTCTGGCTGGCCCTGCTTGAGCAGGGTGATTGGACCAGGTGACCTCCAATCTCAGCCATTCCATGATTCTGTGATAATCTGAGCAGCAGGTAGGCTATGGACTTGGGATGTGAGATAGACCTGTCTGGATCTCCCATGGGGGGTTGCTCTTGGCAAAAACATAAAGAAATGGTACACTTTTGAGGTCCTGATTGTGCCATTGATGCCTAGGGGGATTACACTGGGGACACTGGAAACATTGCAGGCTACCTCTCCATTTCCTTGTGTGCAACATGGCTTCACATTTTTCTCATGATGCAGAGAATTATGCATAGGGGGAAAGATTGCCCAGATGTTAATGTGTAAGCTTGCGGCTCAGGAGACATATGTTCTGTTCCCAGCTCTGTGAAATATGCCCTCCGTGACCTCAGGCGAATCACTCAGAGCTGTATACTTCTCCCCACTGTCTGTGGAGGATGCCAGGATCCAGCAGCCAAGGACAAGAGAGAGTCAGGTTTTCTCAACACTCTTTTGAAATTAGTTGAGAATGCCAGGGTATGTCCCTTTCTATGAGCACTCAATTTCCAGTGTGGGTTCCTACTAAGGTACCACAAGGCCACGAAGTGCCATAGGGCTTTTCCTATAAGTACAGCTATGGATTCATACTCTCCTGCCCTTATGGAGCAATCCCTGTTAAGCAGAACATAGCCCCAAGATGTTTTCCACTGTTAACATCAAAATATTTTTTAAAAAGCAATTTAATGAGATGACACCCACACTCTGAGATGAAATCGTTCTAGATTACCACTTTCCCTCCCTCCCAGCCCACTCCCTTCTTTTCTGGCATGATTTTAGCAACTAATATCTGTATGTATGTTAGGAGTTAGGAATTATATAATGAGACAAATCATAACAGTGATGCCTATTAATACCAGGTGAGGATCAAACCCTAGTGCCTTCCCTGTTTGAAAGCTGTGGTAATGAAATTTCACATGGCATATAGATTTGGACTGAATGGAAAACACTTGGTAGACAGAGGCAACTAAAATCTTTCTGGAACTGAAGTGATGGGGAAGGGCCAAATGGACACGAGGACAGTGCTTCAAGAGGCAAATGGTGTTGCAGGGACAGCTAAGCAGGCAGGAACAAAATGATCCAGACAAGTGTCATCATCATTGAGAGCAGGTTTTGGCCAATTTTCCAGGGGATGTAGAGCAAATAGGAGTTGAATGCTGATCCAGAAGCTGTCATTGATGAAAGAGCAATAAAGCGTATTAAGATCTTTGTGCTATATATACTTCCTTAAGATATTATTTTCATTTTAGTTAATGATTAAGTATTATTATACATTTTATTATTAATTAAATTTTATTTTTGAGGGTCAGGCAAAAATGTAAGCTGTTTGTCTGAAGACGGTATCCCACTTTCAGTATTTTACCCATCCTAAAGCCACTCTCTGTCCCTTGTCATTCTCTTGTTGGGAATGAAAATGAATAAGCTGAAATGGTATGTGACACCACAGTTTTGGTGGAAATTTCCCTATTTATTCTGTATTAATATGTTGTGTTTCAAACATCTGTTAATTACTTTTCCTTGTTTAAAGCTGGATTTTGTTCCTTTGGAGGGATGATTTATTGTCAGTAGCTGTGAAAAGACATTTAGGAGAGCAAATAGTCCTTTGGGACCAAAAAGTCACAACACAGAAAAACAGCTGTTGAGAGTATAACAAAGAGTCTAGTGTGCCAACACGCAGTGACAATATTCAAGATAGGGAAAAAAAGGCCAGCATCTTCATTTGGGAGAAAAAAAAAAAGCAGAACAAAGATATAAACATCTGAAAAATTGGCAGATGGATCAGAGCTGTACACAACACCAGAAGAGAACAAGAAATTGCCATGTGTGGGAGGGCGTGAAAATGGAGAAGGTGCTTCTGTTATACCTTTGGGAATCAGAATAAATCAGTACCATTTGAGAAAGCACAATGACAATTAAACTGGGTAGCTATGGAGCATTAAATTTATTGTCAAGGTAAGCAGTGGGAGAACAAAAATCATCCACTGATATAAATCAGACTCCTTGAACTTAATGGTGCTAGAGTGGATTACTAACCCCATGATTTGTGTTATGATTCAGATAGTGACAACATTGGTCATACATATTTTGGATTATTTTGCAATATATGACATTAAACCAATAAAGTATTTAGTGCAAAGTCTACTCCAGCTGATAATCGAGATAATTTATAGAGGTTCTCCTGTAAGCTGTAACCCATGGCTATAGCTCAGCTAACTATGAGAAAACTCTGAAATGCATTTAAAAATTTGTCTTTTGTTAGACTGAGTATTTGTAAGTTGCTTTTTGGCAACAACATCTGACAGGAGAGGATCGTATCTCCCTCACCTTGGGATCATCCTGGGCATCAAGGGTGCTAATCCATTTAAATAAGGTAAAAACAGTAGGAAATTTTAATGATAAGTAGTATAATTTTTGACATTAAATGCTTGGGGACCCTGTAAGGCTATCTGAAGGGCCAGACTTTCTCTCCTTGGTCTAACCTCATTTTCTTCTGAAGTAGACTGCAGTTGACCTTTAAAGAATTTGCCTTATTTCCAAAGAAGCATCTTGGTGGAGATGGGAGTCAGAAAAGGAGCAGAGGAAGGGACAGTGCTACTCCCATAAACTCTCAGAAAAGGAATGAACCCACTGGGGCATCACAGTTAACTGCCACAAGTCCTTGGACCTGTTAGAGCAGGTCCAGAGGAGGTCCACAAAAATGATCAGAGGACAGGAACACCTCTCCTATGAAGAAAGGGTGAGAGAGCTGGTGTTGTTCAGCCTGGAGAAGGCTTCAGGGAGACCTTATTGCAGACTTTCACTACTTAAAAGGAGCTTATAAGAAAGATGGAGAGACTTTTTACTAGGGCCTGAAGTAATAGGTCAAGGGCTAATGGTTTTAAACTGAAAGAAGGTAGGTTTATATTGGATGTAGAGAAGAAATTCTTTACAATGAGGGTGGTGAGACACTGGAACAGGCTGCCCAGAGAAGTAGTGGATGCCCCATCCCTGTAAGTGTTCAAGGCCAGGTTGGATGGCACTTTGAGCAACCTGATCCAGTGAAAGATGTTCCTGCCCACGGCAAGGGGGTTTGGACTAGATGGTCTTTAAAGGTCCCTTCCAACTCAAACCATTCTGTGATTCTAGGATTCTGTAATTCTAAGTCACAGGAGCTCCAAAGGTGTTTGAATTCATACTGATCCCTGAGCCAGAGCTGGCACAGACCCCAGATAAACTCCTTGCTTCCACTCCTCTGCCAAGCACCCTCGAGCGCAACCAGCCTCCTTTGGGTATGACTTGCTGTTAAAACTAGGGAAAGAACCAATCCTTACACTACAGTCCCCCAGCAACAGTGTCACACTTAAACACACTGAGCTCCCCTAACTAGCTCATGGAGGCAATTGTAACTAAAAACATGATTTATGCAAGAAAATGCTAATGCCACCATTAATTTGAGATCTTAAGCACAAAATATTGGCCTGATTTTCCCATGGCCTACATCAGTGGAATTCAGTTGATACTATCAGAGTTATCTAAATTTGGTCTAATAAGGGCAAAAGGAAAGCAAATAACTGTTACTTTATTTTTATTTGTGCCATCCACCATTAATACAACTCATATTTCTTTAAGAACTGAATAACCTGCACCCATAGATCACCCTCTCAAAACTTCAGGGCTTGATTTTCTGGAGTCCGTTGCACTCCCTAGTGACTTGTCAAAGGCAGCCAACCTTCCTTCCTCCCGGCTCTGCCTTTTCCCAATTTTTTCCAGGTTGGTGAATCACTGGTTACATTGCCCTGCAGGTAGCTCTTCGTAACTCCAGCTCCGCAGTGAATACGGAAAGAGGCTGCTTAACAAACTCACCTGTGTATCAACCATAGACAAGTCTAATACACATTGATGTTGAATGAAAAGCTTATCTCCTGCCACAAATGTCCTTTAAGCAAATATGCGGAAACTGTCTGTATTGAAATTTAGACATCTCATCCCAGGGCTGTGGCGTCTAAAATGTAGTTTTTACCAATGATACGCAAGCACACAAAACATGGAACTCGGGCATCCCTTGTGCTGATTGACTTCCAGGTCCTGCAATGTAACTTCGAGAAGCCCCAGACGAAGAAATGCTCTGGCTGCTGCTGTCCCCTTTGTTTGATATGAGAACACTGAACCCAGGGGAGTAGCTGAGTGAAATGGCTGTTTTGCTATAAATAATTCATAACTTTCCAAACAGTTTTCTTCAAATACAATAAAGTATGTTTTTCACGGAGGGATTCCCTTTTAATTTTTAAACCAATTTTTCTTTTTCAGAAATTAGAAAGAGAGAGAGATCAGTTAAGCAGTGGGGTTTTTTGTTTGTTTGTCTGTTTTTGTGATGGCTGAAAACTTGGATGGATCTTGATCTTTCTTCACACACATTTCACATTGGAACAGACCTTGATCTTCTTTCACACAAGTGTAACTACACAGACTTCGATGACAGCTTCTTGCTAATTATGTCACCGAAATGTAAGAGATTCACTGTAGCATTTTGCTCATACATAACAGCTTAAGCAGCTTTTCTTTTAACATTCGTAAATACAAATTCTAGGTAAGGTACAGGAATGAAAATTAAATTCAGAACTAGGTATTCAGGAAAGCTACAAGATACCAAAAAAGAATTTGGAATAAAATACATCTCTTTTCAACTAAAACACAAATCCTGTCAGATTAGATTCATCAAACACTTTATTCATGGGAAGTTTCCCATGAAGATATATTAAGTCTCAATGGGAAATATTTTCAGTGAGGTTTTACCAAGTAGAAAATACCCCTGGTGTTGGGGGAGTTTTGGGGTTTTTTTAATCAGTTTTGCAATCACCTCAGGGGCTAATTCAAGGAAAGCTACAAGCTGATAGTATGTATGATAAAACCAAATCAAACAGTTGTTATACTCGTTATGATAAGTGTAAATCTGCATACTTAGGAAGCTGAAATGTAGCTCCTGTAAGGGGTGGAAAAAAAAAGACTATTATGTTTGGTTTTGTCATCCTGGGCTTGAAATTATGGGATGCTGGAACTCTCACACTTCTATAAGACAACTTTGCAAAGTGTATTCTAATAGTAATTTGATACAGCTTCATATTAATTGCCAATTAATCAGATTGCCTTTCCAAAAGCTTGAATATATACATTCACAATGTCAGTGACTGCCTTATCTTAAATGCACCCATTCTGAAATTGTTTGACTGCTATCTTCTTACATATGAAGCACACAAAACAATTTTATTGCTGTATAATGTTCAGAAATGCATTCGTGTAAGCTTTATATACATATTTAATCTTTCTTTTATATATTTGCTTTTTCTTTTAGTAAGTGATGGAATAAACAACACTTCGCTTCGGATGGATTATACTACATGTGAACTGCCTGTTACTCTTTCTGCAAGAATAAGAAAAGCACTTTGCTTTCATTTGTTAAATATCAGCTTGATAGCAAAAAGCTGCTGAATGGCTCATGCTCACAGCAGACCATCAATTGAATGGGATCAGCACTTTTCCTACTAAAATACCTGAAGTCAAGGATTTGGAAAAGAGGGTTTTGCAGAGATGACCCATTTACAAGCTGGACTTAGTCCAGAGACTATAGAGAAAGCCCGCCTGGAACTGAATGAAAACCCAGACATTTTGCATCAGGATATCCAGCAAGTCAGGGACATGATCATCACAAGGCCTGACATTGGGTTTTTACGTACAGATGATGCCTTCATCTTGAGATTTCTCCGAGCCAGAAAGTTTCACCAAACTGAGGCCTTCAGACTGCTGGCTCAGTACTTCCAGTACCGCCAATTAAATCTGGATATGTTCAAAAACTTCAAGGCTGATGATCCAGGAATCAAACGGGCTCTGACAGATGGGTTCCCGGGAGTACTGGAAAATCGTGACCACTGTGGCAGGAAGATTCTTCTGCTTTTTGCAGCCAACTGGGATCAGAGTAGGTAAATGTAGATAGAGTCCTTATCTTTTTACATACACTCACACTCAACTTGTAACGGAATATTTGTGACCATATGTGAAGCAGCAAAGCCATTTTTGGTATAATATTTTGTAACCACAAGTCCATTTCACTAAAACTTTCATCTGACCAGATCACCTCTCACTCTTCAGACATAACACCATTGAGAGATAAGGGTATATCAGTGTGTCAAAAAAGTAGCTCACATTTCTTTCCAGAAATATTTCCAGTTTTTACCCAGATAGTGTCTGTTTGCTATAAATATATTAATACCTATTATATAATTGCTTCAGTAGACTAGTAGTCTTACCTCACAGACTAGCCAAACAGGTTGACAGAAAGCAAACATCTCAAAACATATGGGGGGTCTCATAGCTCTTCTGGTGCAGAAGGAACTGACCATATTTATTCTGTCTCCAGACTTCTTAACAGGTAAATTTTTTTGTTTTAACCATTTCAGGAATTGCAGCCTGTATTATGAGATTTCTACAAACTGCATTGTAATTTCTACGCTCTGTGGTTAGTGTATGCTTGTTAAATGGGAGATACATGCAAAGTGTATTTTCTGTCCAGGTCATTTCTTTACAGAGTGGTAGGAACAAAGATTTCTCCCAGCCATTATTATAAAATGTTGCCCTTAAATGTTAATGTGATTAGTCAGCTTTCACTACCTATTTGAAGTGATAGAGAGAAAAGGGGCTAATCCAGGAATATCACGTTCACATTGTCCTCTTCGTCAGAAGTCATTCCATTCCATTTTCCCTGCCTTCACAGCAAGATGGAGAAATGTAATCGTCTGTAGGACTGCCATGTGTTCTGCTGATTTTTTGATAAAAATCAGACCAAAGAACAAAATTCAGATTCAGATTTTGAGTATCATAAATTCTGATGAGTTCCAGGTAGGATTTTGTCTTGGCACGGTCTTTTTTTTTTTCAAGTTTTCCATGAAAGTGTCTCATCAATAGATTGGAACTTTGAATTCATGTTATAGAAATTATTAGAGAACGATACACATATGCCTGAGATTTTTCATGTTAGTTGTTTTCTGGGAAAACCTTTCATATCCATGTGAAAACAGAGTTCAGAAGTATTTATAATTTTCCCTTGCATCTGAAAAATAAGCGTGCAGAAAAAGTTACAGAAATGTAGCTTTGCATATATGTAAGTATTTGGTGAAATCCAGAACTGAAGCCAGTGATAAAATTCCTATTGACTACAAAGGAGCCAGCAGTTTATTTCCTGTCTTTCTGAACTGTGAGCTTGCCTTTCTTCCAACCACAAAACCCTTCCTCTAGCAATTGGCCTGGAAAGAAAGGTGAATGAACACGTATCTTGAATTAATAGAAAGTATCAGCTTTAGAGGACAGAAGCACTGTTGCTCTGCTGGTTGCATTAAGGGATTTAGGTATTACATAGAGCAAGCTTTGGATTTCTGATCCTTCAACAAAATGAATCCTTGCGATTAACTTCGTACATCAGGTCCTGCTCTTGGAAAGCTGAGAGTGCTGCTGTCTAGGGCTTCTGCACTGAGATTTTGACAGAACATTGATTCCCATCAGATTTTGGCTCAAATTTTCTGCAAGTCTTAAATATGCATCCATGTATATGTGTGTATGTGTGTGTGTATAAAAACCAAAGTGAGCCTGCATGCAAGCTACCTTGTTTCTGAAAATGTAATTTTAACCTTCAAAGAAGAAAGGCTGAGGCAAATAGGATAGGATATACTTTCCTAAGGCTCCTCAGTGAAATTAAAAATCACACGCAAATTTTACCTCTCTTCAGCCACTGAAGCTCAACTCCTCTGTGGATGCAAGTAACAAGAAGTGTCATTTCTGTGAGCTTTTGTAGTGCTGTAAGTTCTACAAGGATTTGGGGCAGGATTTGGGCTATAAGTAAACAGAGGGATGATCTCCTCCTTCTTTACTGTCTAAAGGCATCAACAAGAGCAAAAGCTGTTAAGGAACAGGAAATGATGAGTGCAATATCCTATTAAGCAGCAGGGAAGCAGGTTATTGACCAGAAGAAGTATATATTAATAAATATTTCACAAAAAACCTCAAACAAACAGACAATGTGTCTATCTTACATGTATATTGGGCAACCTTTCTATAGATGTGTTTTCAGTGATGGCAAGATGTTTACAAGCTTACATTTCAGCTGAATGCTAATGCAATCAATTTATATGATGCTGTAATGCTGACATACAAGAGTAAGAGCTCAGCCTTCAGCATGCTTTTCCTAATTTTAATCTTATTTTGCAGCTGGCTGTGTCTTCTCTTTCTTTACGATTAAATCATAATTTCACAGAATCACACAGAATCACTAAGGTTGGAAAAGACCTGTAAGATCATCAAGTCCAACCATTAACAAAAAAAAAACAACAAAAAAACACCAAAAAACCCCCCCAAAACCCCACACACCACCGTGCCCATCAAGCCACGTCCCACAATGCCACGTCTACACGTTCCTTGAATACCTCCAGGGAGGGAGACTCCACCACCTCCCTGGGCAGCCTGTTCTAGTGTGTTGCCACTCTCTCAGTAAAGAAATTTTTCCTAATATCCAGTCTGAACCTCCCCTGGCGCAACTTGAGACCATTTCCTCTTGTCCTGTCACTAGTCACTTGGGAGAAGAGACCAACACCCACCTCTCTGCAACCCCCTTTCAGGTAATTGTAGAGAGCGATAAGGTCTCCCCTCAGCCTCCTCTTCTCCAGACTAAACAACCCCAGTTCCCTCAGCTGCTCCTCATAAGACTTGTGCTCCAGACCCCTCACCAGCTTCGTCGCCCTTCTCTGGACACGCTCCAGCACCTCAATGTCCTTCTTGTAGTGAGGGGCCCAAAAGTGAACACAGTATTCGAGGTGCGGCCTCACCAGCGCCGAGTACGGGGGCACGATCACCTCTCTGCTCCTGCTGGCCACACTGCTGCTGATACAGGCCAGGATGCCATTGGCCTTCTTGGCCACCTGGGCACACTGCTGGCTCATTGTAAGGGATGATTTATAAAGAAATCACAATTTATAAAGGATCATTTAAAATCAGCATAGCTATTATCCATAAACTGATTTTCAGTCCAGACATTCTTACCATTTATACTACTGGCAGTATGGTGGCTGTAGGGGCCACATGTCAAGGAGACAGAAGCAGCCTCCAAACTTTTTGGTTCAATATAATGATTTTTAAAAGGAAATGTCCTTATTTGTGTAATGTGACTGCCTGGACAAATCATATCCAAGAAGTTTTTAAGGGATTCCCTGTAACAAAGATAAAACTTCTATGTGAGCCTTTAGTAACATTTGTAATTTCAGCTTCAGGACTGTAATCCATAGATCTGACATCTCTAGAAAACTAGGTTTTAATTTCTAGTCTCAATGTTTCCAGCTTCAGCTTCCAGCTGCTGGATTGTTTTAGTTCAAAAGGATCACACAAATATGACAGCTTCCCATGTTTGTACTTCTGTGTCCTGACCACGTCATCTTTTAACCTACTTTTGAATTCACTGAGGATGCAGCACTGTAGGGTAAGTTACGGTCAGGCAACGAGAAGATAGTGCATTAGATATTCTACAGCAGTGGTTCTTGTGTTCTCTTTTAACCATGGTGAAGGTAAAACAGCTAACCCCCTTTTCCTTGAGGGCAAAACAACCTTGTGTTGTCCACAAGGTAAAGAACATACTTGTGGGCAGCCAACACAGCAAAGATGGTATTCTGCAAAATATTGCACTAGCTTAATGTCTTGCAATACATTTATGCTGCCAAAGCTTAAATAGATTGAACTTCTTTACTCAGAATTAGGAAGATTTTCCAGGTTGCTAATACTCTTCATCATTCTTTTCTGGACCTTTCCTATCATTTTAGCATTGTTGCTAATGTGCAGACAGATGAACTGAATACAAACTTTTACTAATAAAACGTCATGTGGTAACACCATCTCACACTCACTCTTCTCTTCAGTATTTCCCTCCTTTTAGATATAAGATTGGCACTGTTTTCTTAGCTACTCTATCACATTTTAAGCTCATGTTCATCTCAAATCTGCTTCAAAGTCACTGTTTCCTAAAATACAAACACCATTGGTAAATGTGTCATACATTCTCATCCATAATGTGGGCACAGTCTAGCATGTGATTCACGCTCTTCTGCAGAGCTAAACCTGTCCTCCTCATCAATTATCATTGCATGTTTTTTATGACATCTGCAAAGTTCACTGGCAAGAACTTTATTTTGACCAAAACCTCCTTGATGACTATAATTTTTATCTCCAAATCACTAGCTGAGACCTATCATGGTGCCAGGTTTTCATTCATTTAGCATGTACTGCATTGGTTCAATTTTGCTCTATTTTTTAGACAGGTTTCTTAGAGATGATGTTACCACTTTCTCTCTAGGTCCTGCATAGTATATTTTGGATCTGTTAGTTAATGTTAATCACATGTGATACAGAACAGAAAACTTCAGAGGTATTGAATAAGTGAAAATGAGCAGATGGGTAGAAAAGAAAGAGAACAGATTAGTTCCACACTGAGGGAGAGGAAAAATCTTGAGCTATATTACTGTACACTAGAAAATCCATGCAGGAAGGGTCATCGTTCACTTTGATTAGAGCTCAGTCTTCAGAGGTGCAGAATAATCCAACTACAAGGTGTGAACTCACCCAAAACTCACAAAGGCTTCGCATATACCACTGAATACAGATTATTTTTAAACGGAAATTGTGGAGTAATAAGGACAGGTAAGGATGTCAAACTGATCTTGTCAGGAACTTCTTTTATGAAGTAATTTTTATCTTAAAAAAATCCCAGTTTGTAAAACAAATACATGTGTACATACAAATGTACAATTTTGATGAGACCTGAACCAGGATTTCACATAAACACAAATGTGCCATGTGCTGGATTACAAATACTCTTTCTTACACTTTCTCATTTCATCAGTGTCACCAAATCTAAGCCCTCACTCCTCTGATGCACCTCTAGTGAAACTGAAGTCAGGTAAGAGTGCCTTTTTGGCTGTTGGATTGAGGAAAACCTTCACTAACTACTGCAGCTGTTCCTAGGTCTGCCACTGCCTTCTAATATATCCTACTTGTACACCTGGGAGATGCAGGGTTTGGGTGAACAAGTAATTCAGCAGAACATGTTCATTAATCTTCCAAGTCAAGATATTTCCTTCAAGGTTGTTCAGCCAGAGTAAAATTTATTTCTGTGTAGAGAGCCAGCATGAGGGCTATCTCCAATCATGACACATGGGTTGCGTAGTGATTCCCTGCGAACAGGGTCCTGGGGTAAGGGGGCAGAAGGTTGCCCATTGTCTTTTGCAGCAAAGCAGTAATTAATTTCTGTCTTCATGTTTATACTGTTGTATCTTAGAAGCTGTCAAATAGCTCCAAAATTTCTGTAAAAGTCAGATGGAAAAAACTGCTGCTTTGTTTACAACATACATTCCCAAGTCAGCTGCTAGCCATAAATTCTCTTTTATTAACCAAGGAATCTCAAATGCCAGATACTTACCATTCTGTAGGAAAGTGTATTGAGATAGGCTAAAGGGCAAGGAAATACTCTGACATAATGGTAAATCAACAGCTATAAATATTTTAAAGGATTGTGATAGAAAAAATTATGTCCTTGCTGACAATGCTCATAGTGGTGTAATTACAAGGATATTATCATCAGCAGATCCTGTTAGTATAAATGAATATGTCTCAAACGCTGATTATTCCAATATATTTCAAGCATAATCTCAGATGCTTAATAGAATATGAAGGAATAAACCTCTGTTGAGAATGATTTATAGTCACAGGCAAACTGTGGCAATAACTCAGCCCCATAGCTGTTTATTATGAGAGATTATGGCTGAAATACAGTCAGTCCTAACACCAGAATGATTTTTACATAGCAAGTCTTTGTGTTTGGTTAGGAGATAGTGCTTCTGTGTTGGGAGATGCTTAATGTAATGCAGATTGAAGTTGTTGTTCAACCATTGCATTGACCAATAAATAGCCTAGAAGAACACTGTATTAAAAAATAATTCATATTACATTATTACATTACTGAGCTAGTCTGAAATGGTAGCAGAATTCAGGGTAGTGGAGGAAGGAAGTGTAGCATAAGCAAAATACTCATTTCAGGGAGTAACTGATGTGCAAATCAAATGTTGGACAAAGAAGACAAAAAGGAGGTCTCTCTTGAAATGTTTTAATTTGCTTGGAGACAGGAACTTTATTCAGCTAGTACCATTTATTATGGAAGCTGAGTTTGGGAAGGTTGTTGTAGTCCATATGAATGACAGAAGGATGACATACACAAATGACAGTCCTGGATAGGGCTGAGACAGGAATCAAAAAGAGAGAGAAAATGTCTGAAAAAGACAAAGAAAAACAACAGTTGGGAAAGTTATGAAGCATATGTTGAAGAACAAGACAAGTCTGACTGAAAGGCAAAAAAATAATCAATGGAGGACAGGTAAGGCAATCAAACCCATGTTGAGAGGGAAGAGAAGGTGAGTGGATGGTGTCGGGCTGAGGGCTGACTGAAGAGCTGTGAAGGACAGTGCCAGTGGGTGAGACAGACAACTGCTGGAGCTGGCCTGCGGGATGACAAAGGGAAACGAAGGGCAAACTGGAAAGTGGCTCTGTGCCATCTCCCTCCTGTAGAGAAAAGAAACCAAATCCAATCCCCAAGCTTTAGAAACCAGAAAGAAGGGCAGAAAGAAGGACAGTTGATTAAGAAAAATACATGCAAATACATGTACACAACAAACACATACACACGCACATGCACACACACCCCCTTCCTTCCCAGGCTGTCTCAAAAGACCCAAATTTTATGTGAGGATTTATGTCTGGGTGGCAGAAAAGAGAAACTGCATACAGTTGTGATAGTACTTGTCCCTTGTCCCTGGAAAATGACCCATACTCCTATGTGGTCCATGCATGTCATCCTCACATCTGGGTTCTGCAAAAGAACATTATAACAGCTATATCAACAGAGTAGTACGAAGCCAAACAATATGACATCCCACTTGGCTCTTTGTCCCTTTGACCCTTGGGAAGAGCTGGTAACCATGAATGAATGCTCTTATATAGGAGTTTTTTGGGGTGAGACTTTGTAGGAAGAGAATATTTTTTGTTGGAGCTTTTCCTAAATCAAGTTTTCTAAATATCTGATATTCTGATTACTTTCTAACTTGTCAACCTAATTAAAAGGAGTTAAGGCAAATTCATGCATTGCAACAGGAACAGACTGCAAAGAGTCAGGAGAGAAAAAAACCGTAATTCTCTGACTACCTATTTAATAGGCTACATGCAGCTGAAGCATCAGAAAAGAGTGGAGATATTGAGCTGGAATCCTTAAATACATTTTAAAATTTTTAAATTCTAATAATTTTTTGATATATTATTTCCCCCGGCCACGATTTATTTTAGACTCTTTCCTCTGAACTCTAAGCCTCTGTATCAATTGCATCTTACATAAAAATAGTAATTTTTTTCACCACACCCTGGTAGGTGCTGAGCATCCTCCACTTCCAGCACCCTCAGAGCAGTACAAGGGATGCTTGGGAACTGCTGCTGATAGCAGGCTGGGTGATCCCAGAGCACTCCTAGTTTGTCTCTGACTTTTTCAGTAAAAAATCCAGTGATGAGGAGTCCACAGAGTGCCTCCGTTACCTATTCAGGTCCTGAACCAGCTTAATCATTGCAAAATGTTTTCTAATTCTTGGAAATCTAATACTGCTTAAGATTACTTAATTTGCTTTTATTCTGTATTCCCATCCCCAAGGAAATGGGGAACGTTTCACTACCACCTTTTATTAAGGTAAACTTTCATATATAGGAAGATTCGTATCCCATTTCTTATTGTCCTCAACTTTTATCACGTCTTCATATTTTCCAGACTTCTTGTTTTACTATTCTTTTCTTGACTTAGCTCCGATTCGTCTCTTGTGCTAGTACTTATGTTACAGGTCAGTTGAGGTGAGTAAAGGTGAATAACTGCTGGTGTTCTGCAGACAACATTCCTGTAATACAGTTCAGAGACATTGCTTCCTCTATGCTATCACCTTACTGTATCACTCCATTTGTAGTCCATCCTTTACCCTCAAATCCTTTAGTGCCCAATCAGTACTTTCTCCATTAATTAACCATGAATACCTTATTTAACAAACCAAGAGGTGAGAAAATCCCACTAGAGACAAAAGTGTCAGCCAGGACTAAACTAGTAATGGCAGGTATGTCTGGTGTCTCACAAGGCTCCTTGGCTTTTAACATGGACTCTACATACGATATGCCTCTTTTTGAAGTAAAACCCCAAATGACCCTGAATTACTTTCAAATGAATCATATAAAATGTTCTCTGAAAGAAAGTGAATGTACATGTACCTATGTATGCATTTTAGCAGAGAATAATAATAAGATGCGGGAAAAAGGAAAGGCATTCATTGGCAGTTATGGCATACGCAAATTGCCTTTTTCCCCAGACTTGCAAAGGTCTTTTATTCAAACAGAATTAAAGGCTTTATCAGAGTGAAACTGCATTTAAATTGCAGTAGCCAGCTAAAAGTGGCTTACATGTAAACGAGAACCTAGGAAATGGAAAGATTTCCTACCACCTCTCCCTAGGTCAGAGTTTATTCCTCCTTTTTTATCTCAGTTTTCAAATTAATATTACAGTGCATTTGGAAGCAGCGTTTTTCAGCAGTCTCCTTCTCTTTCAATATAAATCACATTTCTGCTTTTGTACTTACACAACAGATGGGTAGGATTATCCCTGGGAAAACAACGCAATGTATTCTTATTCAGAAACCTCGCAAAGTGAGAAACAGCTTAGAGGATCACAGATCCAAGATAATGGGAGAGGATGGAGATGCCTTAGATGAGGTCATTGCACTCTGCTGTGGATTTTCCTGGTCAGAAATACCTATACAAAAGAAATTCTGTGTGCTAACACGTACACTAGCACTCCAAAGGGGTATAGACACCACATATACTCTGTAGATTGACCTGTGCATATTCAATATACATGACTGGCATCTCTTGGATTTGCTGTGAAAGGAAGCCAGAAGGAAGGAAAGAGTGAAAAGTTTAACACTGGCAAGGGGAGCGCGTGTTCCTGGACACACCATAGCAGTGGCCTTGTGCTTGTTACCACTTTTTTTCACATTTATTATTTAATTCATATCTGAATGTATGGAATTGAGTTCCTCTACTGACATGACATAAAACCAGAGGAGCTGAAATTATGGCTTTGTGGAAGGGAGCACAGGACTATCTGTGGAAGGTGTGGGGATGGCTTGTAACTGGAACTCAGTGAAGAAAACCATATTGGTCTAAAAAGGTAAAAAAAGTCTTGACCTTCCTGCTTTGTTAATTCAGACCATCAGCTGCATGTCCTGTAAAGTATGTGAGAGTACATGTCTTGTAAAGTACACGTGAGAGTGGTTCTACTGGATCAGACCAAAGGTTCCTCTGGCCCCAAATCCTCATTGTGACGGTGGCCAGCAGCACGACCCTAACAAGGGATTTGATACACAGCAGGTTGGCAACGTTAAAATATAAAACATACTAATTTGCTTCTGGAAAGCAAATACTTCTTCTTATGTTTATTGATATGTTAACATCAAAAATATGGTAGTCGATAGCTTGGAATCTTACAGTTTCAATCAAATCCTGAACATTTTCCCTCTAAAGATGTATTATGGGATATTACATAAATAATCCATATGAGTTTTTCAAGTAGATTTTTATTGACCATATAGCATCATAACATTAATGGTGCTGTGATTTATACTGCATATATGAAAAGATA
Organism: Gavia stellata; assembly: GCF_030936135.1. Lineage (NCBI taxonomy): Eukaryota > Metazoa > Chordata > Aves > Gaviiformes > Gaviidae > Gavia > Gavia stellata. The sequence continues at coordinate 40,869,191 of NC_082596.1, read as the reverse complement.
ACTGGCACCACATGTGTTAATGCATGCACAGAACATGCCATCCACTGCGTGTCTGCAATGGAAAAGTAGAAAAGTGATACCATCTTTCTATAAAGAAAAAGCACCAATGAAGATATTTTCATATTTCCTTTCCCTTAAAAATTGATCTTTACTGATGCAAGTTTGCTCAGCACAGGCAGAAAATAGGCAGTTACATAGGAAATAGTTCCAGCAGGATGCTAACTGGCTGGCTTTGCCCTCTGTCCTCTGCTACAAATGGACCCTCCAGGAAGTTTCCAGAGCTGAGATTATCATGTTCTAGGAGCAAGGGATAGTTGCTTTTTACTGCCCCTGTGGTTGCTGGATTTATTAAAAACTGTGACAGTGCAATCAGAATTTAAGACAAAAATTTCCTCTTCTTCAAAGACTGTTTCCATTTTCTTCTGTTTAGGAATCAAGTCTCCAGTCATGGCATATTAACTATGATGCTCCACATGTTTTATTGGTTTACCCATGTCAAAAGAGGCAAAATGTCTTGTACAGAAGAGCTTAACAACTCAATTTTTAGGCTAGTTTATTGGAACGTCTTTACTCCTCCATCCTTCCCCCTGGTCTCCTTCTCTGTCTGGTCTGTTAAATTTTTAGGGGCCTGTGACAGACAGGTGCTTCTACCACTTCCTTCCTCATATTATCAAGACTATCCCAGAGATACATGGTCAGGGCACTCTCATCACTGCAACCATGGGAGCTGATGTCTCCCTTGTCCTCCAGCCTCGCCAAGGTAGACAAGCACCCTGAAGAAGGGTGATGGTGGTGGCAGGGTAGAATTTACCCCAACATGCTGTTCAGCCATTTCACAGAGCTCAGCACCTCCCACACCACACACATCTTGACTGAATTCATGCTGTCCTCTGTGATGCAGTGCAGGAGATGTAAGAGATGCTGTCAGGTAACTTCCTATTCCCTATTTCTAGGATTAATTTTGCTTTGTCAAAAGCCTCTGAGGATGATAAACTCAAAAGGTGCTTTAAGATATCTTGCAATTTAAGAACATAAACATTATGTCAGAAGCTCTGGTATCTAAAAGTTCAACAGACTATCTTGCATATAAGAAATGCTGTGTAAAAGCAGTTTTCCTATCTGGGATTCTGAATACATGCTGGGTGTTTTATGCCTCAATTATATTTGAAAATGGATAGTCCTGATATTTTATGGTGTTCCAGTGTCATTGTTTCCTACGATGGAGCTCTGTCTCCCACTCACTGTGTGCTAAGGGGGATAATGGTCGCAAAACTCATTGTCTCCAAGGTCTATTGCAGCCTCCTTGCTGGATGAGAACCTGTTTGAAACCACTAAATAATGCAGGTATCCTAACTTTGTGAACAGGTTGCTATGCCTATCTGTGATGTGGAAAATTGCGGAATCTCTAGGTAGGTAGCCCACCTGGAAATAGTCCTCCAATGGGGGCTTTCTGATATGACCCCAATAAAAGAAGTTCTAAGAATTAAGGAAACTATCAGTGAGCAAATACTCTGTCAGGAGTATGCAGATGCAGTGAGTGAGAATGGCGCTTTCTCATGTCTATCTTACTTTCAGAGGTATTGAGTTTTCCCCTGGGAGGGAGTTTCTGAAGTACTGAGTCTGACTGTGAAACATAGCAGTGCAGACGTAGTGTTGGCTACGTGTTCCAGCCAATGCAGGAGCCACATGGCTTGTCCTGTCGACTGCCATCGAGGAGAATAGCACAAAGAAGGCCTTCAGAGCTCTTGCTGGCTCTGCTAATCAGCAGCCACATCCCTACATCCAAGGAAATTAAGTTAGTGTAAAGCCACCTTCATATTAACTCTGAAATACACTGGGGTATGGTTCTGGCACAGCTGAGTATCTAGTCTCCAGGATGTTAAATGCTGTTCTGGAATACTACTGGACCTAACAAGCCAAAAATACTGTCTTAATAGAGTGGGTCTGAACTTTAAGGAGTTTACTATGCTATCTCATTCAACTGCACTAGAGTCAGGGAAAGACAGTGACTAACAAAGGTTATATTGACATATAATGCAGGGAGGTAGCCTACAGGCAATTGCCAAACGTGATAAAATGCACATAGTTTAAACGCAGCTGCATCAAAACTCTTGCCCAGTCAATCCAGACCATGACTGTTGAACTGCGTGACTGCTTATTTCATGATGTGTCTAAAAGGACATTGCACTCATACTGGCCAGCTGTGCTGACCAGCAACCAATTTCCTACATGAGTTTGTTCATTTTTTGATATCAGCCCTAAACTGGGTCCTAACACACTAGGATGAAAAAATAAAGCAAAGCTTAACCCCCACCCTGGAAAGTGTACAATCTAAATGGACAAGAGAAAAGAAGCATTGAAAACCTTCCCGACAAGAAGAAGAGTGCGTCATGGGGTCAGGGCCTCTCTGGGGGCTGGGAGCACTGATGGGTCCCTGGGGCAGCCGGGCAGGGCTAGGCAGCTTGCATCTGGCTGCATTCTGGGGCAGGAGTGCACCTGGGCCCAATGGAGGGGCTCGCAGGGATTGAACACAGTCAGGCAGTGAATCAGTGACACAGGGAAGAAATAAATCAATGTTTCCTACTTGTTACGCCACTGCCTTGAAGACAAGGTCTTCTTTAATCCTGCTTCCCAAAAGATACAGTAGGAAACCCGAAGTGGCCGCCACCTGACCCACAGAGACACTTCAGTCCTGATTCAGCTTTTACACCAGGGTGGGCAGGACAAACCCCTTTGCCTACTTTTTTTCTCCCCTGAAGAAGCTCTACATCTCCCAAAGGCATGGTGGAAAATAAATCTCTTGGCTGCCACCTAAGCCTGGCCTAGGTTATGGCTCTCTTTAAATGTCTACAAATGCACCTTCAATAAAAAACTGGTTTTGTTATCCTGAAGTACCCAGAAAGATAAGAAGTGTTACTACACTAATGGTATGTCAAGAAAACAACCATTTGCCAGGCTTGTGGTGCTGAGAAATTAAGGAGGGCACACAAGCCGTGGACAAGACTCATTTCTGCATGTGGCGAATTGCTCCAGTGTAAGCATGACAGGATAATAGAAAACAAAACAAAGGAAAACAGTGGAAATAGTTATGCTGGAAGAAGTGCCCAGTATCATGAAACAGGTGTGATTTATAGCTCAGCGCCTCGTTTACCTGTGTTCTCTGATGAGAGGCTGTGGCCAGGATCAGAGGAGCAGCAGAGTGCAGGGGTGAAGTGCTGTGGCCAGGCAGAGGGAAGGAAGGTGTTCATCAATGTCCTGCTCGCACAAGGTCCCACTGTGCCAGCTCTGTACTCTGTCATGCAGTTTCCTACTTCTGGAATGAAAAATGGCATAATTCACACCTACAGACATGTTGTGGGGCCCTTAATAAAACTACTGCACATGACTAGGTCAGAATAGGTGAACAAAAAGTCTGTTTTCCGACTTTCATGAAACTATGAGTTAGAAGATTGCATGGCTGAAGCCAGGGAACCTCCTTATCTAATTCTTTCAAAAACATATAGGGTTCATGCATTTCCAAAGAGCAAGAAGACAAAGAAAAGTTTTTTTCATAACATCTGATTCAGCAATGCATGTGAGCAACCCCAACAAATTCAACTATGGAGACAAAATGCAGCAATAAGACTATTCATACGCTTTACGTTAGACATTTGCTTAAGTACCTTATGGCTTAATACACTTCTCATGCAGAAATGAGACCAGTGCATTTACTTGACTGTTAAGCACTGTTGATTAATACTAAAATTGCAAAATATTAACCAAAGCTAAGTCAACTGAAAGCAAGGGAATGGAAACATGAAGAGTTCTGGCAGATCAGGGAAAAAACCATCATGGAGAGGCTGAAAGCACTTTACTTTTTGTGTGTTTGTGGAGTGAAACTAACCACAGCATATTGGGATTCCTTTTGCAAAGACTTGATCACTTGTAGTTTTTCTCTGATATTGCCATAAGGCCTTTTTAGTAACATTTTTGTGAAGTCAAAGTATTGGCTAGAATAACAAGAAGTATGTACTACAGTTGCTTTTAAGAAAATGTTGTAACAAACATGTCGTAAGACTGTGCTTAGATCTGTGCCTCTGTGCCTAATTTTCCCCTTTCAATACAGTGTAAACTGTGAGGCGATAACAGACAAAAAAGGACAATCAATGTAGTATTAACAAACCCAGCACTTTTAACAAGCCATCCCATGATACCAAATTACAGCTTTTACATATTAAATCTTCCAAAGGCCTTATCTTCCCTGTTATGGTGCAACCATTTCCAATGCCATCTCCTGAAAAGTAGGCTTTGCTACTTTTAAAAAAGACTTCAAGGTGCAGCTATTCCAATAAACCATAATATGTTCATAGTAACACCCAATCCCTTACTTTCTTAACATCAAACCAGTTAGATCTCAAGGAAATTTAATTGTGACTTTCTATTTTCATAAAGGTTTTTTTGTGGGAAAGAACAGATGAAAAAATCATGTGTTTCTTTGTAAGCAAGCTTGTACCAATGACTGCATGCAACTGTTTCCGAGAAAACAAGAGGAAGTAGAGCACAAGGGATGATTTATTTGTTTAAGACTTCCACATTTACCTCTAATACTGAAGTTTTCCTTCTGGCATTTTTCCCAAGCCCATGTAACTAGACTTTCTGTCGCAATGTCTGCTGATCCTTTTTCTGCCTCTTTTTTGCTGACTTTTGACAAAACTGGGCCTTCCTGGGCCCAGTTGAGTTGAGTTGAGCCCAACAAAACTGGGCTGTCTGTATCCTCATTGAAGTGCTCACTACTGCTTGTGTTTGGAGTAAAGATCCTGATTGTTCCAGCTAACTGCTTCCAGAGCTGCCTCCTACAAATACCAATGTGAGGTCTGGCAGGGTGTCATTGTGCATTGAGTTCAAAAGCATAAAAGTTCTGGCTGTCTACTATTTTCTGTACTTAATTGTTACATATGTTTCTCCATGAGCGATTATTTATTATAATTGAATGAGTAGTGTAGAGTAATGGCTTCAATTAACCACGTTTCTTCAGTAATTCTCTGTATTGACTATGCGAGAATTCTTATTAGAAGTGTGAAAAAAAAGGAATTAATTATGTTAGCTTCACAATAAAAAACAATACAAACAGAAATAGAAGAGTATAAAACATTACATCATCAATGTAGTTTCGAGTTGTTTAGGAAACCTAAAACACAGCCCTTTCCCCCAGAAACAGTAGACCCTGAGACCGTGGTTGCCAGAAGGCAGAGACTAAACATCCACACATGTAAGTATACTTTACCGTACAGTGATTAGAGTGATTTAGGAGGTTGCTGATAACTTGTGTAATAAGTAATTAATGAAACTTTTCTTTCAGAATTCCTTATATTGCAATTCACATGAAATTCTGTTTTCAACTCAACTGAATTTTAATAGTTTATAAATCACTTGAATTGTTTTTCACTGGCAATTCCTGAGAAAATTTGATCGTCTGCCAAAACAATAACATAACATTACTATTCCAAGGCAAGGACCAGACTGCACCTGCAACACTAATCTGTATTCTACTGGGAATTGGCATGTACCAAAAAATTGTACTGGCTTCAGGGGAATAGAGGATAGCAGGCTGGGCTTCCTTTCAGCATTACCATATATTCAATACAAGGCTCCACAAGCCTATTTCTGTCTTCTTTGGGATCTCAACTTCAACAGTTACTACACACCACTGCTGTCAATATGTGACACAAAGATCCATCCCATCCAGGAAAAAGCCTTCATGCTGCTACATCATGGGATTAGCAATCTTGGTTAAAAGGCAGAGTTTACTGCAGAAATTTAACGTTTCAAATCCTGATAATGAAATATGAGTAAAGCATTGATTAAATGCTTCAGGTAGATTGCTTCAGGTAGATTGCACATTCTTTTCTTTTTTTTTAAAATAGGTAAATTATGTACTAAGCCACTGCATTCACAGAAAATGAAGTATTCGAAAATTATGAAGTACTGGTCTTAGAGTTTTAAAATATATTTAATTTTTCCCTTTGTGATTATGGTATATGAAATCATAATTAAAAATTGATTATACCCTATTTTGTCCACTGATCCTGCACCGGGGGCATTTTGAGAACTGTAACCCTGGCAGTTTCTAATTGTCAGTTTGCAACCTGCATTCTAATATTTTTGTTCCATAATTGCTTCATCTGTTTCGAGAAAGCCAGTCTAAACACTGTTGTGTTTCTAAATGAGCTGGGCAAGTCCCATTAATTTGTTGAGGTTGCTGCTTTGCAAAAATTTCCGCTTGGCTTTTTGTGTTGCAGGGAGTCCTTCTAGGCTCACCTCTTTTCCCTTTGTTTTGCAATTCCCTCAGAACACCGTATTTTGCAACTTCAAGGCCAAAAAGAAAAAAAGACTCTTCCAAAGGACTATTTTGTCAAAGAAACCCCATACATCCCAGGAAAGCTCACTTCCTCACTTGCAAAACATCAGGTGGTTGTAGCTGTCTCTGGATCTGAACATCTTTTGTTCCTCTTACCCGACTTATTCTGCATAAATGGTAGTAAAATCCATAGCAAAAGGTATTTATCTTCCTTTAGGCAGACCTTTCTTGCTCCATTACTGTCATCCATACAAAAATACACTTAGTAAAAGGTTAGCAATGATACATAGTATAGACCTGATGACACTTGATTTCTGTATTCAGCAATTCCCCTTCAAAAGGAGCAATCGCCTCACTCACTGGAGTCATTACAGAAGCAGTTGTCATTCATACTGTCTATAGAATTAGATTCAACACTAGTTCCTAAGGTTTCTCCTACAATGTGGTATCATTGAGACTGATGGTGTCTTCCATAACTTTTGTTTACTACTTGATAGTTATAAAATGCATTTGGTGATCAGACTTTTGTTCATTGACATATTGCGGAGTCATGTGTCTGTGGAATCCAGATCTCCCAAAGCAACTTCTTGTCAGCTGCTTTCCACATGGGAAGTCCCAATGAAGTCTGAGACAAACTTGGAAAATGTGAGTAAGAAAACATACCTTTTTCTAATTCTACTGGTAACATTTGACCAGACTCCTCATTGTTGGTTGGATCGCATCATGTTTTTTCTCATTAAGAATTCTGTAAAGTCTGGAATCTTCTACAGATCTCTCTCGTTTACACTTCCAGTGGATTTCTGGGAAAAAAAAAAAATCTGCTCTCTTAGGGGGAGTGGTTGTTGCTATCCATTCCTTCACTTTCTTCAGCAATGCTGCCTGAAATACGATCCACTCAAAAGAGGCTATGGTGAAAGCTGCTCATTTTCCTTCAGCTTCATGGCACTACATGTCCTTTTCAGTGTAACTGTGCAAAGCAGTTTCTTTGTGGCTGGCAGCATCATGATCCCATACACTTTTAAGAGTCTTCTCTATTTCATAAATCTACACAGGTTCCTTTTTTTCTGGTCCTTCTCCCCTGCTAAGCTGAATCATTATAGCAAATTTTCTTCATCATTGTTGCTGAAGAGATCTGCAGTTAGTTTTTCCTAGACTGCTGTCTTATGAATCTTTACAGCATCTGTTTTGAGTTCCCCCATGATCATTTCTACATCAATAATATCAAGTTCCTCCATCTTTTCAACTATATCAAAGTTGCCTATTGTTCCAGTGGGAAACCTCTTTGATATATAACGCTTGACACAGCTTTTCATTTGCTTATAAGAAATTATTACAATATTTTCATGTCTGTTTTTTATTAGCCCTGAAGGGCTCCAACTAAAATAATTTATAACCCTTTTTGTGACTGACATCACTTCTGTATATATTTTTAACATACGCCACTTTCACTGCCCAGATTTAAATACAGGAGTAAGCACGGGTATATGCTTATTTGCCTGATTTAACAGCCATTTTAGGTGTTTACTAGGATATACTTGCGTTTCTATTTTTTGCCACTTCTTCTCATGCCTTGATAAACTCTTACCCAATGTCTCTGAAAAGATTCAGCTTTGATTATTTTCCTTTGGTGATGACATCCCACATGGCTTCATCAGTCTGTTCGTGCTGTTCTAGAAAAATCCTGATATGATCTCCACCAGACAGGCATAGGGACCGCTGAGCTTCTCCAAGCTTTTTAATAACATCCTCATTTTTATATTATCTTCTATATTATGATAGTTAAAATGCCATTTTTACTGGAGAGACGTTGTAAGACTGCGATGTTTCTGATTGTTTTCTGTGCAAATTATTTCTTTGTTTTCATTGGTGGCACTGGTGCTCACTGCCCATACCTGCTCTGCTTTTCTCTTTCATTCCTCCTGAAAGGGGGAATAAAACATGGTCTCTCTGTTTCTGCATTATACCATCTGGTGATACTAAAACTATTTTTTAAATCTTTATGTGGAGATATACATTACTACCACAGGATGACCTTGCCAATGAAGATACACAGGCCATTTTCCACCACCTTCATGTGAACCATTTCTAGACACACCACTACTACGGGGTCTGCAACAGTCTGTCTCTGTGTGTGCATTTGTTTCACACAGGCCAAAGAGGATTTCGCACTTACTAAAGTCCACTGGGATGTTGTATTTTTCTTTTTATTCTTCATGTTATGCTTTTGTTAGGGACATAGTACTGCACGACTGTCACCTTCATGGGCAGTGTCTGGAATTCCATGCACAGGGCATTACCCGTAACTCAGTCTCAGTTTACTGTGGCTTTTCGCCATGATCAGCTCAGGTCTGCTCTTCCTACTGGATGGATCGTCATTTCTTGAGCCTGATGCAATCTGCTCCTGACCGTCTGGCTTCACTTAGTTTTCCAGTTTTCCTATGATTTTTTCTGACTTTTTTCAGCCTGTAGAATCAAATATACCTTTCATAATTCCATACGTAAGAAAAAGGGACCCTTCAGCAGAATATTTTTCAAAATATGGGCTGCTTTCACAGGCAAGTTTTGCCTCTCATGTGTCAAGCACACCGATGGTACACTATCTGTGGCTCTAAAAATCTGATATTCAGATGGACCAGATTTCTCCTCTGACCTTAGAGCTTCATAGAGATTTCAGACTAGGTACTAGAAGGAAAGAGGTGACATCATGCATACCTTTTGGGTTCATTGTCAGCTTACGATTACCAGCTGAAAGCTCATTACTGTAATTTCAAGCACCCAGAAGGAGTCTCCTTCTTAGCTGAACAGTTAAACTTTCTAACAGATATAGAGAAAAGTGAGTTTCTGAATGAACTTCCAGACATTCTGCTACATTTTTCAAAGCTTTCTGGATTGATGAGTGTTGTGTGAGTAATCAGGTGCGGTTTGAATATCCACAAGCAATAATATGACTTTTGTAGCTCTGAGCGCAGCACTCTAAGAATATATGCACTGGTGAGCAGTTATTTGATTTTAACTTTACTATTTGATCTAGTCATCATTGAGGTCTGCTGTAAGAATGACCGGTTGCAACCAAAGGGGCAGTTAGATGATTTTGTTAGAACTGTCTAAGGTAAAATATGTAAATGTACCATTTAGTTAGCTAATCAAAAATCTTCCTGTGAAGATTGTATTAAAGTCTCCTCAGAAAAGTTAATAAATATACAGGTGAATTCTTGCCTTGTATGTAAAAGTGGCCCTGATACTTCAGGCAGAGAGTAGGATTTGTAAGTGGCAAAAGTACATTATCATAATGCCCAGCAGTAATATTCTTTTGGTAGATGTAGGTGAGGTAAGTGGTGATGTGACAAAAAGTGAATGGAAAGTTGTGTAGGTTAGTAAAGATTAGCAAAAATTGTGGAAAACTCTAGAATGATCTAGAAAAGCAGCATTTATTATGCAAAGAAATCTAAATGCGGTGCAAGAACATGTTGGATTTTAATATGTGGCCACATCCTTCACCCTTTCTCAACTTTATGCAGTTTCTTCTGGGTTTTCAATTACTTTTAACCTTTTAAGAAAAACATCAGATCATTATGGACAGCACAATTAAGAAATGTACTTATTGTGCAGTGGTGGTCAGAAAAGTTAATTAGATGTTAGGCTGCATTAAGAATGAGATGGAGACTAAATAGGAAAAGATAACATATTCTTTTATGTATGCTCATATCCCAAACTCACCTCGAATACTGAATTCACTTTACATTGTATTATCTGAAAAAGAAGGGGATGTAAAAAAATATAACTGTCCAAAAAAAAGAGCAATGAAAGAAATTCATTAACATTATAAACAAGTGAGGTAATTGCATCAGAAGGGAGCAAAAAGTCCAGGGCTATTTCAAATGGAAAGATGTTGAAGGTGCAGCAGAAATAAATATAGCTAGAGCAGATATAGTGGAATCATACAGAGAAAACATGATAGCAGGGAGACTGAATAGGTGATGCCAGTTGTACCTTCTTCTAATAACAGAACAAAGGAGCTGTATAATCGCTTTCTGTGATTAAACAGTAGCTTCATAATGTTCAAAAGAAAATCCTCGCCCTTTCTGTAATGAAAAATTAACTTGTGGAACGCAATGATGCAAGAAATTGAGCAAATAGCTTAGTGTGATGCAAGGATGGATTGCAGGATTGCAGTGCCAAGAGGGAATAAGAAAAGGTTATGCAATCACACAGAATAAAATAAAACAGCAGAGGTCATCAATCCTAATGCAGCTAACTGTAAGCCATTCATGTACCAGCATTCGTTTTGTTCATTATTACTACAGCTGTGTTTTGAGGGAACGGTATCACAATATCAGTAAGATCAAGATAGGAGGTTAAAAACTACCTCTCAAACATTATCCTGAGCTGCGAACATCAGTCTGTTCCCACGTGTCATCTCTTAAATTTCTAACGGTGGAGACCACTAACCTGAAATAGCCACGGGCTCCCTGATTGTGCTCAGGCTGGAATGTACTCTTTGCCCATCTTCCCCATGCTCCTCGCAGGGGACATTGTATTTGGGACTATCCAGGCAAATTACTGTAGTGGCTCTGTAGTATTGATTTATTGATTGCATTTAGGGGTTGTAGCTTAGGACTTTTAATAGCTTCCACAGTATCATAACACACTGCCTGTGATTGTCACTTATTCCTTCTCAAGAGAGAAATTTGCACAGCGTGCAAGCACGACATTGCTCTAGGTATTAAAAAGGCAAGAAAACCAGCAGCGTGTAGCTCAGAAGTACTGCCTCCTGAAGGGCTAAAACAAATCCACAGCCAGAGGAACAGTTATATTGCTCCTGAGATCAATTCTGGTCTTTTCTTTCAGCAGCAGGCTGCAAAGCAGAGCTGCACACTGCTCCTGAGAGTCTTCACCCTGCACAGCGCTGAGTGCCCTGCCTGGAGCCCAGCCAAGCCATTAGCCTGATGGCTGGGCTGTCCTACTGCACCCAAGCGGACTACTTACGTGCGATCACTAAGCGTTTGGTGTGCTGGGTTGCAATCAGTTGCCTGCTCCATTTGGGATCACGTTTCTGGAGAGCTTCAGGGAGGGATTTTTTGAGCTCTCAGGAGTGTAACAATTTTATGTTTTTTCTTGGACTGATTCCCTGCTAGGTGGTGTAACAAGTCCCTGGGCTGAGGCAAAGGGAAGAGCAGATGTCACCTCCCCACTCCCCTGTGTAGGTCTCCTTGGTGAGAGCTGGTCCCACCAGGGGTCCAAAGAGCCCCACCAGCTGCACTCTCCCTCCCCAAGCACAGGGGCTGGGGAGGTCCGAGGTCCCTGTTTTTCAACCAAATTGCACATGAGAAAGGGTCCTTGCACAGCCACATTAACATCAGGGACAAAGTATTCATTTGGTAAGGGTGCCCACAGTATGAATGAGTGTATGTAGGAGGATGTTCGTAACAGTGACTTGAATGTGGAGCATGTAATACAGGGGCTATTGGTTGCTATGGAGTTCAACTGAAATAGAAAGTGACAGCAAAACCCCTGTAATACGTGTATATGGAAGAATCTCAATCAGAAACATAACATGGGGAATATTTTTATATGTTTAAGAAAGCCAATGAGAGGCAATTTTTGCATGATAAAAGAATAAACCAATGTAGTTTCTTTTTGCAGGCTGGTACATTTCCCCTTCACTGGCAATGGCAGAGGCTTCCCGCTCACTCCAAGCAGGAATTCAAAGCCAGCCAGATATCTGGGGGTGACTGGCCACCGTTCAGTTATAAGCTAAGCAGTGGATTTCTGATGTTGTTAAATACAGTTCAGGTCTCAGCTTAGTCTACTCTATTCTTTGTAGCCAGTGCACTGTTGGACTAACCATTTCCAAAGAAAAAAATCAGTACACTTATCTATCCAGTCTGTTATCCTGGATGTAAAGTTACTTTGGAATTTTATTTAGATACTCACGCAGATGCTGTGGGGAAAAACTTGCTATCCTTGCTATCCTTTCATTACAAAACAGGAGCGATGCTTGTCTGAAGCTGACATACTGGAACAGCCTAAGATAGCTGCACTGAATGTGACAGAAGAATGATTTGGAGCTATGACATTAACTTAATGCAACCTGTGTTTTACTCAGTAGGAGTTTTATCTGCATAAATTTTGGTTCTACAGAGAAATAAAAGAAATCTGTAACTTAACTTTGGCTTGGCGAAGAAAGGGTTGGTACCCCACAGAATAAGAAAAAATCTCAGTTTGTTGTTTAAGAATTTCTCCAGTTTGTGTGCTGGTGAATTATTCGTATTTTTGCAGCTAACGAGTTTAAATGGCTTTGAATTGTTCTATGAAGAAAGTTACTCATGGCTGGTCAAAATATTTGTTGGAACATTTACTGTGAATGCAACCCATTTTTTCTGTGAATCGTAGACAAGCCTTGCTAATTTCTGAGCACATATGCGCTATTCAGACCGCAGGCAGATGAGACAAACAAGCCCTTTTCAGCACATGAGTCAGCTGTGAGCTCCTCTGTTCGACTGTTCATCTTCTCTGGTGCAGGATTAGTCAAGTGAGTCACCATGTTTATTCACAATTCTTCATTTTGCAGTTATTCTTCCTGGTTATTCTTCAGCCAAGGGCTGCCCGGTGTTGTGCGGGGTTCATATGAGCGGTCTTTCCTCACCAAAAGGTCATAAAAAGAGAAGATCAGGTCTTGCAGTGGTTGGACTGACTGCCATTTCCCTCTGGTGCCAGAGAGGCAGGGTAGCTACTCATGATCATGAGTTTGAATCAAGACATGAATCCCCAAGGACTGTGTGTCGGTAACTTCCAGTGCTTTTTTCAGCAGAGGTGTTTTAAATTTCTGAAATAAATACATGCATTAAAAAACCCCAGATGTTTTCTAAGAACACATTATCAGAAGCTGGGGCTTCCTTACCAATACCTCATGAGCAGAAAGGAGAATTCAATCTGCTAAAATAAATGACTTTGTATGATTTATGAACACCTGTTCCAAACCCAATGGTGACTGGATTCCAAGGGCTTTTCCATGTACACCGTACCTTGGCTGTGTGTAGGAGCAATTCAAAATGCTCCTTCCTGGGTTCTCCTTCCTCCACCAGCATCAATCTTCTTGTTCTTCACATGTCCCTTTCTAAGCCTTTCCTTACAGCTTCTTCAGCTTCGATTAGCTCAAATAATTTGGGGCAACCTGAGTGTGTTTTTCTGGTCTTTCTTCTTCCTGCTTTCTCTTCTGCACATTACTCCCAGTGGGAATCCTCCTTGCAGGGCAGTGCCAGCTCTACACCCACTAGAAGCTAAGCATGCATTTCTGCTCTCCGTTGGTGATTTACTGTGTGGGGAGAGAACAAAGCGAGATGTGGTCTCTTACCTGATTTGTATCTATGCCATATTTGCAGCTTGCTAAGTGTTACTCAGCCTTGGCCATAGCTTTTCTGTGAGGTATACTATACTGTCTTCTCTCCTTAGGTGTTCAAACAGACTCAATGAAACCAGTTTTATCTCGCTCAGTCTTTTCTTAGCTTATGTTAAATATGGTGGTGTTGCAAGTTCACTTCTTTGTTACATTTAAAAGGTGATAAATTCATTGATTAATATCCAGAGCAGTTTTTTTAACAAGAAATCCCTTTTATCTGCATTTGCATTTAACTAAGCCACCTTTAGGTATTACAGGACAGAGGCGCTTACCACATACTAACTTAGGGACGTTAAGCTGAGTTGTCTGCAACTGCCAAGATAACGACACTGGTTCAAACTTTTTTAGACTGCTGCCTTGTGGGACAGTCAGGATTTTTAGCGACAGATTGTTTTTGCTTACTACCAGACAATCTTAATGGCTTCAGCTGCCAGTACTTCTGTATGTTCATACTTTTAACTACCTGAATAATCCAATTAATTTCACTAGCATGCCTAAAACAGAGCCTGTGCTTAACTCTTTGGAGACAGTAATGTCAAAAGCCTTTGCTGATGCTATCTTCTCCAAAATGTATCACTTTCTTGCAGTGTGTCTTATTTGACCCCTTATTTTCCAACAGTCCCTCAGCTTTATTATCCATGTAGCTCTTCAAAATGACTGGTGGCAGAGACATGCAAATAGATCATTTAATTTCCCTGCAATGTCTTTATCCCCTTTAATTGTTCCCATTGCACCCTGGTACTCCACTGAGCCTTTTGATTCTCTCACAGCCTGCTTACGCGTCTTATAATTAAGTAATTTCTTCTTATTTATTTTCATGTTATGCCTTTGGCTAATCTCTCCACCAAATCCCTCAGCTAAACCGTCTTCATTTTCGCTTTACGTTATTGTTCCTTACCACTAGCTTCTGTTGGACTAACTTCCCAATTTCCACAGGATATTTGAAGAGCCTCTTTTGTGGTACCTTTCCATTCAGCCAAGGCAGATAGGCACTCTCCCTCCCTCCTCCTTTTTGTCTTGCTGGGGCTTGTGCAAATCTTTTGTAACTCATTAGTGGCTCACTTCAGTAGGCTCCATGCTGAATCCCTACAGCACCTTACACATTTCCCTTTGTGTAATAGTAATTTATTTCACTTTTTTTTTTTTGGTGAGAGGGTTAAACTGGTGGGGAGGGGGTTGGAGGAGGGAAGGGAACATTAAGCAAAGGAACAAAAGAGATGGACTAATAGAAAGTGGTTCTGTGTTCATGCATAGAAAATTATTTGGATGCAAATCAGTCACACAGCTGAATGATTGGTCTTAAAGCCTCAAGGTTAGGGAGCAGAGGGCTTCAGCCTCAAGTGGCACTCTGTCTGATTTCTATCCAGACCCTGCATTCACAAAACAGCATGCCTGCAAACAGTCCACCTGGAGGACTTGCGTGCTGCTTTCATGTCTCCTTGTACTCATCTGAAAAAGTCTTTGTGCTCACTTTGAGTTATTTCCTACACCATGTCTTAAAACTGCAAACACGTGGAGGGGGGGAGGGATCTGGGCAGGGGACAGCCAGATTAGCTACAGACTAAGAAAACTGGGTGCCATATCTCCCAGGCAAATAATTTCTACTGAAGCTACAGGGAAGTACAGGTGAGAAATTGCTTGATAACCTGGTAATTTATGTAAACGCCTAAACAAAGGATAAAGTCTGAGAGGAAGATTTTGCTCAATCAAATGAAATATTTCATTGTGATTTAGATTCTGTGTTGATGTCAACAAGAGAGTGGAGAAGGCTGGCATGTGTATGAGGACACTTTTGGAGACACTGCACACCTCTGAGACCTTCCATGGGGCAGTTCTTGTGGAAAGCTGACCCTCTTGACTAGGGTTGCTGGAGTAGAACAATGTAGGATATATTAAGTGGATATGGTCTAGGGGTGCAATTGCTTTTTTCATCACTGAAAGTGTACTAATATAATGCTGCTGCATGAAAGTCATCATCTATTTCAGCTGGGCAGTGGGCAGTATATTCGTATCACAGATTTTTGAAATAATTTTAGACTGAAAATAAATGTCAGTTGCCAATCCAATCGGTACACTTTCACCTTACGTTGCTACGGAAAGTACTCCTTCAGTTTGTCTGTTTAGCACAGCTTCCCATACAATTTGAAAAGGTCAAGGTTGTCCTGTTACTGCAAAAGAAGGAGGGGTGGTCTGGTACCCAGCAGCACCAAAGTCAAATATCTTTAAGCTCTATGTATTGCAAGTTGTCTCAGCAATTGTACTTCAGAGAAGCTTCTAACTTAGGCAGAAAGGCACAGTTCAGGAACAGCTTTTTCAAGGGACCGTGTCTTTAGAGAAGGAATGTACATTTCCTCTCAAAACCTGCTGACAGAGAAGAGAAAGAATAAGAAAGCACTTCACCTTTTACTTCTAATAGAAATTTATCACATGTTGCTGCCTTTCAGGGGTAGAGGTCTTGACAGTAGACAAGTTTGTTTTGACTGCACATAGGTTTTTTCTCTCAGGCAGAATTTGAAACAACACTCTTGTAGGCTTAGATGACTTGTTTTAAATTAAAGAAAACAGTAGAAAAGGATTAAATTAAAATCTCCATGGGAGAACATGGTGTGAGCCTTCCCTGTAATAGACCTCAGGCCTCATCAAAATTCAAGAATTATGCGGAGGTAAAGCAGACTGCAATAGCAGTATGTTACAATTTCATTTTACAGAAGGTTAAGCTGTACTTTCTGAAGCTTTCCTTGCTTGTTTCTTTCTAAAAGAATCTGTTGTTTGTAAATCATCTTAACGGGAAGGACAGATGATGAGAGGGCCTGGTTCAGCTTACTCAGGTGAAAACATGGAATAAGTCATTAAAGTGTCCAATTCTTGTTTTTGTAAAATGCAGGAGCTGGAAGTAGAAAGCAGCCCAGGCTTCTCAGTACAGACTTTCACATTAAAGAAAACATTTCAATGTTTTCTTCTCTGTCACTTGTTATCTCCTTCAGGACCTCCAAGCTTTCTAATTATTCTCCCAGAGCTGAGGGAAGCCTTGCAGCCAGCCTATTGGTAGCTGCTAATTAATAAAGAGTTCCCATTTTGAGTGAATGCAGCTATTTTCCATGTTGCATTTGGTTCGCAGAAATAAGTCAACAGGCAAACTTTATTGTGCAAAGCCTTGGGTCATTCCTTCCACTCAAGCAGAAAGCCAGGGAGCCTAGTTGTAACCATACCATTTGTATTAATATTGCACCAATTTATTTCCTTTTCTGATTTTCCTCTTTATAATAGAAAGAAAAGGAGGAGGGGGAAAAAACCCAAACAGAAAAACTGGTAAAGTATATCCAAAGGAGAAGGGATTTAAACCGATAGCTTGAATCCATTTCATTTCACCACAGAGAAATATTTTCCCAAATTAGCTTAGCTAAAATCTATTGTAAGGAATGCCAGAAGAATCAAAAAGATTTAATTGAGGGTTTATTTTATTGACCAGTGAGCAGGACATATCACATCAAGCAGAGGAATGTGAGTTTTGGAGCAGGAGTTCTTTAGTGACACCTCTGAAACAACTCTCTTTTCAAAAGAATTCTACCAGAATAGATCCCCATCCCTTGTTCATGCTCCATCTACAGCAAAGCTGAGTATCTTGAGGTTTGAAGATAACTGCAACCACTGATTTTTTTTTTTTTTTCTTTTTCTGTTTTGGCTTTAGGAATTCCTTCATAGATATCCTTCGGGCTATCCTACTGTCCTTGGAAGTGCTCATCGAAGATCAGGAACTTCAGATAAATGGCTTCATTCTAATTATAGATTGGAGCAACTTCTCCTTCAAGCAAGCCTCCAAGCTTACGCCGTCTATCCTCAAACTGGCCATTGAAGGGTTACAGGTAGGTGGAGGGTAATACACATACCTACAACTTTTATTTCTGCAGACACTGATTTTTGCCTCATCAGGCACTGGGCAGGGTGAAGGGTGGTGGGAGAAAATAATCCAGAATGCTTTAGCATCCCATCCACTTGCAGCATAGATTGATTTTCAGATGTTTCATTTTAACTGTCTTTTGCTTTTGTTTCATCTGTAAATCAGTGTAACCAGTATGTGTGTTACTTACTGCAGCATTAAGAAGGACAGTTAGAGATTTGGGGTTTAATCCACCAGAGAATTCAGAGGGATTAAAATCCAGCAGTGTCTGCCTTCTGGAGTGTGCAGTCCACATGCAAGCACATCTGTATGCAGAGGGAGGGTGACAGAAGAAAAAAGCAGTTCCCTCAGCAGATGGAAGTGTGCTGTTGTGTTCATGCAGATGCATTTGAGTTGGAGGGAAATGAGGAAGAGGGAGGACAGGCTCCCTGTCGTGCCCTCATTCTGACTGCCTTAATTTGTCATACAGGATCCTGTTACATTATGGTTCAGACTGTTCAGGGGCCGTACATCCACTTGGTGCTTGCAAATAAATAGGAGCAAGCTAAAACCACATGCTGTTACAGGGTTAGGTGGAAAGTGAGGACAAAGTGGTTGGGGCCTGATGAAGCAACCCAAGGATGAGGATAGGTTGTGGTGCTCAAAGAGGACTTCAGCCCTTTCCACTAGAGTCTGAGCCCATCTCTGCTGTTAGATCTGAGATAGATTTTAGGTTTGAAGCAGTCTGACACATCCTTGTTAATTGTGGGTATTTGACAGAATCCAAGGACTATTTAGGTTGGAAGGATCTCTGGAGATCACGTTGTCCAACCCCCTGTTCAAAGCAGGGCTGACTTAATCTTAGACCAGGTTGTTCAAGGAGGACATGTTTCATGTAGCTCCGTATTTAAAAGGATAGATTTTATAAGTAATTTTTTTTCCGTTTTATTTTTAGTACTTTTCAGGTATCTTGCAGTCATAAATACCTGAGGAATAATCTTCCCTGGTGTGTGTGTGTATCTTAACTTTAACTCATATATTAGAAAGAAAAATTTGTTCAACTAATTTTTTGACTAACAAATTGTCTACGATTAGATCATTATTATCTCTACTTTATGTTATTATTCAAAAATGAAGTAGAAAAATCTGCCAGCAGTTTTAAGCCTCTGTTCCCCTTTGTGGTGAATTATTTTCATCTATTCTAACAAATTAGAAAGTCAAGCTGCGCAATTAGTCGCTAAGACAATACCTTATCTTCTCCCGCTGCTGCTATCACTTCATCTGCCTTCCTTCACAGAATAACATTCTGTGGTTCAAAAAAACCCTCCAGTCAGAAAGAAGAGAAAGCTAAGTGACATTCACAAGGAAATCAAATTCCAGCAAGGTGTCCTTGTGCCTGTCCAAATATTGCACTTCCAACTCTCCAGTGAGAGGCCATTCTGGCCTTCATCCCATCTGATTTCTGGCCACAGCTCTGCCAGGTTACCTGCCTACTGCATGGGAATGAGGGGACATGTCCACCATATGGAAGCTCCAGCTTTGAGCAGTGGAAAAGAAAATTATTCCTTTCAAACCTGGTTTCCCCTACTGTGCCTGTTCACAGGCTCTTCTTCAACATCCCCATTACCTGGAGGGAGCTCCCATTTTATTTGCAGTCGTTGGCAACAATATGTTTCTGGAAGTACCAAAGCCTGGAAGTACCAAATCTGGTTTTATGATGGCATCATTAACCTGACATCCTGTGCTGAGCAATTTAAGGAGGCTGCCTTCCTTGTTGGTGGGTGGGCATTTCATTTCTCATTTAAAGTCACGTTACTGTCGTCTTCTCCATGATAAATAGAAATATAACTATCTCTCTAAAAAATACGAATTGGGATGATGTGTCCCAGGCTTTTCCAACCACTGGTGGGCTTGATGAGTTGTAGGAGTTGTGAATGCTGCACTCTGATTTATCAGGTTTAGAAGCAAGTCATTCATGTTTATAAAGCACATACTTAGCAAGCAATGTTGGTGGAGTCTTTTTAGGGGTGGGTTTTTTTGGCTCTTATTGTTGCATTGAAGTACTTTCATTAAGACTTTGTTCTATTATTATTTTAAAAGAACTACTGTTATCCTAATGTAAAATTTATGTAAAATGTAACTGAAATGCAGGCAAGACCTACATACAGAAGACATACAGAAAAAGAGGAGTGACAATATGAGTTGCACTGGAGGTCACTGAAAGTGAAAAAGTCAGGTTCTTCTCTCATGAGATGATGATACCTGAAAAAAGTTGAGATTGTTTTAGTTCCTTGTTATTTCTCACAGCTTAGGCATTGTGCATGTACAGATGCTCAGACAGGCAGATCACATGGCTATCCCAGTCCTTCTTTCTAAGAAGAGATTTTGGGTCATATTAAATCCTATGTAAGTCTAGTGAAGCGCATGGAAAGAAAATAATTCTCTCTTACAATTTCTGGTGGGGTTGAACCCATATGTTCACATATTGGCATCTAAGCCAGGAACTTCTAGCCTCTCTGTCTGTAATAGTAATTCTAATGCCATAGCTGAATAATTTTCCCATAGCTTTGTTAAGCTATCATCTGATTCAGTATCTCAGACCATCACTTTCTGAAATATAGAGCTGCTAAAAAATAAACACTAGTGTATTTAATAATTCAAATTTATGCATTTGTTTTTTTTTCTTAATTTCAAATTGCTTTAAGCCAAATGATATATTGGCAGTTCATTTTTTTGCATTTGTATTCAATTTATTTTTTTCCTCAAATTGCTGCTGCCGTGCATTATCACTGAGTGCAGACAACAATCATTACACAGGTGCCTATGTTAATTCATCCTCTATTGCAAGATCAACACTAGTGAAATCTAATAGACTTAGCTGCAGAGATTGGTATATTGCTATTATATAGGATGCTCAGTTCCAAATACTGTAAATTCTGTAAACGCTCAGGGAGATGAAGTAAGAGTTACATCACGACATGGCTGAAAGCACATTTTGCTTAATATTAGTATTTTTTCTGTTTGGATTTCTGTACATATTGCATCACACAAGACAGTTCATTACAACTCAGAGGGGAACCTACTCTGTTTCTCAGTTATTTAGCGACCTAAAAGTAGCCTTATGACTCCACTTTAAACAACAGTTGTTCATATGCTAAACAAGCATTTGTACAGTATGGCAGTTCCCATCATGCCACAGCAGCACAGGGACAAATGTGTTTTTAGTGTCTAAACCATCTCTGTTTAATGAGCTCTGCTCTTTTATCACAGGGCAATTGCTACTGTATGCTTTGAGCTTAAACTGTACTCCTTCCTAGACCTTACCGATCTTTTGGGGTTTAACCCATTAAAGAGAAGATTGTCATGTGGATGGAAAGGTGGGGAAAGAGACGTATATAAAACCAATCTATTTTGCCAATAACTTGATGAGTTTTGGCTTCTGATCCTTATTCTTTTAATGTGAACAGCTTTCCCCCTTCACAGCATATTTCTCCCCTCTGTTCTCTTTGTCTGTGAAGTTATACTTCTCTGTGTGTCACACTGATCTTGTAATTATCCTATGATGGTAGACAAAATTTAAACGTGGCTTAAGTTAACCAGGGACTGATCTTTCAGCATTTCACGTAACAGTTTAAAAGCATCAGAGTCTAATGGCAAAGGTAAGAAACCCATGTTGCGATCATGAAGCAGGTAAAGCATGTAAAAAATGGTCACTTCTTAGTATGCAGGACATTTTGCTACTGACCACTGCATTTGAAGACCTCTAATAAACATGGGAATTAGGGCTGAAGTGTAAGTGTTACAGTGAACATAGCCTGGGTGCCCAGATTTTCTTAATGTTGGTTGGTTTTTGCTCAGAGGATGGAGTTGCCTTGCCTCCAGACAGGTCTTTTGATTTTAGGGTGCTCCTACCAATGAGTATAGAGAATGACTGTTCGCTTCTGCCTTATCCAACACTAGAGCTATGTACTGCAGTTTGTGTACATGCATGCACATACCAATTTAGAAATTCTGCCAGCTAGTATTCTGAGTTGAAATGCAGCAACTTCTCCAACAGCATCCAGAAATATTCCAGAACTTTCAAAACAGAACAAGATCTGATCTCGCCTGCCATTGCTTTGGTGAAAACAAAGTCAAAAGGCCACTGTCTACTAAGACCCAGCTGAGTGGCTTAAGGCACAAATCAGCAAGCCAGATTCAAAACGGACCTGAATATCAGGTTTGTACGCCAGTGTACCTAGTACTGCCTTACATAACAGCTAACCTGCCCCAAGGCTGGCCTAAGGTACTGAAAGAAGTAGGGTGAATAGTTATATCCTGGCCATATTCTTTTTTTCTCTCATAATTCGGTAACATGCAATTGTATTCACATATGCGAGGACAATGACTCTTAAAAAAAAGCCCTATGCTTACTTTGTGACAATGATGAATCACTGCGGGAGTGATTTTTAGGGTTCAAGAGGGCTTCGATTCAAATTTCACAATCATTGCAGCAAATAGCAGTAACAACAGGGAACAATCAAGATCAGCACGCAGGGATTTGTCCCCAGATTTTCATTGGTAATAGCCTGGCAGAAGTTATGACCAACAACGTCTGTTAGGACATCCATTAAAGCTCATTTCTTTTTTTAAATTGTCTTCAGTTTATCATCATCCGGTGAATTTGGAAACTGGTATTTCCGGGAGGAGAGGAAAATGAAAGGAAATCAATGATGCTTTACTTAAGAACGTCTTAATCAGATACTGGAACTGATAAAATTATTCTGAAAAAAATCTTCAAATAAGGGAAACTTGTGTAAGCTTCTCTTAGAAAATTGTTTAAGGTGCACTTGTCTGGAACAGCACCAATGCTGAGATCAAGTCAGATAATCAAGCTAACAGGTATGTTTGGACAGTATTGGAGGCTATCCCACTTTGAAATCTGGAATGAAATACCACATTAGGAAAAACTCAGCCTGCTTAGAATTATGTGAAGCTTTTTTATCTTTAATATGAGCAATAGATTTAAATGAGTTAAAATAGATTTTTGAAAGTTAAATTTTTTTTAAATTCCCTCCTACTGTAATTATGTGGGATTGAGAAACTTAATGTCAGTTAAATTATAGCAGCAGATTACTTGTCTCTTGACACTATCTTATACAATAAAGTATTTTTCCTGTTGTGCTTCAGAAGGAAGAGCTAAAATATAAAATATACTTAAAATGCAGACTAGAATGTAGAGCTTGTAGGAAGAAAGTATAGTCCAATATTATGGAAAAGGTGTAATTTGTTTGTTTGTTTGCTTTTCCAAATCTTAGTGAAAAATATGAGCTTTTAGAGCTGATATAATTTTTCCAGTGAAAAACATTTTTTCTGGAACAATGCTGTTTGTTTAGAATAGAAGTATTACAGTGAAATATGCTTCCAAAATTCTATGGAACACTCTGGAAAAAATTTTCTTCTGGAAAATCAACATACTTAACATTCCATTTCATTATGTTTGGTAAGAAGCGCTTGATTTCTTTCTTAATTGTTATCAGTTCTTGCTTTTTCAGAGTTGAAATCAAGCTGAGATAATGGAACAGTATTTTAGGTCAGCGTGACCTGGGTTAATGGGTATGACTGAATCTTTGTTATGGTCAAACTGGGGTTCTGAACAGAGCCTGGGCAGTCCTCAAGCATCTGGAGACTTTGCCAAACCCTTTGCCTTGCAAGTTTGGTCTTTCCTTTACCAGCCCGGCCCCTGGAGCAAGGAACTGACTCTTCTCTCCTTCTTTAATACATTTATAGTCTGGAACCCAAGGTAGTTGTGATCTCTTTGACTTAGTACTTCTAGTTGAACTCTTTACGAGTCATGTGAAGGATGCAGGCTATGAGATGCCTTACACAGTGAGTATAAGATACTGCTAGTCTTTCTATAGAGTTTCTGAACATAATACTGCTGTTATTTGAAAGTTTAAAGCGAGTGAGAATCCACATCAAAACACACTGAAGAACACTCTGAAAAGACTTGTTCTAGCTCAGCCTTTCTGTAGAAATCTGTAGTGGAGGGAGAAGTCTGTCTATGCTATAAATATCCTATGATGCTGTTATGTCTCAGCAGGTATTTATAACAGAAAGACAGAGGGCTCTCTGTCATTGCCTACTGAAGGCAGAATGGATCAAATCCTCAGTAATAGAAGCTAGGCAAGTAAAACTATATATAGACACATGTATACACTGGCTTGGACAAGGACAAGTAAAAAAACCTTAGCACCTCTGGGACACTAAATGCAGACTCAAAAGTCACTCATTCATTTGCTCTGCTGCTCCTCAGTCTTTCAGGTTCAAAATCTGAAAGACAAAAATCAGTAGCCAGCTGAGGCCAGTTGCTGGGATAGTGTAAATGGCTGGGGCTCTGTGCACATCTGCAGGGTAATGCTGATTTTTGGCAGCTGAAAATCAGTCCTTCTTGCTCTTGTGCTGTTAGAAAGAAACCTACTTCAAGAAAGACTGTTTTTTTCTCTTTTTACATCCAGGATTTAAAGACTTGTAAAAAATTAAGGAGATCTTTAGATTTTGGATTTTGTGTAAAAGCCTTGTCACTATCTTTCTCAGGAGAGAGAAATTAAAGAAAAGGGGATATTTTAGGCTAGGTTCTTGAGGATGGATAACTGCTCCTCTAGTAGTGGCCTACCAGAGGGCAGACAATTTCCTCAGAGTATGAAAACAGGATGTTCCTGTGTCATAATCATAGTGTGTTGATATGTCCAAAAGGCATGTTGTAGCTTCCCAAACTAGAATCCCTGCCAGTAACTCTAGAAGACCTGCTAATAACTCAAGCTTATGATCCTAGAGACAAGATTAGCTACATAAACATGGTTTTATCTACAGAGAGGGACAAATCTGGTCTGTGAAGACAATAGAGAACTCCTCCCAGTAAGAATTATTTACCTGTTTCTGAAAAGAAACACCTTCAAGATCTAATGACATTCAGCATATGGAAGGTGGCTACAGATCACAATTTAGCAGGTGCTGTAAGATGCAATGGGCTTTCCCAAGCATTTGTAGCAAAAAAGTTCTTGATTTCAAATCCACTATTGGTATGAAATGTAAGTTTGCATATTTACACAGATATTTGGATGAAACCATTTCCAATATATGCACATAAAAAGCATACCATTTTTTCCATTAAATGCTGTCTCAAAAGTTCCCAAATCTGTTCTCTAGTTATTTTTTTCCTCAATATTCAAATGTGCTTCATGTTAGGGACCTCTGTTGAACTGCTGAATGTAAAGTCACAGCTAATGATGACCACTTAGTACCCATTGAAAGAAGGTCAGTTTGAATCATTCCAGAAACATTCATGCTATCTGTCTCCAACAGCTGTTGGGATATGTAGAGTGAGTACTCTCTGAGCTGTCAGGGAGGGTGCCTTTGAAATTTTAGGAGACGAGAAAAGGGATTGACTCATTATATATAAAATAAAGGTAGATAAACAGACTTTGCTCTCTGCAAGAGAAGGCCTGTGCTCATTGTGTGCCTATCATCTTTAGGGAGTTGACTGGAACAAGGAAAAAGAAAAACCTAGTAGGCTGTAGACTCACATTTGTCACTTGAAAATTAGAATTAACTGCTTAGTAGAATTGATCAGCCCAGCCGCGTTTGGCAATTGGAGGCTTTGGGGCTTTTGGCTGTGAGTAAAGGATAAGCTGCAATGTGGACAGCCCGAGAGGCCAGATATGTTAAATGGAAAGTCTTTTTTTAATGCCAGTTATTACATTTTAGTAAAGGTCTTATCGAGTTGCTGATAAGAGTGAGACAGGAAGCAAATACGCTTCCAGCCCTGCCAAGGAAACAATAAGTTTATTGCAATAAGTCTGGTTAGAAGAGAAAGCAGCTGTTTCTTACTGGTAGCCAGTAAAACAGCGGCTAGAACTAACACCAGTCATGCTTGAACCTTCCCACTAACATACGCATAAGTAGCTCATGTTGTACCTTGAACCTTTCTTCCTCTTATAAAATGTGAATGTGGCCGAATGTACTTGCATTAATTTACATTATCCTCGTCCTCATTAATTTCATAGAACCTCAGGAGTGATGCATCTGTAATAACTGTTTAACTTCTTTTACAACCCCAAAAGCCTTCTCCTTTTTAGCATGGAAACTGAGTGAAATCTTCCTGAAAAGAGTGTTTACTACAGATACAGAATCACAGAACCACAGAATCACTAAGGTTGGAAAAGACCTGTAAGATCATCAAGTCCAACCTAAAAAAAAAAAAACAAAAAAAACAAAAAAAAACCACCCACAAAAAACAAACCACAACACACCAAAAACCAACCCATCCACCAACCCACCCAACACCACACAGCACCATGCCCATCAAGCCACATCCCACAATGCCACATCCACACGCTCCTTGAATACCTCCAGGGAGGGTGACTCTACCACCTCCCTGGGCAGCCTATTCCAATGTTTCACTACTCAAGTTTTTCCTAATATCCAGCCTGAACCTCCCCTGGCGCAACTTGAGGCCATTTCCTCTAGTCCTGTCACTCGTCACTTGGGAGAAGAGACCAACACCCACCTCTCTGCAACCTACCTTCTTGCTATGAGAAATATATAAAGCAATTATGCAAAAATATAAAAGGGATTGCCTATACAAGACTAGACCAGAAAGATACAGGAGTAGTGACACTTCAGTGAGAGCTACGTGCCAACAGAGGTGGAACAGGTACTACTTTGTTTGAGATGTGGGGTGGCAATGGAGGTACATGGGGGTAGGGAGATGGAGGAAGTCAGAGCAAGAGCAGGAGTGACAATATGATTGTACACTGTGATATGTGGCATGGATTATCCCCTGAGCACAGGTGGATAAGGACTTGGGTCTCTCTAGGCGAGGACTCATGCTGGAGCCTCACTAACAACTGCAGGACTGAAAGCCATGTCCCCCGGGAAAACAGCTGCGGCAGTGTAAGATCAGTCGTCCCCTTACACCTCTGGCTCACAGTCCCCTTTTTAGTACATGCCTTCAAGGATGTGCCACATCAGTGGAACTGGCCATGGGTCCCTGACTGCTGCCATGCCAGAGCCAGCAGCTCAGCTTGCATGGCTGCAGGGAGGTCTCGCGCCAGGACTTTGTGTTCACACGTTCCTCTCTGTTCCTCTAGGCAAGGTAATAATTTCTGGTGCAAGTTTTTAACAAAGACCTGCAGAGTAACATTTTAAAAGCCTGCAGAAAGGCAACGATTTTGAGAAATGTTTGCCTGCTTGTTGTTTCACGCCACTTATGTGCAGAAAAACAGGACTTTTCTACCACACATAACAAATCTCTTTAAAGCCTTGTCTATTATTATTATCTCCTTCTAAACAAAGCAACTTATAAATTCCTCAGTACTTTGTATGGTCATGCATATTTTTATGGTCAATATGTGTATGGTCAATACGGTCAAAAAAGACTGCAATGTTTTCAGTAAGTTTGAGGTGAAGTCCGAACTGATGTGAATGGGACTTTTGCCATTGCCTCGATGGAGGCTGTAATTCCACCCCTGTTACACCCTGGCAGGAAGTGATTTTCCACTTCATAACAGTTTTCCAGACTTGCAGAAAAAGTCCCTCAGCATCAGAGCACTTCTTGGAAAATTTGCACATCAGTTAGAACTATTTGTCTAATGATCTTGAAACACTCAGTTTTGTTCTCAAACATTTTTATGTCTCTTCTTAACTGTGTAGAGCTTAACACTTGAAAGAAGCATTCTTGAATAGCAGGGGTTCCTTGATGCAAATGTGTCAGCCCAAAACATCTCAAACGTCGCAATCTTCCAAAGAAAGATGAAAACGTTGAGTGAAAAATTCATTAAGACTCCCAGTGGCTTCTCCCCTCCTCTCTACCCCTTGCCCCCCGCTAAGTTTGATTTTGAGAAATGGGCATTTTCTGAGGAAAAACACGTTTCAGTGGAAATACCTCCAGTATCTGTACTGGCCTGTAATTCAAACCTTCCTACAATTCTTTCAGGATGTGTTTTGCACCCCTGTCTGCTAGATACATATTAGAACATTTGAATGCGCATTCTGCTTTTCACTCTGAGCACATTCCCACTATTTCAAACTGTTTGCTGCAGAACCAGTTTAAAGCATGGCTGAAGTGTAATAAAATTAATTTCCATTTCAGATGGGGCTTTGCATCTACCTGCAGTGAAAATGCAGCTAAGAAAAAGCATAGCTAACACTAATACAATTACAATGCAAATACTCTTCAAATAGCAGATACATTTAGAATGTCATCAAATTGAGTTTTTCAGAAGAAAGGCAGAAGCATGAATATATATGTGATAAGCAAAATACTTTATCGCTGTTTAAGAATTACGGAGGATAACAGCAGAACTTTTAATAAACTTAAAGTAGAATTGAAGCTTGCCTAGGCTTATAGGGTAATATAAATCTTATTCTTCTGTTTTCCAAGGGAATTTAGAAGCAGCTGTGAATTAGCAGAAGTCTGCTCGGTAGCACATGTGCTCAATGTCTGGAAGAGATGGTTTCTGGTGGGTTGGTGGGAATGCGCACATGAATGGACATCTGCAGTAGTTACAAAATGTCCTCATCTAACTGTGTAAAGTTTCATGAAAAGTCCCACTGGCAATCCTATCTTTATTTGGCTTCATTAACAAGTACAGAGAACCTGAATTTAAAAGTTTCTCAGGAAATAACATCTCCTCAGTACAGCACAGACAGCATTAACCTCTTTATGATGGTCCTTTCCTTTAACATATCATTTGGTATAATTTATCAAACTTATTGCTAAGTGTGAGGAAAGCTGCAAAGTGACAGGCTTAAAAGATAAGGATTCCCGAATCTGTACTGGTGCTGAAATTAATTAATTGGTACAGATAAAGCTTTGGACTTAATTAAGCAACGTGAGTGGGCTTTCTGCTAACATTGGAGACAATATCTACTACTCACTCTGTCTGGAAAAAAAGTTCATCACTTTACTAGGCAAAAAAATTAACCCTCCATATTTTCAGACAAATTCCAAATATTTTTTATCAAAAAGAAAACTTTTGCACTCAAAACCAGCCAGGCAAACCTCAGGTTCTGTTGCTGGCCACTGTTTTTGCTTAAGCCGAGTCAATGATCACCACAGCATGGAGACTGTCTGTAGTCATTTGGCATCATGTGTAGAAGAGCCACTTGGACAACTGGACTGGCAAAGGACTAAGGAAGCAGAAAACAACCAAGCTGCAGTCCCGGTCAGATACTGCATCAGAATTTCTGCAATTAACCTTTTTTATGAAAAGTCAATGTTTTCTGGAAGGATCCCACAACTTTTCACAGAGAAATAAATAAATAGTTTGGCGTGAAGGTCTGCCTCTTGTTGAAACTGAGAGAAACTCAGTTTCTCTGCAAGATTCTAGCTTTAGCTTATAGAGTATCACCCCACATATTCCTACCCAGTCCCTGCCATGCATATGTGGATTCAAGGGGTCTTCTGGTCATCTAATAGCAATTTCTGCTCAAAGCAGAGCTACTGCAAATACTAGATCCATTCAGCCATGGCCATCAAATGAGCTGGCCATCTAGCTTCTTCCACTTCCTAACCTCCTTGCTCTTTCTCTACCTTTGATATTGCTTTCTCCTCTAAATATTAAAAGATAAATAAAGCTGTGAGGTAAACCAGGTGTGCAAGGTGTGCATTTTGTGGTGCTGAGTGCACATGGCTAATGGCGTTAGGTATTCAAACACACCAAATATAATTAACTATTCAAGAAATTTCCCCCCTCCAATTTGTTATACATGCCTGAGTGAATGTTAATGGGGTCACATAGCTCTTTGAACTGCTGCTGACAGAACAATAAAGAGTTCCTGTGGTTTTCAAGAAACAGCACAGTATAATTTTGCTTGCTTTGCAAGGGCATTTCTTAATGATATCATTATACCCTCTAAACTCCTAGTCCACTCTCACAAACTCACAACACTTCAAATGACAAGTTACCTTCTCTTCTCCCTGGGAGAATTGAATCTCAATTATAATTTATAATGTGTTACTTACTCAGTGAATATTCTTTTCCTGTGCCTCTGAGAGGTGCCAGCTATGGTATTTTAATGAAGCACCCCCGTTTTATAGCCTCTCTCCTCTAAAACTGGAACAACAGCATTTAAAGGGCTAGACCTCTTCCCCAGTTTGCTGAGTAAGGAAGGCAAATAAAATCCATTTGAACTGTCTTAAAAGACAATGAAAATAACTTAAATTTGTCTCTGTTCCAGAGATAACTTATGCCTGAACAGCATTGCCAGAGAGCGAATAAATAACCTTACTAGCAAATTCTTGCCATCTGTGATAAAATTCATTCAAATATTTGAAGTATTTTACTTCAACTGCTTACACCATTTTGAGGTCGTTTGTTTTGCAAAGATATTCTAGGCAAATTAACTCAGGACTGTTTGTTAAACTAACACAATAAGTGAATGTTGCTATTAGCTTGAGTAAATTTATTTGGTATCTAACTCTAAGGATTGCCCAGCTTTGTGTGAATATAGGAAGAAAAAGAAAAATATCTGCTTGTGGTAGTGCATTCCTTTTCTTTGAGGCTAATGCAAAAATGAGGTCTGTAAGATTCCAGGTTTAGACCAAAAGAAAAAAGACCAGGAAATAATCCTGCATGCTTATAGGAAATTTTGCAAATTAGTCCTCTTTGAGGATTTTTTTTTTTAAATTGGAAATTTTGCATAGTACAAATTCTGTAATACTATCAGAATGTGATTCTCAGAAATTTGCTTTTAACAGCAGAGTGCTTTGTTGGGCATGCACATTGTTAAAAATAAATACCTGACTTAAACATACTTCCACGCAGTTAGTTGTCAGGCTGCAGTTTTCCCTCAGCAGCAGCATCTCAGATACTGGCTCTCTGCAAATTGCCCTGGACATGTCAGTAAGTATCCATGCCACTGGCATGGACAGGGGCAAGTGATCAAGAATCTCAGCACAGTGAGTCCCCAGATATGTCACCAGCTCTACTAACATGACTGTGGTAACCACAGGCAAAAATCAATGTCTTCCTTGTTTTCTGTATTTGGGAGGTTGTGTCCAAGCCCAGAGAGCAACTTCATGCCACCTGGAGGCTGTGGTTTCAAGGCAGGTGTCTTTGGATCTGGGCTGGGTGGCACACTGAAAGTAGATATGAAATAACTCTTGGCAGGAACATTTCACTAAAGATGAAACATCTGTTGATTTTTGTGTACACTGCATCCTTTTGAAAAACCTGCCAGCAGTAGGGACAGCCTTGGAAGATGTGACACGGGTGGAGACTTTGAACCCTTCTGATTTCTTTGCCATTCAACTGTTGTTGCATGTGAAGAAGATCTTGCAGCCTTTAAACATTTTAAAATACTGTTTGTACATGCCAAATGCAGCAAACCACCAACTTTAAAATGATTTATCTTTTTCTTTTATCCTTTCTGCCCCTTCAGTCATGACGTCACTTTCCCCCCCACATTTCTCCAATAGCTAATGCAGAGCAGAGCTTTACAAGCTGAAGTAATGTTACACTGCCATGACGGGTGGTTTTATGAAGCAGACCAGCTAGTGCCATATCTTTTTTTTTTTTTTTTTTTTTGTGTGTGTGTTCAGCATCAGAATTATTTAAATGAGCTCAGCAGCAACACATCAAACATTGATAAGCTTCCTGTCAGAAGGTAGTACTGGAAGGATATTTGCAGTAGTTTGCTTTGCTAAATACATCCGAAAACATGCCATTTCACTTTTCGTTTGTTGCCACATCTCCCACATTCTTGGTGTTCTGTACTTTCTGAGGTAATTTCTGCCTGAACTTCTAGGTACTGTCTCTTCATAGATTTTCTATCTACAGTAAGTAAAGATCAGATGGTATTTAATACTTTTACTATCTTCAAAAGCTTTAAAAGTGTTTTAATGGGGGGGGGAGGGTAGAAGGGATGGACATTTTTTTCATACTATACACTTTTCCAGGACTAGTGTACTATCAGCACATGCTGAGATGCTATAGAAATGCAACAGAAGTGGTGTTCCAAAAAACCCATTCATTTTCACCCTGCAGCAAAAGATAAAATAAAAATGGGGACAAATTAAATAAAACTGGAGCTGGCCTTTAAAACACAACTGTCTGTATATTTTTATATCCTGGGGTTACAGGCAGGGGAGCAATGAAAAAATTGGAGCTTGTGAAACCATAGCAATTCCAAGTGGTGTGGGACCCTCACAGAAGTCCAGTTGTTGATGATGTGTTTAAAATCTAGATCCAGCAGAAGCAAAGCTTTGAACCAGAATTCACGGCAAACCCCCCTCTCTGTGGACTTGATGTTAACAGTGGGTCTATAATAACTGACGTCTGGGAACTATTGCTCTGAAAAACTCGTAGGAGCACAGAGCTGATACTTTGCCACTGTCGCTAGTGGCACCTGTTACTTGTCACTAGCACAAGGACAAGGAGGTAGCAAATGAACTAGGAACCAGGTTTGGAACAAACGAAAGGAGGCAGCTCTTCCTGCAGTGCCCTGTAGACCTGAAAGTCCTTGTCTCGAAGGATATGTGGATGCCATATAATGTCAAGAGACACTGGACAGGTTAATGCAAGAGAAATCCAGTGAGGGTGACTAAGGAGACAGGAATAATGTCTGACTCTAAAAGCTGAGAATAACTGAAGGCTGAGAGCGTGTTGGGTGAAGACACACTTACCTGTTCCTCCTCTTCCCTAGGCAGCTGTGTAGGGCAGCTGGTCTAGCATACAGGGCCAGATGGATCTCTGGTCTGGCTTGCACAGCCGCCTTCTGCTCTGGAAGCAGCAAAATTTGCATCTATTCCGAGTGATTCCTTCAAGTACTGCCTAGTCATGGTAACAGTTATAAAATATTTGTTTCCAAGAGTCCAAAGACACTAAGCAGAATTGCTCCTAAATTTTCTCCTGGGATACAACCCATGTCAGGATGGTGGACTGCAGCGATGGCTCAGGAGCAGCCTTTGGCACTGCGGGACTCCACTCTCCTCTTGTCAGCGCACCTCAGTGGCATCAGGACGTGCATTACTGGTTTATACTGAAATACATGAAAACAGATTAGTATTGACCCTCATGAATATTGATCAAGCCCATCATACAGAAACTACAGTTTGCTCAGTCAGTGGCTCTGTTAGTGATGTTATTGGCACGGCAGTGTATACCTTTTTTCCTTCAAACACCAGTTAATTTCCAATTTCTAGCATGAGGGAGGGATTTACAAATATTATCTTCTGAGTTTACTAAGTAAGTAAAGATCTGATTCTGCTGCATATTACTTAAAATGAGCAAACAAACAACCACCATCTCTCCCTGACCTCCCCCAAAAGAGTGAAAAACCGCATCCTGGAATGAAATAAAAATGTCTGAGCCAATGCTGTGTAAGCTAACAGGAAATCATTAGATATACACTGCCCACCCCCTCCAAGCTACATGTTTCATTTTGAAACAAATCTGTACTTGGAGGCATCAGTAATTATTTCCATTTATTTTCTGCTTCAGTGATATGTAAAGCTGCAGTTTTGATATGGCTTGCCAAATGCCTCTGTTGATTTACATAAAAGGTTCACAGGAGGCAGAAATATTTGCCTGAAGGATAAAAATAAACATATTCAAGCAAACACGATGCTGGTAAAAATGTAGTAAATTCTGAAATTTAGTGGAAAGCCGA
Source organism: Gavia stellata (assembly GCF_030936135.1). Lineage (NCBI taxonomy): Eukaryota > Metazoa > Chordata > Aves > Gaviiformes > Gaviidae > Gavia > Gavia stellata. The sequence continues at coordinate 40,835,924 of NC_082596.1, read as the reverse complement.
TTGTATTTCTCCCTGTGCTTATCTAAGCATGACCACAAGTTTGATGGATCAAAAGCACGGAGCATTCAGTCATACCTGCTGATCCGTCACCTGCTCCTAAACAGCACTGTTGCCATCCTGGTGGCATCTTTTGCAGAGGACAGCATGAAGACCTGGTGGGTGCCTGGTCCAATCAAGGTAGGGGGGGGCAGGAGCTGCTGAGCTGAAGGTCTATTTCTTCTCTCATAATGCTGGAGTGAACACTGCTGATGGGAAGGGCAGAGAGGGAAGAACGACAGAGCCTCTTCCTCCATACTCTTGAGCAACACACACACACTCTGTCCTGAGGCCAGATGAAGCGGCGATTATGATCATGAGATGAAAGCTGGACTGTGGCAGCATTTCTCCAATGTCCACGGAGCACCCAAAGCACAGGAAGAGAAAAAGACCCCTGAATTCCCCAGCTGTGCTCTGGCAGAAAACTATGCAGTCTTTCCCAGCACTTTTCAGCTTCTTTGCAGGAGTTCTGCACAAGCCACAGGACTTAAAAAGGAGACAGTTTCATCCAAAACCCTGCTGCTACCGCTGTGCTCCACCTGGCTCCCTTTGAGGAGCACATGGAAACCTCACAGCAGGTCCTCTCCTCCAGGTGAGCAAGAGACTGTCAGTCAGGGCAGCTGTTCCATAGTACTATTGCATCCCCGCCTCTGAAAACATCCAAAAACCCCACACTCCTCCTCTATCTCCTTAGTGTCATGATTTATTTTTTTGTAAATAGAGATGTAAGTACAAACAGAAAATTTAAGACTCGTCCTTTGCATTTGTAGTCTAGGTTTTGAGTCTCTGAGGTGCATTCAGTTAATGTCTTCAAGACTTTGTCTGCTTCCATAAAGGCTGGAACCACTTTCTTTCCATTTTAATGAAATTTTTGAAAATCACAAGATTGATTACCAGTGCTGCTTCTGTGTCTCCACAGAATAGGAGATTTACATATGCCCTCCCTCCCTTGCAAGGCCCACTTGTGACCTGTCTGCTGCTGCTGGCCTTACAGAAGAGACAGCTGCATTGGATATGGTTGTGATGGCAACAGGATGGTTAGGTTGGATGGAGGAGAAGAGATGGATGGAACCACCTCTCTCAGCCAAATGCATAGAATCTGTCACACTAAGCGAGGTTTTGTGAGCAGCTCCAACACTTCTTTCCTCACCAAGTCCACATATTAGTGTATTCCATGGAAATGCTGTTTATTTTCAGCTAAAATGGTCCATTACTAAAGACCACCTCCCTCCTCCTTTGGATGCAGTCAAAAGAATTCTTTGGAGTGTACAAGATGTACAGAGACCTTCATTGCTTACTTTTGCACAGTGACAATGCAGGGTGTTTTTTTTGCTCAGAGTGAAGGGTTAATATTTAAGAAATCTTATTCTTCCTCTTCAAATCAGAGTTACTTGTCTTACCTTGAGGATGAAGTGTTATGTTGCCATTTGCTCCCACTAGCACTGCAGAATCAAGCCAGAAAGGAGACAGCAAACTTGATTTTACAGCCACTTGCACACACCCTGAACTCCCATGAAGTGGGCATGAGTGAGAAGGGAAGAACCTCACATTATTGCTGATTCCAGGCTTTAGCCAGAAAAAAACCCTCATTTTGTCCCTTGCAAAATGGGAACAGTTTGATTTGGAGACCATAAATACAGGTAATTGTTCCAGAGATATTAGAGAGCCCTTAATCTAGCTGTTGAAAGACCAGTTCAGACCACAAAACAGATCTCTACTTAGTGATGTGTGCTGTCAACCACTACAGCATCTTATCTAGGAGCGCAGTAGATCCTCCACCATCTGAGCTATGCTGGTGAAGGCTTGAAGACTTTCTTGAAGATGTGTGCTTTCCCTAGCTGGATTTACTGGGCAGTTTACAGCAATCACTCGCTGCAAATTTAGTGGCTTTTGCTAAGTGATATTGCAGACCAGGTTTCCACCTTGCTTCATTCTGTCCTTTAAAGCTCTGCATGGCTGAAAAACAAGACTTCTACTTGTCCAGTCCCACTCAGCAGCTTTTCAAACTCACAACATACTTTTACTGCTGTAAGTTCCCTTGCACCCTGGTTTTTGTTCACCTTTTTAACACTGGCAGCAGTGTGAGGCTGGGGGGCAAACGTGTATAATTTACAAGGAAGCACACATGCTCCTGTACTGGAATAAGGAGTTTTTGAACAGAAAAAGGTCTAAATGAGGTACCCAGCAGGGTTTTGTTATCCAGGTTGTCTTTGTGTCTCCTCACCCAGCTATTTTATCATAAAAAAGGATTAATAAAGTGTTGATGCATAGCTGTATGTTCACAGTGCCTTGTAGGAATTAATGCACTATAAATGGCAGAGAATGAAGCTTCTTTTTCAGAGGTGAAAACAGGACAAATAAAGTGATTAATGAAATAACCGCCTGTATTTTGACTGTGATGAGAAACCTCAGTGGGAAAAAAATGGTTTAGTGAGAATAAAGCAACTAACACTCCACCCTTCAGGATAAAGGAAGAACTGATAAGCACCGTAGAGGTAACACCCCTGGTATGGGCGGAAAGGAAAAAAACATTTGTTCGAATTTGGTGGAAAGCAACTGTGTGTCATCAAGGATTGGCAGTGAGTTTGGTTTGTACTCAACCTTGTATTCAACCCACGATGATTTTAGAGAGTCCTGCAAAACAAGAGAAAACTTGCTGATGCAGCAGTCTGTCAGCAGGCAGCTGGGCTTCAGGGAACTCAGTCAATGGTACTGCAATTATTTACAAAGAAGATCAAGTAACATCTAATTCTTTGGATCTTAGTCCCCTTTCACCTCCCCCACCTTCCTTTCAAATAGAGGGCTAAAGAGAGGGAGATAAAGGTAAAAATACTCTCTTCGGGGTTAATCTCTTTGCCAAACAGAGGTAAGGAGAAAAGAAAAAAAAGAAGAGGAAAAAATTTACATGTGCATTTTCTCCAGTTTTATTTTCCAAATCCTATGAAAAGCAAAGTTCCAGATCTAATTGCAGAGTAAAAGTAAGGAAATAAAGGGTCTAAATACACCTGGTTTTCCTGAAATAGATCTTATTGTTTTGTTCTTTGCATCCTTTTAAAGCACATTTCTTGGAGCTGCAGCCTGTATCTAGGTTTTAGAAATCCCTGTGAGAGGCAGGAGCTGGGTCTTTCCCTGGCGGGGGGTGGGGGGTGCGGGAGGAGGTGCTGTGGTGGAGGATGGTGGGCTCAGCCAGCCATGGCAGCTCATTGCTTTGGGTGCAGATGCTGGCAGATGGTGTAAGCAAAGGTGATGGGTCCAGAGATGTAGAGATGAGCAGCCATCACTGCTGGGAGATCAGAGTTTGGGCGTCCTGACCATGGAGCAGTGAGGGGTGGCAGCAGACATCCTGGGGCAGAAGAGCAGGGAAGTTGGAGGATTTGGGCAGAAGGAGGTTTGAGGCAGGAGGCTGGAAGAACTGAGAAGATTCAGAGTTGGGTGGTGCTCTGGATGGTTTTTTGGGGCAAAGAGAGTGGGTGGTCTGGCACGCGTTGGGAAGTTCTGAGACAGATATGTGGAATTAGAAATAACCATGAATGGGGTTTTTGGAGTGGTAAGAGCTGTAGGCTGTGGTGCAGTCGGAGAAGGGACAAGCGCACTCCAAGGTTGTTAGACCAAAAAGGATGGGGAAAGCTTAAGAGGTTATGTGGTGATAGCTGTGGAGCATCACTCAAGCATTCTTGCGGGGATCCTGGTTTGGGACGGGAAGCACACAAAGAGGTCTACTGTACCACCCTATATCAGTCAGCAAAGGAACCTGCCTTTCTCCATACCACCAGGGCCACCAGAGCCTGTCAGGTGACCTGCAAGAAGCCCACAAGTGCAATTAAGCACTTAATCAGCTCTAATAATTCATAATACTACACAAGGTCTATATCTACTCCTTGTTGATAGGCCTAAATATGGAAAATAGGATTTTTTAAAACAGGGGGGATTAGCCTCCTTTTTTCACTCTGTCAATAAGCATGTAAAGCCAAAAGGATCTTATCACTACATCCAAAAGAAAATAAAAGCAGCATTTTAAGTAGCTAGCATCCATATGAAAAGCCAAGTCTTTTCTTCTTACTCCCCAGAGCTTTTTCTGGCAAAAGTACTGAGCACCGGCTGGCCTCCGTCACTCCTGGGTGTGTCTTTCTAGTACCAAAAGCTGTATTTTACTGAATCATATTTTTTTTAGTACAGTTTGTGTGTATTCATACATGACAGTTCTTTAAAAAAAAAATCAGGGCTATGATTTTGAGTCAGCTAATTGGAGTTGAAAGCAGTGTCAGCTCCAGAGAGGTGGGTGTTGGTCTCTTCTCCCAAGTGACTAGCGACAGGACAAGAGGAAATGGCCTCAAGCTGCGCCAGGGAAGGTTCAGACTGGATATTAGGAAAAAGTTCTTTACTGAGAGAGTGGTGAGACACTGGAATAAGCTGCCCAGGGAAGTGGTGGAGACACCCTCACTGGAGGTGTTCGAGGAACGTGTGGACATGGCATTGTGGGACATGGTTTAATGGGCATGGTGGTGTTGGTTGATGGTTGCGCTTGATGATCTTACAGGTCTTTTCCAACCTTAGTGATTCTGTGATTCTGTGATTCTGTGGAAGTGGCACATCCTCACAAATACACCGATGCATTTTTGTCATAGTAATATTTGCATAGACATTAGGGGGAAAATTATGCAACGAGAATTTTCCTGTGCAGGCAAGGTTTTATCCATGGCCCTGCGGAGCTTCTGTTTGTCATCAACCATATAAAGGGTTTTTTCCCAGCTGAATAAGGTTCTAATTCTGTGACAAAACTTGTGGACCATTTCTATGTATGTATGTTTTGTTTAGTAGAGGTCTTACTTTAATAAGAACTGCAAGATCTTGCCTGCTGAAGAAGCAGCACAGTGTAAATTTTACAGTAGGTTTTACAATAAACTGATCCAAATCTGTCTTAGATACATTTTTGGCATAGTTGCCATTATTTTCATTGAATCACAATTTTACAGTTTTGCATATATTGAAACTAAGACTAATATGCACCCAGCTTTCTTCAGGCCGTATGCAATTCATTCAGTCATTTCCCAGCTTTTTTCATTTCAAAAGTTACAGGTACTTCATAGCACTTGATATTTTAGGCAGTCCTTTTTTCCTCTTTTGAATATTGATAAGTTACCCTACAGGGAAGGAAGTAAGATACTTTAATTCATGAGCTATATTTTGCAATAGCTGCAGAAATACGAAACAGAAACTTCCTATTTTTTAGTTCAGAAAATCAGGGGTCATTTTGTCTTGGGCCATTTTCTCTTCCATCCACTGGTTAAAGATTATGCATCCATTTGAATTTTGCCAACAGCAAGATCTGACGGGTAAATGTACCACTTACATGAATTCCCAGAACTGACAACAAGGGCAAATCTTTTGCTGACTTCAGAACCAAGAATTTCAGCCTAGTGAGTCATTTGAACTCTTTGTTCTTCTCAGAGTTCGTAATCACCGGGGACTGGACACAAAAGTAGCAATCCAGAAAACTACTGCTATCATGTTTTTAGACTGCAGACACTCATTTATAATTTCATTGGGTAATGCATTTATTACAGGAAAGAAGAGTATTCCGCAACACTGAAATTCATGAAATTCATACATTTTTCCTCTGTTGGCTAATACCTATCTTTCTTTCTAGCTGTCAATGACAGTTACTTGCAACTTGCAAATAAGCAAATACTTCTGAAATAATATTATTGTTATTTTAGCTGCATTTACAGCTATTCAAAAAGGTGCAGAAAAAACCCAAAACCAAACCAAAGCAATTCCATCGCCAAACTTTTTTATGAATTAAGAATGCATGGTTGTAACTAAATAAATGCCCTTTCTGCTGCAATGATGTGTTGCTTCTCACCTCCTTATCTATTGATGTTTTGCCAGGGCAGGGTAGAACAGCAGGGGTGGTGCTGTGCATGAGAGACCAAAGTGAAGGGGGAATTGTATGGCTGTAAATAGTGGTTTCAGATGTCATGGTATTTTTCCTTTTTCCCTGTCCCTGGGAACATGTACCTGTGTGAATTTATGTGACTGGGGCCAGTGTTTTATTGGAGGGTTGTCTTCCAGGGGAGGCAGATAGCTTGTTGCTTATGTTCAGCACCACACACATCTCTTCTCCCTAGCTGATCTCTTCTCCCTGGTATCCAGTGATAGGACGCATGAGAATGGTTCAAAGGTGTGCCAGGGGAGGTTGAGACTGGACATTAGGAAGCATTTCTTTGCCAAGAGGGTGGTCAAACAGTGGAAAAGGCTTCCTAGAGAGGTGGGCGATGCCCCAAGCCTGTCAGCATTTAAAAGGCATTTGGACAATGCCTTTAGTAACACGCTTTAACTTGGTCAGCCCCGAATTGGTCAGGCGGTTGAACTAGATGGTTGTTGTAGGTCCCGCCCAACTGAATTAGCCTATTCTATTCTATTCTATTCTATTCTATTCTATTCTATTCTATTCTAAATTTTTGGCAGCTCTCTGCACATAGGACAGGGGGTGAAGTCCAGGGAGGACTGGGAGTGTGTTCCAGGGTGGGCAACAGAAGGACCCCCCTCAGGGATACCCTGAGGGAAGTGTCTAGGGACTTCTTGAGAGACACCCATCATGCTTACTGCCTCTCTGAGCCATTCTGAGCCATTTTCCCCCTTTGCCAGTGCACTTGCTGGGATATCTACCTCTCCTCAGAGATCTGGAGGACATGATTAAAAAATGTAACTCCTGCGACAGCAGGTGTTCTGGTTTCAGCATTCAGTCGCTGGTATTTCTACCAAATGCTCTGTCATTTCCTGGGCAGATCTCAAGAGGACTGAGTTCTGCTCATATAGCCACATTTGTGTTCAGTGGTCCTCTTCAGTTGGACAAAATCCCTCATTTTTGCCTGAGGCTCATTAACCTGGGTTAATAAACTCTCATTATCCAAGGTTTCCTCAATCGACTGCTGAATTGATGATGAGCCTTCCAATACATGGCTACATCAGAGTGAGAGGTTCAACATCATGTAATTAAAATCCCCATTATTCTAGCATGAAGGTGACTGAACTGACACAGAGCAAACTATGCTTACTAATTCAGAAAATAATGATGCAGAGTGAAAGCACTCAGCACTTCGCTCATCCAGAGGTCTTCCCATGCCTGCACAGGACACAGCTAAAGGAACTTCAGATGCTGTGAGGGACAAACAAGCCATTTAAAATTGACGACTGAGTCAGAGGTGCATGGTATAGTTTATCTATATTCAAAAGAAGGGGCAGAAGATGTCTAAGATAATCAGCTTAAGAACTAGTAGGGAGCTAACTGAGAGAGATGTGAAAAAAGTAATACTGCTTCAGATGTGATGTGGCACATCCACACTGCATCAGGTGGACTTACTAATTTAGGACATGCATAGTCAAGGGTTGCACTCTGTGGTGAGGTGTAACTCTAGACGTGTCTTGTTGACTCATTTCCTTCCCTTTTACAAGTCAAATTATTTTTCTAAATATCAAGTATATGGTACCGTCCTGAGGCATGTGTCATCCTTTTCCTAGTGAAGTCTGAAGAAAAACTTCCTTGTTGAGCTGTCTTTGAAAATGCTGAGTTATAAAATACTCATGCTCAAATAATTAATTATAACCAGCACCTCTGTTAGATTTTTCTCAGGGTTTTTAGATATTTGTGCCTTAAGTAAAATACAAACTGGAAAATATTTATGAATGTATTAAGTCTCCCAACGAAAATAGTTTTTAAAGCAAAACAGCCATGACAAGAAGGAAAATGAAGATGTTTAGATATGTGTTCTTTATACCAGAAATTGGACTCAACAGGGGATGGTACAATTTTTAAGGAGCTCAGTTAATTCAAAGTCTTATGATAATAGTGTTGACAAAAGCAAAATTTTAACCCATATCTGCACATGTCTGGGCAGGTGATTCTGGTATCAACAGAGAATGATGGATTTTTAAGAGTAGGTTTGCATTTATTTCCAATCAAGCTTATTTGCCGATGAGATTGCTCAAGTCAATTTAACCAAGCAACTCCAAAATAACGATTTAGAAATTTAGGCCAATTTAAGAATGTCAGTTAATTTCAAGGTTAGTTTGTCCAGGTAACACAGCAAAGCTTTGCTGCTTCTACAGACAGGACTACTGTATATTAAAACAGAAGCAGGACCATGCAGCCAGGAACAACTCCAACTTCAGACCAATCCATGCTATAGCCGTCTCAGGGAAATGAGGGAAACAGGGATAAAAATCTTCTGACAATTTCTTCTCTGACATCCTAATTCCCTGGGTCCTGATGTGTCCCCCTCCCTTTGTGTGACTCAGTATGTCCTTGTCACATGAGCAAAATGAAGCTGCTTTTGTTACCTTTCTGAAGGAGAAGGGGATATGGCATTTGGTCATGTAATGTCCATGCTTCTAGCCATAGAACAAATACAAGGATGGGTCTTACAGTCTTCTGGTATCTCTATAGAGGTTACATGACACACCATGATATACATTTTTCTTCCAATAATTTGGAACCCACATGATAGTGGATTCTCCAGTAGGAGCTAATTTCTTAAGATAAATGCAACAATTGAGTGTTGAGTATTTCCCAGCCTTACAGGCTTCCCAGATTTCATTGTGGTCTCTCTTTGCCTGGATGTATGGCATAAAGGGAGTTTTATATTTTTTATTTAGGTAGGAGGATCTGGCTCCATTTGGCCAAGAAAATACTGTCTCCAGTAGTGATTTACAAATAGGCTTGAAGGACTTTAGCCTTGTCATGTGAGAGGGTGGGAAATAATTTGGAAAGATTGTTTATTTCAACCCTCAGCCAAAAGATTTGGGACAACCACTGACACCTGAACCTGTCTCTGCTCTCTCAGTCACAGCCAGGCTGCATTTTCTCCTGTTTCCAGATTGGTTTTCAAACTAGAGAAGTGGTTTCTGTTTAATTTCTATTCACATTCACTTCATATCGGCCAGCTCTTGTTAATGCTTTATTTTAAAACACTGAAAACAAAAGGAGAAATAGGATTGCTTTCCAATTTCAGAGGTGTTCGGTTAGGCATGTCTGCTTAGCACCAGGAATTCACAGCTCGCAGCTCCTCTGTGTTAAATGGCAAGAACAGCACTTATGCTTTGACATGCGTTCAAGTCATATGCCTGAACTGTTCTCAGGGTTTCTGGTTTCTGGCCAGACTGTGAATATGTATCAGCTATGCAGGTGTGAATAATAGCCCTATTTTTTGTATCATTACTAAAATCAGTAATTGAAAGAGCTTATCACAGAATACCAGATTAGACAGATCACAGGTCCAATCTAAGTCCCTCTGTGCTATTGTGGAGAAGGTGATCTGGAAATTGAATGATAATTTTATAGCACCTTTTTCATGTAAAATATATGCTCATGAGTTTAATGATTAACATACTATTCTATACTGTGCCTAATTAAAATTCATACTCAAGGTGACAATAAGATGTCTGCAACATTTTAATATGGGAGGCATCTACATAAGGCAGGAAAATCACACAGCTGACAGTATGATGCACACATCCTCCTGGTATACCCACTTTTCCCCCATTTCTTTAATGGGCAATTCAACAGCAAATGCTCCACTGATCAAAAAGACATATAGATCATCAGACCACTTTGTCCAGACTGTTTTGATAAGATTTTGCCATAAAGAAATATTTAAAATGTTCAATAAAAGTAGAGTATCTTGAATTCTGACACTGATTTGTGCAACACCGATGACACCTCACCTGCAAAATGAGTAGCATTATTAGGTGTTCGTGAATTCATAGGCTGAAAATGTTAATGACATTGAATAAGTTGTTTATTCAATGTGGCCATGAACCACACTGAATGCCTCATTACCCACTTAACGACTAGAGCCGAACAAATTGATTTTCTAAGTCATTGTCCCAGTATTAAAGTTGGAAAAGCAATTGTTGTGGGTGAAACCAAAACAGAAAACATCCGGTTCTTTCTTTGTCTTGCAAAAAGTCTTCTTGTCATTTTGGAATGTTTCTTTCTCCCTTTTCATATCACACTGAAGCTACATATCAAAAAGAAATCAGAGTTCAAAATAAAAGTTGAAAATACTTCGGTTTGTGCATTTGCTTGATTTTTTTTTCCTCATTCTTTTTTGGCAAGACTCTTCTTCAGATAAATACAAGTAGTTTCAGTCAATCCTTTGTTTCTTCAGTGAATAAATTGTTTTCCTAACAAATTTTGGCCACAAGGGCCTTGTCTGTACAGTTGAGGCAGACAGGTACTGTATCACTCCCACTTGCTAGTGCTAGCCTGAGAATTGGGTAGCCACTCTGGTAACAAACACTTGAGCTAAGCAGCCCTGTTGAGATGCGGGTATGTACATTATTTTGGACATGTCATCACGTCAGTGTAGCTGTGCAGCTTTCCTAAACAACTTCTGACTCAGACAGCAAATGCTTGAGGTGGCCAGAAATTGTTCTCCAACAGATATATTATTTTTATTGTGGTCCAGCTCTTACTACCTGAAACAAATTGTTAACAAATTGTATCACCTTGTAGTGTTAAAACCTAGATAGCATTGGATGGAAGAGCAGACATCCTTCAGTGACGGATGTAAGGTCTCAATTTGGTCATGTTGTCAGCAAGATAATTTCTTGTTTACCTATCATCTAAACAATTAAATGATCATATAAGAATAGTTAAGTGTTTATAAAGGGCTTCCTGTGGTTTCCCAGTCTGGAGCTTGTTTACTTCGCAGAACAGATGGTGTTCCCAGGGCCAGGGGAGAGGAGTATTTAAGTGCTCCCTGCAGGCCAGGCAACAGAGAGAGAGAAATCCCGGGGCAGGGGTTTGGCCTATGGTGAGCATATTCACATCTTGATTCTAAGGGAAGGCTGTGCAGATGTCCCTATGCCCTATGCAAGCAGAGGAGACTATACCTCTTCGCTGCTCTTAACCATTTTTTTGCCAGGGACTTCTACAAGCACTGCAACCCTCCAGCATTCTGGATAGCTGCAGTGAATTGCTTCCACTAAGAGGCTGAATTAGACTTTATGCATTTTGTGGGTTGTTTTTTTCCGAAAACCAAAGGGCTTTATGGATGAGACATACTGTTTTACAAGAACAGATTTTTTTGTTAATGACTGCTTGTTTCTATCTTCACCTGTTTTAGTACCACACAGAAAATATGTTGAGTAACTGTAAACACGCAGCGTTTATTAGTCTGACACTGTGGAGTTTTCAGAAAATACACTTTATTGCATTCCCAGGAGTAAAGACAGCTACAAAAATAAAGAGTACCAGAATAAGGGATGCATTATGCCTCCTAGAAGATACTGTGGTCCTCATGACCTCCTCAGAGTCAGCGTTTCACTCCTAGCAACTAGACAGTTAAGTATAACAAATTGTAAGGGTTTCTTCAATATGTCATATTTTGGTGAACTGAGATAACTTTAATACCCTTTTTATCCCTTTTACTCTACACTGAGTTCTACTAAACACTTGGCAATATCAGGAGATCCAGAGGTACTGCTGCAGAATGTCACAGAATGGCAAGTGCTGAGCTCTCAAATGGGAAGTGCTTCTGGATGAAGTGAAGTGCTGTTGGTTGTTTTCGCTTTTCTTGCAAATTGTTTTCTTACAATCAATCATCACCTTTTAGTCAACCCTTTTTCACCTCAGAAAGCCCACATGCCTCAGGCTTGGAGGTGAAGCTAAAAAGGAAATGTCAACTTAATGAAAAACAAGCAAGTGTTTTGGAAAGTCCCGAGTTTGTACTTGTAAGAGTTCAACGCCAGAGTGCTGAGTCAGGTCAGGTTCTCAGGTAGTCCAAGGAGATCTGCTACCATATGGGTCCCAAGGTCATCGTCACACTGCGAAATATGCTCAGCGGCTCTCAGCTCCAAGGATGGCTGGCAAAGTTATCTATTATATAAAGCAATGTAACCAACATGTTCATGAAGATCCTGCTTTTTTTTTTATTACAAGTTTTTAAGCCTTGTTGCTTAAGCACTGCATGGGAAAGCAAAGCTTTCACAGGATTCACTAGTATCTGAGGCATGCATGTAAAACTTTCCTGGCTAGCACTGAAATGTTCCTGGAGCACACAGGACAGCACCTGATCTGAGACATGGAGGAGGAGCAGCTGGAAGGACATTGTACTGCAACATTTGGAATCCTGAGTCATGCTCTCAGGATAATAATGGGCTTGACCCCTCCCACAGAAAATTCTTCTACAAGACCCAGAGAGTCCTAAAAGAATCTTTCAGTGAAGCAAGTAATGAGCTATTGGCTGTGGCAATACTAAAATATGCTGAAAAGGCAAAACCAGAGAAATGGAAATCATGATGGTATCCCCTTCCCCTCTCATACCAAACCCCGACTTCCAGGGACAGCACTACAGCTGGCAGACTCCCTCCTGTTTTAGTAAGGAATGTTTTGACAAGAGAAAGTCAAACCTTGCAATCTATTCCCAGGCCCGCAAGCTGGACTCCTAAGGTATCAATAGTGTTCAAGATTCCCATCACTTTAGTTCATTCTTTTTTTCATCTATAGACTGTGAGGATAGAGAATCATGACTGAATTGTCATTAGAGAAGAGATGTCTTTGGAGACAGAAAAATCTTTCAGGAAAAGCACAAATACAGGGAACTGTTAACTGGAGACTGAAAGTACTCTGGGAACATACCAAATTTTGTCCTGTTTTTGTACTCCTTCCTGGCTGTCCATCTTTGACCACTGCCAGAGACAGAATATTGGGTTAGCTGGATCTGTCTCAGTAAGGACCTTCCTATGCTTTTTATGCAAGGATTTTTCGAAAATGGAATTTGAGCAGGGAAGTGTTGAGTCCCTGAATATTTTGTCCTGTTGTTAATAACTCAGAGGCAAAGAAAAGGCAATCAAAGATCATACTGGTGTCAGCAGCCAGCCATTAACACAAGCAAGTAAGGTCAAAGGATGGAAAGAAGGAAGTGATGTTCAGATCCACTCATAGGACTTGGGGAATTTCCTGCTCCAGCATTTCCTGCTTTCCCTGATAAAGAAATACCAGGTAACATTCATGTACCAAACCTGAGGGCACTTGGGTCATTGATCAGATGTGAAGGCCGACCTTAAAGTGTTGCCAGAGCAGTATGTCCTTTGAAGATTATCTTTCTTCTTGGAAGAACAAAGGAGGGAGTACGAGGGGAGAAGAAGCTGGTAGGCAGCCTTAAAGAGGAAAATACCCTGAGAAGTGTCCCAAAACATGGCCTCACATGAGACCACTGAGTGCAATGGAGAGGGGTTGGGATTGCAAAAGTGGCAAGGCAGAGTTTTCAATGTAGTGCTATTCAATGAAAAGTAAAGCAAAGGGTGAGGAGATTCTCATGCAAATGTCCGAGCTGTCAAGCCACCATGAGACTCACCTGTCAGGCATGTTTGATGCCCTTTCATATTGTCTGATGAATATTCCCCTTGATGGTCTCACATCAAGGTGAACTGCCAACTCTCCTTTGTGGGCTTCTACCAATAAATTCAGTCCTTCAAGATAACACACAATCAGCATTCAGTATAACTTCCATTTAAATGTCAGATTATTTCATCATCCCAAACCCATGACAGTGAAGGCAGCTTTTAAAATACACTGGCATGATATTGCAATTGTTTCCTCAAAGTCCAATACCACGAAGTATGAAAAGAAACAGCAGGTTCTTTAGGGGTGTGCGTGTGAAGCTCTTGCAGACACAGCCACTGCAATATGCTTAAAATACAAAGTAATATCTGCTGCCTCTCCACCCCCCTGGCTCACCATTGCAAACTGATTTACCTGCTTGCTGCATATGTCAGCATGTCTGGAGTCAAGGCATGCAATGCTGCATGGCACAGCAAAAATGCTTGGCTGAAATCTTCCCTCTTGTTACGCTGCCAGTTCCACCAAAACCACACCTGGGTTGTATTACGTATTACAAAATATACGTATGTGATACAAGGCTGATCCAAAGCTTAGTGTGGAAAATCAGATCGAAATTAGAATTAGATGGAAAAATTCCTAATTCCCCTCAGTGGAGTCAGACCCTTGAGGCCAGAGTGATTCAGAAGTTTGTAATTTTGACAAACGATTCTGTAACCTAAAGCCATTGGAGCTGGGACTGTGCTTTGGAGCTACAGTTTCTAGTGACATTAAAATATTCCACAAAACCAAGATACTCATCAGGCAGAAAAAAACAACACACAGCAAATTTCACTGCTTCAGGCACTGACAACTGTTACATTCAGGTCCTCTCCTAAATAGAGAAAGCATTGCCTATACCTTCTGTATGCAAAATGCAGAAGTGCTAGATTTTAACCTTTTCTTCAGTTATCTGGCTTCTAAAAAACTTAAACCCATGAAAAGATATTTTCTAAACAACCTAGAGAATAAACGTATGATTGAATGGGTATAAATTAATCAAACTTTACGAGTTACCATATTTTATTTGGGGGAGGTTAAAAATGACAGTGTACCTGTTGTTAACCCACCACAATTCTGCGGAAATCAGTTTAAGAAACTCAAGCCTCTTGAGCATACACTTGGAGGAGTACCAGAGATGGACACATAGCAGTATCCACCCCTCATCTTGTAGTTTTCTGCAGCTGTGGACCAGAAATACTCTTTGATGTTTCAGGGCAAATACTTCAGGTTCACCAAAGCTATCCAGGAAAGTTTTATTTGTAGTATTAGAGGGATCCTCACAAGGCCAGGTACCACAAGGGATGGTAACCAGCAGCTTCAAGGAGGTTATTAGCAGTGATGGGACAATAACCTCTCTTGCTTTTTCAGAATTGCACCCCTGTTTTCATGTGTTGAGTTTCACTTCACAGTAAATTTTCCCCTGTGTCTCAGCAGAGGCAAGGCTTTTCATTTGTCTCTATGTCTTTAGAATTACACAGAATTGCTGCATGCAGGTGGGTGTTCCTTTCTTCAGCTTCCAACTGGCATTGCTAGCTTCATGTTTTGCTAGGATGGTCAGATATTTCTGTGGTATGTACTATTTATTTAGAAGAATACTTTATAAAGCAGCAGGGAGCAATTAAGCTTTTGACCTGAGGCTCTAAAAATGTATGGGAAGTCAATCAAAATAAAGATGAAACACATCATTGAAATGTATTGTCCAGGATTTTGCTTCAAAAAACTTAGCTGAGCCAGGAGAGGACTGTGAATGATGGGAAGGATGAAGGAATGACAACAATGGGGGGAAAAAAGGCCAAAAAAAGGCACTTCAAGAACATTAGCATCAGGTCATGGTTTGCTGTCTGAATCCGAAACTTGCGACAAGCCTTGCAGCATAACAGAGAAAAATATTCCTTATCGACTAGACAGGGATTTACCTGGAGGAATAGGAAAAGGCAGCAGAAGGCAGAGCAATGAAACATTAGTGTCCCACTAACCTGAATCTCTGCCTCCAGCTCGTCCACATCACACTGGCAGCTCAGAGAGAAGAGGCCAGAAGAGGCCAGAGGGAAGGTCAGAGAGAAACTATAGGACTGTGTAACATGCACGTGCATGCATCCATGAGCATAGGACAGGTCCAGTCGCACAGGGTGGAGCTGGCCCTATGACCTTAGCCCATATGGATCCATAACTTGGGATGCATCCTGGAGAGGGTCAGACCTGCCATGGGGAGACGAATCCTGCACCCCTGCTGTAAACACCAGGGTTGTGCGTATCCGGGTCTGTCACTGGTATTAAACATGGCTGATACTCTTATAGTAAAGGCTCCATGAGTGCTTTAAACTCTCTTGTAGAATATCTGATTCCAGAATATTTTAACTGCATTTGTGCTTTATTGTTACTGCAATTGCTGGTACTACTAGCTTTATACTTTTGCAGGATGCTTGAATATTTGTCTCGCTTGTCTTTTTCTTAGAAGAATGGACAGGTTAAACTATACAAACAAAATCAAAATGTTTTTTAAAGAATGGAGAAACAGGATTAAAGATGAAACCCTGTTTACTAAAATAAGAGAAACCCTGCAGAGCTGCGATGTGACTGGATGACTAAGCCAGTTATCCTTTCTTGAAGTGTGCTCTTTCTGTGAGCAGATGGTTTGCTATTATGACCAGAGGATCTGAAGCCAGAGAAATTATACAGCTGTGAGAATGCCATTGGGGACAATGCATTTCCTACCTTCTTCTTCCTCCTTCTTGTCTTCTCTTCCTTACTGCTGCTTCCTACCAATCTGGTCTTTGTAAGCAATGTAGGAGACCTTATCCTATCCCCTGCAAGGGAAAAGAGGCTGTTCCTGCCACTTTTAAAGGAGATACAAAGAAAGTGCTGTTTCACCTTTCCACTCCAAATTGTGAGGACAGCAACAGTGGGGGTAATAAACTGATCATGGCTAGACTGATGGAAGAGGAGATGTGATCAGTAATCGTTTATTACCAAGTGGCTATTTTAAGGTCCTCCTGCAAGTTCTTTATTTTCCCACAACTTCCCTTCCTAGGCACACCACTGATTTTTACTGCAATTCAGAATCTCAAAGACCATTAGCTACCAGTGCTCAACTAACTCCTGAGGTGTGCCGTACTGTCGCATGGACCCTTGGATCTCAGCTGTAATGCCCATGCTGCCATTTTTGCCACAGCCGGGTCCTTCGGTTCCTGTTGTCGCATGTGCTGGGGCTCAGCTGCCTCAGCTTAGAAAACCTACTCCACCTGCTCCACCTCTGCTTGTGTCCATCTGGTGCAGCAGTGTCGCTTGCATCCAGGATGAGTCCACTGCACATTGGCATGACTGCTTCCCACCTTTATCACTGCTAGCATCATTTCACAAACCATACTGGACTTGCTGCTTTGCTCTGTCTGTCTCAAGACACCTGCGAGCCCAAAGTGACTCTGACAGCTGGCTGACAAGCACAGGCACCTTGTCTTCAGAGTTCATGTGACCTCCAGTGCATCACTGGTGCCACAGTACCACAGTCACAGTGTTAAATACAAACCTGGTTGTGACCTACCCCTCCTGCATGTAACTTCTCAGTAACCCTCTCAAGCTGCTGATGCGGGCAGCTTGATTAGGTGCAAATTTCCTTACAGCTCCCCCATCTGAGGGGTCTGCTGGGGAAGGCATTCCCATGGGGTTCTCTTGAATATATCTGTACACTTTACATCTTAATTTATTTAGTTTATGTCAGAATTTGTTGTGCTTTCTGAAGCCTCAAGACAGGATTTTTTACACTTTTGCCCCGTATCTAACATAATTTATGCATAAATTAGTACTGTTTACACTGTCAAATGTGTTGTATTTCCAAGCAAAAAACTTCTGGCTCTGAGTGAAACCCAATGGCATTCTGAGGAAATGGTTTCCTAAAGAGATAATGACCATGCACAAATGGCTGCCCCAGTTTCATAAGGTCACCTCCCAGAGTGTTACTGCCCTTTCAGTTTCTCATTAGAGACATTGCAATAGTCGCTATTTTTAGGTCATTCGTATGCAAATGAAGTATTTCAACGTTTTTGCTTCCTTTTTACATGATCCGTAAGAGCACTACTTTCACTTGTTCTTCTTAGTTATATTTTTGTCCCTAGAGAAATAGGCTTCTCTTATTGTAGCCTGAATTATGCCAAGAGAAACTTTCCTGGGTAGATGAGCCATGGAGCATCTTGACCCTTTCATCTCTATTCCATACTCTGTTGAGAGTTCCTGTATTTCCTGAAAGCATCCTTAGTTTCCTCTTCAGTTGCTGTCAACAATTGTTTGTCCATTGAATGAATTCACTCTCTGAGATTCAGAAGTTGGCATCTTTTTATCTCAATAATAAGCATCTGTTTTCCTTCTGCTACTATTATAAATAATAACTTTTCCATATTTTTCAGTATTTTTCTTTATCCGAATACTCACTAATGTAATTCTATAATGGAATAAAGTTTACCTCTATAAGACCAGAGTTTCATTGACTCCTACCATCAGTGACTTGACTTGTCTTTGCTGATATTGGTGTCCCTGGTGCACCTAAGCATCAGTCTGCATCCCATGGGCCTTCAGGTGGACAGTCCATTCACCTTCTACTATGCTGTTTTCCATGACTGCCATGAAGAAGTCTGCTTCCTTCCTCTACAGATCTCTGCTGATGCTTGTAAATGCCTGTGTAGTATTGTGACCCTTTTACAAGTGGCAGGTATTATCTACCTTGCATGAATTTTTTGTCCCTTCTGCGTTTCTCAGAGTTATGGGCTCTGTGGACTCCCACACTGACAGCATTATGCTTTCCTGCCTCAATCTCATTTTCAGAAATGTTGTGGGTTTCTTTTCATGTCCACAGCATCAAAGCAACATCTAACCTCCTCAAACTTCAGGCAAGTAAGTCCTTCATTGCTTTAGAAATGCTAATTACTTTCCCATAAGTTGATTCCGGGTATTTCAGTACAGACTTCCTTGAGCTATTTTTCCCAGATGCTGACTGTGATCTTATCACAAACTGAATTTGATTCCAAAAATTGAAAAACTTTTTTTAACTTTCTATCAACCACAAACATAATTTTATTTTTACCACCTTCTTTGTAATGTCTGTTTAAAAAATACATCGGACATGTTTCACTTACCTTGAAAGTAGTGCTCAAATTGCTGTAATAATCTTTCATAATTAGCCTCTGCTGCCTAAGTTAATGGGAAAATACTTTTAACAATCAAGGTGCTTCAGAATTTCTCTGTCAGAAATTAAGGTACCTTTCCAGTGGCACTTCTGGCTCATGGATACAGACTGAAGTACTAGGCAAACGACTCCAATTACCTTCTGTAGTCCAAAAGAATTTTGGTGCTGGCAAGGCTTTTAACTTGTCTATTTTTCTATTTAGGATATTTCTTTGTTTATTCTTTGGAAAATTCTCTGGAGCAGAGAATTTGGGAGAAAAAAAGAAGGAAATTTACTAACGGTTTGGTCTTAAAATTTTGGAGAGGATGGTACCAATAAGCAGTGAACTGACTTTCCCAGAGAGACCCCTAACAGAAGTAGGAAAGCAAGATATTAGTGTAACCTCTGCATTGTAAGTGTGTTGTCAGTGGCCCTTATCTTGAATTTTTGTGCAAAGATGTACTGTAAGTGCATACTACTGCATATACATGATAAAAGTGTGTCATTGCCAAAAGAAAAGGAAAAAAAAAGAATCCCAGGTCAAGCATCTGCAAAGCGTTCAGCAGTACTATTAACTTCTCACTAATGCTTGCAAATGTTGGCTTTGGTTGCAACCTCCAAATGTTTTCTAAATTGCTGGATTTCCAGCAGAAATTATTTATTTCCTCCCAGAAATAACCTAGCGCTACCGGAAAGCTGTCCAGTGAACAGCATAGATGAACACTTTTTCTTAAGCTCTGATACCTTTCTGTGCCAGTTACAGATTTCAATAAAGGAGAGGTTTTAATTAAGTTGATGGACATAAGTGGAATTAATATGCGTTGGGGCATGTGTGAAATACTGTAGCAATTAATAGGGAATGCAGCTTTTGTGATGACTTCTGTTCACCCAGCACTTTCCCGCTAACAAGGAAATCCTTCATTCTTGGAGCAACAGTTCAATGCAGGGAGTTAGTGATATAGATTTTCCTCTGGTCTGAACAAATAATTTTCTTTTGTTTATTGCTGTCATTTGTGCTCATAATATGGGTTTTGCAGCAAAGCACCTTCCTGCCCGTTAGTCTATAATAAATTCTGTGGCATATTTTACAGATGATAAAAGCTTCAGCTTTAAATGGAAACTGCAACCTGAAGCCCTGAGTAACCAGAGATCAGTCAGTGATAAGTGTGGAACATGACTAAGTAAATTACAGAGCAGGAACAGTCTGACAACTTCAGATGCACGCATACCCGCACATATAAAATATCACAGGATCATAGGATAATTAAGGCTGGAAGGGATCTCTGAAAGTCATCTGATCCCATTCATGGCTTAAAGGAGGGCAAACTTTGAAGTTAGATCCAGCTTTGAGTTTTGGTCAGGTCACTCAGGGTCTTGTTCAGCTGAGATATGAACATCTCCACGGATGGGGTTTCCACAGCCTCTCCAGGAAACGCATTCCTGTGTTCGACTGCCCGCCATGAAACTTTTTCCTGATATGTGGTTTGGCTTTCCACCACAACTGCAACTCATGTAGATTACCTTGTCTTTTCTCCCTGAGAAACATCTGGCTGTCATCTCCGTAGGCACCCGTTAATTAGTTGCAAGGAGCAGTGAGATTCCGCCTTAACCTCCTCTTCTGCGGTCTGTACAGACCCCGTACTCCATGCCTCTCCTCATATGCCATGTGCTCCAGTCCCCAGCCATCTCGGCAGCTTCTGATGGACTCATTCCATTATGTCGGCCTCTCTTGCAGTAGGAAGCCCAGAAATGGATACAGCACTCCAGACTACAGGTCTCACAGGTGCTGAGGGGAAGCATCACCTCCCTCACCCACTGGCTATGCTCTTGCTAGTGCAGCCCAGGACACAGCTGGCCACATTTGCCACACAAATAACTTGCCCACCAGGATGCCCAGGTCCTCTGGGCATGAGGACTTGATGATCTCACAGGTCTTTTCCAACCTTAATGATTCTGTGACTCTACTGCAAAGCTGCTTTCTAGTTGCTCAGTGCCTGACCTGTCCTGCTGCACAGGGTTATTCTGTCTAAGATAAAACACTTTGCATTTGTTGATGCGGTTCCCAGCAACTTATCTCTCCAGCCTGTCAGGATCCCTCTGAATAGAGACTCTCTGCCTTAACCTCCAGCATATCAGCTGTACTCCACAACCTGGTATCATCAGCAAAGCTTCTGAGGGTTAGTTACTCCCTACAATCACCCAGGTCATTTATAAAAACATTAAGCTGAACTGGCTCCAGTATCAATCCCAGAGAAAAAAAGATTAGTAAATGACCACGAGGCAGACTTTGTACCTCTGATCTCAACACTTGAATCCTACCAAGCTGATCAATTTTTCACCCACCTCTCCAAACAAAATCTCCCCAATTTGCTAGAGGGACAATCTGGGCCACCCTGCCTAAAGCCTGCTAAACTCAAGGTAAATGACACCCACTAATTTACAAATTCTGATACTCAAGAAGGGAGCAGTAATAAAATGCTTGGTGTTCAACAAGGAGGCTATGCTGCTGCATGCCTTTAGGTGGAAATAGTTCTCGATGGGAAGCTTTCAAAGGAGAAGGTACACACTGACTGCCCTGTATCTACCTGGCAAATTTAATGACCTCCAGGGATATGACACAGCATACTCCCAGCCTCTGGGTGGAAAAAGCCTAATTCATTTAAGACTTCATGTAGCAGTACTTAATGTGTGACTTTAATCCAATATGAGAAGAAAGAAGAAGAGAAAAATTTGTATGGCTTTTTAATCTGAGGTTGGTGAGAAATGGGGTCACACCTTCCTGCTACCTGTAGTTTTAGCAAATTCAGAGAAGTCTTTTTTTTCTGCTCTAGGCCTTAGAAAAAATAGTCCGAACAAATTTTTAAGAGTAGAACAGGAGAATGGAGGAATCATTAGTTTGCAGACTGACACTGTGCTGCCTGAAAAAACAATTAAGAATAAACTTTCGGGGTAGGCAGTGCAAGTGCTACTCAGGCAGTAAACTTAACTGGTAACCCTCAGACTCCTTTTGTTCAGGGACAGTAATGGGAGCGGGTGATAATATAAAGAGGTCAAAGGACTGAAAAAGTGTCCTGGAATTATCCCCGCAGTCTAATATCCATGCTTGGCTGATGATAATGAAAAGGCTGGGAAACTGCACTGACTAGTGCCCTGCTTTCCTTGCACCTGCACAGACAGCAGATATAATTTTCCTACTGCTATCTTTTAAAGTTGTTTTGAAGTCAGAGTTAAGGTTGCAGTA
This sequence comes from Gavia stellata, assembly GCF_030936135.1. Taxonomy (NCBI): domain Eukaryota; kingdom Metazoa; phylum Chordata; class Aves; order Gaviiformes; family Gaviidae; genus Gavia; species Gavia stellata. The sequence continues at coordinate 40,814,105 of NC_082596.1, read as the reverse complement.
AAGCAAGGTAGTGAGGAATAAGAAGTGTGAACTGAAGGGAAATTGTGTTGTGGAAATGAGAGGGCTGTTGCAGAGAGTGTAAGCATCTATTTTGTGTAATAAAGAGTACAAAGTTTATGCAGCATTTAGCGCTGCCAGACTGATAAAAGCCCTGGATTCTGAGTAATTGATGAGCAGCACTGGCTGTCAAGTAGCATTGTTTTAGGTGGTGAACATGGCACAAAAAGAATATTAAAGTGGCAAAGTCATGCACTTAGAAAAAGAGAAATCCCAGTATCAAAGTACAGTTTCATGGGGCCCTGACTCCACCTGTGTTTTACGATACCTCTAGGAGCAACCACTGCAGGGAGAGCTCTGCCTCCCACCCGCGGGTCAGGGCTGCAGCCGCTCTGTCGGGAGAAGGTAGCTAATGAACTCTAAGGCAAAGAGGGTATCACTATGACTAGGTCAGCTTACAAAACCTCTCAAACTCCAAACTTCCTTGAATGCGTTCTGGCATACGCACACACGGAGCTGCAAATTCTCACTGCGACAGTAAAACCACTTGCACTAGGAAAACCTTATGTGAAAGGTTGGGCCCATGCCCCAAAGGCTTTGAGCTTTAAATCTCCACCCTCCAGTAGTCACAGAAATATTTCTGAAGTGCAGAAAACAGTATTTCCCCCCCAAGCCCACTGAGAAACACTCAAATAATTTCCTTATCCCCACCCGCCAGTCCCCAAAACTGTGTCTAGCTCCCTGTTGAAACATTTGAGCCCAGAATGAAAAACTCTGGCAAAGTTATAACAAAATGCAAATGGAACATCAGACAATCCTAGCTACTGGTGGTGCTATTAGCAATGTCTACTTTTCTGACCACAGGGGAAAAATATCTGTGTGTTCTCTGTACTGCACAGTACAAGGCTCTCCACTGCAATATGGTCTTTGTAACTTGTTTCTTAAATGCAGGGTGTAGAAAATGTCATGAAACTTAAAATGCTGTCTGCCACTGTAAAAACAGCTTTCCTAAAAATGTTTTCCGCAATGTATCTTTACATGTATCTTTGCATCTTTTCACATGTATCTATCTTTAGCATTACTCACTTTTTTTTTTGTTCTCAAAACTTATTTCAAGGACATTCAATTATGGTCAGGTTTCTCATTACTAAGGCACTGCTCTATTATTTAAAAAAAAAATTTAAAAAGATAAAGAGATCACAAAAGGGCAGACAGAAAGGGATTATATTTTATTGCAGAGCCAACACGTTGGTCTGCTCCTGTCAATTCAGCCCTGCTACTGTGTGGGACTTTGTGAGACAGAAATACATGAAACAAGTTTCTCTTCAGCATGGAGGGTTAAAAAAGCTAAGCAATCTCACTAAGATATTAGAACAAGGACAGAGACGGAATCATACAAATAATAGCAGATTTTTTTTTCCCTAGGCTTCTATTGTTTTGAAGAATAAAAGGTTGTACATGAAGCAAAGGTGCTGCTGCTGTCAGGTGTTTATCTGATGCAGCGTGAGTTGCCTCATATTGAATCCCCCCAGAGCTGGGTTTCCACCATTGTACAGGCATTTAGCATTTTGAGTCCCTTTAAAACAAAGTAGGTCACAGGGTTTTCTCACCCACACGCACACTCTCCTGTTGAAAGAGAAAAAAGAATTGAAAAAATATCTTCACCAGGGGGACACTCATCAGGGTACATTCGTCGAGGATGACAGAGACCACAGAAATTGTTTAAAAAAGGGTTTGTGTGAGAGCTAGGTGAAGGGAAACATTCCATTTTAAAATGAGGTTCCACTCTCAAAAAAATCAGGGTAAAAACTGAATTCTTAGTGAAATAAGATTGGAAACTAGCTTCTGTTTAGCAGATAGCCTTGAGAAAATGGGTGCTAGAAGGCTATGATACCTTCAAGGAGCTATATGGAGAAGTGAACACAAAGGATTTTCTTAACTTCTTGCTAGATGCAGGGAAATTTACTGGGAAAGGAATAATCTCTGTCAAATAGTTTGTTTCAGTTAGTCAACAACTGCCAATAAAAAAATTGCTGGATCTTTTTTTTTCTGACCTAGGTTAGAAAAAAACATTTTTCTTTCTAGGTTATAATCTCATCACAATAGTGGTTTATAATCTCCTTTACATGCCACTTTATATATGAATGCACATGCAAAAACTTTAAGATTATTCCAGTCTTTGTTCAAGTCAAGCTACAGCAGACTTCTGTTCAGCACCAAATAGGTCGCCTAGCACTATAAATAACAAAATCTCCTTTTCTCCATCATCAGCTTTCAATCACAAGTGTAATACGACTGTATGATCTCTATGTAACACCTTAGCGCTTTCATAGGCAAGATGGAAAGCTTTTCTGCAAAGTCAATAGGTCTCCTGAGAAGAAAGGCAAGTGCCACAAGACTTTTTTTAATTGCTTTTCTTTGGCTGACTTTAACTAATGCTGTGGGCATTTGTCCTTGCCGTGCCCATTTGGCCTTCATTGCCCCTTTGCTCAGACACAGGGCTACTTTGGCAGGGAACAGATACATAGATACAGCAAGTGGCGATGTGAAGAAAATATAGAATAAATGTTTTACATACATGATGTAGATTCTCAGCATAACAATGCATACCTAAAGAGGCAGACGTTGTACAGGGTTTTCTGTTTAAAATCCTAATAGCGCTGGACAGGAAATAAGGTGCTGTACTCTGTCCTTTTCAGGACTGGCTTTTTGCATGCACTTTATTCCTTCCTTTCAACAGCCTTTTAAATCCTAGTAGATTTGCCTCAGCGTTATCTTCTTCTCTGCCCTAACTCCTTCACTCCCTGTGCTTTCAACCACAGTGTCCCACAGATCTACTGCTCTTCAGGATGATGCAAGGCCTGTCTATGGAAATAGAAATAGCTAGGGAGAGATAGAGGCTTAAATCAGGTCAGCTAAGAAAAATTGTAGATTTTGGCTACAGTTGTTAATAGCGCTAATTAATTTTGTTTAGAGCTTAACTTTAAAAAATTACTTTCCAAAAAATCTTATGTTATTATTTTTCAAAAAGTGTATATTAAAAATAGAACATTTTTCAGGTCAAGTGTTACATGCCAAACTTTTTAAGCCCATTGCTGCCTGGGTGGATCCTTTTACAGGTGCAAGGAAATTAGGGTGATCTTTCCTTAAAGATATCTTAATGCTGACTTTTACTTTCATTGCTGGACATGCTCATTCTGCTGTTGGCCATTTTGCTTCAGAAGGTCGGGCTACAGGAAAAAAACCACTTCTTTATCAGACACCGAAAACTGAGAGCACCTCACACCCACACAACCCGCCAATGGCTCAGAGGTGAACAGCATTGCTTTAACTCCCGGTGTCAGGGAAAGGGTTGGAGGGATGTCACTTCTCTCAGAAACGTGACGTTTGCACAGAGACTTTCTTCTGATGATGATTTTGAGTGAGCAACCAAAGGTCACAGGTCACAGCCAGCCAAGGGCTTGGTATCCCAGGGAGAGCGAAGCATCACAGCCGACCTGTGGTCACACACTTCAGCCAGCAGCACCTGCGTTGGTCCAGCAATCCTCCAGGCCAGGCTTGCACTATGCCCAGCACATTTAAGACCTAAACTACTTTCAGCTTTGATGATCTTCCTGATGCTTTTCCCTTCCCCCACAACCAATTTTAGATGTTCATATTCAGTGAGATACAGGAATAGAAGCGACTCGGCTTGCAGTCACCCTCACTTAAGAAAGCTGGATATGAAAATGTTTCTGAGCTACCGTTTACACCAAAAATCAGGACATTGGCAACAATTTAGCTGGCTGCAAAGATCATAGCAAGTTCCTAAACTAACTCTGTAAAATAGCCTCCGGCAAATTCATGTCCCTTCCCATGCTGCCGCCTGTGACCCGATCTACCCCTCCTTAGTTTAGCGTGGGACTTTCACTCTTCCTGCTCCCTGATCCAGAAGCTCCCTGATCTGTCCTCACCTAATCTGACCTAATCTAGAGCAAACTGTGGCACGCCAGTCGCACACATGCATGGGCTGCTTCCAAAGCAGTGTGTCAGTGCTCTTTGTATTATTATTTTTTAATCTCCTTTTGAATTCCTCTTTTCTCTGTGTACCTCCTCAACCAAGTCCCTGAATGAACCAGCTGTTCCTCCATCAAGACAATATATTAATCTTTTTTTCTGGAGGGAGCCTCAGTCTGTACCGTAAGTGTGTGAAACGCTTTGAAATCAACAGGGGCACATGCCAAGCAAAAAAGCAGCACCGGGGTATGGTGTCAGTCCAGCAGTGTCACTGCTTCTGGGAAATTTTCTATTCCTAAATTATTCTGAGCTGGTTCAGCAAAGGGTTTATTGTAAAAAGGTAGTGAAGAAATCCTCCTTTTGCCCCAAGGTTACAAGTTATTTTGTTAGACCAGATGATATGACAGCATGATTCTATCAGGACAAATCAAAGTTTACTGAGCAAATCTGTGTTCTGTAACCTGATTTATTGGTGCCATCTGCCAACACCCATGAACAGATGCTCTGTAGGACCTCACTAATGTGCAATAATGACGGGGAGAAACCCACTGAAAATGACTGAATTTTAAAAGTTATCGAGTGTAGCGGGAGAGATAACGAACATAACATAATGAAAAAATTCTAGGAGAATGCATCCCAATGTTCATTTTTCAGTTCTATTTCCCTGACAGCAGTACTTCAGAGTGTACTCATCTACATATGTGGGTATGCAGTGTAAAAATAAACCAAGCACTCATATTTTCCTGTGATTTTGCTCCAGTCCTTTGCTACTGTATGCTTCAGAGAAAAGACAGTGTTTTGGTGTGAGCAGTTACAATCACAGCTTACCCCAAATCGGTAAGTTCTTCCCGATTGCAAGAATTCTTTTCACAGTCATATTTGAGCAGGTCAACATTGCCATATTGCTAGCAGTAATGTCTTTTTTTAAACGGTTTTCCCCTACTCTGCAGTTATTTCCAAGCCCTGTGTACTCTGAGGGCATGCCAAGGTAGAAGCAAACGAGTTTGCAATTACTGCCACCAGCAACATTAATTTTGCATTCCCGTCTCTTCAAAAACACAGGGGAGCAAAAAGAGATAACGGAAAGACGAGCAACTTGTCCGGACGGAGATTTGAAACGTGCCTGGGCTCAGAGCAGGCACCGCAGCAGGCGAGCGGGAGCAGCCCTGGCTCCCGCAGCCCCAGGGACTGCTTGGAGAGGTGCAGGAGCAGCCCCGTCCCGGGGTCCCTGCGGTCCCCGGGCCTGCTGCTGCCTCCCACCGCCTCCTGCCCGTGGGATTTCCCGAACTAAGCATTCATCTCTTAGGAGCTGCATTAAAATTAGAAGGTGAAGCTGCAGCGATGGGGGGGACACTTTCTCTTCTCTCCTAGTACCTACTATACAACAGCCTGCCCTGTCTGCACCAAGGGGATTAGATGGTGTTCATTCAACCACGCTCTGGAAGGTGTATTTGACAAGACACAACCTATCCGATATCTGACAAAGTCATAAAGTTGGGGTTCAACAACTTTCAACAACTGCCACTCTTTCAGAGGCTGAATTTGGATCCAGAGCTGGAGGGCGGAAAGCCTCCTTCTCTTATCGTGCCAATCCATTAAAATCACACACTCACGGAAACTCTCTGCGGAGAAACTATCACCGAACTATTAATAAAATCTTCCTGAACTATTAATACGGTCTGTGGGAGCTTTAATCCACCGCAGGGACTGATTATGTAAGTGCGCAGGCATAAGATGCTGTTCGTATCCTCAGTTTAAATGACCTTTCCATTTGAACAGTTTTGTTTATGACTGAAACCTTCCTGAATCTAAGGGAAATTATTTTCTTTCAAAGGGGATTATATTTTGATTTGCAGTAAACCGGCAAGCATTTTGAAAATGTTTGTGTCACAAAATTCAGATGTCCCATAACCTAGAAATATGCTATAATTTGGGTTTTGAGCTCAGGTCATTGGTCTATGAAGCCAATTCATGCAGTTCAAAATGATTGACCCTGAGCATCAGGTTGGTTTTATTCCTAATTTTGGTATTCCAAAGACTATTTTGCTTTACAGCCACACCTTGCTGTGAGGAGGTGCTGGAAGAGGGTCTTGATTTTTAGCTTTCAGGCAGTTCAGAACAACAACACAGTAAAAGGTTTCTGATGCATACTCATACCAAAAAAAATAGATGTCGTGGAGGCAAGAACAGGCAGAAATAGTGAAAAATTGTCTCTCATTCACCTCATAGCTATCGCTCCCGAGCTATTTAGCAGAACATTATGTACTGAGGGTGTTCAGTCCCAGGCTCATTTCAGTTCAGAAATTTCCCTGCACAGAAGGTCTGAGTGGAGAAGGGAAACTGTGATCTCCATAACATATTCCTCTAATCTGCAAACTTGGAGACACTTCTCCAATCTGACACGAAAGATGTATTGAGGCCTGTATGGATTTTGGGTTGTGTGTGGCAGCTCCACTGTGGCACTCAAGTGTTCATTTCTTTCTCCTCTTTGGGGACAATGCAGAGGGGAATAACTGAAAACAGTAAAGAAGCAACTATATAAAGTAAAAAAAAAAAGACATAAATAATTAGACCATTTCCTGTGTGCTATATTTTATTTATGCCATTGGAAAGAAATGTAAATATATCCTCAGGAGTGGGTATTTTTAAGAAGGAACCAGGTTAAGAAAAGGCTCCATGATCCCAGGGTCCTTTTCACAGTAGGCTCCAAAAAATGTTCCTCATTATAAAATACACCTTCCCAAGGAATCACAAGACATGAGAAATCAAAAGAGAATTCCTAAAAGCAAAAGCTCTCCAGCAGAAAATCAATTTCAGCTACTTTCACCTTGCCCCAGGGAAAGCAGCAGAGACACTAAGTGGGGTGTGGGAAAGGTCTCATACATCTTCCTGGAACTGCGCAAGGCAGACCTCCAGACGGGAGCTTTTCTTTCCAAGACAGCTCTGCTCTAATTAGGGACTTCTGCAAAATTGGTATGTTGCGGTTCCAAACAGTGTCTGGATGATTCCCATATCAAATTTCTTTGGTTTAAAAAAAAATAAATTTGTCTTTGTCCTTGTTCTAATTGACAGCCTTACAAATGCAGGTGGACTGAGGGATGAAGGTCAAATTGAGCTTATTGCACTTAATAGGGTAAGGAACAAAAGTCAGCAGAAAGTTAGACACAAAAAAACGTTCTTTGGCTGTTATTTTTTTCCTGGCCATCATGCTGCCTTTTCAAGGGTCTTTGTGCATTTTCGGGTGTACCTTCAGAATGAAAAGAAAGCAATCGCCTTTAAATAAAACTGTTATATGAGGGACTTTCCTGTAACACTTAATCTACTGATGTACCAGACAGAATCTAGTTTATGGACTCAACAATCTATGTTGGGTGGACATAAAATTCATTTTCTATATAGGAAAGTACATCCTTCTCTTTAGTCGACTTTTTCCAGAGGCAGTCTGCCAGTTTAAACCTCTGGCTGGTTCCTATAATCCTCAGCATTCAGACCTTTCTGGGTAATGTGGTGTCATTAAGGCTGGTCAACATGTTCTAAAAAAACCACACGTTCCACCTTGGAAATGAAGGCTGACTGACATTTCTCACTGAAGATTGTAATTAATATCATCTGTGCATTCCAGTGAGAAGGCCAAACAATTTTTCTTTTTTGGGTCTGTATAAATCTCTGTCTTAAAGTTATTCCCCTGCCTCCCATCTCTCATTTCTTTACTGTCCTTTGCTTCAAACTCAGACTGTATCTTCTACACTGACCTATGCTGCTATGGTACAACCTGGGATGGCTGTGGCAGCTCAGCCCCAAAGAGCAAAGGAGTCCAGAACTTCTCCCTTAGAGATACAGCTTGTGGGATGGCAGCCAGCTTGACAAATATAGAATTAAAAAAAGAAAAGGCAAATATGGAACATTCCAATATTTCTTAATTTTTTTTTTTATAAAATTTTGTGAAAAGTTTCAAATCTTCAAATTTTCATTCTCATGTGGGAGAAAAGCAACTGAATATGTGAATTTTGCACAAGATGGGCATTTTTGGCTCTGGTCTGCTCTAAAACCCAATTTTAAGCTATCACAGGTGTGGTGGGTTGACCCTGGCTGGATGCCAGGTGCTACCAAGCTGCTCTATCACTCCCCTCCTCAGCAGGACACAGGGGGAGAAAATAAGATGAAAAAACCCTCCAGGGTCACGATAAAGGCAGTTTAATACAGCAAAAGCAAAGGTCATGTGCGGAAGCAAAGGAAAACAAAAGATTTATTCTCTACTTCCCATCAGCAGGCGATGTCCAGCCACTTCCCAGGAAGCAGGGCTTCAGTATGCATAGCGGTTGCTCCGGAAGACAAATGTCATAAATAACGAATGCCCCCCCTTCCTGCTTCTTTCTCTTAGCTTTTATTGCTGAGCAGACATCATACGGTATGGAATATCCCTTTGGTCAGTTTGGGTCAGCTGTGTCCCCTCCCAAGATCTTGCCCACCCCCAGCCTACTGGTGAGGGGGAATGTTGGAGAGACAGCCTTGATGCTGTGTGAGCACTGCTCAGCAGTAGCCAAAACACCAGAGTGTTATCAACACCTTTCTAGCTACCAATACAAAGCACAGCACTATGACGACTGCTATGGGGAAAATAATCTCCATCTCAGACAGACCCAATACAACAGGGAAGAAAATCACTTTGGGCTTCACTTCACACTGCTGTTGGTCAATGTTTTTTCTAGGTGGACTCAGACTCTCTGCAGTTGTTTCTCAGCACAGCCCAATTGAATTCACTGCAACCTGCAGCACTGCAGTAGTTTATATCAGTCAGAGCTGCGTCCCTAAACGCTAATGAATATTCCAGTAGCGATGGAAATACAGTCATCTTTCTAGTGAATGAATACCTCAACAGAACATGTGCCATCCTTAAAAAGCTCAGCTTTATTGGGATTTAAGTGGGATCACCTGTTATCACAGAATCACAGTATCACTAAAGTTGGAAAAGACCTGTAAGATCATCGAGTCCAGTTACGTTACACTGCTTGGCCTCCTGCGTGCTGGCCTGACTACCCACTTGCCTTGCACAGAGCATCCAATGTAGAGATTTGTAATGATTTCAGGTAAACTGACATGTCCGAGGTGTAAGCGGCTTATGCTACTGTATAGCAAAGGAAAAAGGTATCACTTAATGCCTGTGGCCACTCACAAACATTACCCAAGAATGGTTTAAGATGACTGCCAGGGCAATCCATGCCCAGTGCTAAAGAGCACAGGGAATCCTGCCAATCTGCCTTGGGTGGTAGGGGGTGGTGGGATGCCTGTATCGTGCTAAATCTGGGAAATAATTTGACCTTGAAGCGACGCAGAAGCTATACCGAGCAGGTGTATAAGGGGATTTTCCATATCATCTCACAAATCCACCTCATATCCTCACCAGCTGTGCTCAATCTTTGATGCTCCGGAGGAAGGTGAGAGAAAGCCCCAGGATACCCCACTCTAATTGTGGGGGGAATGAACCTGCCTGAGTCCTGAAGCCAAAGGCCTGAAGGAAGAGACCTGATTATGCTCTGTCTTTATAAGCTGAGCCGTAGGGGTTAGGAGCACAGGCAGGATGAGGACGACTTCATCAGGCTCTCCCATCATGGGGGAGAAACAGGCACCTCTCCTCTCGCTGGAAGTGTATTTGCACGCAGGAGCAGCGGTTGTCCCACTACTTATGCAAGCGAGAAAATCCTAGGCTCTTCCCTGACTGACTGACATTTGTTAGATGAGAGTGTAGGTACAAAATGCCCATCACAATATACAATAACCTTTAAAGACACGCCAGCAGCCTCCTCTTTTATTAAGCGTGCCACGCGGGCTGAGCGGAGTAAGACGCTCTTGCAAACACCTCCCCGGTGGGATGCTACCTGCATGCTAATGCCGAGGGTGTTTGTGCACAGCCTGGCAGCGAGCGCGGGGCTCTGACAGTTTCCATGGTGCCGTCATGGTGTGCTCTCCCTACACCTTCACTTATCAGCATTTCCCACCCATCCTCCTCCCCATAATATGCTGCTCGCTCACCCTGAAAGGTCAGCCATTGTAATGATGATTTTAGCAGGGGGGAGGCTGGGAGGCCGAAGGGTGAAAAGGTGAGCTGTGTGCAGCGATGTGCTGTGCGTGGGAACCGGGGGCTTGCCCTACACTGCACAATGAGAAATTAGAAAGCTTCCCCTTGAGGGAGCGGTGCTCATCAGCCCCCTTTCACTTCCCACCCCCGTCAAGTCAGATGCCCTGATGGAGTTAAAAAATGTTCAGGCGAAGTGTCTGGAGAGCCGACTTTAAATCATCAGCAATTGATGCGTTAGTGCGTGGAGGGGAGAAGGGACTACGTCTGCTAACAGAAGAAACTGATGCAAACGTCTCCAGGCGTCTGTCTTTTTCCATCTCTCTCCTGCCCCCTCCCAGCAAGCCCAGTGCTCATTTGCAGATGGAAAGAGGCAGACTTCTTCCTCTGACTTTCATCCTATTGACTGTCGGGCTAAAGCACTGCATCTATTAACTGCCTTCCTTCTCTTTCTTTCTGCAGGACAGCTTTCCTGCCCGTTTTGGAGGAGTCCATTTTGTCAACCAGCCCTGGTACATCCATGCCCTGTACACACTTATCAAACCGTTCCTCAAAGACAAGACAAGGAAAAGGGTAATTAGACAGGGCCGGGGGGAATAAGAAGCTGCAGAGCCGGAGTAACTGAGTAGCTGCCTGCTTTCTTTTCTTCCTTCTTTTTCTCTCTGCATTTTTCATATGGCCTCAGAGAATTGCTGCTGTTATTAAAACTTAGAGTTTGCAACGGTCTGGATTGAATCAATAACTCAGCCAGGGACCAGAAAGCTGTTATCACTAACAAAGTGTGGATACATTTTAATGGGACGTGCGCAGGGATGGAGAGAATTGGCAATGCGGAGGGATTATCAGGCCTGGCTGAAGTCACCTGCAGTGAGGGAAACTTCAGCTCAACTCTTTTTGTGGGGGTAAAATTTCCTATTTCATTCCTTCAGCAAGTGGACCGTTTTCACATGGTGGTAACTCACTTGTTTCCACAAAAAATGCCCACGCCTGAAGGCTGTTTGCGCACACTGCAGAAGAGGCAGGTCTTCCCCACTGAAACTCATGCGAACTGTGGTCCTGCACTCACCTTGGCCATTTGTCCTCTGCAGTCTATCAAACAACCACTGGGTCACCTCTCAGAAGGCCCCAGAGCCCACCCCGGGGTGTGTCTGACCAGGCAGGACAAGGGGAGTACCAGCCTGAAAGCAAAGAGGGATCAGAGAGACAAATGTCGCTGAAGCAGGGCAAGGTGGCAACACAGACCTACACCCCTGGGAAACGTCAGTGCCAGGGTGCAGGGCTGGGTTGTCCTCTCAGATGCTGAGGACCTTCACATCTTCTTTCAGTAAGCTCCACTATCTCCCTTTTCGTCTCACTGCTCTTTGTACAAGCCTATATCCTCTTATGGTAGCAATAATCAGTTATTATTCCTGACTTGCACTTTTCCTGATCTGGTACTTAAGAAAGTGAAAGCATCATGCGCCAAAAGAAAGCGAATCGGGGATTTTTAGAAGTGTTTATAGTGACAGCCTAATTCTTCAGCTGCATACCCCAAAGCTAATCCCTGCTCCCACCCGCCCAAGCCGGGCCTGAGCGCTTCAGAAATTCCCACCTGAAACTGCAGCGTCAACTAATGACACTCCACACCTCGTTAGTGCTGTTATTATTGTACTTAATGAAGCAAGGAATTGATGATGACTTTGAACTTTCTTTTTATTTGTTAAAGATCTTTCTTCATGGTAACAACCTGAACAGCCTTCACCAGCTAATACACCCTGAATGCCTGCCCTCTGAATTCGGGGGGACTCTTCCTCCATACGACATGGGGACGTGGGCTCGAACATTACTCGGTCCCGACTACAGCGACGAAAACGAGTACACCCACACCTCCTACAACGCCATGCACGTGAAGCATGCGTCCTCCAACCTGGAGCGGGAGGCCTCGCCCAAACCCATGAAAAGGTTAGTACTGCCTTTGAAATCACCTCTTATTTGGCTCTCTGAACAGGTTTGGCATAAATCTAGCAGGAAGGGCTCATCTAGCTCAGAGAGAGGCTGTAATTTGTCAGACATGGATGGTAAGGAGCGCTTCACGTTGGACTGCATTCACGGTGTGGTGGGAGAAAAGGAAGCCTCTCTGTGGAACCGTAATTACTCGTCTGATTACTGTGAAGGAAAACAAGGGGAAATTAATGACCCCGGGCACAGCGCATTACAGAAAGTATATCAGAGTGAGGTGCTCTTCTGTACGGCGTAGTGCAGCCAGCAGCACCGCTTCAGTGCTGGTCCCTATTACTTGCTGCTGCTGTGGTGCCGCTGACCCCAGTTTTTAATGATAAGGGTTTTGGCTCCTTGGAAATGCAGCTTTTGTACGATGAACACCACTGCCCTCTAAAGGGAAAATGGGTTAGCCTCCTCCCGCTGCTTCTGCTCCCGCTGTCTCCATCCAGCCCCAGCAGAGCTGCCCTTTTAAGATCTCTGATTTTAGATCTAGTGGTTGTCCATTCTGCTCTGAATGCTTCAAATTACACCGCTTGAGAATATCACCCTCAGTAATTTGCACTGGTTGCGGGGATGGGGTGAGGAGGGTTGGATACCTGGCACAGGTTTGTGGGTGGTACGGCAGAGCCAACACCAGCGGCAGCGAGCGGTGGCCGGGTCGGCTCCCCTGCTGAGGGTAACATCTGCACTCGCCTCGCCCTCTGCGCCCCACTCCTCAAAACTACTTTCAGGGCAGACCGCAGTGATGCTTTAACTCGCTGCTGCCACTTGATGAGTGCGGTGCTCACAGACACGGCGTCACTCTCTGCGACAGGGAGCGGCCATCATGTTGTCACAGCAAAATCAAAGCTGACAACACAGACAAGCCATAATGTCATGCAATTAATTTAAAAAGTCTTTCATCTTCAGAAGAAAAAGAAATGCATTCTTGTTTCGCAGCTCCCTCCCGGGTCAGAGGGATGCCATGCTGCTGCAGCTGCAAAGTGAAGCCTCATGCTGGAAACACGCACACGTACAACTGACGTGAAGTGCTGTGAGCCCCATGACTCACAGGGCCGTGAGACTGCAGGGCTACCACTCTTTGCAGGGTTGCAGCCACGGCATGAAAGGAGGTGGCCATCTGCACCGCCAGCAGTTCTCCCTACTGACTGCCAGCCAAGACTGGGAGCATGGATGAATTTACAGAGCCTGTCCCAGAGATCTGATTTTAAAACAACTTTTTTTTTTTTTTAATATTATCAGTAGAACACAGTGAATGATTTTAGAAAGATGCCAAATAAATATTCCATTATTATTAAAACATAAATCAAGAACGTACAATTTATGTAGCTTTATAGAAAGAAATCTGCAGTTTTTAAATCTCCAAAGTGTTAAGTGTTTGTTCACAGGTAAATCTTTGCTGAGGATCAGATCCTCAGCTGTAAAGAAGGGAGGGTCTTGTGCTCTCAGGGGAGAACCTCAGCTTGAAAATGAGTTCAGTGCCAGAAAACCCTGCCTCAAGGCAAAGCCTGCTTTTATAATCTGTTCACTAATGCAAAAGTGCATTAATACAAATATGGCGAGTGGATGAATCTAATTTGTCATGTTGCCTCTGGGCAGACTAGATCTAACTTTTAGCCTAATTTCGTTACTCGGCGGTTAAGTGAACCATCTGATCTTGTACCCCGTGGTCATTACTAGCTGTTAGAGGTGAAAAGTTCACTGCTTTGACAGATTTTCTCCTATGAGTATTTGCTTTGGTTCTTCTTCCCCTGAAATTACATTTTGGCCTAACTTGAGGTAAAAGCCTACACTTAGGAAGCATAATTGTGTGCTTTATTAGATTTATTAGACCAGATGTATATCTAAGGCCTATTAAAAGGTCTAGAGACTTCTACCAGCATTACCTGTCTTTATATAGCCCCCCTCCTTGCCTCTTTAGATTCATACATCTCTAATACAACAAGAGTCTCAGGCCATGGCTGAGATTCCTGGATACTTCAGGGAGTTTACACTAGGCAGAGGCAATCTCCTAGCATTAGTCTTCATCTTAAATATAATTCCCTCACAATTGCCCAATCACTTTTTCCCCTTGTTAAAGCAATTTTGCAGTTTCATTAAAAATGTCTCCTCTCCTCCTCCACTCGCAGCATAAAAATCTTTAAACTCTTGAGTTAACATGGTAATTTTGTAAGTGTTTCTATGCTGAAATGCTGGGTTTAACAAAAAAAAGGTGGCTGACCTTTTCTTTAGCACTTGTGTTCCTCTGAAAGGGGTAAATATATGATGACTGAGCCTTCTTGGGTTTCTGTAATTTAAGGATGAAAAGCCTTGCTGAAAAATTATGGGTCTTCTCCTCTCTGACTTCCCAGATATCACTGCAGGTTTACCTGCCCAGTAATTAGCTGCAGGGGAGGGCAGTAGTTATGAGAGGTGGATTTACTCTGGAGGCTGGGGGGACGGTGCTTGTTCCCCGCTCCGAGCACCATCCTGCTGCATGACGAGGTGCAGGGTTGCAGGTTGCCCCTCCTGGCTCTGCGGCCACTTGCTGCAAAGCCATGCAAGCACATCCTCGCCACTGGGCCAGTGCTGTGTTAAAGCTTTCTTTATCTTGGAGCTCAGTGCTGCTAGAATAGCTTGGAGTCTTGTGCTGTGACCACAGAGAAATGTCCCTGTGAAATGTAGTACAAATAACAGCAATTCTGAGTCAGAAAATTGCTGACCTGGCAAAGCTGGGAAGAGAGGCCTCTCTCAGAGACCACCATCCTATACCTAGAGAGAAGCTCACTCTGGGCACAACCTACTCCAAATATAGTGTCTAGCAATTTTAGTAGCAGAGTTGCTGAGAAATCAAGATAGGAATTACAGGTCTGGAAGAAAAATGCCAGGAAATGGAATGAGAGAATAACTGATCAAAATACTTTTGTAGCCACTTAATCTGTTAGGAAATGAATGCAGAGAGGAAGAAAGAGGGCATGTTCAAGATGTGGCTGAAACCAAAGCGAAGTCATCACCTGAAAATTAAAATAAGTCTTAAAATGCAGACCAGGGGAAAATGTGGCCCCAGGCAGCAGTGCGAGGGAGTGAAACTGGAGCAGGTACATGCCTGTACGTTGGCGTCAGGACTGACGGCAGTGCTTTGGGTCCCGTCACCAGGGCAGATGAATATAAATTGAAACAAGTTCACCTGAGAGTTGCAAGGAGGGTGAGGAGAGCGGAGAGCATATTTTTCCAACAAGAAGATACAGAAGAGAGTGGTTTGTTCACCCTCGCAGAGCAAAGGTTGAAATGGATGTGATTGTTCTCTACAAATACAGAAGGGAATAAAAACTGGGGAAAGAGAACGGGTATCGGAGAAAAAGAACAATGTAAGCATGAGATCAAATGGGTATAAGCTGACCAAAATATACCTTGGCTTCAAATTAGAGGAGGAGGTTTGCAAGCCATCAGAGGAGTGAGTTACTGAAACTCCTCTATATGACAGCCTAACTGATACACGAGTGAAAGGTCTGATATGAGGTGGCTACCAGTAGTTACAGGAGACTAGACTTGCCCCTCAAAGTCTCATTACGTTCCAATTTCTGCTCCCCTTAACAGCAATGGGACCGGAATGTTATCTTCTCCCCAACCACAGGCAGGGGTGGTTTTTCCCTGTGACTTGAAATTGCTCAAGATTTGTTCTCTTGTTTACTTCAGAGGATGGAGGCATTGTAGATGGGGAAAGGACTGAAAATACTCTTAGAAAAAAACTGCCACTGCTCTAGTTAGCAACATGATCTTGAAAACCTTGAGATTTGACAGGTTTCTATAATATGGAAATTCTTTAATCAAAACCAGTGCAATTGTCATTTTTTCACCAGTGGCCACATGAAGCCCTACTGGGGCAAAATCAAAACAGTGGAAATTGCACTCTCATCTGCAGTATTATCTCACACTCTGGGAAAAATCCCAGAACTCAAGTACTGTATGAGCAGATGGGAAACAAAGCAAAACAGCTGATGACTCCATGTAATGAGTCTTAATGGCCAGGGAAAAAAAAAACCCAACAAAAAAACAACAATAACAAAATCCATTCAGAATGTATCTGTTTATTAAGATTCAGCTCAGTGAAGTTTGAAATGGGCAAGGTAATAAACACGCAAACCAGCATTAATACGATAATAGCAAAGTCAGTTCAATCTGAGAGCTTGGCCGCATCTGTTTGACAATCCTGGGAGCAGCAATGACAACACACACTTCCGTGTCTTGGGCCACCTCTTCTGAATGGTCTGCATCCATGCAGGGAGCCTGTCACTTACAAGCTATGGGATTTGAGAGCAATGTAAGTGGTGTGAAAATTCAGAACACAGGGAAGAAAATCACCTCCCTTTCAGCTGCGGCCAAAGCTTCTGTGAGCCCTGATGGTCAGAAAGGGGCCTTGGGTTGCTTTAGTCAACAAAAGCAAAGCATTTGCCTAAGGCACTCGTGCTGGCTTTTGTTCATGAGCTGTTGCTTTTGGGAACAGCTGGAGGTTTTATCTGGTGTGCGTTGTAATGAACAGTTATGGTGGATGGTTAAGCCTAGCAGTTAAAGAGTCAGCGACTGCTCTCAACATATCACTGTGCCCACAGGACATAGTCTTTTGGCCAGCCACAGCGGGAGAAACATGCCTGTAGCTATTTGGGTACCTAACTGCAGTGAGCGAGCATCCCCAGTTGGAGAGAGGGATTCGGTGACTGGGGAAGATGTGAAGGAGTTCAGTTCTTTGAAGAGTTTCCTTTTTCCCCAGTGTCACCCTACTCTTACACTTGGGTCCAGCAGCAGCAAGTAATCTGCAATAGCACGTTGCCTCCCTGTGACTTGCTTTTCTTTACAAGATCTGCCTTTCTGCAGCTGCATCTGGGTCACTTCTTGACATCTGAACTTGATCTTCAGTCCAAGTAATGAAGACTGTTCTCTGCCTTTGCTTGTTCCCCATGCAGTCACCAAACACAGCCTGGGAGCTGACTGTTCCTTCTCTGCCCTCCCAGGCATCAAAAGAGCACTCGCTTTTAACCTGCTGCCAGTGCAAACAAGTCTGAAAACTTAGTGCAATTTAAAATTGCCCTGCAGAGAAAGGAAATTTTGCCTAACAGCTACATATATATTCTGGCCAAACAACCTGTGCTGTTTAATCAAATTTATTTAATCAATTTTAATTAAGGATAACTTTAATCAAATTTGGTGTTAAAAATTATTTTTAGGATAACATGGATTGCAAGAACATGACCGTCACCAAGTCAAGCTCATTAGATACTCGGGAAATTCAGAGTTAGGGTGAAACTTTTACACTAGAACTTTTGAAGTAGAGCCAAGCACGCTAATTGTGAAAATGTACAATTCATGCATCAAGACACCATTAACTTTTCCTGCTGTGAAGTAGAAACTTGAGTGCCTAAAGATGCGATGACCTGCCTAATGGTTCATCAAGAGCTCCCATATCAGGCATTTCGAAAATGCAGCAAAAATACCTGTTGGAATGCGTTGCCCCACGTTGTTGAGTCCAAGCATGTGGATTTTTATGTCCTAGCTTAGAGTGAAAGGATTTTAAAGTACAGATTAGGGTTTGCCATTATTGCCTCCTGATGTTTGTGTTTTCAAAAAGACTGATCTTCAAATGAACTTGTTGAAACTAATTGTTGCTTCACAGAAATGGGATGCTGCTCACAGAAAGAAGGGTATCACAACTGGTGTACACTAATACCAACTGGAACTGTTTTAGATCCAAAAGGGGCCATTCGTGGGGGTGACATATGTAAGGTTTTATTTATTCAGACTGGTTCCTCCATATGCCCAGCTGGGCTGTGCAAGGCAGACCTTTCTGGTTGTTATCCTTGGTGTGACCTTAATGTTCCTTCGCCATATGTTTCTGCTTTTATGGGTCATGTTTTATGCTGGTTCACAGTCAGCACCGATTTACTGCAGAAGTAGTAAAATACCAGCAAATAAAAATCAGTATGAAAATGTGTGAAAACTTCTCACTGCCCATGGATGGCACCTGGGTTGCTCTACTTGTAGCTGGGGTGCATTTCCACCTGTGCTGGGGGAAAAGGGAAGGATTCCTTGTAAGCTTCCAGTTAAAGTAGCTGTATAATAAGTGAGACCTATGGTGCAAGACTTCTTATATTCATTATTTTATTATGAATTATTTCAAACAATAGAGAATTTCTGAATGCTTCTGTGGAAATACTTCCCCCATACGCAGATTATGAATGAAACATATCTTGATAGTAAAGCAGGTGTCCCAGGGACATGCGTATCACGTAATATATGCATTATCTAGCAACATAGATTATTAGCTGTTGAACAGTTTTATAGCTTTTGACCAGAATTCTGCTAATACATCAGAGAGAAATGGAATGGAGCGGGGGATCTGGCATGTTAGCAGGTCCTGGGGAGGCTGCAGGGGAGATGGTGCAGAATGTCCTCAGGAGCCAGGAGTGAGAGAAGCCAAGGAGGAGATCAGAGTCGCAAAGCCACGGCTGAGCCAAGGACAGAAGGGACAGGTAGCTTGGTTCTGGGGGTCCCCTTGGACAAGGCAGGAAACTGGTTGCTCTCTGAGGGCACTGACAGTGTGGTTTTCATGCGTCTACAGCACTCAATTACCAGTGACCAGTGCACGGGTGCACAAACAGTCTGCAGGTGGGAATGGCAGAACCAGTGCTGTTCAGGCTGCCTAAGATATTGCATTGTAAATTATGTTTTCAGCTGGCTATAAATTTGCCAGAAGTTTAGTAGTTTAGATTAGAGACATGACACTTAATAAAACAAATGGTTTTACACTGCTTATATCTTTTGCTGCCCTGTGAAAAATCCACCTCCATCTGGCTGAGTTACAAGCCTTTGAAAAGGCAATTCACACATGCTCTGTAGAAACATATTTAATTTTAGCATTTAATGACCCTAAGGATTGCCTCATGCTTTAGCTTGGCCTCCCAGAATAAATAAACTTGTTCAGCTCGGATTGATGGTTCAGCGCCCACAATGCGCATCTCATGTCTAGGCCACGGGCTGCAGAGGGCTTTTGTAATTACAACTTTTACTTCTGATCACAACAACTTTCCCTGCACTAGGCCAGGCTGTAGCAAGACATGGAGCCAGGATTTGGAAGACTGACACCCCATGCTCTCAGGGCTGCATCTTCCCTCCTGTTGGCAGGAGAGTTGCAGAGATGAGGATTCAGCAGTGAATCCAGCTGGGATACTGGGAACAGTGGTCACTGGGATGAGAGCCCCAGGATGGACTGAGAGATGAGGCAGGCATAAAGGACTGGAAGCAGCTGGGCTAGGAAGCACAGCTGGTGGGCAACCAAATGGGGATGCTTAGGGGGAGGGCTGATGGAGACCAGGAGTGCGCTTTTCGTTAAGTCTGTTGGGTGCAGCCCTGGAGAAGCGGATCCTGCTCTCCGTCTCTCCTGGAGCCCCTGCCTTGGCCTGGCAAGTTGCTTAAACCAAACTTCACACAGATGGTGAGATTGCATGTTGCTGCTTTTCAGCCTGCCAAGCTATAAACTCTGGGGTCTAATTTCCAGAAATACTCAGCGCTCACCTGCAGCAGAAGTCAATGGGACATGTGCTTTGAACATGCAGGCTGCCATGTAATGCTGAGCGCTCTGCAAAATTAGACCCTTGGCACTGGGAAATGGGCACCCCACATTAGAGGAATACTTGGACCCTAATCTCACTGTGCTTCAGCTCTCCACATGCAAAATGGAAATTAAAAAAAACCCTCACAGTTGTGTATGGCAGTAAATGAATTAGCATTTCACAGGCACACAAGTACTGCATTGATGAACTCCACAGAAAAGCTCAGGAGGGAATTAACAAAGGCTATCTTCAGAGCAGGCTTGGAATAATATGCGGGAAATGTGTCACAGAGCCGCATGCTGAACCGCTAGAAGAAAGCAAAATAAATAACCACTTATTAGCTTGGCACTGTCTACCCTGAGCACTGAGGGAGGAAAGAGCCCTCTGAGAAAGAACAGTGCATGTTCCTGGGGCTGGGGTGCAATGCGGGGGTCACAATGCCTCCACGCACCTGGCCAAATGACTGCTGCTCCTACAACCTACATTTTGGCTTTTCCCGCTGTGGTGGTGTTTGACTTTCAAGCCTAAATAGTACATCTGCAGTGTTGCTTTCATGCTGCAGGGCTGTTCTTGCTAAGGACGGGAAACTTCTGATGTAGGACGCGGGGAGTAGAAAGGCTGACACCCTTTGCTCTCAGGGCTCCATCTTCCCTGTTTTTGCCACACAGAATTGAAAAGACTATGATTTGTTGGCAAACCTGGTTGGGATACTGGGAACTGGCGTCACTGAAATGGGACCAAAAAAGGCAGACTGAAGGACGAGGCAGGTGTAAATGACTGGAGGGTCTGAGCAAAGGCACCGGCAGCTGTTGGGCAAGGGGCAGCGCTTGGTGGGCAAGGAACTGGGAGTGAGCAGGAAAAGCATGAATGGTGATGACAGGAGTGTGTGTGTGTGTGTGCGATATTCATATAGTGGGAGAAGCAAATTTTCTTAATTATTTGGCCATTACTTGGCCTATCTTTTGTTTGGCTATCATATCCTGCACACTTTTTAGCAGCTCTTGCCAAATTTGCTGTAAATTGGTGCTGACTGCTGCTGCAGTATTGTCTTTATTTGACCTCATAAGTAGGCTTACCTTTTGATGGGTGACATATTGCACCCCAGGGGATTAAGGGTCTTCCAGGAACCCCTGTCTGAAGCAGGTGCTCCTGTTCCTTCTATTGGAAATAACGTGTGTAGAGAGGCCAGTCTATAGCAGAGAAAGGAAAGAGGACAAGCTCCCACCCATGCCTTTCCCCTGCCCTAGACTTGGGATGTGACTGAGGCAAGACCTTGACACAGAAAGTCAGAAGCACTTAGGAGGAAGAGATATCAGACACATCCACACTGATAAATGAAAAGGACCAAGGTGTGCACCCTAATTCCAAAGCTGGTGGCACAGACCAACTCCTGTCTGTATTGCTCAGGGTTAGCTTCTGCTAGAGGAGTCTGGCTGCATAGCGCCTGGCTCTTGCCCTCCTCTGGGTCTCAGTGGCTTTAAGGCATAAGACTGTATGTGCTATGCCAAATACTTAAGCATTTCTGTATGTTTTCAAAGTTCAGAGTGTCTGCAGTAAGCTGAGAGTTGTGTCATAGCCCACCACAGAACTGTTTCTACAGCAAATGCCAAAGGGTATGCGCTGCATCCCCTGGGATGTGGGCTAAGGGACAGGTTGGGACAGGGTGTACAGCTGGCTGGGCCATGGTTAGAGCCACATGCAGTGCAGTATCATCCCTGCTGCTCTTTGATGCAGACCCTGCAGTGAGCTGTGCCCAGGGTTTGCAGTGGGGAGGAGTAGCTGGGGCCAGCTGTTGGGAAAGGAGGGGCATGGAGATTGCTGGTGGGTACAGGGAGGACAAGGGGTCTCGTGCTGGGGTTCACTCTGCAGCAGTCGCCTCTTTAGCAGTGTAGATGCACTCACAGAGACTTCTTCACCCATGCAGTTAAGCACAGATCTGGGCCATAGTCACCCCCGGCTTTGATGTGCCAAGGCACCACTCGGAGACCTCTCCCTAGGATGTGCTAACCATCAGGGAGAAAGATGGTCACTGCTGCCATGGTGGCCACAAAGCCAGCTCCTGTTTGGGAAGCATAGCAGCTTGTCACTGGTGTTCTGCAGGCTGGCAGTAAAGTTAAGCTGGCATTTTCATGCTGCTTTGGCCCCTGATTGACCACGTTGGTGGATCACTTAACCAGCTCAGCCGTGCCCCTAGACACGGATGCTGCTTCCTCTCTTTGAAATGCCGCAGTTGGTGTATCAAAGCTGCCCCTCCAGGCAGGTCTCTGTGGCACAACACCGCCCTGTCTTAATGCAGAGCTGCGGAGTTGCATTAGCAAGAGATTTCAGCAGGGCTTATTAGCCTGGGCAGAGAGCCACACTTCATGGCTTCTGCGCTGGAGTTGTGCACCGCTGAGCAGAGCTTGCCTGCATCTGCCTGCACCTGCGGGAGCATACGTGTCATTCAAGATGCCTTGCCCATTCATTTCATTTTCAAGTGCTTTAAATACTAAAAGAGCACCTTTTACAACAATTACTTCACACCTGCACATCTGCATTGTTTCTGTAATACAGGGGAAAAAAATCCTTGGTTTTCCCACCTGATGAAGAAGTACACTTGAGGTGTGTTGCAGTGCACACTCTGGAGTGCTGCATCTTCCTCTGCAGCCTGATGGGGGGGGAAGGTGGAGAAAGAAATTGCCCCTCAGACCTTGTCAATACAAAAATTCACAGGTGTGATTTAAAAAAAAAGTTTTCTCTGCTTATTATGTTCTGTAAAGGCAATGAATAATTGGGAGATGAACAGCCTTGAGGTGCTGGTGAAATGGGGAAGGAATTAGAGAGAAATGAGCGGATGGGAGGTGAGAGGTGGATGAATAGAGTCACACAATGTGATCTGATTGATTGGCTGCAGTGTGTCACTGAAAGCTTGAAGCCTCCTGCACTTGGGGAAAAAAAACATGCCACCCTTCTCCTTCCTCCACCAAACCCTCCAAAGGAAGCCCAGCACAAATGTAATATGTCGTCGCCCCTGTGGGCTGCAGCATGTCAGCATTGCTGCGGTGAAAAGCATAAAATGAGGGATCAGAGAACCGGAAGATGTCTTTTAAGGCAAGCATGCCATGATATGCTGGCAGTTACTGTTAGTTCAGTGCAGGATTTTGGTATTTTATTTTTCATGGGAAACAAAACTGATACCCAGCAGACATCAATTCCTGTGACCTGATTCACTACAGCTGTACTCTGACAGCACCTTCTGAAATCAGTGCAGCTAGAAGGTCTGCATCCAGTCTTCTTACATGCTTTTTGACTAAATTTGAGACAGTTGCATTAAAATGGCCACACACACATAAAGCCATCTGCTGTCTTAGATATTTATTTACATACCTATGCAGTGCTGTCATTTGAAATGTATGGCTGACCTGCTGGAGAAACAGCTGGATAGTGTTGATTTACCAGACTTCCAAATATTCTTGCTGAACAGTAAAACAACCATGGGGGGTTTGACTGATGTTTTAAATGGAGCACACTCAAATAGTACCTTCATTTCAGAATTGAGACTGAGAATTAATTTCTATTTACATTTTCATTTTGCTTTCCTAAGCAAAGTTAGCTATCCTCGGAAACTAGGCTAGGAAAGTCTATGGGCATTGATTTGTCTGTTAATTACTTCAGACTTAGCTCCCAGCCCACGGTGATCACGTTGTGCTTTTACAGGAGCTAAGTCTCCCATCATGTTAAAGAAAGACAGGCAACGGATCTGCCAGCTCAGGGCCCTACAGTGACCTTATCTGTATGATACAAAAAATTGTCTACTTGTGTTAAAATTTAACTCAACTAAGATCCCCCACACCCAAGTATCTTCTAAACTGGTTACTGAGAATTTTTAGCTGAGAAAGGAGGAAAGTCAAAATTCAAATATACTCATTTCTAATTCCAAAGTTGCAGCACACGCAGGACACGTGCCACGTTTCAGGTGAGTATTGAAGGTAATATAGTGTGATGCAGTCATGGCTGTGATATGTAGGAAATATTGCCTCCTAAATCATGGAATTTGGTGTTAACAGATGAGAACTCGTCAGAACAGCAACCTGAATGTAGGTAACCCATGAATCATATGATATGACCATATGTTTAGAACAGGTCAGATGAATTGCACCCTGAGAACATCTATTTCTCTCTGCCATTTATAGCACAGAGTGACCATAGATGTCTGATGGTGAGACGAATCGCAACACAAGTGACTAAAATGTAGTGATATGAGGAGAAGGACAATGCAATTACTATTTCCTGCTTAGATGATTAGTTCATATCTGGCCCGGGTCAAAATGACTTGGACATGTCTTGAACATTACAAACTAGTTGCATTCATCCTGCAGAAACAGCAGCACAGGCAAGGGTGTGCTGCCTAAGTATAGGCATCTTGTATGATTTTAGGGACTGTGATGTCGTCTTGGCCTCCATCTGTTACTCCAGAAGGACATGAGTCTTCTATAAGTCTTCTATAAATCCTGGGTCATAATAGTCAGCCATGGAAGGTTTTCTTGGATACCATAAGGTGCCTTAAATGGCAGTAGGTGTCTACATTTAGCAGCTGAATGTCATCCACACTGTCAAAGTTGACACCCCAAAGGCATAATGAGCTTGGAAAGAAAATCATTGCCCTATCAGGATAGAGAAACATGAATTGGGGTGGTTCAGAGAAGCTGGTATTTCTGTGGGCACAGAATCACAAAAAGATTGAGGAAGGGACCTCTGGAGATCTACCCAACCCCTTGCTCAGAGCAAGGTCAGCTACAGCAGGTTGCCCAGGACTGTGTCCAGCTGGATTTTGAATATCTCTAAGGGTGAAGACTCCACAACCTCTCTGGGCAACTTGTTCCAGTGTTTGTCCACTCCCACGGTAAAAACATTTGTTCTTATGTTAAAATGGAAATTCCTGTATTTCAATTTGTGCCCATTGCCTCTTCTTCTGTCACTGGGTATCACCAAGAAGAGTCTGCCTTCATGTTCTCTACCCCACCCTGTCAGGTATTTATACACGTTGATATGGAAAGGCAGAAAAATAAAAATGCTTTTGTCTGGTGCCATGAACTTCTGCTTGCCGTAGGGTACCGACAGAACAGCATCCACAGCATTTACAGGACCAAAGCTTAAACTGAGCTTGCCAAACAAGGAATGTTCTGTACTGCTCATTTACCATTTTACATCAAAACGGCTTAAACTGTTGTGCAAGAGGGTGTTTTGGTGTTTTTAATGCAAAGATGGTTGCAAATTAAAAGGACTAGTCAGGGCAAAGGTACTTTGGTGCCTGTCTGCAATTTATTTTTCAATAGGAGATTAAGGTGGTTAGATACCCAAACACCTTTCAAGAACCATGATCAGATTCTACTTAAAAATTTGAGACGTGATTGTGAAGTCGTCCGAAGAAAATGTTAATATAGTTAAAACAGGTAGCAGTGCTTTTAAAACAGAAACTAGTCTTAGTCCTACGTTCAATACTACAGTCAGCATACAAAACCCGGTAAATATTGTGTAAACTTGCACATACCTATAATACGACTGCTTTCCTTGAACTGAATATGTGTGTTAGATATACACAAAAGCAAGATGAAACCAACAGGTAGGGTGTATTTTTTCAAATAGTATTTGACTTATATTAATTTCTACAGCTGCAAATTAAAGTTACTGGTCAGTTGACAATGCTTTCTGCAATGGTGGCCTATTGCAAATCATCTTTTTTCTATCATTAAATAAAGTATAGCTATAGCATACATATTCCAGGATGTTCCAGACCAGTAAAACATATCTCTCACACTCAAAAATGCTTTTCTGAGCATCTACGTTTTTAATATTTACCATAAATGAAGAATATGAAAAAAAGTGTTTTAGAATTTTGTTGAGAACTGAGTAATTTTCTTTTTTTCCTACATAAAATTTAAGTTAAAACAAACCTGGAAACGTTTTTCAGCAAATGAAAAACTGATGCATTTGGAAAACAGAAATCCAAACACGACAGCAAGTCCTTTATTGTGGTGTCTTAGAAAATAGTGATGATCATTACTGTGCCCTTCAGATAGATGTTTGAACTGCTTATTATAGGACAGGGGGCTAAGCAGCTTCTTGCAGAAAAGAAAAAGGGAGAGAGATTACTGTTGCTGCAGATCTTGGCAGACACTAAAAACTCAGTTGGATCCCTCTTCATGTTATTCAGAAGGGCTGGACATCATAGCATTTGAATCATTTGGCATCTTGAATTGGGAGGTCAGGTGGGTTGCAATGCATTCCCTCGATGCTCCAGCTGTTTTGGCTCTGTGTGAAGAGGAGCAGTGTGGGACCTGCATACAGAGTTTGGGATTATGTTGCTCCCAACCTGGCATGCATCTGAGTACCAGTGTGGGGGAGAAACTGGTATCTTGCTGTTACAGCTGCAAGGAATTTTTTCTGTAATGAGATGAGAACAGAGATAATCAGCAGCGATCACAAAAGGCACAAAAGGCAAAACTGTGAGATTTTTCACATTTGACTTAGAGCAGAAACTTTCTGCTGTATGCTGGCAAATGCTGCAATGGATCTTTGACTTTTTATATGCATTTTAGGGCAGTGGGTCAGACAGAAAAATGAAACATTGGTGACAAGTATTAATCAGGTACTATTTAATAATAATTTAATCCAGTAGTCCAGAAAATAACATTAAAAAACTGTTGATGTTGTGATTTGAATCCATTTTGTATCAGTTTCAAAGCCACATGATTAGTTTTTTTGCTGCCATATACTAGAAATATGTAAATTGCCATTTTACATAATCTCCTGAATCAGCTGCTTTTCTATATTAGAAAAATGCAGTCATAAACATTATGCATGTCACATTACTGTAAAAAATACACAGTGAAAACATTTGGGCAAACATATTTTCTTTGAAAATTTTGGCATAAAATCTTCCCATTGAGCATCGAGTTTTTGTTATCTCTCTTTGGAGATTTTTTTTTTTAATGAAAATTTTTTTATTATGCTTTAATGATAGCTCCAGGCATAAGAATAAGAAAAATAATCATACAAGTTTTTCACAGTCATGGTATTCAGTTCTGATCAACTGCCGCAGTACCAAAGGATGCAATTTATTAATGATTCTTATCAAAAGAGAGGTGATATCTAATCTCATGAAATAGCTAATGCTGAAACTGAGGTTGCCATAATTAACAACTGGGAAGTACAAATACATCCTGTAGGGAATGAGAGCTACCCGTGATTCTAAAAGCTATCCATGAGAGAACTGGCTCTTTGAAACAATACTATGCAGTATGCAAATACCTGGGCTGGATGATTCTATCCCTACCTTTGAAAAAGCTCCCATTTTAACAGTTTGCAATTCACAGAGTGATTTTGCTCTAAAAACTCACTGCCCACTCCAAACTGGGAGACAAGTCCTAGCCCAAACCAGAGAAAAATCTCTGTAACGATAAACTCATCAGTTCCTCAATCCGTAGCTCAGTGAGCAAACACTGAAGCACACAAATCTCAGAAAATGAAATAATTTTGAATTTTCCTACTAGTTTAAGTCCGTTCAGCTTTTGTCACTGCAAGAAATCATGGTGTTTCACTTTCTCTAGTGTTTACTTATTTTTTACATGGTGGGGTTTTTTTTTTTTTTGTCCATTAGCAGCAAAGGATAAACTATGCTTCCCACCTTGAAGGCAGAAATGAATTTAAAATGGACTAGCCCTGAATAAAGTTCTCCTTCAAGGGCGTAGACAAGGAGATAAAGATAAATTGCAGGACTGGGCAAACCAGAAGCTCCCTCGTAGTCATATTAATTCTGGCTTCTTCATTGATCTCTGTTAACTTGTGGAGTTCTGCCCCTTAAACCCCTACATCAGTAAAACGTGATTTATCTACTTGTCTTTCTCGAGTTTTGTAGCAAGCATGAGCTGAGACTCACTCCTGCAAGCACTTGTACAAATGACTTTGCTTTCCAGTAAGCAGTTGCACAAGCAGTTTTGCCTAGGAAGACATTAAGCACCGACAGACCTCATGGTATCTCAAGATCAGGCCTTTAAGTTGCTGAGTGCCTTCAGCGTTATGGATAGTAGCTAAGCACTAACTTTTTTGAAAGCATTTGAGATATGCAGTGAGTCACATCCCTGTTTATATTCTAAGGAATGCTTCTCAAATTCCTGATGCATTCCACAGAAAAGAATTAAAAGGTCACAAAGATGAAAATGGACAAGAGCAAAAATCATAAAATGAAGCAAGGGGCTTCAGGAAGGTGAGTGCTTCTGCAGCAGCCTTTGCTAGCATGTGTGTCTTCTTGCTTTCAGGTCCCAGTCTGTGGTGGAAGCTGGCACGCTGAAACACGAGGACCAGGGGGAAAGCGAGAACACCCAACCACTGCTGGCTCTGGACTGAGCTCCCACGCGCCCAACACACACAGATACATCAACAGACTTCCGCCATACCAGAAACCCACAGAGCACACAACACACACACAAACGCACACACGCGCGCATTTTGCTTGAGATCAAGTCCTTCGTGTTTCTTGACCAAGTAACTGTCACCAGCCATCTGTCCATGCGGCCGACACTGAACAAAAACTGAGAAATTTCTATTGATGCAGGAGCCTGTCCATATACAAAGAATTTTATTTTTTTTTGACTTATGACATTAAAATATCGGAAATGATGGGACTGCATTCTCTGTTTAAAGAAACCAGGGTGCGTCAGTAGAAGTTAAAGCCTTCAGCAGGAATGCTCGGTTTTATAGAAGCAAAGGTTAAATGTGTTTTAAAGAAATGCATCTCAAATTTAAACTTTGCACTGTAATTAGCAGTTTAATCTGGCTCAGAGGGCAGAAATAACAGCATCTATTGCTCAAGTTTTACAGAAGGATTTTGCATTAAGAAAAAAACAAATAAATCAGTGCCAGTATAATGCCATTCAACACAACACTTTGTGACTGCCTCATCCATGCTGCTTATAGGGGGTCACTTATTTCAGTATCTAGCAAAAATTATTCTTAACTTTCAAAGCCCTTGTAAAACTGTCAGCTAAGTGGAATGAGCTGTGTGGGCAGCAGACACACACAATTTGAAACGCAATTATTTAATTTTAACGATGTGTTTTTCCACAGGCAACTCGGGAACCTATTAGATGTGTGTGTGTGCGTGTGAAGGGGGGGTGCTAGGCAGACCCATTGGACACATTCACCAGTGATTAATGGTTCAATCCAGATTGTTTCATTTAGGTCACAACAGCAAATGAAAGCTCTGCAGAGCCATTTACCACCTTCCCTCCTGCAGTCAGTGGAAGGTGTAGCCAGAAGGGTATCCTGATGGCAGATGCAGGCCATGGTTAAAATGAAAAAGGAAAACTTAGAATTAATTATTCAGTACAAGCTTCTGCTAGAAGGAAATGTGGAAGAATAGAAGAACTGAAATGCCAAAGATCAGTTTGTTATTTCTCTAGTTGCTCTAGCAGCAAAGAGAGTCCCATCCCTTCATTGCAATGGAAACCGGATTAAAGAAATAAAAGAAAAATCGTTATCAAATTGCACGTGCAGTGACTTTTATTTCCTAAAACGGTTACAACCACTGTACACACCTTTAAACTTCAATTAAATTGCCATACATTGACAATTTACTAGAACAAGCGGTTGGCAACAACATACCAAAGGTAGCAGTGTAAACCATATATATAAAATGAGATGATAATGGGCATAAGAGTTTTTAATGTGCCTCTGGAACATCCACTGAATTCATAAGTGATACACTGAAGTGATGATATAGTTCAGCTGGACATGGTCAGCCCTAACAGATGGGGAAACAAAATACTGCCTTTATCTGCAACAACATTTTATGCCCGCACAGGGCAGAAAGGACATCCTGCCAGATCCTATCAACACACCTGGGATTTACCCGCTAGTATTTGTACAGAATAGCCTCATTCAGACTAACCTTCTGCAGCAGCACGTCATTGATACAAAGCCTGGTCTCCATGATAGAGAGCAAGTCTTTAAGGCATGGATGGTCCCAGCAAGGCAACACAGGAGCCAGAAAAAGCAGCAGAAGCTTGCTGGAACATTAAACAGATAAGATGGCTGAGCCCATTTATCTTTGGGATGTCTTCCATTCCCCCTCCCCTGGCATTACCACCTATTACAGAAAACTAGGATGTCAGCTCCTGGTAACAGGACACAGCTCCTTTCCCTTCCCTGGGCTCACGAAGACTTACAGGCATTTGGATTTGTCACAGAGAACTTGCTTAAAGCAGAAAGTAAAAAACCAAACAGACAGAAAAAAAGACAGACATTGGCTATCACACTGCAGCATTAATGAAGAAATACTTCAATTTACAATTTTTCTCTGTTAATGCACTTGCCTCCACTGCCACTGAATCTTTGTGATGACCTGTTACAATCACTGTTCATTCAAGTGGGACTTGTTCTGCCCAAGAAGTGCAAATATCACTGAAATCTAGTCCTTGAGGGTTAAACCTCGCAGAAGATTAGAATTATTTATTTTCTTTAGCTGTGACATGAATAAATACATATGATGCCTTGCATATAACTGTCTGATGCTTGTATTTAACTGTAGGATTTTATACAGACTCTGAACTTGCAAGCAAGGTAACTACAGGCAGGAAGGAATCGACCTCCTAATATCATGACAAGTACATACTACCTTACAAACAGGAGACTATATCGCTCTTCTCTGTCATTACCCTCTGTATATAAATCCAAAGAAAAAAAAATATTTAAATTGCGATGGTTCTCCATTTAAAAAAACATTTCCATTCCCTTCTTCCATGGGCATTTCCAAGGTTGAAAAACTTTTTCAAGAGGAAATATCAGTTGGCACACAGGAATACCTAAAATAATATACCACTTATTCACTGCATAATTTCTGTAGTTTGATATATATATATATCCCCCCTATGTATATAGCTAATCCAGTAACTGTACCTAACAAAAAGATACGCTCTCAGCTCCTTGACAGATATGCACAGAGTAGATTCACTTCAGTGTTGCAGAAGCTATTAATAATACACCTTGTCATATTCAAGGCACTTAAGATTTTAAACGGCCAATATGTCACTACACAATTTAATGACCAGTGCTACTCTGACACACACACATCTTGGGTAGATTACTTTTATCTATTTGCCAATTGCAATCGGAAAAGATGAAGTATGAGCCTTCAAAGGAACAATGAAACAATCTGAAGAACAGCATGAATTTTTACAAATAAAGCTCCAAAGTTTTTACCACTCTTTTAGTATTTACTCTGAGCGATAGAAACTAAAATGCAACATTAATAAAAATATTCCTAAACCACAAATTTTGGTTTCAACAGTTTTTGATGTCTTCTTTGCAAACTATGTCTTTATTTTACAGAAATACAAAACAGTTTATAATTTGTACTGCTTGATCACTTTACAGAAATACAAAATACAGCCTCTGACTAAACAACTACCAAGAGATTTCGAAAAGTTTTTTTACTATGACCCCCCACGATAACAAGTACCTTATTTCCAGTTTTGCACAATTCTCCTAAAGCTCTCCAAAAATATTTTTATATTTTCTTAAGCATGAAACTTATAAATCTTTTCAGCTTTCATGATCATTAACTGAGAACTGTTACTTTCTTGTATATTGTGTACAGTCTCAGTGTTATTTTTGATACGCACAACACATTAAAGCCTAATTATCACAGCTGTCTCAAACTGACTCTTGATCAGAGAAGGTTTATCAGTTTAATAGTCAAAAAGGAAATTAAAGTGCACACCTCCAGAAACTGGTTACACTAATTTATGGTGCAATCACCATGTGTTACACGGCATTACAAGATTTAATTACCTAGTAAAATACAAAATCTGAAAAGCATTCAGGTTATGGGAATGCAAAGCTCTTATCTGTATTTTGCTTCAGCAAACATGGCATTCTGGTCACGATACTTAGGTACCTTGATGTGGTCTCTGCAGTACTAAACCACTGAACATTAAACAAATAACATGACTGTTCAGCGTCTTTTGGACAACAAAGCCAAAGCTGTGGAGACTAAGTAACCTCAATGTCTCCTTGCTTAGTGTTCGTCTCTCACAACCCTCGGTGATGATGCCACTGCTCTTGACAAGCCCTGAGCATCCTAGCACACCTAACCACACCCAGCTGGTTTTGCAGGCAAGTAGGTAACAGCCAGTCATAAACACCACCAGCGCAACCTCAGGTCTCTCTTTCCTGTTAGTGTTCTTACAAGTTAACAGTGGAGGGTCCTGCATCCTCCACCTCCCATTGAACAGTACAGAGCCAAAAGACCTGTGAACTGCTTAAATATCCAACCGGTTTTCTTTCTTGAAAATAGGCCTTTTTATCACACAGTAAATTCTGTGGGGCAAATACAGTGCAAACTGTAAACGGTACTTGGATAAGACTACTTCAGCATTATGTCATACATTTCAAGACAAGCAAAGCACCATTAGGTCAATTAAAGGAGAATTCTAGCACTCTGTAGGATGCTGGCAGCAGAAGTTAATACAAGTTAATAACCTGAAGCTCTTTGTCTGCTCTGCATTCTGGCAGGAAACCAAGTTAGACCTTGTCCTTCCGCCCAAAGCACAAGAAATTCTTCATATATTTTTTTCTGCTGAATGACCACCCAAGGGCAGCCTAGAAAGAGCCTCTGGGAGGAGGTGCCCCAGACTCTTGCTGGGTAGAAAATGGATATCACAACACAAGCTTTTGCAACAATAGGAGAAACAGCAGTTCACCACATAAGCCTAAGAACTGTCAAGCACTTTAAGATCTGAGCCTACAGATGTCACATTTGCTCAACATCTTTCAAAATCAGTATCAAACTGAAGGTTGCCTGCTAACTAAGAAAACTATTTTGTTTTAGAAGAACAAAGCTTCACTAAGCAGCTGATTATGCAAGGTTCTGTTTGCATTTCCAGGAAGGCAAGAGAACGCCACACTTGGCAAAAACTGTTAATATATAATGTTTTCCTTCTCCTGATAGCTAGAGATGCACTTATATATATTTTTTTTTAAAAAAATAGTGGTTGATTAAAGAAAATAAGTTCATAATTATGCTAGAAAAATACAGTTACTCAGGTAGAAAAAAAATACAAAACACACATAACCCATTCACATTATCTACAGTTGATAACATAGGGACATGTTCTATGCCTAAAGCAGCTAACATTACAACTGCATACTGATTTTTAAAGTTGGTTGTGTGCATATGTTTCTAAATATCTTACATGTTGCTTCCCAGATAAAAGCCTGGGAAGTATTTCCCAGATGTAGAATTGCGAATCTTGTGTCTGAACATGGTTGGGCAGATGACTGACTGACTGACCTTTGTACATATAATATAGGCATGGCAAAAACATCTGCACATTCCTCAGTTTGAAAATCCAGACCTATTGCTCTTTGGCTGACAAGATGTGTATCTGCAAACTTGCAGCCAGAAAAACAATACATATCAGTGCTGTATCAGTACGAAACAAAACACGGCTTTTTTTTTTTTTCCTTCTTTTTTTCCTTTTTTAAAATCAAGTCCTCTGTGATTGCAGAATGTTGTCCTTATCTCTTCTAACCCTTACAATACTTGTATTCTTCTTATGCTGGATAAATTAATCTTATTTGCATACTCCAAAGGGATTAAAGCTCTTCTGCTCCGCACATCAGAAGGAACTCCTTAAATAGCAGGAAGGGTGCGTCTCTGTTGTGCTGTTAACTCAGGGTGCCACACATCCACAATGAATATCAGGCGATAATTTTCAGCATCCTGCCATACTTCATGTTCGAAAGAGTCATCAAAAATAAGAACTTTCCCTTCTTCCCAGGTTCTGCAACACAAAAAAGAACATGCTCTAGTGTAATATTTGAAGTGCTGTGGAGCACTCAAGCTATGTATCAGGTCTGAAGATGCCCTTTTACATATGAGAATTATTGAAACCGTATACATTGCACAGTCAAGATTTCAATACCTAATATAAAGAGATTCGAGTATCAGAGTTTTAATTGAAATAAACTACAGAAAGATCAGTCTAATGGACCTTCACATTACTGAAGCATTGTTTCGTCTCACTCTGCATAGTTATGCCCACATACACATTCAGACATTTGCAATATTTGTTATAGACTTCTAATGAGTTGAGTCCCATAAACAGGGAGCATTCATCAGGCTCGCAGGTGTAACGCTGGTGTCGTAATCAACTTCTTTCCTTTTCTAATCAGATAAATACATAATGAGTAATGGAAACTGAGGGAATGACCAGCAATACAGTCATATGATTTGAAAATAAATTACAGTAAATCAATTTGCTTTTTCTAAAAATCAGAACAACAGAATTAGGCCCTGATCATGCTTAAAATTTCAGGATAACAATTTTGTCCCATAAATCCATTCAAAGAATAGAGTCTAAAGATTTTTCTTCAGAGGAAGATTGAAATGCCATTGTGTACATTGGGTTAACTATACTATTAAAGCTGAACTGGAAGGATGATACCACATAACTTAAAGCCCCTCTGCTTGCCAAGTACTGCTTAGGCAGAGCAGATCACTGAATGGACATAAGTACCCTGGGTTAGTGTTTATTACGGCACGGAAGAGCCAAGTTTTGACAGTGGTACTTTCCCAAGATCTGTACCTTTGTTAGGCACAAAAAGGGATGCACATGATTTATTCAAAGTGGCTCAGTTTTGAGCACCTTCATAATTTGAAAAATTAATAAAATTTAAAAAGATTGCCAGATCTAAAAGCAAGGGCAAGAGGCAACGTAGAAGGGAGACATTAATTGTCAGAAGAATCAGTATTTCTGTCAATTTTATGAAGGATAGAATCACAGAAAAATTTAGGTTTAAAGAAACCTTGGAAGGGCATCTGGTCCATGCCTCTGCTCATAACAGGACTTACTGCAAAGTTAGATACAACTCTGAGGTTAGATGAAGTATCTCAGGTTCTCGACTAGTGGATTTTGGAGTGTCTACAACCAGGGGTATTCCACCGTCTCCTCCAGTGTTTCACTAACCTCATTGTGCAAATTTCCTTCTATCTAGATGGAATTTCCTTCACTGTCACTCGTGTCCATTACCTCTCATTCTATAACTGCACACCTCCAAAAAGAGTCTGGCACTGTCTTCTGCATAGTCCCCCATTAGTAGCTGAAGACAGTAACTAGGCTTCTGTTTAGCCCTCATTTTTTCAGACTCCAAACTAGCTCTCTGAGCCTCTCTCTCTTCATGTGTCCCACGCTCCAGTCTCCTAATCATCTTTTTCATCCTCCACCAGGGTCCCTCTAGTTTATCAATGACTTTTTTTTTGTACTGAAGAGCCCCAAACTGGACGCACTACTCCAGAGGCAGTGTCTTAAGTGCAGAAGAGAGGGAAAAAAATTGCGGCCCTCAAACTGCTTCCTATGCACTTACTAACACAGTCCAGTACACAGCTAGCCTTCATCAAGACAAGAGCACATTATGATTCCTGTTCAACGCATCCCCTAGGACGCCCAAGTCCCTTTCTTCAAAGCTGCTTCCTATCCAGTCATCACCCAGTCTGCACTGTTGCAAGGTGTTGATCTGTTACCAGTTGCAGGGCTTTGCATTTGCTTTGTTGAACTTCAAGAAGTTTCAGCTGGCACACTTCTCCAGTCTGCTGAGATCTGGATTCATGATTTTGAATAGAGGCTTAACACCTGGTTAAATGCAGACCTGATACTGTGAAAAATGAGCAGCTGATCAGTCACCACTAGTGATAATGTCAAAACATGTCAAAAAGTCACCGTGTTAGTCATTTGTCACTGCCCCTCAGATCTCAATCTCACCTACAGCAGCTGATTAGGTGTTACATGGTTTGTCTCTTGTAAAGTCAGGCAGTGGCATGAGCAAAGCAAATTTATTTTGCACTGCAGCAGGACAAAAGCATGAACCTGATTATACCCCTTCAGGTGAGACTGGATGAATAACGGTCAGTCGAGGCAATATCGGTCAAAGAAGTGTTACCTCCTAAAGTCACTCTACAATGACCACATAATCGAGTTTTTTAACAGGATCCGTTAGGAGCTGAGGCAGTCCATGAGGATGGATGCCCTTAAGGAGAATTAGGAACTGTGAACAGTAGTGAATGGTAAAGAAACAAAGATCTTGCCATCAAAGATGGAAATGCCTTGCTTAGTTCATTCAACTGTGTCCATTCACAGAGAAAACAATTTTCTTTTTTCAAAAAGAGGGTGAAAATGAGATTTAGACTCCCAAATCATCTTGGTATTTTAATTTTTAATTCAACCAATGCAAAAATTAACCATCAAAATTTATGGGGTTGTGCTGCAATGTTCTGAAGAGAAATGGAAATTGAAATTGGATCTTTTCAACTGAAATGATCATCTAAACATATTTTAAGCAAGAGTAGATAAACCAGGAATCATAACATAGTAAAAAATTCACACTGGCTTGCACACAGACATCAGCCTTGAAGGCCCAGACAATGACCCTTTTGCAGGCTTCAGCTATGATCACGTGTTCTTTGCTGCTGCCATGTCAGTTACCCGATACAAAAATGTTTTATGTCATACAGACCCTGAGTCTCTGCTACTGCACTGAAGTTACATTGGTATTATTCAAGTCAATGGGAGTCAACCACTTGCAATGCTATAATGTGGTTAAAAAAAAAAAAAAAAATCAAGCCGACTTTGCGTTTTTGTGTGTGTGTGTGTTTTTGTTGGTTTTGGGGGGTTTAGGGGATTTGTTTTTGTTTGGGGGCTATCTTGTTTTAGCATTTTTTTTGTTGTTGGGGGGAGGGCTGTTCGGTTTTGGGGGTTAGTTTTCAGGGGTTTTTTTGGTTTTTGTTGTTGTGGGGGTTTTTTTTAATTTAAACCAAGCCTGAAAAATCCTGCCTGAAAGTGCAGCTCAGTTAAGGGCAATAAAAACTCCAAACACCCAGATGAAGTAGCTTCAGAGGCTAAAACCCAGGATCTATCATTTGCATCATAATGGGATGGGCTGTTTTGCACAAGAAAAAATAAGTCATAAAGTTGACAGAACTATTAGCCCCTTTTGAATAGATTACAACCCCCACCATTAGCATGCAAATAAATATTTTCTAGAAGCCTTCACAGTGTTAGAAACAATTCAGAGTGGGACCACAGGGACAATATTATTCTGCTTTGGTGCTGAGCCACTTTGGGGTGGTTTCTATATCACCTGCACAGCCTCTACTGTCACCTGTTACAGGTGAAATCTTGGACTGGCTTCTTTGTAAGGCTGTCATTCTGCACCTTCATTTCAAAATATGATTACCTTGTCTGACAGAGATGTTGGATTTTGATAACTAGATATTATTTACCTACCATTTTTGTGCATTGTACCCTACACTTTACAGAGTTGGGACTTCACAATGGCTCAGTGACATAAAATTACTATAGCTGTACTGAATAACAATGAGGTGTACCAGCTCTCACCAGCTGCAGAAATACTCCAAGTGAAGGAGTAGAACATAGTACTAGACAGAGCCGAGTTGCCTGTCCATCAAAGGATAAGCTGCATTATAACATTGTCCCTCTGAATACCCACACAGGGTGGCACAGAGGTAACCAAGCACAAAATTCTCATTGTTTCTGTTCTCTCTCTCATACACACAGCAGTGGGACAGGAGGCCAGAAAAGGCCTGACCTATGCTAACCTTCATATTTGAGTCAGCTCTCCTACTTGAAACCACTAGTTTACCACTGCTCTGAACCACCAGGAGGGGAGGAACGGAAAACGCCCAAGGTAGGATTTCCTCCTGGCACCGTTCCCTTCCACAGTAGTTCACCCACCTCCCTTTTCATGGGGGAAGGGATGTAAAAAAACCCCCTTTCATAGCCATTAGTAGACACACTTTCAATGCTTTCAGGGAAAATCCTGCCTTTGATTCTGAATGTAGAGCTCTTGCCAAAAGCAAGTAAAGTCAACACGTTCCAGCACAGGCTGTAGTCAGCTCTTGAATGTTTTACATGCCAAATGAGTGAATCCGATGCATAAGACTGAGCCAGTTTCAGGAGTCTGGACACTGAAGTGGTCAGTCTGCAATGTACCAGCAACAGGCATTTCTCCGCTCTTGACTTTGAGGGAGTGTTGCTACCAAGGAGGAGGTGGTTAAGTTAATTTTCCACACCACTATCCCTTCTGTTCGGGTTAAGACAAAGAAGGGTGCCAGCCGTAATAAAGGGTGGTGACCTGTGGACACCTGCTTTCTTGGCAGCAGATCAAACCCACCACTTTGTCCACACAGGCCACTAGTGACCACCAATCTGAATTCACAATACTGTCCTAAAGTGAAAAGACTCCACGTCTCCATATTAGTCCTCTAAGCCCATTAGCTACCTTTCCCTCCATCTGAATGTCTATCTTGTTAAACTTATTTTGGATATTGGATTGGAATGCTGGAAGCAAACGACCATCACTACCTAGATGTAGGTAGTGTAGATTGTAACACTGACTGTGACAGATTATTTAATAAGCTATATGTTGGCAGGAGTCTATAGTGACAACATTTTTTGTTATTAACTGTGGGATACTTTATCCTCAAAAATTCTAAACATTTCTTGTTATAGTTGTTTTCAAAAGTTCTGAAAAATATCTTTGCTACATATTGCAGTCATGCAGACAGAAGTGGCATTCCATTTCTCAATATCAAATATATCTGTACATTACTACCATGAAAAGAATTCAAAATTAACACCTGTTGCACTCAGATGCTGCAGACAAGACACAGAATCTTCCAAAAATATCCATATAAGTATTAAGCATCATTAGAATTTCACATAAGCCTCAGAAAATTAAGTCTATAAGCAAAAAGCAATATAGTTAATACTATATTTTTCTGTCTGTGTTTAATAATATAATGGAAAAACCTATCACATTTGCTCATATTTCCCAGTGGAGTATATGCCCTGATTGTAAATGTATGACTATTGCATATTATTTTGGCTTTTTTGCACCAAGCAAACAGAGACAAAACTGGTCTTCAAGTCAGCATAATTTTTCCCCAAGGGATAAGAATTCTTACTTAGAATGCACTTTAAAGAAATTTGCTACCTGTGTAACTCATTGGGCCAAACACTTCATAGATGTGTGCATCTGCAAATTAACTTCAATTGCAATATTTTAAAATTAATTGTAACAAACAATACTAGCTAGGAAGGAAGCTTCTGCAGAAATACAGGAGTATTCTGTTATGGTGGTGAAAAGGGAGATATAGCTTAGTCCCAGCTTTTTCTGAATAAGCAAAGAATTCTAAGCAAAAAAAACCCCAAAATAAATAGAGGTACTCTGTTGGCAAGTATATTAGACTGGCATTATAAAAGTAAACACAGAAAGACTTCAGGGACTAAACTCACTTACTTCCATGCTACAGCAGAGAACAGCAGCTTTGCCTCCCAAGATTCTTCTGGAATTGTTTGACAAATGATATTTATATGTTTATACCAAGAGTTAGGGTGTAAATTGCCTGTTTAATGAAATATATTACACCTCCTGATCAGTAAATCACACTTTTTTTTTTCCCTTTGTCTTTTTTTTTTTTTTTTTTTTTTCCATTACATGCAGTCCCACATGCTTTTCAGCCTTGAGGAAGGTGGAAAAAAAACCCCAAACCCCAGACCATACCTGTTCTCTTGGGCACACCGAATTCTGCAGCCTTCCTTAGGTATCACCAAGCCCAAATGCATCCTTAGCCGACAATTGGTGGGTCCTGTGTGGGGCCAGACATGAGTCCCTGGGTGCATGATAGAATATTTGATCTGCAAAAAGAGAGAGGCAGGCCTTCAACACATTCAGCTTCACAACCATAGTGTGAGGAGTTCAGAACTTCATTACCTCTCATCCTTGATGATGAGCCAAAAAAGTGCAATGTCACCTTTTGTTACAGTCTCAGCAACAATTGTGCTTTCTCGTGTCCTAAAGGCATTCAATGCCACAAAAAACATGTCGAGGGGTGC
Organism: Gavia stellata; assembly: GCF_030936135.1. Classification (NCBI taxonomy): domain Eukaryota; kingdom Metazoa; phylum Chordata; class Aves; order Gaviiformes; family Gaviidae; genus Gavia; species Gavia stellata. The sequence continues at coordinate 40,774,524 of NC_082596.1, read as the reverse complement.
ATGTGCATCCAGGTGTGTGCGTGTATAGAAGTCCACATTTTTAAGTTTGGTTTAAAATAATCAGTATTCATATTTCAACCTGAAAATAATTATCTCCTATTGGCAATCAGAAAAATACCCTTTTTCCGATGGAAAGACTTACAGACACTCTTATCATTTAAAAGGATGGACCACAGGAGACACAAGGCCTGTGTTAGCCAAACTGACAAGCCCCTCTCAGATGACAACTGGGTTGTGAAGGTCACTGTCAGTCTTGGCTGGAGCAACCATGGGATAGTGGAGTTCAGGATCATGAGAGGAGGGAAAGAGGCAAAAAGCATGATTACTACCCACAGCTTCAGGAGAGCAGACTTTGGCTTATTCAGGGATCTGCTGGGAAAAAATCCCATGAGATACAGTGCTGAAGAGAAGATGGGTCTAGGGCAGCTGGTTGATTTTCAAGGATCACATCGTCCAAGCTCAGGAATGGTTCATCCCCATGTGCAGGAAGCATAGCAACCCAGACAAAATTGAAACACAAAAAGGAAGCACACAAGAGGTGGAAGCAGTGTCAGGTCACCCAGGAGGACTGTAGAGACACTCTCTGAGCAGGCAGGCATGAGGTTAGGAAAGTCAAAGCTCTCCTGCTGTTGAATCTGGAGATGGAAAGGAAGGGCAACAAGAAAGGTTTCTACAAATACATCAGCAGTAAAAGGAAGTCTAGGGAAAACGTGGGCCTGCTGCTAAATGTGGCAGGAGAACTGATGACAAAGGACATGGAAAAGGTTGAGGCACTCCATGCCTTCCTTGCCTCAATTTTTACTGGTGTGACTGACCTTCAGGAATCTCAGGCACCTGAGACCAGTGGAAAAGACTGGACGAAAGACAACTTACCCTCAGTGGAGAAGGATCAGGTTAGGGAACATTTAAACAAACTCAACAAACTGGTCATGGGTCCTGATGGAATCCACTCGAGTGCTGAGGGAGCTGCATGATGTGAATCCACACTCAATTACCTTTGAAAGGTCATGGCAACCAACAGAAGTCCCTGAGGACTGGTAGAAAGCAAATGTTGCAAGGGCAGGAGGGCAAGAAGGAGGATCTGAGGATGAAATATATATATATCTCGCCTATAGGCTAGTCAGTCTCACCTTGATCCCTGGGAAGGTAATGGAGCAAATAACCCTGGAAACCATTTCCAAACACATGAAGGAAAAGGTGGTGACCAGGAGCAGTCAGCATAGGTTTATGAAGGGGAAATTGTACTTAACCAGCTTTCTGTGGTGAGATGTCTAGCTTGGTGGATGAAGGGATATTAGTGGATATTGTTTCTCTCAACTTCAGTAAGACGTTCAATACTGTCTGCCATAAACATCCTCATTGACAAACTGATGAAATGGAAATTAGGTAAGCTGACAGTGAAGTGTATTGAAAACTGGCAGTTCAGCCAGGCTCAAAGAGTTGTGATCAGAGGCACAAAGTCCACTTGGAGGCCACTCATCAGAGGTGTACCCCAGGGCTCAATACTGGGCCCAACACTGTTTAATAGCTTCAGAAATGACTCAGATGATGGGACAGAGCGCATCCCCCTCAGCAAGTTTGCAGATGATAGAAAATTGGAGACGAGTCGCTGATACACTACATTTTGTTTTGCTGCAATTAAGGGGGACCTTGGCAGGCTGGAGAAAGGAGCAAACAGGAATCTTATGATGTTCAACAGAGAGAAGTGCAAAGTTCTGCACTGGGGAGGAATAACCCCATGTACCAGTACAAGCTGGTGGACAACTGTCTGGAAAGCAACTTCCCAGAAAAAGACCATGGGGTCCTCACAGACAACAATTTGAGCATGAGGCAGCAAGGTGCCCTTGCAGCAAAGAAGACCAAAAGCCTCCAGGGCTGTATTAGGGACAGCTTTGGCAGCAGGTTGAGGGAGGTGACCCTTCCCCTCTACTCAGAGTTGGTGAGATGTCTCGAGTGCTGGGTCCAGTTTTGTGCTACCTACTATGAGAGACATGGACATACTGGAGCAAGTCTAGTGAAGGTCTATAAAGGTGATGAAGGGATTGGAGCATCTGACATACAAAGGGAAGCTGAGAGAGCTGGGACTGCTCAGCCTGGAGAAAAGAAGGCTCAGGGGGATCTTATCAACATATATAAATATCTGATGGGAGGAGTGCAGAAGATGGAGGCAGGCTCTTCTCAATGGTATCCAGCAAAAGGCAAAGAGGCAATGGACACAGATTGAAATACAGGAAATTCCATTTAAACATAAGAAAAAACTTTTTTACTGTACACTGGAACAGGTTCCCCAGAGAGGCTGTAGAGTCTCTATCCTCAGGGGCATTCAAAACCTGACTGGACACAGTCCTGAGCAACCCGCTCTAGTTCATCATGCTTTGAACATGGGGTTGGACTAAGTAATCTCCAGAGCTCCCTTCCCACCTCAACCCTTCTGTGATTCTACAGCAATGCAATGAACAGGAAGTGTGAATAACACACGACCGTGGTGAGAAGTGTCTTTTCAAGTGAGAAATCTGCACATCAGGCTGGGATAGGGTCAGTTTGAAAAATCCTAGGGTTTAAGGTATTGCTTGCTCTCCAGCTGTAACAAGATCAGCAGAAGACAGTGTGTGTCTAATGCCTTAGCCGCTCCCAGCATCTGAGGTTTCAGCTTACCAGCAGTTTCTTATGACAGCAAGTGCTAAACTCCAGTGGCGGTGGTGAACACAGATGCTCCAACCCACCACCTCTGCCACACCAAGATGCATTAACTTGATTGCCCTGTCAGACCCTAATGCAGTGCAAATAAATGGCTATGCAGGATAGTTACTAATATCCCAGAGAAACAATTTTTTTAATGCTTATATACCAGCACTGTGGAATGTTTACTGTTGTGTATGTTATCTGTCCACACAGATCACTCTAGATAAGTCTGTGAATTATATGTATGCGCTGTACTCAAGTACTATATATAACTAGTCCTGAACCACCAATGATTTATACTATGGTTGTAACGTAAAACTCCAAAGAGTTAAGAAATGCCCAGAATTAAAACTACCTGTGCTACTTTTAGTTTACTGCTATTTTTAAGAAGAATTATATGATTTTTAATAATATGATCACTTGCTATTGTTTTACACAGTCTCTCAGTAGCACTGAGCAGCTAGTTGATTATTTTACATTTCTTTTATTTTTGTCAACACACGAGGTACACAAAGCGTCCAAACGGTCTATCTACCACAGAATTCCTAATTACTTGATGGTGTTTGTTCCCATTGGTTCAGTATGTGAATAGAGATTAGGTGGTATTTTAAATTTAATTTACCAGTAAGAATCTGAGGCATGGCTAGCATAAGACCAAAATTGTCCTAGGTAACCCCTAATATTGGATGTAAAATTTAAGACTTCTAGAGCACCATTTTTCAGATTATTTTACATTTTATATGCTCAAAACACATGACTACAGCTATAGCTGTGAATACACAATGTTTCCGCAAACCATATCCTGGTGATAACATGTGGGGTGCCAAAAAATGATGAACAAGATAGTAGCTCTCAAAGAGAATTTGCTTTCTGGGATAGATCTGTTTTGGCTATGGATGCCACAGAAAGCAGTTTTCTTGCTGCTAGCCACACTAAGCGTGATGACCTCTCTCATCATTATATTCACTACAATCAGCCTTTGCAATAAATCAATGAAACAGCAGCCTTGTTTATTCCCACAACAGCGGCCATCTAGTGCGCTTCTGCACATCAAAAGCGAGCGTCTGGTGAAAAAGCTGAACATCTACTCTCAAGGCTCTGATTCAGGATTATGCTAGCACTGTGTTTTCCAACTTTTGCATCCTTAATTTTGCAACATGAAGGTTATTCTCATGTAGTCATTACAGATAAAATATAGTAACTTGGAAAAAAAAAAAAAGAATAATGAAAATGTCTCTCCTACAGAATCACATGGTATCTGTGTTGGGCCGTTCATTCACCTGCATATGTATTGATCCATACAGTATAAGTCTACTGCATGATTTAATGAGGTTAATTCGTAGCTGAGTAGTCAGTGTAGACCAGGAACTTGAAACAAACTTTGTTGGCATCCAAGGCTACAGCTCATGGATGTAAAATTCCCTTCCTTTACCTTCAGGAAAGAAGCACGTGACAGCAGTACTGTTGTTTGGCTTCCATGAGGTGATTCTCCTTCTATCTAATGCAGCCAGGCTGGGGTAGACGGGTGAAGTTTATCACAGTGAGAATCTGGCTCACTGAATTAGTCTTGTAAAGTTAGGTTCAGACCAGAGTAATCATAGGAAAATTCAGGTTAGAAAGGACCTAATCCAATCTCCTGCTCAAAGCAGGGTTAGCTGTGAGTCAGACCAGGTCACTTAGGGCTGAAGTTTAGTAAATTTGTACTTATTTGTTGACCCATGGCAAGTAACTACTTACGAGTTATTTACTATGACGAGCTCCCAGCAAACACAAGGTAAAATGAACTGAAGATTCCATAAAAAGGCTTCAGCTGACATATTTTACCTTGTATTTACTGGGGGCTAAAATTGGGCATATTTTTACTGTTAACTTCATTGTTTGCCTGAGGAATCACTAAATATCCCAAGGTCATGCAACCCTCTATACACATTCCTCAACATCACCTGTTCCCAGCATTAGGAATATGCAAAAAAGAAGTTGTTTGCCAGGTACCTGCCCTCTTCTGCAGCCAGTAGCTTCTGGGAATCTTTCCAATAAAGTGCATGTTTTTGGAACACTTTTACAAGCATTCTCATTTTTTCTTCCTAGTGAAAATAATTGATAGAGCATTGGTAAGAGCAATGAACAAATATTTCATTCTTTTCTACTTTACAGAAGAGCAAAAAAGCTGTCAAAGAGCTGACACTGAAAGGCATGTAAATATTATTATTCCCATTTTACAGATTGTGAAACAGAAGTACGTACACGTCGTAATATCAGAGCAGCCTGCAACATCTTTGCTTTTAAATTATTTGTGAAGAGCAGGCTTTCTATGATTTTTTAAACATGATTCTAAAAGTATGATCATTAATGAGGCTGCATAGAAAAAAAAGATGAAAAATGCCACCAACATCATACCATTTCAAGACCAGATTATATTTTTATATAATTTGCTTTTAATATTTTATTTTACAGTGCTCTTTCATATGCAGAGTCTTAGAAGAATTTAAGGTCATTCCAATAGTTGGCCTCCCACTGCACAGCTCAGAGACAGGGCAGCAGGCTTATTAAAGCTCCTATTCTTCTGCTCATACCATTTCTGAATGATAGATCTCATCTAGCTGACAACACAATATTGAGAATGCGCCTTCTCCCATTTTCCTGTTTTCCCGCAGGCTGATCTGTACTATACATTACTATGCAAAATTTTGGCAGCCTTGCCGGGAGAGGAGTATTACCTCAAGGGAGTCTTAGAAGTGCTTGGGGACAATATGGTTTAGAATAAAGAACGCTTGTTTACTGTCGCAGGGGTCCCAGACATTATTTTATTAGCGCCCTTCTTCTGCAGATTCAGTGATTACAAAAACAGCTCTGGAAAAAACTGTGTTGCTACTTCTTATTACACTATGTTAATCTGAGAAAGTGAAACTGTGGAAAGAGAAGAAATAGAAAATGTTTTACCTTGTTGCCATAAGGTAAACTGGCTCCAGTCTCCTTTTTCTCGTAGATTCTCATCTTCAGGCAGGAAGAGGCTTCTTTTTTTATCCATCACAGCAAGCCCCTCATCCCGAATGAGCTTCCAATTTTTTTCTAAGGACTGTTTAGAGAGCCACGTTACTGCACTGAGAACTTACTGCCTTTGGCTTTAGTACTTTTTTTATTTTCCCCTGCTATTATTAACTTTTTTTTAATTTAAAAGCACTGAAAAAGTGTTCATCATCATTATCAAGTTTTTTTGTATTCAATTCCCTTCTGACATGTTAAGGCAGGAAAAAGAACTTTCATGGCATTCCTCAGATTCAATTACATCAGGATCATAAAATTTCAATAATCCCCAGCCTCTCTGTAGACTAGGCCTCACATTGACTTGCTTTTTGATTAGCCTAGGGGCTCTTTAACAGATCATTTTGTATTGCAAGCTAGGAAGAGTATTGATCTTCTTAAAGTCAGCACATGTTACCTGGAAGCACTCCTGCGACTAGAAAACCACTCGCATAACCTGGAACTCCAGGTGTTGGCAGAACATCACAGTTCAAAGAGTACAAATGTAAACAGGCCACTTAAGTTGACAGTTATGATTTAAACCTTCAGAAAGGTTTGCAAAGATTCACTTGCACTTGCTGATGCTATTGAAAAAGATCAAAGACGACTTGAAACACCAGGTGATGATTTATGGACACAACAATTAAAAACGTGTAAGCTGCTTGTACTTCATACATACCAAAACCACAAGACTGTAGAATTAAAAATTCTGTTCTCTGCTGCCTTAGGACATTATATTTGTAAAAATCAGATAGATCTGAAAACCTTTTATTCTACCAATAAGTTATTCTAATGTTATAGCAATATAAATGAAAAACCCACAGCATAACAATGGACCTGGATAGAAGTGACTTCCATTTCACAGCTGCTTACTTTACTTGCTATTTTGGATGAATAGTTTTCATTTTTCCTTTGTGCTCTTGAACAAAGCATTTCTGTAAGACATTTTCAAGCAATTTCATACTGAAAATAGGCTAAGGTGTGTTCCCACACTACCTCTTTATGTGACGTGTGAAGCTGAGTAAAACTCAAAAGTCTGAGTCTAGGTGATATAACTGCTCCTTTTTAGCCTTAAAACTCCATATGGTTATTAGCTTTCCCCATTTAAATTAAAAAGTTGCATTTTCCACTTGCATTTTTTCAATTAAAAGACAAGCTGATCACACAAAACAGATTGTACGTTGATATATCATAAAAGGCTCAGCAAACTGTGGCTAGAACATGCTGTCCATAATACAGCAACTTTCTCCCACTAGAATATTTTTAGCTAGGCTAAGACCTATGAAAATAAGGATTGCACTTCTGTTATTACAGTACTCTCCTCTTCTTCCTAGCAAATTGTCTTATCTCTCATCGATCAGTTAAGGGGAAGAGCGCTTATAATTTTTCCTGGTGCATTTGCCTTATTCTCTCCCACTGATGGGTTTCCATTACACTCGTTTAACAGTTAACACTGTAGAAATGTTTCTCAGAATATCTTTGAAAAACTGACTTTTCCAAAATGCAGAGTACAAAACAAGACTGAAAATTTCCACCTGATCAGAGATGAATATGGGAACAGTGTTAGTACCAATTCAGTGCTACCATATCTACAAAAGGAACTACCAGCTTGAGTATCTGATTTTGCACTGGCTGGAGAAGAGAAAGAAAAGAATGACTTACATTTACACAGGCCTCAAGTTAAAGTGGTACAGATCAATGAAACTGGAAGACTTTAAAAGATATTACAAGTGCTGCTCTGTTTCCTCAAAATCCTCCTACTCCCTCATCTGAAAAAAGGTAAGAGGGAGTGTTCACCCATGCAGACAAAGATGATGCATAAAGAGCACTGGTGGTCCAAGGAGTTGCAGGCAACAGCTGCTTTGTCACCTCTAATCCTTCAGTGCCACAGGTTGAAAGTGAAAGTTAACCTCCAAAGGTGCGTGTTTGTCTTCGCCTTTTAAGACTGCTTCCCTAACGTGTTGGACATGAAGTGATATGAACACATCATTGATTTTGAACTAGCTCCTCAATGGTTTTAGACATAACTTGCACTGAAATCAATAGCATCTCTCTACTCCAGAAAACCTGGGCCCCATTTATAAGAGACACTGATAGTGCTTTACTACGAGTAATGGGCAACTCCTAGCTATAAAGGAAGCGGAGAGTTACAGGAGTTCAAACACAGTTCACCCTTCATCTCCCTGGTTTTACCTTGAATGGTAAGAACACGTAACACCATTAAAACGTAATGACTAAGTCCAGGACTTGGATTTAAGGCTCTTGATCCAAGAGCTGGTATCTGCAGAAAAAAAGTTAAATATGCCTTTGCTCCATAATATGTAGGGATTCAAGCCTCAGGTTAGAGCAACAAATTCATATTATATTCGGTGCAACCTTGTGATTTCAAGTGAAGAATCAGGTGGTGAACAGCATTGGGAACATATGTACTTGTTTCCTAGCAGCTGATTCTCATAAACCTCCATATGGCTTTTTAAATACAGTTCCTAACAATAATGGAAGTTTACAGTTGCTTTACATCTGGCAATAGTCTAGATTTTATTGGCAAAGACATTACTATATTTAAATAGGGATTTCTTAATATCGGTTTATTTTTATGTGTGACTATTATATTAAAAGAAGCCTTACTCTGTGCTGTCAAACCCTTTCAAATGCATGGTCATAAATGACATGGCAGAGATTAAGAGGTTACTACCCCTCATGTGAGATACAACTAGTGACCACGTGTCCATTTTAATCCATTGGACTATAAAATAAAATCATGGTGAAGACTTCAATCTATTTCACTTTGTTACTGGCACAGAGTAGGAGAATATTCATGATCAGTTATTGTGTCTCTGCTGGGAAACGCTGATGATCTCCAAGTAAGGGGCAATATTTTAAACCTTTCAAAATAGATTCCTTGCACCCATTTGGTCACCCATAGTGCTTGAACATCAGCATGTGTACACATCATGCCTGCTCTTTTCAACACAAGGCTCCCCTTAAAGCATCCATCCGCACTTTAAATGCATATTTCAATTCAATTTCTCCATTAAATACGAATATTTAGCTATTATTAGCTAAACCATTAAGCCCTAGCTGTCACTCTACAGAAAATGTTATGGATATGTGCTGTTGTCGGTACTTTCACTCTCTTTCTGTGCTTTTCTTGCCGCACTTTAAACTTTCAATTAATAAAATCTAAACCATCAGAGAAAACTGACAATACAAGATCTATTATTTTAATCAATCAGCTATTCCCTGTAGTACAATATTGGCAAAGCATCCTCTGGGGCCTTTCCAAAAGACAACGGACACAACATGAGGGAAAGGACAAAGTTACCTAGGTCATTACCTACCTATTAGTTTCAGACTGGTGAAAAGTGTCTAGGATCCAATAGCATTGTAACTCTTTTATTATTTTTTTAAATGAGCACCAGAATAGAAAAATAATGCTATACTGAGGTTCTACAAAAGGTACCAGAGAATGATGCAATGACTCAGCAAGACCATCTATAGAAAGCTAATTGCCCCAAGGGAGGAAGACAGGTTTCCAAAGATAAAAGTAAGGTTTCCTTTTAGCTGAGCTCAAACAAGAAAGAAGAGTTTCTTCAATCTCCAAATCCAAAGGCCTGAAATACTGTAGATCAGAAACATTAACAGAACATTTCTACATAAATCACTTGACAAACTCTTCCTAATTGAAAGGCTTATGTTTTCTGCTCCCTGAGAAATCAGGTACCCCTTCCTATTCTTTCAAGGAAACTACAAAAAAACTTAAGCATTAATGGGCAGCAGCTAAAGAGATGCAAAGATCCACTTCCCTTCAGCACAGTAGCACTAACCAGGACTTACCACCATAATGCACGTCCTGTTAAGTGTTAATGAGATATTCTCAGCCTTTTTTTTTCTTTTAAAAGAAACTAAAAAACCCCTCTTCCTTAAGACGTCCAGGCAAGTAGGTAATACTGACGGAAATAAAGTATGAGATTGTCTTTAATATTACCAATCAGGCAGTTAAACATCAGGCCTAAATTAGTTATCCACGCTTCTTTTTTCAGTAAAGCAGTAAGAAAGTTAATATCAGAAAGGGAGATGTGCCATCCATAAATAGTTATTTAACATAGTAAAAATTAATCATCCTCTGGAAATACCTCTTTTTTTGACCTGTAAACTAGACCACTAGCATGGACAATATGCCTCGTGTCTGTACGGCTACAGTTAGGTGAGCTGAACACCCCTCAGAAGGAATTTATTCATCTGGGAATACCAAGAAAAGACAATACTTTTCTTCAGGTTTTCTGTGGAAAAAGCAAGGCACTGTCAAAATTCACATCTCCATCTCCAGTCCCAAGAAACCACATGACCCTTTATAACAAAATCAAGCCAGGTCTGTGCTACGGGATGCTACTGACCACAGCTGTGCTGGTTAGTAGAATGAACCAAAAAGAGCTGCCAGTCTGGCTTTAGCACTATCTCAGCCACAAATAAATCCTCAGTTAGCATTGTTCAGCTACCAAGATACTGAAAATCGCTTGTTCGCATTTAACAACAAGTGGTGAAACACAGGGAGAGAGGGTCATGGACTCCAGTGCTTTGCCCTTCAGACAGCAGTTTTCCATGTCAAATTCTATCATTGGGATTTGGTGGCATTTCCCACACATCCTGCACACATGTAAGAGGAACGTAATGAGATGAAGCAGTAAGAAATAACTGCTGATTGGATTTTCCTCTGTGGAATAGGGAAATAATTTAACTAAAACATGTACAGAAGTTGGAATAGTTCAGAAATGACTAAAACCAATGTCTTCAATGATTTTTTTTTTGCCACTTTTTGGAGAATACTACTTCAAATTTTGCTTGCAGCATCATATGTTATTAGAATCAAGCCTGCTTTCTTCCAAAACTTCAAGGACTTTGTTGAGTTATGGGGGAAACACAACAATACAAATATTTTTAATGAAGCATTTAACTTATATTTTGGGTTTATACTTTCAACTGTGAACATTATCTTGAAGAATGTAAATCTTACCACCCCCAAATTATGATATCTATGTAAGTAAATTAGGAACCATAATTTAGTCCAGATTCAATGACATATTTCTAATAAAACAGCTAAAAAATACACCAAAGAATTATTGGATTGAAGAGGTATGAGTCGATTTCGGAGAGGTAGTTGTGCTGTGGAGGTCAGGGGTGAATTTCTATCCTTGTTGGTCTTCTGAATGGCTCCTACGAGCCACACAGGATGCTGATCCAAACCAAGACCTCCATATATGGTCTGATCCACCTGAAAAAATCCCTTCACGGTGGACCCCTGGCCATTTTATAACAGGAAACTGAATTCTTTCATCATTCAAAGCTGACTTGTCTCCTCACACCAAGGGTGAAGAGACCTTTACCTTCTGTGACTCAGGAATTTGAATGGTTTACATGTAAGAGACTGTAAAACATCACTGCAGATAGCTCTAAAACATCAATAAAATAACATATATTCTTTCCTTCTTGTTTGGCAAAAGTATGATAAGAAGTTCCCAGCTTCTCCATCTCCTTCATGGCAGGGAGTATCTATTCCCACACATTCCTCAAGAATGAGTTCAATACATGCACATTTCAAATCTTCCCAAACACTAGCCAATAAAGCTAATTGCTTTTTTTTGTGTGACTGAGATTACACTGGAGAATCACACTTTAATCTAAATTTCCTAGCCTTATTTATGCCACTATCAAAAGCATAAAAAGGAGTTATCTTACTTTTCTAATTTCTTTCTTTTTTTTTTTAAATAAAATCATCCTTTCATAGCAGGTTTTTTAACACGTTATGTAACTAAGTATAATGAAACAACCACTCTGAAGGAACTTGTCTCTTGCAAATAAACATTTATGTTTTTAAATTATTTGTGCAGAATATTTTTGCTAAACCACATACCAATAATTAAAACATACAGGGAAAAAAAAAGGTTGGTTTTTTCTTTAGGAATTACAATAAAAATTATTAAAATTAAAATAAAAAATTAAAAATATGCTATTTTGTAAGCACAAACTATTATGATGAATAATAACCAGACCACTTGTCTTACATTAAATAAAAAAAGAACTTTAAAGAACTTAAATTCTATGCTGCTATCGTTTGCTAAATCGATCACTGGGAGTCTACACTTGTTTCTCTTATGCAATTAAAAGCTTCCAAAGAAATCACCAAACATTACACAAGGGATGAAGGACACAGCCTTTCGTGACTAATTAAAAATTCACAATGGGTGTCCCAGACATTACCGAAGTTTGCTGTCATTTTGCACTTGAGACATTACAGTTGTCTACCATGCAAATTTTGTATTTATCTATCATTTCAGCCATCCTGTACCCATTCTCCATTTTGAAAATGCCTGAGCTCATTTTATAGTATCTTAGTTAAATCTTGCGCTCACTCTGAGATTGGTGTCTCGTACTCACAGGCAGTGATTCAGACTTCATAGATCAGAATTTTCTCTGCTTAATACCTTAGATTATACTTGTTACTAAAAAAAATAAAATCAACGTATACAGAAACAAACTGCCTTACCTTCACCAGTTCCGTATAACCAGTTTCCCTTGCTGTCCACCAAGGCTGAGCTTTCAGTCCCTTGACATTGTAGAGGGAGCGCTGCCAAACTGATGCGAAGTGGCCTCTTTGGTATCCAAGTTCATACCACTTGTATGCCTAAAAGATTGCAGTTGTTAATGACCAAATTCATATCAGCCAAGCTCCCACAGAAAAAAAAAGTAACTTATGCTTTTTTGGCAAGGTAACAGACTGTCTCTTTGGATGCTGGGGTTATTATTCTAATGTAATGTAGTAACAAACCTGTCAAGGAAAAAAACCCAAACAAACCCAAAAAACCCCAACTAACAATCCCAAAGCCCAGGGTGTCCAATGCAACATTAGGAAAATAGGATAATCTTCTCACAACTGTTCACACCAAATATGGGTCAGTAATCTCGGCGCTGTCCTCGGACTTGGGAGATCCAATTACTTGTCATCTTGGTCAAACTTGTTTTCTCTCTGATTCAATTCTCTAACTATGAATGACTGCCTTCTGCTGCCAATGGAGTTGCTGTGATGATGAAAACAGTGCTGACTTTGTGGATCTAAATTGTTACATAATAACCTAATACACATATGTACATATATGCACTTGAGTTTCTTCAAATATTTGTTGCCACACCAGAATTGAGCTGATGCTACTAGTTTTTCTTGTCCCTTCCCTTTATTTCATGTGGTAGAAACCTACTGAGGCTAATACCAGACCTTTGTTTGTCTTACTCTCCCTTTCCACAACTTGCTTTACTGCTGTATAGCGGCAAAACAAGGTCCTGCAAAGGAAGAAAATGGGATGCTTGGAATGAAAAGATCCAGCATGAGTAGCACTGTGATGAACCATATACAAAGAAGGTTACATATAGCTGCCTCCTTCCCATCCAGTATTGCCGCTACAGCTGCAGTATTTTAGACAACAGAGAAAGAAAAAAAGGGTATGATGGGACAGCTAAGTAGGGAGATATGAGGTAAGAAGTCCAGAGCAGAGGGACTGAACCAGGCAGCAATTCCTGCCTTGAACAGAAACTGTCCAAAAACCTCTTTACTTGGAGTCACGCAGAGTCCCTCTCTAGCCACACCGCTTGAAATTCGCACCCTCCCAAGCCTGCAACCTGTCCAATTCACCTCCACTTAAGCATCACTCATCCAAACTTGGACCATGTTCTCACGCTCCTTCACCCAACCTGATATTCATTCTTATCTCACTCTACAGAAACCAGCCTATAATATCACCCTTGTGCTTCCAGTTAATAATACTCCCCCCACACCTCACCATTAGCCACCTTCCCTGGCTGTACCCACCTCCTTGCCAAGTTCTCAAAAAACCAAACCCTCTGCTTTTCTTTCCAGCAGGAGTATGGAAAATCTGGTGTGCTGGTTTTGGCTGGGATAATTTTCTTCATAGTAGCCAGCATGGGGCTGTGTTTTGGATTTTTGCTGGAAACAGTGTTGATAAAGCAGGGATGTTTTTGTTCCTGCTGAGCAGTGCTTACACAGAGTCAAGACCTTTTCTGCTTACACCACCCACCAGCGAGCAGGCTGGGGGTGCACAAGAAGTTGGGAGGGGACACAGCCGGGACAGCTGACCCCAACTGACCAAAGGTGTATCCCATACCATATGACATCATGCTCAGCATATAAAGCTGGGGGAGGAAGAAGGAAGCAGGGAACATTCGGAGTTATGGCATCTTGTCTTCCCAAGTAACCGTTACGCGTGATGGAGCCCTGCTTTCCTGGAGATGGCTGCACACCTGCCTGCCGATGGGAAGTAGTGAATGAATTCCTTGTTTTGCTTTGCTTGCGTGCACAGCTTTTGCTTTACCTATTAAACTGTCTTTATCTCAACCCACGTTTTCTTCCGATTCTCTCCCCCATCCCACTGAGGGGAAGTGAGCGAGCGGCTGTGTGGTGCTTAGTTGTCACTTGGGGTTAAATCATGACATCTGGACAAGATGAACACTGTCTCTAATAGCATTCTGGTATGGTAGTTTCCCTGCATGACTAACTATTTTAATTGTCAATTGTTTTTCAAAGAGAGTAATTTCTCCTATTCTAACTCATGAGCGTATGACAGTTGTCCATTAATCTGCCCACATTTGACATGAAGGCTAAAATAAAAGACTTACTGAGACAAAAACCACAGTACTAACTCTTAAGCTAAAGACGAATCATTTTACATATGGGGTGTAATGGAAAGCAAAACATACAATCAAATAAACACATCTCTAGGAGAACAATTCACATCAGCTTATTATTTATGTCTACCTTGAAGCCAGTAAACTAGAAGAAAAAAAAAAACTTTTTTGGATACAAATCAGCCATAAGTGTGTGACTTACTAAGACTTACTTAGTCTTAGCAGTCAGTCAGTCAAGAAAACAAAAAGCTGTTGGAAATTCTTCATGTAATGGATTACTTCTAAAAATTTCCAGGTGTTATCTTAGAGATCTTTTATTTCAGATATAAGGTAAGAAATTACTTTGGGTGGTTTTGTCTTCAAATTTTTACACAAGTTTCTATATTGTAACCATAGATTATTTTTTGAGAGTCCGAAAATTTTATTCAAGCTTTTAAAGAATGTGGTACTCTGATCTTTATAACTCTCTTGAAGTATGGAGGAAAGGCCGCAATAGAATGTTGCCTTACAGTATTTATCTGAAGTACAGAAGAACAGTGTGGATGAACAGAGTAACAGCAAACCATATATAAGCTTTCATCTTTTTTTCCCCTAGAGAAGCTTTGTAAAATTGTGCACGGGTCAAAAAAACAAAACAAAACAAAACAACTTTTGTGTAATACACAGTGTATCTTTAAATTTTGATGTTATCTTGGTTAAGTCTCTGAAAGGGAAGCATTATGATTTATAATGTATGTTCCCCAAGATGTAAGTTGTAATAGCAGTAGGATATCAATAGATTGTTCATGCTGACTGCCTGCATTCATTTGCAATGGCTGGAGTTAGCCTAAATGATAAGGGGGATGAATTACTTGTTTCAGCCCCTGACTGATGAGTATGAATGTTGCTGCTCTTTAAGATCCATCAGCTATAATCACAATGTATAATACTGTTAATCCTTATCTATTAGAAGAATTGTGCTATGAGGTTGCCTTTGAGAGCATGGAGTAAGGTTAGGTTGCCTCACTCATCCTTTCCAGTCATGAGTTTCCATGAGAAACCTGTCTTTTCGCATGCAGATCTTGGCAGCGGAAAGACTCAGTAATGACCACTGTACTATTCAGGACAGCTACAACAGGATAGCTTCTTTTCCAGGAGAGTAATTGTTTGAGATGCACTCAGTTTATACATTCTGTGTGAACAGCACTTAGTTCTATAATACCTTCCACAGTTCTAATTTATCTTAAGTCAGTTTGGCATTTTATCAAAGTAGTTGCAGAGGGCATACTCAACACTGTTTCTCTAACACTTACCAAAACCACATTCATAATTCCTAATTTAGCTCTAATAGATGAATATCTACCTTCAACAAACCTTCAGTGATAGCAATTTCACATGTTCCTTAAATATTCATCTGTTTCTTTGATTAAATCTTGAAGTTCAGCAAGTCTAGCAAGGTCAGTGAGAAAAATTTAGTTTAACAGTGGACTTTTCACCAATAAATTTAGTCTCTTCTGTGCCAAGAAGTTCATTTGTCATTGATGAAAACTTTTTCTATAGCAGATTTGACCATTAACTCCGTAAACATTAACACATAATTGTCCTGGGGATTGGGATGATATACATTAATTACATCTGTGTGGTATCTTTAGTCAAACATTGTAATGTGATGCTCTAGGCTCAATCATTCAACGCAGAATAACCCATGGAAGCATACAGGGATTTCCTTTTTGGTTTTCTGTTGAGAGAAAGACAGACAGACAGCACATGTGCAAGCAGACACTGCGTGTGTGTGCGTGCGCACACGTGTGTGTGTTTACATATAGAATGAGGCCAACTAATTCTCACTTGTAAATAAACTTTTAAATTCAAAAAACTTAATCAGAAGAATATTTTATTGTAGTTTCAGAGAAGGCAATCTAACTTAAAAAATACAGATATTATTACATTTCAATGTATGGATAAGGTATTGTAATAAAAGTTCCACGATTTATAAAAAAAGAAAATTAACCTGATGAACTAGGCTTAAGAAAGATTACTGACATAGGCTTCATTATAGTCCACCTGTTTATAGTTGATATTGGAGAACTGCCTACCAACTGGGCCAAGACACTCAAGAGGACAGCATTCTTTACAGTATTTTAGGTATCAACATTTCAGACCTATTACTAGATAACTGATTAAAAAGAAGTTCCACTATGCTTTTCTGTTCTTAATCTTTTCACATTTCCCATCCAGGAACCTGAGTATGGTTTTTTGGTTTGTTTTCTTGTTTGTTTTTAAATTCATGCCCATAGTAAAGTTCATTAGTAATAACAGTCTTCAATAAAAGCCCTTTGCTCCCCTACCATGGCAATAGTGCTAATTCACGTATTTAAATTTGGCTTTTACATTAAATTTGGTTTTAAATAAACAAATTGGAAACTCTTACGGTTTTCAGTCGCATGTTTGCTTTTGTTGGGCATGCAACAGATTTGTTGCACAAATATCTGCTTTTCTGATCTGTTTGCTACTTTAATTATTGAACAAATACCATAACTCAGCCAACACATTCAGCCCTCTCATGGTCTTCTTTTATCACATACTTATTGGTGCTCAAGGTCACTTTGGGAAACAAGGGAGGTTTACAAAACACTTATATCAGAGCTATGAGAGAACTTCTATGCAGTGATATACATGTAACTGTTTTTTTTTTAACTCTGGTTAAAATCTTTGTTGTAAGTGGTAGGAGCAGAAAAAAAGACTCTAAAACCACCTTCACTGATTTTTTGAAAAATGTTTGGTCCCTTGGTTCAAACTGCCCCATGCAAGCTTCAAGAGTTTAGGTTAGTTCTAAAGCAAGGTATGCTAAGTGATTGTGTTGTCACACCAATGGCAGATTTTTTTGCTGTTGCTCATCTTGATCTCTACACACATATGCTGGATTGTTATTGCAATAGGACTACTCATGTTTTCAACATTGGGTCCGTGCTTAAAAGTTTTTCTGGATTCTGCAGCCCATCAGAGGTTTAGACTTTAAAGCAAGAACATGTGAAATGCATACCTCTTTGTCTCCCATTCTCTGCAAGGCATCACCCAGATGAAAATAAAAGCGTCCATCATTTGTCCCAGGGTCACCAGACTCTAGTCCTTCCTAGGAAAAAAAAAAAAAAAAAAAAAGATTGTAAGAGAAACTTCAGTAGGTCTTCTAAAAGACTTCATTTGATTGCTCTAAATAGGCTGCCAATTCTATACAAGAGACAGGCTATGAAATCGCCTATAAAATGTAACCACCATGGTAACCCGGAGCTTAGGTTGAATGAATACAACACTTCAGTAAAATGACATTGAGAAACATTATCAGTTTTCCAAATGCCATGGCCTCTTCCCTCAGTCCCTCCAAGACAGAGGTGTATTCAGAGATGGACACTTGGCCCTGACCCTATATACATACACACAAGCATTTTAGAAAGCTGGATTAAGGTTTTATTTTGTGGTATTTCTTCCCACTCAGAAGTATATGCAAGCCCTCTCTAGATTTTTCAAGAGCCTTAAGTTTGCAGCATACTGCCAAACTCAAAAGAATTTGAGACTCACAGCTGTGTACTTAGGCTTAACCACTAATAAAACAAATACTTGATGTGTAAGAATCGATGAGTCTCAGTGTACAAGCTTGTTCCAGTTCATAGGCAGTGGTATAGCAATATAACTCTAACATGTAGCTTAAACTGTGATTTGTGATTAGTATGCTTCTATCTTGACATGTTTTATACATTCCAATTTTATTTTTTACCGATAAAATATTTACTGTAGGTGAGAAAAGAAAAATACCTTTAGATAGGGTATGCTCTCTGCTATCTTGTTTTCTGCCTTCAGGATGAAGCCATAATGCACTTTGGCAAAGCCATCATTTGGAGCCAGGCTTAGAACCTGTTTGAGAGCAAATGAATTAAATACTCATGTATGGATCTACGCAAATTAACAAACCTGTGCACATATTACTATTTAGTGATGCAATGACATTTTCCTCCATTGCTGACTCTCAGAGAAATTCTTGGCTTGGCTGTACTTTCTTTTCCCCATTCACTTCTGTGCTTCTCCAGAAAAGTCTATTACAAGCCAAGCCTCCGAAGTAAAATTACTCCAACTGGAATCTCTGAATTGCATTATTTTTTATTGTCCATCTTTCTCCACTCTCTCTCTTGAGTTACAGCATGCTATATTACAGAATTATCACCATTCATTAACACTAAAGTTACCTATCCCACATTTGACTAATCTGAAGGAAAGCAGCTGCTTTTGAACAAATCTACAGCACAGTCACAGGAAGCGTAGTGTAGAAATACACCTGAAATAGTTTAAAATTAGATGGATTTATACTGGTGGCAAACTAGTCTTGGCAAGCAAAAATATACTACACTGCGAAGCACAGTGAGTACAATTTAAAAAGATGCTGTAAAATAACGGTTGTCTCACGTGACGGGACCGCGCAAACCCTGGGAACACAAAGGGCATTCTCAGCACGACAGTGAACTGAAGCACTCCCTGGAAGAGCTTACACTTGCTTGGCCAAGAGAAAGTTATCAGATGGTAATGCAAGGTCTAATGCAGTAGTGATTCAATGTGCTTTCACACTAGAAGGTGATGGATAAATTATTTTTGTATAGTTGTGTGCTGCACTCTTTGACCAAGACCTAGCATGTTGAATTAAGCTAAAAGATTTTGTATCCTGAACAAGATTCAGACAATGTCTGAGTTATAACCTGACTTAATTTTGCAGGAAAGGAAAACCCATAGACAAACATCCAGAGATGGATATTTCATAGGGACTGTGCAAGAGAAAGATTTGTGAGTACAGGGACTGCTGTAGGAAAGGATCACTGTATGAGGGAGTGTTTCAGGGAAAGGAGGTGTGAAGCTGGCTGGCCTGAGTTCTGAAACATGTACCCCCAACATTACTGAGATTATTTAAGCACATTTGGTCTGCCTTAGCCAAGGGGAAAATTAGAGAATGCCTTGATCTACTTTCCAGCTCCACGTTTCTATCATGTATATATTCAATACCATTTGAAGCTCTATGCAATATCAATTACATGGTCAAGTTAATCTGTTGTTACATCTCTTCTCTCCTTATATCTTCTCAGGACAGATCCTCAGTCTGTGAGATCATCAGAAGTGCCTGGGAGTCAGCGGAATTACAGAGGCTGACACCTGCCGAATGTCTAGCACAGTCACTAAATACATAACAATGGACAGATGAACAATTTCTCTTGCCTAAATCCATTTTTGGAGCTACTAAACTTATACTATGGATAAAATGTCTGCATACATTATAGTCATTTCCCTCTGCCTTTTCCAGTCACTGCCTAACTTAATTTTTCAATCAAAATAATTACAAGCAAAACCATAACAAGTCCTCTGGGCCAATTTCTCTGCTTTCTCAAACCTTATTACATATAAACTACATATGAGCAAAACCAAAATCAGTGCAACGTGGGTATAAAATGTTATGAGTTAAAAATAGCAGCATTTCACTTCTTTTTGCAGAGAACAGCTTCTATGAAGGAACAATCAATTTAAGAATCTGTCTGAAGTCCATAATATGACACATAATTAGCAAAAAGTGAACATGGCAATTCATAGTAAGGATGAGCTCGATCCCTAGTATAAGAATACGCTACCACCTTATGCATCTTATGCCTTTTGACCACAGCATTCTGTGTATAACCATTTTGATCCAAGAATCTGTACCTGCAGGGTAAAATAAAATGACTGACAGAAATATTTATTAGCCATATAATTTCATTACAGTTCCTTTAGCTATAGGATAAAGCTATCTGATTAATTAAGACAGAATAGAATTTTCTGTTTTACAGTTCATTTAAACCATGCCTAGTTGCATTAAGGCATGATCTACATTCAGAGCCCCTAAAGAGAAGCAAAGAGATACAATCAGCAGAAATTACACTGGAAGTATTTAATGTAAATTGTATTACTCTGTTGCTGTTGCTGCATGCAATATTAATTATGTTTAGAAATAAGTTTTACTAAACTGCTCATAGCCCATTAAATATTAATCATGAATATAGAAATTAACCTCTGGGGCTATCAATGGCTAATTAGCCAGGGCAGAGTACTGTGTTAATGTGGATATTCTGCTTTTTGTACCTGAGATAGCTCAATCATAGCTGGCTTGTGCATGTCTGTATAATGCTGCACTGAGCCATGCAGACATGCCTCAGCATGGCAGGCAGAAAAAGTGCTATTAGCAGAGTAACTGGTCTTATGAAGTTCTTTTCCACTGTATTTTATCATAATCCGTAGACCTTTGAAAACAAAAATAGCTCTAAATTCTACTAGGACTACTTTTAACATTAAGTTTTCTTTAAAAGTAAAAATAGCTCTGAATTCTACTAGGACTACTTTTAATGTTATGTTTCCGTGTCCCTAAGTGTAATGTTCAAAAGAAAATACTTTAGTATTAGGCAAAACTGAAATCCTCTCCAATTGGACACCATTTTCTATTTGTGGTTCAGCACAAAGTTTGGTAAATGCACAATAGAAAAGTGTATTTTGTATCAGTTAAACTATACCACACTACAGCTATACGTACAAAACTCTCTTGATCTGAAGTTCAATGTTTATGCACATCGTTTCTGTAGTTAAAGAAGAAACATATCTTATTTAAGATTTTTGAAATAGAAATGTCACTATAACACTTCCACAGCTGCTATGACTTAACAAATTTTGGGAAAATAATTTTAAATAATTTTGATTAGTTCCCAACTTTTAAATCAGGTTATACAAAAAAGACAAGAATTGAATAGAAAATAAGTAAACTGGCTATTAAACGTAAAGCAGAAAGTTTTCATTCACTAGGATTCCATGGGCATCTACTCAATTCCTTGGAGATGATGCCAGCTACAGTTAGGCTGGTCTGAAATGGTGTATAATGTAATCCGAAGGTAGGGAACAGTGCCTGTGAAGGGTCCAGCTGGTTGCGTACGCTCAGCCCATGCTTAACACAAACTGATAACACTGAGTTAAGATAGAAATGTTATAGCAGGAAGCAAGGGAGGACACCGGTACCTTTTGCCCAAGAATCTTGCAGATTCCCAGGAAATGGGAAATTTGGAGTCTAGATTCTCCTGCACAGAAGAGTATTCAACTACTTGAGAACTTGCCTGAGGAGCAGAAACAAGTACCACATACACAAGAAGTTAGACAACCACAAAGAAAAGAATGGGACCAAAGGGGAATCAGCAAAAAGCTGAGCCTTTAGTCGAACAAGGGGTATGTTCTCTTGAGCATGCATCCTGAGCTCTGCTCTCTCTTCTTAGATGTGCATGCCTTCTGCATTAAAAAACACTTGAATAAAATGTATTAACATCCTTACAGTAGGAACCAGAACCCAGGATTCATAAATATTGAAGGCATCTACTGTGCAGCACTGAGTTCATGCTCATCTGTGCTCTCTTACGTTTTTCTATCAAATGACTAATTTGTCCTACACTAGTGAGAAGAAGGATTTAATTACACTACAGAAGTTTCCCTTGTTTTTCAAAAATCATGGGAAGAAGATGTCTCCCAGAGGCCCCCAGAACCACTCTTCAGTTTGCCCCTCTCTTTATTTACTGTGGACAGAGCCTGAGCACCTACGATAGCAGCTCCAAACCATATGCTAATCACCTTCTAAATACGCATTACAACAACTAAACGAAGCACGCAAGAGCAGACCATATGGCCCCTAAGCAATCTGCTCAAAGTCATGCAAGAAGCATTCAGTATAACCAAGAATAAAAGCAGGTACACATGAGCTTCTCCCCGTTTCTTTGGCTATGTTTCCTTTCTTAAAATTCTTCATATAAATTTATCCTGAATTACAACAAAGAAGAAAAATTACATTACTGTGTTGGAATCCAGCCTGAGGAATAGCCAGAATATGGACAAAACCCACATGATTTTTAAAAAGCATAAATCCAACTCCTTTTAAAAGGTATTTATTTGTTGCTTTATTACAAGGACAGAACATCACTATGATCTATTCTATTTCAGTGGTTAGTGAACTGCAAGAGTACTTACATTGGATAAAGTCTATGGAAGCATGGAAAACAATATATTAAAAGCAGACCAGTTCTTATTTGCATATCTGTTCTTAATCAGAGCAGTATACACTTCTTCTGAAGTATATCAAACTCAGTATCAAAGTAATTATATAGCAAACTGATTACCTTCTCTTTTATAAGAAGTCCTGTGATTATTGATATTAAGTAATTCTAACATCTATATTGTTTGCAGCAAAATACTGAAAAATTGCAAAGGAAAATCTTGCCCAAAAGGAGTATGTTTTTGTTTTTTCAAGTTCGTTGCAGCTTGAGAAGCAGGTTCGGTTAATATATTCTGTCTTTAAAAGCTGATGTTTCCAATCCTCTGAGAAATTTTGACAGCAGACCAAAAATTATTGAACAGAAATGTTTTATGGAGGGACCTACAAAGTAGCCAAAGTAGCAAAGCAAACATTATTCTGGCAACATCTGAGACTACCAGAGGAGCCTGAGGAAAAAAAGGTACTATCAGAGTTCGGCCTCTGCTTCCAACCATGCAGTTGAACGTCCTCCTTCTCTTTGAGAAACCACCTGAGATGATAATCCCCTCAGACTACCGGATGTGGGGGACGGAAAACTGAGCCTTTATTCTCAAGAGGTGGTACTAAGCATGCTGACTCGTCCTCAGTCTACATAACCAGCCAATTACCATACTACGCCTGTACTAAACAAGCACTGCAACAAGTGTGCCAACAAGACCATCTCCGATCAGGTGCTGACAGCTTGTGCTCTACCAGTGACATCAAGCTCCGCATCTGTCAGTGAGTTTCCAGACGTTAACAGGGTTTCTAGATCACAGGAGCAGAGTGGCCCTTCCTGGCAGTGAGTTTTCCTCGTCTTGAAAACCATATATAAAATAGTAATATAAATCCAATGAACTGTCCACACTACAACCATCATGAAAGAAAAACAGAATTTAGGCTGTCTACAAAAATCATGAAAAACCAAAGGTTAAATAGCTATGTTGAGTACTGAACTATTTTATCATATGGTTAGAGACAGTGTACCTGTAAAGAAACAGGCTTACTTCTGCTTTCCATGTCTTGTAGATATCTTTTTTTATACTATGCATTACATTTATATGTGTTGCCAATATATTCCAAACCTGGCTGCCAGAAGGTATAAGAAACCTAATATTATTAAGCATATGAAAAACATCTGCATTTCTTTGTCTATGAGGACAAACATTTAGCATGACAGTATAAGGAAATCTGAATTAAAATTAGAAGATAATTAAGAACTGCACTAGAAAAAAATCATACCTATATTAACCCTTCAAAACCAGACATGCAAATTCTTTAACAACTCAAAAAGTTAAAAGCAGGCAATCTTTAGAATGAACATCTGAATGAAAATAATTTTTTTCCTTGGCTGGAATGGAAGCTCACCTCTTCATACACTTTCTTGGCATTGCTGTTATCTCCTATCAAGAGGTAACCAACACCAAGGTCATTCTTGAATGAAATATCACTGGGAAACAGCTGAACTAATTTCTGTAGAGTAACCAGGGAACCTCTCATGCGACCTAATTTGATGGAACAAGACTTAATTACAACTACAGATATAAGTAACAGTAGTAAGATGCTTACACAACGTCTAAGAAAACACAAATCAGAGCCAGGTGTTCCACTTTCACTAAAGATCAAGAAGCAGAACTTGAAAAAAAACTTGTGTGGCTAGGAATATATTCAGCTGCTTGGTTGTCACTGGGGTGTAGC
Organism: Gavia stellata; assembly: GCF_030936135.1. Taxonomy (NCBI): domain Eukaryota; kingdom Metazoa; phylum Chordata; class Aves; order Gaviiformes; family Gaviidae; genus Gavia; species Gavia stellata. Next base: position 40,750,346 of record NC_082596.1, on the reverse strand, counting down.
CGTGCAAGGAATATTTCAGGAAATCACTGGGAACACATATCAAGCAGTGTTATGGTAGCCTCTAGTGGAGAACCGTTCATAGTGTAGCAGTAACATGCTTGCTTTTTCATATATAGATGTCAAAGTGTTTGACAAAACGAGGTAAACACATCAAAATAAACTTAGTCTGAATTGATTAAGTAATTAAATGCGTTTCTAGTGTTAAGCAATAGTTCCACTGTATTTCCATTACGAAATTAATCACGCTTTACGTGCTTAAAATTAAGTATGTTCCTCGACTTCCTAGATGAGGTCTTGCTGAGGAACAGCAACATCAAAGCAAGTTGATATTCAAATCCAACCCATGGGACGAGAACTCTTTTCTCCACCAAAGTTGACTGTGCTTCATATTCTAATCAGCACTTCTCATACATCACAGACTTGAGATCTAAACTTTCGGATGTTATCCCCTAGTTCAATTCCATTCTTCTCTATGTTTATTGAAAGTTTATTCTGGGTGTGTTTACTCTGTGTATGCCATTAATTTTCTCATGATTTCCCTCAGCTTCAGTAGAAAAAGAAGAACACTTTCTTCTTTCTCTGTCAATAAAAATTTTTTGACCACCTTTCATCATAGCTTCTCTTAAGCACCTAGTGCACTGTTGTCTACAGGCACTATTATCATACAAGCAATTATATACACTAGTTCCCTAGAAAAATTTTAAAGAATTTTAAAACATTTTTCTTAAGCATTTAAGAGATTAGGAACACAAGTCCTACCGAAAATTGTCAGTGGCATTTTTAAGTCCTTAGTGACCTTCTGAAAGCCTTGCTCACACAACTTCCACAATTTTTACACCGTCCTCAAATCTTACCAAGAAACTGCTGCCTGTCTGCTTCTCGTTTCAAGCTCAGTTTTATCAGATCTGAAGGGACATTTGGCAGACTAACCACCTCATCATAGGTGTTGATGGCTTTTTGCAGCATCTCATTACTTCTCATTTTCTCAGCTAAGTCATCTTCAGACTAGAAAGAATCACAAAACCATTATTAGAACACATAATAATCCATTAGTCTTAAAAATAACTTAATTTTCTTAAAAGACAAACTATGCAATTGTTAGACTACGTGAATAATCTTAGAATTATCTTTCATCTATATAGTTTTGGTATAACAATGGAAAACTTATTTGATTGTGCTTTTTCATGAGGCAGATTAGAATTACTGTTAATTCTTGTTTCCTGCAAACTGTTTGAAAGCATAAGTATGAGGAAATTTGCACCTAAACCATACATTAACACAGATTTTTGGTTAACATTTGTAGAAGTCATAATTTCTGCTTTTGAAAATAAATGAATCAATCCATTTTAATAATATGGAAGAAATGTAAATTGTTGCCTACAGACTATGCGTATACTAAGACTCACACTGGCAGCAATACACAGATCACACACACCAACAACCATTTCTTCCGTATATTCTGACACAGATTTAATTACACTCTTTCTAAAAAAACTAATTAGGAATTGGCTTTACTCTTGCATATGTTGGTAGAATATCTACCCTACAACTCTTTCAGAACTTTAATTTGTTCATTAAATTCAGGAGCAGACCAAAGGGTGTATGAAATCTCTACTGTGAAATTACAGCTTCAGTGAAGCCAATGGAAGCTACTACTGATTTCACCTGTGGTATGGCATTTTCTTAATTTGTTTCCACAGCTGAAAAAAATAAGACTATATCTCAAATGCTGAATTTTTAAAGCATTACTTTGAATTGTTTACACAAATGCATGAATTTTCATGTGTTTAAGGCATTCTTCCCAAATACGTCTATTTTTATGGGCTTATGTTCTTTCTTAGGTCAATTAGCAGAGCAAGGTGTAGGTGCATCACAAGCACTGCAGGTGCAAAAGCTCTTATTGGTCTATTGCACTTATGTCCTTTACTTGTTTTTTTCCTTGGCCTACTTTGAAACAGAATATGGGAAATACCAAAGAACATGACTACTCAGTCAAACAGTTGATCAGTTGGTTTCAGACATAACTACAGAAATCAGTTTGAAGAGGTTATTTATTTTTCTGATGTATATTCACTAGGAAATTTGCTTTTCCTTTTTTTGAGGGAATTGCACGGCAAAGAATAGTAAAAGATCACAAGCAAGAGGCAAAAATTGTCAGCATAAAAATCTGCATAAATTCACCACTATAGATGCTACAAGACCTATAAGGAGATTTAAGATCTACCTGTTCTTCTTTCCAGCCTTAAAGGCGTTAACGATTTCTGTAGAAGATTTTTTCATCTGGCCGAAGTGTAGCTCCAGAAATGAAATCGAGAATTGCTCAAATTTCTGAAAACCACTTCTAATAATAAACTTCTTGGGGAAAACAGTTGCCTTTCAAAAGCTACTGAAAGATCCAGAAAAATGAATCCTCATGTCCTATTAGAAATTGAATCTACAAAATTAGCATGTCATGTTGGTTCATGGTTCATAGAAATGGAGAAGTACACTCTTGTGGTGAATTCCTGACCTTTACCCTTACCCTTCTCTGCAGTTTTACCTTTAGTTAGTGATGAGAGATAGCAAATTTGAATGTGTTGTGTTGATATAAATACCCATTTAAAAGTAATACGGTGTTACAATGTAAACCCTAAGAATAATCCATCTGTAAGTGAAGCCCATGATTTTCCCATTCCTTCAAACAGATTCAACTTACACATACTGGATTCAATAAATTGTCATTGCTCATGTTAATATGAGTGTTCAGTAAAAAGACTTTTATGAGGCTACTGAAAACAGAAATGGATTTATAGTTGTTTTTATACATTCCCAGAAAGTGTATGCTAATTGTGACTTCAGATCTTGGTCTGTAGGACCTTTTAAGCATTACTAAAGTAGCAGGTTGTGACTACAAATTGTTGTAAAGGGACAACTGGAGGGAATTCTGAATGAGAATAAGCTTCACAGCTGGCTTCAGTGATCTGCCCTCCTCCCTAAAAGCAGTGAGCTAATGAGGAGGCAGGAAGCATATTCTCTTAGATATAATGAGTAGATTCATTAAAAAGGTAAATACTAAAAGCGTACGTTAACAGAGTTAAGTCCATCACATATATGAACTAAAGTAGTCTGCTACCATACGAAGGCAAATAGTTCAGCAGACTATCCCTCACACAGAACACTAAAGTATTTGGTCTGCTGTGTATCAAGTGCTTGTGTGATAGTTTTTTGGATAATCACAGCTTTGGTTTTAGCATGACTATTAATAACCAAATGAAAACTGTCTGTGACTCCAATTCAAGTGCCTCGTTAATTGTAAAACAGCACAATTCCCTTCTACGGTGCAGGTTTCACTTTGCTCATCTTGATTAACCGGAGTTCAAGCAGTCTTTTATTACACCTAGTGCAGTGGGATTATTCTACTATTTACGAAAATACAAGGATTATTCTCTTCTGAGACATCCCAACACGGCTCAAAAGTATTATGAATACAGAGCTTATTTTCCAATGCTTTCACTTTTTTTGCATGAGAACACCTGAAACAGAACTCACTCCACCAGAAAAGGCTAATTAAGCCTCCTTGCCTATGAATTTAGGTTCTTTACCCTTTAACACTCTCTCTATAAAAACTCCAAAAAATCCTTCCCTATTCCCACTAAGCAAAAAGCAGCATTTATCTCAAAGCGGACTGATGTGTTGATTTACCAGCAGCAGCAAACAGTATGTAAAAACAAAGTTCTGCCTGTTCCTGCACTGGGACATTAATTGGGATTTATCTCTTCTTACTGTTTATCTGTCAGTTTTCATAAGATATACAGGATGTATCTTATTTTTGTGTTATTTACAGTATCTCCCACTAAAGTTAGACAAAAGCTCCCAAAGTAATTGGGGAAGAATAGAGGACTGAAACAGATACAATATGACAGATCACATAATTCTTTTTTTCCCTAGGAAACATCCATAAAATTATAAACGAAGTCTGACTGGGGTTTAGAACTCTATTGTTAAAAAAGGTTTATTTAATCTTTTTTAACATTTATGGCCTTTTTTTAGTACCTGTGCTTTCCCATATCTTGCTCGAGGACTCTGTGGATATTGATTCACTAATGCTTCAAAGGCCCTTAGAGCTTCTTCAACTTTTCCCTGGAAAGTAGAGATATTTATCAGCAATTCTGTCTAATAAAAAAGCTGAAGGATGCATGACCTAATAACACATTCATTTCCCCAATTAAAAAACAAAAACAAAACAAAAAAATGCAGACTGAATTAACAGTTTTCACTGATATTTTTGTTGGGATTGCCTGCTTATTTAAGAGAAATTAATTGTTGTTATTTCAGAAACAATATTATCTACTTCACATGGTTAAAATGAATAGCTTTGTTTTTATTTTACTCACTTCCCCTTTGTTGACTGGAAAAAATGCTGAGATGACAATAACCTGTCTCTATAAAAATGTAAAGGTTCTATTGCTAATAACAAAATCCAAACTGATTGGAGAATACAAAGGAAGTTCTAGACATATGTGGAAATTTCCTCTCTGCGTACCTCACATGATGAACAGTATTGTAACTATGGTTCTTCTAGGGGAAATACTGTAGACTCATCCATACTGTATGGCTGTTTCCTTCAAATCTTTTGTGTTTTGCATATCAATGTCCCTCGGGACACCTCACATGTGCTTTTTGTCTCCTCCCTGTTGCATACAAAGTCCGGTATTCTCATGATTGATGCTGACTAGCAAGTAAGGATGGAAGTTGAGAAGAACCAGCTGAACTGTTAAATAGGAGCTGAGCACTGCTTGGCAAAATTTGGCATCAGATCTTCCTGCCACTTCCAACTCTTACAGCTTTATAAATATGAGTGGACTATTATACACAATTGTCTTGCTATCTTCAAATATTACACGCCTGACTTGTTACTAAATTTATCTTGCTCCCTAGAAGATAAGCGTGATTGTCTGCAAGTCACCAAGAGACACAGACGAGAAAAGAGAGTCAGCCAACTGACCTTATAGGATCATCAAAAGTTTCTGTTATGCCTTTCTCTGATCAACCAATGGTTTAAGTAACAAGAAGCATGAAAATGCTTTTTATTTTTGTATTCTAACACGTAAACAAGGCTCCTAGTGAAAAGCAGCAGCAGCCTGAGGTTAGTGCTTTCTCTGTAGTAGCCCTTCAGCCCCATCACAGACCTACAGGAACTCTGGGGCTGCACAGATGGCAACGTAAAGCTAAAACTGCAGTCAGTCTTCCGAAAATCAAGAATAATCCTACACCTGCAGTGATTAAAATGGTTTTTATTTTATGGTACTAAAAATAGCGTATCTCATTGCTCAGCCATCTGAAATCCAGGGTACAACAAAGACCTGCAGTTGTTCTCCATGCGCTAGGACTGTCTTGTGAGGTATATCTGAGTTTCTAGAAGATTTACATCCAAAAGACTTAAGGTGTCTCATTTCTAACAGTCACATAGTCTTGCTTCACTATTTAATCTCACATCTGGAAAAGGGACATCTCTGCAAAGGTCTTGTTTTCTGAAACACTCAAATAAAAGAATAAAATTGGAAGTTATCAGAGAAGATGACTGAAGAGTTTTTGTTTATTGTTGGGGGTTTTTTTGTTTGTTTTTCATAGTCAAGTTATTAAATTCAGAACTACCAAAATTGACTGATTGATGTTAAGGTCTTGCTGCCACTGGTGAGAAGCAGGAACATCTGCTTCGTGCTCTAAGCAGCTGTACAGGAGCAGAGACACTCACAAGATGTGTGCAGAATCCCAACAGAGACAATGCCTACAACAAAGGTTTGCAACTAATGCTCACAAAGCATATGAACACTGAAAGATCCATATTAACACACATGATTTAAGTTCTCTGATAATAGCTGACTTCAGTTCTCAAATGGACAACAGTGATAGGGCAGAACTAACCCTGTTCCATATGATTAATTTAAGCAGTTGTTTGATGATAGGAATTCAACAGTTAAGCTAAATATTTTCAAGGTTAAAGGTGAGCAAAACACACAGGAACAGACATACACTTATGACTTTACAAAAAATTAAGATAAACTATCCAGCAGAAATGAAGCCTGAAGGATAAACATGCACTGAATATTTAATTTTAAAAAGTCAATGAAAGTTATCTGAAAGTAATTCTCCCTTTTTCTCATTTAATTTTTATTTTGCGCATTTTTGTCCACTGTCTACAGTCCTGAGTGAAACATTCAAACTTACCTTTTTACGTAGCTTTTCTGCAGCATCTAGTTCAGCCTTAATGGTCTTATCAAACTTGTTTAAGAGCTTTGTCTTCTTCTTCTTTTTAGCTAGGAGAGATTTAAAAAAGACACAGTTCATTACTTCTTTCATATTTCACAGCAATTGCTTGGAGCAACCTTTAACTAATGACTAGTACTACGCTGGTAAAGTGCATGATTTTCAAATAAGGCAGTTTCAGAATACATTGAAAAGAAATTGATTTCTTACGTACTGCAATCACAAACTCCTGTATGAAAAAGCAATCTTCAGTCATTCAAACTGAATAACTTTGCAGTCAAGTTTTTGATAAAAGCATTTTTTATCTCATATAGTCAAGAATTTTTTTCTCATATAGTCAAGAATTTTTTTCCAAATGGTTCAATTGACATGGAAGAACAAAGTTAACTTATTTTTCCACATTTATATGGTATTATGAAAAATACCATTACCAGGACATGTTAGTAATTTCTAAAGTTGTGCCTATATATGCCTACTTCTTTATCTAAAGCAATTAAAAGACTTGATAGAAATCAGTTACTCAGGGTAGGAGGGACTCAAGAAGTTGTGTAGTCCAACTTCCTGCTGAAAACAGGTTCAACTCTGAAATGTCCGATCAAGACCTCTTTAAGTCATCAAGCTTCCACAGCATAGCAAGCTATCGCTCAGTAGCAGAGCAGCAGCAGTATGTAGCAAACCAGCCTTGAAATAAATTGTGTAAAGTAAATTGCGTTTGAAGCAAATTGAAGTAAATTGTGCCAATTTAAACAGCTATTATTTACTTCATAGCAGTTCACTCTTAAACAATGTCTATTTGGTTACATGAAGTATACTAGATGTTAAAAAAAATGCAAATAAACTACTGAATGATATGACAGAAGATAACTGCTTTTTTCCACATTTGCTACAGCTCAACTTTCCTTTTGCACTTCATTAGGAAAAAAAACCCTTTTCTGACACAAGTAAGGGAAATATACAGTGGCTGATACAAGTAACTACTAGTTATGTATATCTGTAAGTAATAGCACATATTTTTGCTTAAATTATGCATTACTGTTTTTTCCCCTCTGTGGACAGTAAGTCATTAATAGCATGAAGAGAAGTAAAATTATTTTCTTTGTTTAAATAGGGAATGCTGTAACTAGTATGTGTAAAGCTAAAACCAAACACCATACAGCTTAACATCACAAGACTGCTGCAAAGCTGCAGCAAGTATTTTGGATAACAAGGTATTGTAACTAGCCATGTTTTATTCTGCTTCCCAAGTCCTTGGGTGCACTGTTCAGGAATGACAAGAGCCACAACATGCTACTGGAAGCTGTGCTCATGAGTCATTAAATGATAGTTTCTCTCCGAGACTCTGATCCTACACAGAGATTTAGGCAGACAAATCACTTTGTCTGCGTTAAACCTCAGAGAAAGACCAATGCCTTAGTTAATGCTAAACCAACACAAACCCCATCCAAGCATCAGGGGATCTCATGAGTCTGAGGTGCTTCTGTTGAGATAAAAAAGCCCTTGACTACCTTTGGTTCTTTCTGTGTAAGACTTTTACTGTCATGTTCAACACTGAACTCAGACAGCTCTGCATGGAGAGAGTTTTTCTTACATTACCTTTATAAACTATTTTGCAGCATTGGTATGCACAGTTAAATAGATACTATCGCTTTTCAGGGGCAGGGGGGAAATAGAATTTAAACAGGATGGAATTTAGTAGGATAGCTTCAATTTACTTATTCACAGAGGTCATATGAAGCTTTAAATATAAAAATGTATTAAGATCTATACAGGAAAGGTACTAAAGCAGCAGTGCATTAGGATTATTATATCCCTGTTGATCCTTCTTCTAATGGAAGTGACTGTCATTTTCCAAGGCATTAGCTACCAAGAAGCTAAGGAAAAAACTGACATAAAGGAGTTTACTCCTTTATCAGGATAAACCAGCAAATAGCATACTTTAATATATCGGTTTTGCTTTGCTAAACACTTCCAAGTTTGTACCCTATGACTTGACATCAAGCATTTATACTCAAACACACAATAATACCCTTAAGGAATGTAGTTATCATGGAACTGAACTGATTTTGCTTTTCTTTTTTTTTTTAATATAATAATATAGATGGTTTTCATGTCTTTTGTTCATTCCCCATAGATAATATAGTAGAAATGCATTTCAACCTGTGGCTGATTCCAATCTTGCTATGTCTTACCTTAATATTATACATTTCATAGCAAAGTGATGTCTTTACTGCATTTTCATGCAGTTAATGATGATAATGATTAAGGACCACAGCACTGGCTCTGTTCCAAGTGCTCATACCCCTTGAATCCAGCAACACTCACAAAATCAGCTCTCACCATGAGAGAAAGGACCCCTCCACCCCAGACCTTCAGTCCACAGTGACTAACAGGTACGGTCAGAAGTTTCTGACATAAAAGTCACTGGGCATGAAAAGAACAATCCATAATGTGCAAAAGGTTTGCTGGCTTTTGTGTTTGGTGTTTTGTTTTCTTTTTTTTTTTTTCCTTTTCTAAAAATATGCCAGCTCAGTTTTTCATTGCTATATCTAAGGCCTGGCTTGCTCAACAGTAGGTGTGGATGAACCCAGAAGCATCAGCCCAAGCGGCCAATAAAAGCAAGTGCCCCTGTGGACTTTTTAGGTTGGTTGAGTTCACAGCTGCTACGTGAAACTGTCATTTGTTGTTAGCAGGAAAACTGAGGCATGTCAGTTCCTCTGGGTACATGATCTGGGGAGCTTCCAGCTGGACATCACCACCAAACACTTGGTTTCTTCCTGTTCTCTAAGTAGGTGGCTGTACATACAAGGAATGATGTAAACCACAACTAAAATGTCAATTGTCAGTTCCTACAGCATGAAGCAAAATCTTTATCTAAGACTGGCCAGTTACATAGAAACTGTGTAGTCAATAAGAAAGGACAGCTATTTTTCAGCTTTCTAACTTTCAGTATTCATGGAAAGATACAAAGTCATTTGGTCCTTCTCAAACTTGGTAAGCATGGCAACAGCAAGGTTCCTTCAAGGCAATGGAAAGAAGCTTTCCCACTCACCAGGAAACTATTACTGCCTGTGGGACACTGTTTCCACAATTCCTTTGAGATTACAAGGAGATGAGACAGAAACAGCTCAGAAGAAAAAATGAATGAAAATCTTACAAGTCTGTGGCACAAAGATGTAAGACATGTTTCCCCTCATATCTGACTCCAGTGATGTGTTGGGAGAACCTTTTTGCCACCCTCCATTACAAAGAAGTATTATCTTCCCCTTTTCAGTACAATTATGGATCAGCTCTAGACCAGCAGGAGATCAATATGAAAAGCTGGAAAGAAGCTGTTAAAATAAATATTATTCAGCTGCTAGGCACCAATATAACACAGTAAACATTATATAATGAGCAATCATTTTCACCCCCCATTCTATTCCTATGTTAAAGAATTCATCAGAGAGCTCTCAGTGTAACCATCAAGCATTCCTCTATATTAACCAGATAGCCTGCTATGTCCCTGCAGGGGTATTTTAATAAATTATCCATTGCCTCCTTCTAGTGTAATAATCTTTCAGCAGATGTGACCCAATGTATTAAATTCAGTGTTACAAAGAAGTTAACTTATCTGTTTTCAGAGGAAAAAAACATGTAATTTTGCTTCAATGACTTACAAATTTTACCATGTAGCTGAAGTAATGCACGATCACACAACTGCTAGGGTATTTGTAGTCCAAATCTGGTTGAACATTAAAATGATAATAATTCTTTTATATATCATACTATGGTCTTGCAAGAATAATACTGAGGATTTTCAATAATGGTGTTGGATGTAAGGATAGGCTTTCTATCTAGAATTGTTGTCATAGGAGTGCTGAAGACTCCCTCAGAGAAAACAGTTTCCACTGTCAAAGCAGCAAGCGAGGAAGAAGCCTTACAAGAAACTCCATGCTAGTTCTTTCTGTTGGGGAATAAACAATGGCCAATGATGACAAGCAATCTTCTCTCTCCCTTCTACATTAAGGTACAGGAGAAAAAGAAAAACAGAAAAAAACCCTAAAAAACAGAGAAGGAAAATATTTTGGAAGTGGTAATGTATTAAATGTGCAGTAAACTTAATAGCCTGCAATGTCATCCAATGAAAGATGATGGAATAGCTATTTTATATACCTATTTTGGCATATGAAAACTAAAATACCAGGCCTATTCTATGTTGAAAGGCCCCTTGTCATCACCAAAAGCACCGACAGTCTTTTTCTACAAATAACGGAGAGATATCTTTTGAAAAGTAATGAATGCACTTTTTACATCCGAATAAGCAAGAACGAAGGGGAAAAAGGTAGGAGTAAAGAGTTTGCCTCACTGGAAGAAGGGTACGTACCACTCTAAAAAGTAGCTACAGAGATTAAAAGAATAAATTCTTTTCTACATCACCATAGTCAGGACAAGGAATAAAAGGCTTAAAATTGCTACAACAGAAAATTTGTCTTGAACATCTAGAACTAGCATCCACGAGCAAGCACAGCAGAACAGATTGCTGAGGGTAGTTATGGAATTCTAATTACTGGAAATTTGTAAGAACAAGTTCTAGAAGCATCTGCCAGGAACAATGCACACAGTTGATAAGGCCTTTGGTCAACAGAATAGACAAAGTAAGCGTCAGGGTCCCACCTAGTCTTATTTTCTACAATTTCTGTAATATACTGCTGTATGTCAATGCGCTTTAATGCCAAGACTATAATTAGACAAGGAATTTCCATTATCTCATTTGTCAATTAAAGAAATTCCTCCAGCTCCATGTCTGTCACCACTGTGACTGAGATTCCTCGCAGCCCTATGCCAGCAACAGAATATTGAATTTCAAAAATAAATGGATCAGTTCCATTATCTGATTTGTCTAACAATCATGCTTTTATGCTCTGCAGCTTCTACTCAACCATTAAGCTTCTGTTCATCTCCTTTCTCTCTCCTTCTCCTGGCATCCTCTTCCCAACCTTTCCCCTTCTCAACCTTGATGCCCTACAAAATTTCTTCCCTTTCATTTCTACACTTGCTCACAATCTGTTCCTTAGTCCAGCTCTTCCTATTTATCCCCAACTTATTCTTAGATACCTGTCTTCTTCCACACCCTTGTTGCTCATGCCCTTCTTCAAGGGTCTTTTCCCCTAAACTCTCTTGCCCCAAATACCTGTTACTGACCATCTACTCTACTTCCAGTCTCCGTCTCTGGGGCATACTTCAGAAAATTATTAGGGCTATAAGCAGTCATGAGAGTGACTCAAGGAAAGATGAATGCAAGTGACAAAGCCTCTCTGCTGTCACATAATTACATGGGCCCCATACCAAATGGTGCTAACAGAACATAAGTATCCCTTTGCAAGAAACACTTCACCTGTTTCTACACATTCAAATTAAGGCAACTAAATTTAGGTTTCTCTATGTAGACACCTAAACCCTACTTTATTCTTTAGAAATCTAGTCATTACAGTCAATGGAGCCTAAAAAAACACCTACTAAGTGGTTTGCTGAAGGCTCCACTGACTGTACAGATGATCATTGTACATAATGCAGTTTGGACACTACACTAGCACATGCAGCCACATGCAAGTGTCTTGATCTGGAATTGAGTCCCATCCGGAGTTCTCCTCAACTCATTGACATTCCTCTTAGATGATAACTCTTACTCCGGCAGGCTGTTTGGAAGCCAGTAGTGTGTACGCTGAAAGACTCAGAAAACAGTTTATTCCTTCCTTTCAGTACCTGATCACAGAATCATGGAATTGTAGAATGGTTTGGGTTGGAAGGGACCTTAAAAGGTCATGTAGTCCAAGCTCCCTGCAACGAGCAGGGACATCTTCAACTAGATCAGGTTGCTCAGAGCCCCATCCAACCTGACCTTGAATGTTTCCAGGGATGAGGCATCTACCACGTCTCTGGGCAACCTGTTCCAGTGTTTCACCATCCTCATTGTAAAAAATTTCTTCCTTGTATCTAGTCTGAATATACCCTCTTTTAGTTTAAAACCACTACCCCCTGTCCTATCGCTAGAGGCCCTGTTAAAAAATCTGTCCCCATCTGTCTTATAAGACCCCTTTAAGTATTGAAAGGCTGCAACAAGGTCTCCGCAGAGCCTTCTCTTCTCCAGGCTAACAAAACCCCACAACTCTCTCAGCCTGTGATCTCACAGAAAGTTTCAGTGCCAAGAAGGAACAGTACCAGAGGAAATCTTGCTCAGGTCTGAAGATCTAGACTAGAACATGCCATCGGCTTTGAAACAAGTGGAGATACAGCAGCAAACAGCAGCTGCACAGGGAATGGAAAATGAAATCCAGTGGCCAAACTCAAACATCTCTCCACTGATGACTATTAGCCAGCATGTGTGAACTAATATTTTTTTGCCATTAATAATACAGGCTCTTGTGGAGGAAAAAACCCACACTAAGTCTGCAATAAAAGATTTTTCTTCTTTCATTTAAACACTGGGAAAAGTCAAAGAAATCAGTGAAAAGTACATTTTGTGAAGCTACTGAATTTTTTCCTTGAAACCTTCCAAAATGCATTTTTAGAAAGGCATTTCCAAAATGAGTTTTCCCAACAGAAGAATGTAATCTCAATGGTATAATTTCAGAACACCTTTAAGTGATTAAAAACAGTGCCTTGTGATAGAAAGCAATCTCGATTACAGGTCAGATTAAAAAAAAAGATAATATTAACTTTTTCTGCAAAAACAAAAGGCTAATAATGTTTTAAAAAATCAAGTTCTGTAAATCTTCATCTGAAGCAGATGTATATTTTTCTCTTAAGTAACTGTCCACACAGACAGCATCAGGCAAATCATTTTGCAGCTTTGATGTCAATTTTATTCACAGAATTATAATGGAAGTATAATTTCTTCATACTTTACAACTTTTAAACCAAAAAGTTGCCTAAAGAAATAACAATCAAGGAATGAAAACTTTTCTAGAATTTCTAGACAAACGTTCTCAAATTATCAAATATCTGTATGGTCCTGTATAACTGAGCAGAACACAAGGCTTGAAATTGGTGTAAAATGCCAAGTAAGCCAATTATGTTAATGTGGTAAGCGCATCCAAACCAATTACATGAAGTAATATGAAAAAAAAACATATGGAAAAAACCAGAGTGACAACTAGTACATGGCAAAAAATTTATTACATCTGACTAAGTCCAAAGCAACACAGAACAAACTGGTAAAAATATTATGTCAGAAATAACTAGTAATAATATTTCTGTAATGGAGTAAACGAACGCTCTCTAGCCTCCACAGAAGGGAGAAAAAAACCCCAGCTCTCCATTTCACATTTTCATCTGAAATACAAAGCAATTAGCCAGACTAAGGAAAACCTTATCCTCCTAAAAGAGCAAACACTGCTGAGCTGACCGATCAGATATCAGCCTAATGTCTCAAAACAGTCAATACTTTATTAGCCAGAACTGGACAAAAATACTGAATACTATCATAATTACCTTTCATGATTAATATTTTTTTTTTGTTCTAAAGATACAGCATGCACTTGGCATTTTAACAGACAGCAAGTTAGTTTTAAGTGGGTCTCTGATATTGTCTACGCTAAAGGCTTCAACTAGTTGTTTTCTGAAAATATCATTTAAAGGATGGAGTACCTTTAGCGCAACATAAAGCATGAATTGTTCTGTCCTTGCTGACATACACTGGGCCTCTGATCAAAGGATACATGTACAGTTTTATTCCTGAGCAAAGATATTCCAAGTAAACGGGAGATAATATCATGCTGCTATTAGAAATCCCAGAACAATTAGTGGTTATCTCTAAACACCAGTATGCACTTTCATATACTTAACACAAATCATCTCTCACTCCTGTGCCTTGTAAAATGTTGGGAACAGATACTTCACAATTATGTGACTTCATTCTGACACAATACACGTCAGGAAGAAGGACACCACAAACAGTGAGCTTGTCAGCTGATGTGCAACTGTGGTCAGGAAGAAATCTCAACTGGGGCTAGCTCAGACAGTTTTCCACCTGGTCTTGATGCCCTTTTCTCCTCTTCCTCTGTCTTTTGCTCTCAGTAGTAACTATTCCCTTTCCTAAGTCCTCTGCTCCTTTTCTTACCTTTGGAGACTATGAAAAGGCATAGAGTGGGAGGGCAGGCTTGCCTGCTGCACTGGAGCTTGGTACCTTGGTCCTATCCTGTGCATTGACACGGATGACTGACTCCTGGCTGGTGTAACTTGGAGGTCTGGGAGGAAAGGTGCCTTCCACATAGGCTAAACTGTCTTGCTTTAACGTTTGGGAACTGATGCTGTAGGATTCGTAGTCGATGGAGAGAGACAGTAGCCTCCTCTGTGATTAAGAGTGTCCATATTATACTATTAGCTTGAGTATTTCTTGTTAAACTATCTTTCTAATGAAATTTCTATTGCCTTGCCATTTCTGAGGAACTAATGTCACAATCTCTCTGAAGGAGTGGAAAGAGAATGTGGGGATAGAAAGACTCTGCTTCCTATCTAATAAACCACCTCATAAATAGATTTTAGTTCTTGCCATTGGATTATTTTATTTTTTCCCTATCATCATTATAATGCCAAGGGGGCATTCCTGGTGGCTTCCTCTATCTTGCGTCTGCTACTGGCACGCAAAACAGAAAGCAGCTAGGACTCTGGCTTTTAGTTAATTACCTTCATAAGGCCTAAGGATTCAAGATAAATCATGGTCTTCACAGCCATCTTGAGGACACATGGTCCCCAGTTTTTGAATTGAAAACTGCACTGGAACAATCCTGCTGCACTGACCATATGTTGTGCTTACCACTAGTGGAAATACTTTATTTAAAAGTTTTAAATAAAGTTTTAAATAAAAGTCATAATCTCTATAGTTATATAAGTATATAATGATGCCTCCTTATTTTTCTCCCACATTGACAAAAATAGACGTGGGCGGTGCCAGCTCCAAACCAAATCTAAAATAGAGACCTCCCCATGTGACACAGTCTCATAGTCAATGGCAGTGAAGGCTCCTCCCGCCAGTTCTCCATCTTAAACTGTCAAACTCTAAGGAAGCTATTCCCAGGGGAGGCATAGGCTTTCTTTTCTAAACACCCTCCTATCCTTGCTGTGATCCAAATTCAGTAATAATGTTCTTGGCAATTTGTAGATGGGCACCTTTAAAAGACAATGCTAAGCAGATTCCAAAGATCATGCTCTGTAGAAGTTTTCCAATGAATTTTATGACCTTCTGTTTTACTAATCCCCCCCCATCCCCCCCCTCAAATACTCTGACCTTCCCAGTCCAAGTTTCAAAATTTCAGTTATGGGCTGAAAAACATACATACATACACACACACATATATATATTAACAGACCAACTACTTTTACCTGGAATTCAAAATTTGCTCAAGTAATTGTCTTCCCTCCTCATACTAGACCCGAATTAGTTTTTGGAATTGTGCTGTCTCTCAGTGGGTGCTTGAATGAGAATTTGATGATGATGAAAAACTCCTGTCATTGTCCTGTTGTTTGGGAAGCTCAATAGGTGAGATACAAATAGTGTAAGTGATCCACTTGTTTTATGGGCTTCTGTAAATGATAACTTAGAAGGTATAAAACCAAGTAACTGCATCTAGACAATTTAAAGCCAGTAGCGCTACAATAATCAAAACATCTTTCCAAACTGGTACAGGTAGAATGGGCAAAACCTCTATAATCAACTTACCTGGGGAAGCAATCAGACAATAAAAACTGCATCATTTTAGGGACTAATAAAGCTCAGGAATCTAATTACTATAATAAATTTCTAGCTGTAGTTATTCCAGAACTATCTACCTTGCAGTAAAAAGTATTCTGCAGGGTTTTCTGTCTGAAATTACTGTTGGTTGGTTAGATGTTGATTCTAAGAAACAATTGCAGAATGGTAATTTTATTTTTGGCATGTATTTCCATCATTCACCTCTCCCTTTCACCATGAAGTCTTCTGGCTTCATTCAAAGGCTAGAATCAAGCAACTCTTTGACAAGGCCAGAAATAAATTTCTTCATTAACTTTCTGTACAAAAGTACATGGTAATATTCTAGCATCCTATACATTTAGTTCAGCGTTGTGTTATGCAGCAGTTTTGGACTTTGAGATCTCCACTTCTATGAAGTGTACAGGCCCTAAGGCTTTTGTGCACTGCTCACTGTAATGATATAGCTAAGGACAGATACAAAACTTGATCTGTCCGAATGGCAGAGGTTGTGCAAGCTTCATGCAGTGACAGGGAATGCATGGGGCCAGCACCAATGTCAGCATAGGGAGAACAGATTCATGGTGCTCTTAGCACCACCCACTTCTTTTCCACCAAACCTGCCTCTGTGTGTTCTTACCTAACTTAAACCAGACAGAAACCCCTACTGGGTAAACACGGAGTTGATGAGGACTGATTTTAGTGCCACCTGGCGTCTTTCTAAAGTAGCTACCAGTGCTCCCAGATGGCATCTTCTGCTGTGGGCAAGGATGGATATAACCATTCTACACCACAGCTGCATCTGTTTAGACCTACAATTTATTTTTATCTGTTTTACTGATTGACCTAAGTTACCTGAATTACGTTACATGACAGTGCACCAGAGCTATGAGTACACTGGACCATCCATAGGTTGCTTCTACATCCCTTGGACAAGCTGTGTGAGGTCAGATCATACACAGCACGGAGCCAGCTGTGTCCCCAGGCTGAGCACAGCAGGCAGTGCCGAACCCAGCTTTTGGGCCTAGGCAGCCCAGGTTGCCTCTCACCCACAGACGCCCGAGGAGCCTGGTGAAGCTGTGACCTCTGGAGAGCTAAGCTAGGAGTACAACATTGAAGCTTTTGACTCCTGAAACAGCAGAAGTTTTTAACAGCAGCCTGCGAGCATGTAAAAGGGGAATACATTGCTGTCAGCTTTGGAAACAAGTGTGCGTTTACTTACAAAAGCACATGCACTCTGGATGTTTATTCAACTCCAATTTACCTACATAAGATGTACAGCAGCTAAGCTTCACTAGTATTTAATCTGATTTAAATCAGTGCCCCCCACCAGAAAGCATGCTTTTGAAGTTCAGAAGAACAGAATGTTACTTTCAGACTTACCTTTTTCTGTTTTGTCTTCTTCAGTTTCTTTTTCACTTTTTCCTAGAATATTAAAAATATAATTTCATTGAAATAAATTTACATTAACAGTTTATGATGAGAAAGAGTTACAAGAAAGAGTTAGGATGAAATTACAATAAAATTACAGTTTACACTCAGAATATGATTAGGTCAACAGGACTTGGTTTCTTTTTTTTTAAAGTAACCATAGACTACTGTCTGAACTATGGCTACATAAAAGGCCTTTCTCCGCAGATGCTTCAAATATTATTACATAATTGCGTCCATTGCAAATACTTCATACGCCTTCCCCTTTAGATATTTGGTAGATTTTGGTGATACACACTTGTAATGCAAGCTATTTTGCAAGAAAAAAAAATTTGTTCACTAATTAAAAACTCTTGGGAACACTAACTTAATATATATATTTGATTAAAATGCAAAAACCATTAAAATAAATCGGGAACCTAGGTCTCATTTTCAGAAGTGACTTAGGCACTTGGAAGCTTTTGCCTGACTTCAACCTTTAAAATAATTTAACCCAGGTATTTTGTAAACATCTGAATGCACAGGTAAATGTTAAATAAGCATAAGACAGTCTGTAACAAAAGACAGACTACATACTGTACCAAAATCATGTATGTGTATATTGTGAAGATGGTACATATAGAGACAGGCTTGTCCTCTTCTCTTTTCCTCCTCTCTAAACACTTTTTGATCCTGCCCTACTCTATAACATTTAACACATCTTGCATCACAATTCTAACATTATCATTCCATTTCCAATTTCGTCCCAATAAGCTTCCAATATTTCCTCCCAATAAACTTAATAGAGAATACTGGAAAGAGAGGTCAGTTGGCTTTCTAGCTATACACTCTTTAATTTTGATGTATTCTTATACATAGAAAAAACATTTTCTTTAATTTCTAAGTCAATTACAGAAATCTTGTCAGAATACTCAATCTTCACAGTTTTTTTAAATGGACTGCTTAGAAGCATTATATTGTGAACAAAATACACCATGTGAAAATGCTGAAAAACATTTCTTTTTTCATAGAGAAATTGGGTTATGCACACACATGAAATCAAACTATTTCACATTCTAATTTCACCCTTTACTACAAGCTGACAACTGCTACTACCGAACATGCAGACAGTATGACTGATTTTCATATTCAACACAAGGCAGAATGAGTATTAACTTTATTATGATATTGTAAATTAAATAAATATGGCCACACTGAAAGTCATTCACCTCTTCAATTATATCGTAAAATCCAGATTGTCAATTAAATCGAAAGAAATTTAAAAAGATCTACAGAGAGTCAGTTATGTACTATGGAATAACTTGGAGAAGGAATATTATTACTATAATGGTATATTAATGAAAGCATTGTTCAGTACTTGCTAAAATACTGGCTTTTTTGTTTTTATTTTTTTGCGCATACTACACAATAAATAAAATGGTCAGGTCCATCTGTATGTCATCAGAAATACTGTATTTTAAAAAAAAGCGGTAATGCAGCTCCAGAGGAGACACAGAATAGTTTATATACCCATATTTCTTTTATTTTTACCAACTCAAAGCACATGAACCATTCATTACAGGATAGTAAACCATGGTACAGCATGCTACCTAGCCACTCATTTTCCCTGTATCTTTTCCCTTATCAGCAACACTGATATTCTCACCTGAGCTCTTCTAATTCCCTCTAGGTTACTCAGTGACCCTCTTCCACCCATCTTGGACATTCATGTTATTTCTGCAACTTCTTTTTCATCACAGAAAGAACAAGGTATGAGCTCATGACTCTAAAGCCTACTCCTATCTCCCATTTCTTGTCCAGCTTCACGTTTCTTTATTACTGAGGTTCAGGCAACATAAATACTACATAGAGAACTGTAGGTTATATGTACTGGGATCAATGCTCCAAATTCTCTCTCAGACTTTTTTCAACCTGTAGTCTGCTAAATTAGTTGCCTTTAATTTCACCAAAGCCTCTCCAATGATCTTTAGATACTCCAGCTTCTCCTAGGTTGCTGCTTTTGAAATTCATCACAACTTGACCTTGTCAGCTCTGAAGATCTTGCTTCTCTTGGCTCTCGCCATACTTAACTAAGAATTCACTTCAGCATCATATTCAGCACATACTGCTTTATTCCCTCCACACTGATCCCTAGCTTACTTCGATGGTGCAAATGGTATTAATCATGCTATTTCTGACAGAGGTTTAAAAACGTGCTGTCTCAAAGACATGGATATGACAGTAAATCTTGAGACTAGTTTATCACCAACTTAAACCAACTGTAGCTCAAACAAAAAATTTTTCTTAGCTCTTCAAACCACTCTCATCCTTTACTCAATTTCTCTGTTTCCAGCTAAACAAATCATAGACAAAACTGTTTTAAACAATCTCTATAGGCTAGGACTGCTATCACTGTGTAACATATGCATCAGGTATTCCCAAGAAGGTTTCTACCATAAAGAATATATTTATTTTTCATATTACAATATGTCTAAATATTTGTGAGTGCATGTGACAATGACCTGAGTCACAACTAAAATGTATTTCATACCTTGTAGATTTTACATGAATCCCAATCAACAATATAAATGTACAATACAATTTGTTATTTACATATATGCAATTTTTGAAACACGTAAAATTGCACAATGATATTCAGTAAAAACATTACATTTTTCAGTATCTTTCCAATATCCAATCTCACCCATTTTCTTTACTCCTTAGAAAGAATAGTGTCATGATATGATACCTTTTCAATTATTGAGAATGTGAACAAGTCAGTTCTCAGTATGAAAATGAAACTTTAGTATCCTACCCTTATTTAAATTTTGCTTTCCTTATTAGTATTTCTTCCTGTGACTTCCAAAAAAGCAACTGAATCTAAGATTTCATAGATTCACTGAGATACAGCAAGAAGCAATGTGGCAATGTGAAAATATAAAGAAACATGTTGTCTTCTGACTTTTTCTTAAACTACAGATATTTATTCAGCAATATTTCATCATAAAAATATGGAGGTGTTTGAAAACTGAAAAGGTCAGGGAAGATTTTTGTTTTCAAACACAGAACTGCACAGACACAATACCCTTGCTAGACTTCTGATTTAAACTATGGTCCATAACCTACAATACTTCACTAGGAGAAGTAGGCACCATACTTCCCCCCCACATTTGCCTTTGTTAAAGAGTGATATCCCATCCATTTTAAGTTACAAATAGAAATTATGTATCATGGGCAAAATTCAGGCCAAATTGGTTGCAGAATAACTAATACTCCAAAAGAAGAAACAAAACACAATTATAGAAAACACAGACTTTAGAGTAATGCCCATTTCCTTCACATAATGCCACCCAGAAATAAAAATTACTTCTACTTGCTATATTTCTTTCTCCTTGTAAATAGTACTTTCAAATATATTTTTAAACATTCAAAATTATTACTTTGAAAAATAATAATATTAATTAGTGGCTGGGGGAAATATTTATCCCCATAGCTAATATCGACCACATTTTTGAAAAAATAATGACACTAGAAAGACAAAGATATTCTTCTGTGTTTTATTGCAGCCAAACATTAAAACAGATTAAATATACATTTTTTTTAATAGTCCTCTTGGCCTTACTCAGCTTGGCATATTTTTGTAAACATGAAGCACGTAAAAATCACATACCCAGTTACAAAATACTTAAAATTTGATCACAGCATAATATACTCTCACAGTCCCATAATTCTACAAATAGGCTGCCATTGTTATATAAAAAGTCCTCCATTCACCATTCTAAAATTATTCCCAAGCTTCCTCACAAAATATGGCTTTGTAAAAATTATTGCTCTGCAATTCACAATCACAGGTAATTTTACTAAAACATCCCAGCCCAAATCACATCACAGTCTAAGAGTATTATTGCTTTCTTGAAAAGTCTCAAGAAATCACTTTGGGACATCTTCTGTGTTTGTTGATGAGATGTAACACTCACTTATGTGGAGTCTTACTGAAATCCCAAACAAAAAAAGGCAAGCATATATGATGCCCTTTTCACCATAAATGTAAGCAACTTAAAACCTGACTTCAAAACAGTGTTACAGAAATTTAAAATCTCCCTGTCAACCAAAAGGTGACCACTGTTAGTGTTACCAAATTGACTTTTCTTCATAAAAATTTATCTTATTTTATTTCTTCTAAGCTCCCATACCAGGCTTGGCCATTTCCTAAAATCACAGCAATTATTCCTGAGCCAAAAAGGAACACATGCAAAATGCCAAAGAATAAAATATGTCTTCATAATTGTGGAACAGCAGCACAGAACAGGTAAAAAGTACACCTGTGATATTAAAATTCTAAATAACTGAAAGTCTAAATTTCAGACGTACCATTTACAAGAGCATTTACGACTGTAGATCTTAAATTTTGATACCCTATTTTTCCTAAGACTGACTTTCCAAAGCCTTTTTTTTTAATTAACAAGTCAAGTATTTGTGCAAATGTGACTTTTTAATTAATTCACTGAATATAAAGCTTACTAAATACAGCTTTGAGATATTATATTGGTAGCCAAACTAGAAGAATTTTACTGAACTCAACCTCATTCCAGCAACTCAGTTTTGTTGCAATCTACACTGACTCCCTGCAGGTTATTACATAGTTTCTAGATATTTTTGCTTTAAAAATCAAACGTGCATAAATAAAACGTTCTAATTCACACACAAAGGGTTTCTGAAAAAATTAATTTAGTAATCTGCCCTTTTACTAGCATGAATCAAAAAGACACATTTTGTATCTTGTTAGACTATTTTAAAAATCACCTGAAATGCATGTAGTGTAACTGTTGACATAACATCAGTGCAAAGAGATATAAATCAAACTTCACAGCATAGTGTGTGCCTGATTAGTGTTTTCAAAAAAATGCGGTTAGGTTGTATGCTATATCAGCAGTTATAAAACATTTTAAAATTCATAATATTATATGTTTCATCTGACCAAACTGCTCTGTACATACTGTATGAATCCACAACAAAAGATATATATTAAAATTTGAAAAAATGTACTTGCTGCTATGTTATAAATAGAATATTAACAATTGCTTGAACAGCACATAAGAAATGCAGCTCAAAGTTGCAACTCTGTCACAAACACAGAAGAAAAAATAATGAATTCACTAAACTTGACCAAAAAAAATTTCACAGGAATGTAAATTAAACATCCAAGTGTTAAAAAAGCTTACTAAAATGACAGTTGGCTACAACCCATTTACAATATCTTAGTGTTCGTTCCCCAAACCCTGAACTGCTTGGTAATTACATCATAAGATCTATTACAACCATCTGCTCCCCTTTTGTAGCGTATGGTTGGGGCTGGTCCTCCTGACGTAGGGACTTTTCTTTTGAAGCTTTAAGTATCTGAAAAAATAAGGGGAAATCTATATTAAAGGACCAACCAAAACACAACTTACTCTAAAACAAACAGAAAAAAATCTTAAATGCTAAAAAATGCAACTTTGTATCAGATTAGTTAATTTGAGAAAGCTATCATTTCTAGGAGCTATCATAATGAATATACACAAAGTTGCTGTATAAGGTGGGAAATGTAAACTTCTAAATATTTATCTAAGCAGTAAATTTTTTCTCAGCATATGGCACTTCATTTACCTTGTAAAGGAAATCTAGGCCATGTCACAAATACATTAAAACAATTTTTTATATATATATTTTTTTTTAAAGTCAAGGGCACGTACAATTGGAAGAGAGGAGCCAGGGAATGAGGAAGCGTCAAAGCTGTGAAGTGGAAACTTCTCTAGACATAAGGGAGTTCAGCAGTTGGTAAAATAAATGCAGGGTTATAAAAATGTCAAGAGGGGAGGGGAAACAACCCTTAGATATTTTAAATCTGAACAGATACAAGAGGGATCAAAATCCAAATACAGAGAGTAAAGGTATCCCAAAAAACTATAATATGTCTCCCTTAAAATGTGTCTCAAAGTACCACTTTATCACAACCACTGCAATTTACGTGCCAGTGTAGAACAGGATTAGCCAAAAATCGTAAATCAGTAATATTTCAAGCTGGCCTATCGTACCACCTAAGTGCATTAATTTACAAAAATACAGACTATAACTGCAGTTAAAACAGCCCACAGCTGGAAAGTAATATTGGTAGTAATTTTAGAAGTAAACTTAGAGAATTGGAAAACAGTACACACAGATACCTAAGGATGCAGTTGCCTGTTACTATTTTTTTTTGTGATATGCCCTGAAGTCAGCAAAAAACTTTTGACTTGCACTCCAGCATATTTAAATCCCACACAATCTCTTCACTGGCCATGTGAGGATGTTCCTCACAGCTAAATTCATCATCTGAACTATGTCCTGATTTCTTTCCAAAATAAGTAAGTTCCTATGTTTCAGACACAAATCAAACAACTGCTCCTAACCTGATACAAACTGGTACCACCATGCTTCGAATGAAGTTGCCTGAATTTGTAGTACCTAAGAATAAGGACTCTATAGCGACATTTCTGAATATCTTTTACACTACCTGAAGTTATGTTCAGTACATAAATAGGTAGATCTTTCATATATGTAAAGAGTGCATATGTGTATATAGGTGTTCTTCATTCAGAGTAGAGTTCTTGACTGTCTCTAGTACAATGAACTTCAATATTATGATTGCTGAAATAACAGGAAATACTAGCTTTGAATACCTGATGAAATGAAATCACATGAACAAATATGACTTCTGACAAAAAAACCCAGACTGAATCCTTCATCACAAATAAAAAAAATCCCTGGTAAATATGAACTTCATACTTTAAGATGAAAATGTAAAAATAATTTTGCCTTCAAAGTGAAATTTTCACATCCAAAAAAGGCAAGTAAACATACTTAATAGTAGGAAAAAATAATAATTTAATAGTAATAATATTTTTATTTCTGGTCAGTAGTTTACTTATGTCCCCTGTTTCTTTTCTCAATTTTCAGAAATGCTATTTAAGTCCTACTTTATGTGCTGACATAATAAGCTTTTTACAAAAAGTGATAAACAATGATTCTTCTGCCTTCAAAGTGGTTCCTACATAATTACACACATTACTAAAGATTCTTGAGTATGTTGGTACACTGTTGCAGATTTTGTGCTGGTCGAATTATTTTCATTTTCTGCTTCCTAAAGGAAGAATCACATACATGGTACTACATCTAACAGTTACTTGTGTGTTTAATAACTGAATAAATAGGTTTTTATTGATTCTCTCACTTTTTTCCTGTGAGGGGAGAAAGAAAATATTAATTCCTTCCAGTGCTGCTATTATCATCTATTTCTACAAGATACACCAGGGCAGAGCTAACATACTCTTGAAGGCTAATCTCGTGGTTTAAAAAGTGTGTTGCACTAGTTTTGAAAACAACTGAAGGTAAAAAAAAAAAAAAAATAAAAAATCTAACAAACCTTTTGAAAGGATCAGAAATACATACTGTTTCAGAGTAAAACAAGTTATTTTTGATTCTAACAGTGTTTGAAAACAGCAAGGACTCTCTTTGTATCACAATACAATAAAAGGAGAGTGGACAACTAGGTTCAATTCCACCATCTTATTTGAAAGTCCATCTGCAATTAAAGGAGTGATTGTCCCTTTGTACTCGGCACTGGTGGGGGCCACACCTTGAATACTGCATTCAGTTTTGGGCCCTCACTACAATAAAGACCTTGAGGTGCTGGAGTGTGTCCAAAGAAGAGCAACGAAGCTGGTGAGGGGTCTACAGCACAAGTCTTATGAGGAGCGGCTGAGGGAGCTGGGATTGTTTAGTCTGGAGAAGAGGAGGCTGAGGGGAGACCTTATCACTCTCTACAACTACCTGAAAGGAGGTTGTAGAAAGGTGGGTGCTTGTCTCTCCTCCCAAGTGAAAGTGATAGCACAAGAGGAAATGGACTCAAGTTGCGCTGCGGGAGGTTAGATTGGACATTAAGAAAAATTTCTTCACCAAAAGGGTTATCAAGCACTGGATCAGGCTGCCCAGGCAAGTGGCTGAGTCCCCAACCCTGGAGGTATTTAAAAGACATGTAGACATGACACTTAGGGACATGGTTTAGTGGTGGACTTGGCAGTGTTAGCTTAATGGTTGGACTCGATGATCTTAAGGGTCTTTTCCAACCTAAATGATTCTGTGATTCTAAATGGAATATTTGGAAACTACTGTACAATATACTTTTTTCTTTTTTTTTTTGTGAAGGTAGGAAATTAATTTACTGCTGCAAGACTGGGCCATAAATTGCAGCATAAAAAGCAAAATAAATAAGGTCCATGAAAACAAAAATTAAAGATTTCAAGTTGATAATTGGATTCTGAATTTAGTTTTAAAATTGTATATGTAAGTCAAGAGATCATCTCAATATCCTCATATCAATACAACTGACACTGTGCAGTGGAATTATCTACTGTTGAAGTTTTGCAATAGTCCTGTAAGAGCCTTTTTGTTATTTTAACTTTAAGGAGCAACATCTTCTAAGAGAAAACATCTTTTCTTGTTCTACAGTTCCAAATTAAAGCACAACAAACCCACTGAACACTACCTTTGCTGAACTTCTTGCCTATGCTGTCGAAGGTAACTACTGCTTGTTCCTATACTGATTATAAGCTTTGGTGAAAAATATTTCATATTCATGATGAAACAAAACATTTTTAGAAAAGGCATCTATTAATGAACACCTATGGCTTCAAACATTTTATCATAACAGCCACATGGTATATTGAACAGGTTAGAGATACCTCACAAACAACACAGGTACGTATTGATATGAGCATTTCAAATCACCTCAGTTAAGGTTCAGCATGTAAATTAAAATGTGAACTAAACCATGCCTCCAATCTGTACTGGTCAACCACAAAGGCCTCCTATGTTTTTTCACTTCTCTGGCTACTTTTGGCACGCCCAAGAACCAAAACACAAGTTTCCTCTCCCGCAAGGGAAAACAAAACCCTACAGAACTACCTGGGCACTACAACACTTAAGACCTTCTGCATGTTGCAAAGATTAACTAACCTAGAAAGGTGTTCAAGGTAATCAGAACAAACCAGAAATAGAGCTCTCGGGGCTCCTGGATTGCAGCTTCTGTGATTTACTGCACAGAGATACAGCTCAGTGTTTCACTCAACACAACTACTTCATTACAAAGAACAAACTATCAACATCTAATTATTAACTCCAAAAAGCAGATTAAATATAACAATATGCAGTCTTCAAATTCAAAAGCCATTTAGCTACTTTAAAAATGGTTTGGGTAAACTCTATGTTTACTACTGTCAGGCAACAGATGAAAGAGCTGGAACTGCTGCTGTTCTTAAAATCAGTTATGTCAAGAATAATGTGATGGCATGACAAAACAGTCCTGTTTCCAGATCAGTGGCCAAAGAACATGCCGCAGTCGGACTCCAATAGATCTGATACACAGAGAAGTGACAGTATCACTACCCATGATCACTTACTCTAGAAAGGAAGTACGCATATATTTTGAGACCTGAAATTTTTATATTTCCCTTTACAACAAAAGTATCCAGCTCTGTCTGAAATAATTAAAAATAAAGTTGTAAATTAAAACTTCTCTCAGTTGTATTTGGAATG
This sequence comes from Gavia stellata, assembly GCF_030936135.1. Lineage (NCBI taxonomy): Eukaryota > Metazoa > Chordata > Aves > Gaviiformes > Gaviidae > Gavia > Gavia stellata. The sequence continues at coordinate 40,723,372 of NC_082596.1, read as the reverse complement.
CTTCCGTATAACCCAGTAACTATTACTAGCACTTACCTAGTACAAGATAAAAATTATTGCTTCAAAAACAGGAAGCAACTTTAAATGGTAATAATGATATCCCTTCATGCCTCTCCACAAAGTAATTTGTTTACAGACTTTCCATGTAGCTATCGCTCCATTTTTTGGAGGAAAAAACCCAAGCACTTAAGATTAACTTACCCACTAGAACATCATTTGAATAATCCTCAGCTTGAACAGGAATTTCTGTAAGTCAAAAGTGTACAAACAATTCAAACAGGACAGTTTTCTAAATACTTATAAAAAGCTGCATTTTTTTTTCCCTTATGCTCAAAACAGTGACCTATCAAGACTGCTCTGTAATACTACTTTTGCAGAAGTCGCATGCAAATTTTCCTCAGCTGAATTTTTCCAGGGGAAAGATTAATACTTAAAGTAGGCCAATAAGTAAACTGCAGGACTGCATAGTTTCAAAAATTATACTTCAAAATTCTGAAACTATACTATCTGAAGCACAAATCTCCCACAGTTTCACATGCTACTACAGTATGGGCTTAGAAAACATTCAGATACTTATTATGCTCCCAGCTGTAACTGTGAAGTATTTGACTTCAAAATTTAGTTTTTTAATTCTGTATGTATGTTTAAATTAGGCATGTCACATGTCACAAAGTGCCATTACTGCTAATAGACTGAAGGTTCAAAATAGCTCCCTGTTCATGCATGGAGGGAGTCAGGCTCACTGGAAAAGAATTTGTAATAGCCAGGATGCTGCCTGTAGACAGTAAGAAAAATCAAAGAAAGGGAAATACATTCTCTGACTCAGGAAGCCCATAAATAAAGTGCTCAAAGCTGGGGAGACATTCCACTTTATTTCTTACATATACCCTCTTTCCTGAGTACACACTACTGGCTGGTGGAAACAGAGCATAGCAAAGAAATCTTCAGCTTCACGTGACCTAATGTGGCCATTTTTATCACTGTATGTTTTTCTGAACTGGGAGCACTCTCTCAGCTTCTAAAACTGAAGACTGCTCTGTAAGGCATTAAAATATTGTCATTAAAAAACCCAAGATGCTAGATTCCAACAACACAGTTATGTTTGTCCTTGAAAGAAAAAAGCTGCAGAAAAAGTTACAAATGTATTTTTATTGCAGCACAGAATTCGATTTTATAATATTTATCATTCTCAAAGAAGCAAACTCATTGAAAAGATAATATACAAACCTGATTCCTCTGGTTCAGCAGCCACAACATCTTCTGTATGCTTACTTTCTACTGTTACAAAGAAAGTAAGTGTTGTAAGTTACACACAGTATGTTCACAATTTTGTTTTTTATTCCCCACCGGCCACCCAATCAAATTAGTATCAAAAAAAAAAGGAACAACCAACTAGGTTAACTTAACAGTAGAAAAAAGGTACTGAATGCATGTCATGTCCAAAAGTTTAGCTCCTCTTTGCTATTGATTTCCATTCCTAGTACACCCCCCAAAAGTGATTTTGGTTACAATTGTTGTTTGTGTGAAACAATAATTCTTGTTTCTCCATTTAATTATATTAGAACACATTTTTCAAGTGGAAAACCTAAATAAATATAGCATCTAATCCTACACACTGTGCTCAGACTAAGCTGCTTAGATCACTTTGCTCTAGCTGACTGAATTGCATGTTTGAAAAAAAATCTTGCTTAATAATATTTTTAACTTCTTAGAGCAAATCTTCAAATTACATTTGACTCAGTACTCATTTAAAATTCCCTGACACCAGCACAACAAACAAAAATTTACAACTTAATCTTTTTGAGTAGTAATGTGGGAAATTAACATACTCCACACCTCAAATTGAAGCTCTATGTACTTCATAAGAAAGTCATGAAGTTCAACAAGGCCAAGTGAAAGATCCTGCACCTGTGTCAGGACAATCCGCAATATCAATACAGGCTGGGGGATGAAGTGATTGAAAGCAGCCCTGTGGAGAAGGACTTGGGGATCCTGGTGGATGAAAAATTGGACATGAGCTGGCAATGTGTGCTCACAGCCCAGAAAGCCAACTGTATCTTGGGCTGCATGAAAAGAAGCATGGCCAGCGGGTCGAGGGAGGTGATTCTCCCCCTTTACTCCTCTCTTGTGAGATCCCACCTAGAGGACTGTGTCCAGCTTTGGGGTCTTCAGTACAAGAGAGACATGAACCTGTTAGAGCAGGTCCAGAGGAGGGCCATGAAAATTATCAGAGGGATGGAACACATCTCCTGTGAAGAACGGCTGAGAGTCGGGGTTGTTCAGCCTGGAGAAAAGAAGGCTCCAGGGAGACCTTATTGCAGCCTTTCGGTATTTAAAGAGGTCTTATAAGTCAGCTTGGATGGAGCTTTGAGCAAGCTGATCTAGTGAAAGATGTCCCTGCCCATAGCAAGGGAGTTGGACAAGATGATCTTTAAAGGTCCCTTCCATCCCAACCCATTCTATGATTCTATACAGCACATTTCTCTGCTCCGTTTCTTGTTTGGTTTTTAATTATATGAACAAATATAAATGGAAGAAAAAATGTTTTCCTTCATAAACTATAAAAACTCATACCTGACAGCTCTTTATCAATATCAAAATCTTCAATAATTTCCTCTATAAGTGTAAAAAGAAAAAAGTATATAATGAACTTTTATTTTTTTACATCAGATTTCAAAATGCATATATTTCCTCAAAACACTTTAAGATCACAATTACAAAATATATACCTGGCTCCGTGGCTTCATTCACCTCCTCTGGAAGGTCCTCAACAGCTAAGAAAACATTCAATTCAGAGCAATAATGAAGTCAGTCCCTCAACTGATGAAACTTACATACAACACAAACGAACATTGCTAGCACACAGACATGTTTAACTGTGAATGGTAAATTGCTATAAACAAACAGGAACTTGGATGAATTTGAGGGAAAAAAGGAAATTACTTCTTAAATTTTCTTCCCTGTTTCACTAAAGAACTGCTATATTCATTAGGTAAATATTTCAAAATTGTACCTTCTGAACCAAAGTTGTTTGGATTAAGACATATTAACTTTAAAACCTAAAATTTTAAAAACACTCCTTAATCTTTCTAAGCATAATCAGTACTCCCACTTTTACCTTTTACAGCATTAAATCCATCTGCTAGACATGTTAAAAACCAAACCAAAAAAACCTATGATCTTTTACTTTAAAAGTCTTTTTATTTGGATAAACATGCAATTCTATGGTGGGTCCTACTTTCCTTCCTGAAGGACAACAAGCAAGTTCTTCAAATTAAATTATAGATTCCATGGAAAAATAAATAATTGTTATTTTTATTTTCTTTGAATATAGCACCTTCTAACTCATTTGACTGTCCTCTTAAGCTTATAATCACAAAGGTGACAAAGCAGATATTTATTATTTATTTACACTAAAGAATTTCTTGACTTCATTCTAAACTAAACAATTGTGTCTTTTTCAATCAGATCTCTGAGACTACTCTCAAAAGAGCTGGTATTTCAAGACAAAAAAGTATACAGGATCCAGAGAGAGGACCGCAGACAAATAATTTTTTAATTGCTTCTGCTAATAGACAAAGGCACTAGCAAAAAGTATGCATCAAAACAGAGCTAGTACTGACAGCCTGTAAATTTTGAATGATCTTAAGCACTGGTTCCAAGGTTATGGGCAAGGCTCACGGCAGACAGCAGGTTGAGTGTCTGTTCTGAACTACTGTGTTCCAAATGTTCACAAAAAGCCTCACATGCTCCATTTTGTGTCACTTGACGCCTTAAAGATGAATCCTCAAGGATGGTACATCAAAAGAAGGTGTCTCAGTTCATAGTCAAAAAACCTAACTTTATAACTACACAGACTGTAACGCACCTTTGCCAAAATTGGCAATATATCGTGATTGAAATTCACACAGATTACATATTTCAATACATATAAATAGCAAGATTAAGTTGATGATTTTTATGTTAACTTTACTAAAATATTTATCTGATTTTGAAAATCATTTATATTCCAAATAACATTTATTTTAGAGGTATTTCTACTGTAATTACATATGAAACAAAGGTTTTCTAATATGCTCCATATATATAAATATAAACACATGGGGGGATGTGTGTGGCAGTGTACACACACACCACCCACACACATACATACATATATGTATATACCTGTATCTTGAGTCTCAGTCTGCTCTTCATGTTTTGGTTCTGAAAGGAAAGAAAAATAAAGTTCCTGGGTGATTGATATGCACAAGGTATCCTAAAAATTTGGTTGTTAAGCATCCAGTTCATTTCTTTACTGATAAATGCAAATCTCTCAAAGACTTTCACCACTTTGGGGGCCTGAATAGATATATGAACTTTCACTGGAGCTTGTAGCAGAAATTCTAGACATAAAACAAGTACCAAATGTGAATGCAATGCTGAAATTTTAAGCATTTCTATCGACACAGATGAAATACTGAAAACAGTGACAATAAAGCTATCATTCTGTACAATTGTTATAATTCACCTACACTCCTAATTGTTGAGTAAAGAGCCATTCTAATTTTTGTAACTCTGAAGAAGAAATGATTAAGAATATTCATTACTTTACTTCAAATAATGTCTGAAAATAGACAAAATGCTATCCATGAATTGTCTGAATTTTCAATATACATTTATTGTGGATTTTAGAACTAAAGAAGTTCAGTGTTCATCCAGTGTTTTGGATAATTTTATTATCTTAACAGGTACTAACCCTGATCTTAAAAAGGTTATTTACATAAGATTTTTTTAAAGAATAAAATCTTTCCACTAATGTTTTATCTAAAAAGGCACTAATAGTCACTTGGCTTCCCCTCCATTCCTTTAAAAAAAAAGTTCTTACAGCATGTTCTTAAAAAAGCATCCAGAACTCCTCATTTCTAATGAAAATCTCACACTTGCCTTCTTTCTCTAGTTTCACTGTTACAGACTGTATAAAACTCTTCATAAAACTACTGAAAGTTGTGTACAGTAACTGAGTTCCTGTGTTCCAAGTTACATGATCACTCCATTTACACACTTCAGTGTGGGCACATGCCCTCATTTCAACTAAAGAATTTTTAGCATTAGCCATAACCGTGGAAGGTATGAAGAAACAGTTCCTTTCAATATGCTAGACTCACAAAGGGGGTGCAGCCTACCATAGGCTTTCAGTTTCTCCCAACACCATGCAAGGTAGAAGTGATTACAGGAACTGCAATACTATTAGACCTGGTTGCTCATCTGAATTAAGAACCAAGTCATACAAAGCAAGAGTCTGAAAAGAAACTGAACTGCTCTAGCCAACAATCATCTTGGCACTGCTATCTCAGCTTTATGAGAATTCTAGGAAGCACCAGGATTGGAGAAAATATTACATCAGAGGGTCTGCCAGAAGAGGGGGAACACATCTGATAGAAATGGAGAAGATACATTGACTCTAGCACAGGGAAGCTTATACTTCTGCTGATTTCTCAGACATTTGCATCTAAAGCTTTAAAGTGAATCTTCTTGTGGATGTGAACCGCAATTTTGGAGCTAATGTCAAAAACATAAGCTTTACATTTGAGAGAAAGAATTTCAGTTCTCCATGATGGCCTCCATCCCTTCTTTGACTTTAGAAAACAGGTGCTAAAAACTCTCTTCTCCAGAAAGAGAGCAAATCTGTTTCATTTTCGATCCAACCAAAAGCATGTCAAAAAGTACAAGAAAGATGGGCCAGGAGACAACAGGGATGAAAACTAGGTACTACAACTGCTAAAATGGTGTCTAGCACACATTCATGAACAATTACAACTCCCATGCCCTGAAACTGGACAGACTGAACTCAGACGGAAAAAACGGCGTGTCACAGAAAGACAGCCTCACATCTTTCAGCACATCTTCCGAGATATCCATGGTTGGCTGGTTAGCTCAAACCTTGAAGGACCGACAATGTAAGATGAGCTTATAGGACTGTGATTAGACTGTCTTCTCCAGTGTTGTCTCTCATCTTTTCTAGGGATCCTGACAGCAATTTCTGATTATTTTTCTCTGGTTATTTCTGGGACCGACAAGTGCTTAAAAATAAGGGTGCCTGTACACAGGTCTGCTCTTGGAACAAACTGAAATTCCAAATAACTTTGTAACTTCACATAACTTTCAAGATTGGGGACAGGGGGTGGGGTTAAAAAAAAAAAAAAAAGTCAATCAATGCAAATGCCAAGAACACTCAACGCCTCACCTCACTGGTCTTTTTCTTCTACACTGCTCCAGGCTAGAGTTCTCAAACAAAATCCCTCTAAAAATTACAAAGGAAGCATTGTGCTTTCTCTCATAACCAGAATGTCTTGAAGGGATAACTTGGAAGCAAGGCAAAATTCTCCCATGAAAAGATGAACTTTCATCAAGACAAAAGCAGTTTGTCACAGATTATGTTGAACTGCAGGCATGATTAGCTGCATAAGAAAGCCTGGCAATTTAGTAGCCATGAATAATAAATTTTTGACAATCACGTTCTTCCTCGGAATTTCCTTTTGAGAAAAGAATGGAACGTCCTGTTCTCTTCATCAGCCTAATCAGAGGACTTGGAATAGTAAAGAAAAAGTAGAAAAAACTCTAAATCTGATTTATCTGATACTATTTAAAACTCTCATTGCAGCACACAGTAGTGATTGCACATGAAACCACTGCTTGCTAAAGCACATGAACTACTCACAAAATAGAGTGATTCACTGTTACTGTGCCGAGGCCAGAAGAGATCGCAGAATATGAAATGGTTTTGGAACTGATTCTATAGAAAACTGATGCAAATTCCTTTGGGAACCTCCATGATCATCTTACTCCAAAAGCAGGTATAGATGGAATCAGGGACCGTGGAAGGGTTCGCTGTTCATGTCACCACTACGTATGAAGGAGCATAAAAAGTAAAGATTAAAAGTTACACTTCTTCTCTTGCTTCTCACACTTAGATATGAAGAAGTGATTCTTGATCAGGAACTGATTGTAAAGTATCTCCTGAAAAGGAGCGTAACCAATAAGCCCAGGGAAAAAGGTAGGTCTCTCTTGCTTTTGCGTCCTATTGATGCTGACATATTAAGTCAAGGGCATCATAGCTGAGGGAAATAATTATTTTCTGCAGGCTGAGGAAGACATGGACTAAGAGCAGAATACACCTTTGGGCCACTGAAAGTCCTTCAATGGGATTTTGACTTCTATCCCAGAGCTGGATGTCAGAATTTCTCTCCTGATGACAAAGAATGAAGGTTTTCTGTCTCAAATATTTTGAAGTTAAGAATCACTGTCCTTTGCTCAGGTTACATAAACATGGAAAATAAACAAGAGTCCTCTAAAGATATGCTTAACTTCTCTTTAGTACAGTAGTCCCCCAGAAGGATCTCACAGAAGGAATCACAACCACAGACCTTTGTTTCAAGACTGTGACCACTGGTCGTCTTCTTGTTTACTTTTTCACAGAATCACTAAGGTTGGAAAAGACCTGTAAGATCATGAAGTCCAACCATCAACCCAACACCACCATGCCCACTAAACCGTGTCCTGCAGTGCCATGTCCACACGTTCCTCGAACACCTCCAGGGAGGGTGACTCCACCACCTCCCTAGACAGCCTGTTCCAGTCTTTCACCACTCTTTCAGTAAAGAAATTTTTCCTAACATCCAGCCTAAACCTCCCCTGGCACAACTTGAAGCTGTTTCCTCTTGTCCTGTCGCTAGTCACTTGGGAGAAGAGACCAACACCCACCTCTCTGCAACCTCCTTTCAGGTAATTGTAGAGAGCAATAAGGTCTCCCCTCAGCCTCCTCTTCTCCAGACTGAACAACCCCAGTTCCCTCAGCCGCTCTTCATAAGGCTTGTGCCCCAGAGCACAAGCACCAGATTTGGTCTCAGCAATCACTAGCAAATCATTAACCAAATCAAACTAAAACAGGGTTGTCTCCAAAGAACTGGTAGTTACAGACAAGGTGAAAAGGTAACACTGAGCTATACAGATGAAGTGAACCACGGCTGACTTGGCCAGGGTTTCATAAGAAAAAGGGCATGCAAAGTCTTCAACATTCTTACGCCACATAAACACAAAGTATGACAAAGAGGACAAATATGGGAATATAACCTATACACATACTCTACACTTGCTCCAGTGTTAAAGACCAATTGATTGCCTACGTACACCTGGGGTTTGAACATTAAAAAAACCACCTTAACTGAGAACTTGCAAAGTAATGTGACAGCATGGAAAATTTTAAGACAAAATAATTTCACTTTCACATTAAAGAAAGACTTTGATACTGTCATTTCACTGAATACACCAGTTGTCATACCATGATCTTCGTTATAATCCCCATGCACTCTATCCTCTGTTTAAAGAAAAAAAAAAATCAATATGAAAATTCATGGAATTTTAAGAAAATAAATATATACAAATAATACACTGTCAAGTTTATTCAGGACAATAAAGATACTCAAAACTATAGTATTTTATACTGCATTAAAGTTAATAAAAGTTCAACAATGATGAAGATTTCTAAAAGGTCCTGTGAAAAGAACTGAATCATTTTTTGGCACTACAAGATAGACTTAAAAAAAGATAAAGTACTATTGGTAGGCTTTTCTTACACGGTTCATGAAATCACCTACAAATTACCTACAATTCAAAATGGAAATACTCATAAATAATTTCTATATACAGAAAACTTCTCCAGTGGAATTTTGGAATCCGTTTGTTATGGCTTGCTTGCTTTTTAAAAAAAATTTTAAAGATAGTACTTTTTTCCTGACACTTATCACACTAATTTCAACATCTTTGGCAAATTCAAATTACTTTTTATCCACAGAAACATTTCTATGCAATTTAAAATACAAACATCCTTTCTCCTGCAAATTTAACCCTCAAAATATTATTCTGCCCATTTGGCTGACATTACAGAAAAGTAGCATTCATGTAGATCTTCGTATTTGTTCAGAACAAAAATTAAAATATAGATATAATAACTTACGAAGGAACTGATGCTATCTATGACTTTTAATGTTTTGGGTTTTTTGGGGGCTGGCTTGGGGCCAAAATTCAGTGAAACGTCAATAAAAAGAAGTAAGACTTTGGACTGTACCTGTGTAATGTTCAATAGCGTCTTCTAGCATTAGCTCAGAGTCACCTTAAACATAAATATTTAATATTTTATATTCTAATAAAATTTTCATGCAACAGCTAAATAGCACAAGAGAATTTAAAAAGGTCACATATTTAGCTCAAGAGTAACGGAATTAAACATACTGAGTTAGTACTACAATATTTTATTTTGGAAGTGACAACTGGATTGTAAAACACATCTAGGACCTACACCGTAAGTCACACAATATAATAAGTTAACGCATATTTGTATTTAGGCTTAAAATTAGGAATACAAATAGGTCTTAGACAATCCATTGATTAGACTGGAAGACTCCTGACAGAACACAGTATTTATGTAATTATTTGTGGATTGGATTCATGGAGTGTTGTGTTCACACCTGTAATGGTAACAGAGCTGCAAAAATCAGGCTTATCTGAAACTACCTGAAAAACTGGTTGAAAATGAAAGTGTGATGAAACAGTCAATATGACACATTACTTTGAAGCATGTTTAAAAAAGTGTAAGTGATTATATTATAATCTGAAGTCATGAAAATTTACAAACCTGGAGCTTCTGGATCACTTACTGTCTTTTCCATATCCATATCATATTCATATGAAACTGTAAATTAAATATTAAAAAGAAATATTTTTAAATTAAAAATATGAAATATTTTTAATACTCTGATTATTTTAACTTGCATCCATAATGTGCCTGTCAATAGCTAAATGTAGCTCCTTAGTTGAAAACTGACAAATTAAAACCTTACAGACACTTGCAACTTGACACATGGCAATCTAATGGAAGGTGTTGGGTTGCCCTCTCTTCTAGTCCTCTGTTATACACTCTGTATGAAAACTAGATCCACAAGAGCCATTAGTCTCCATCAATATTTTTTTAATAGTTCTTCTAATATGAATAAAAAATGTAATCTTCCCCTATCCTCAAAGTTCTAAGGTAGCTTCTTCACTAATGTGCAGGAGGACCACTGGCGACGTTCTACAGAAGACAAGATAAGAGCCAGAAATCAGACCTTGAGAAATATGTACCTTTGCTTCTGGCATCACAGATTTAGAGCAATTTACTTTTTTTCATTGCATAGCTAAATACGTGGATTATTTTCCTCTGTGACTACAATTCTTTGTGACGTTATTAATATACTCAGTATGATACATCTGACAACACATGGTACTGAAGGTAAAGTAACTATCCTTTTACTATGGAAGCATTGCAGGTTGGATTCTAAATCAGTAACTGGAAAGAAGTTATCTTCCACAAAGATAGGAATAAGCAGTTTTAGCTGTATGAAACAAATAAAATTATTTTTCTGCCATATTTGGCATCATACAAGACTGTAAAGTCCAGAACTAACATTGAGCCAAAGATAAGAAGCCTAGTCCAAACAGAAATCAATGTCCAATATAAATGGAAGAGGCTGCCTGTACTACATAGAAGCATTATTAGCATCCAGAAGAAAATACTTATCAGACAGCAGGGAAACTGTAATATCCATGTAATGTTTCTTCATAATGGGAAAGATGAGCTAACATCATTGTATGTGACATCAAGCACAATATGAAGATGACTATAAGCTAATTGGATTCGTCCAGGCAAAATTTCAAAAAGCTTTAAAGATGAATTAGGGTATGCAGACAGACAGTGCAAGGATAGTTCAGAATTAAGTCCTTGGTGCTGACTCACTCTCTGATGGCATAATTGGCCATACAGAAACAAACAGTCCTGAAGGAACGTTACAAACTGGATGCCTCTGAAAGGTGGCAAGTTCCATGTGAGAACACAAGTTTCTGACTAATGCCAAGCATAACAGGCTAGAAGAACCTTAGCACTGTAGTCTGTAAGAAGACATTAATGTAAGCAATAAATCTCATTCTCACTTTCTTAGACTGTACAACCACAGATCTCTTGCCTATCCAGATTCCAATCATACACAACAACCAGAAACACATAAAAAAGTAAAAATGAAGTTTTTGCACCAATGAAAGCAAAGTTTCCATACCTACCATCTGTTCTTTTTAAGAACCATTTGCAATAGCAAACACAATACAGTCATCTCAGTCAGAGTAAAAATATCTAAGACAATCAAGAACAGTTGTTTGGAGGAAAAAGCATTTTCAAAATTACGTATTACTAAACCAGTCCAACCTTTTCTATTTTGCTTTCTCATATAATTTGCTACATTTAGGCAGAAAATGTGTATTACCAAGTTTGGAAAAACAAAATTATACCTGGAGGTTCATATGGTTCAGGCTCCACTGCTCCAAGATCATCTACCAAAAGATCAGCATCTGAGAAATAAATATGTATTTACAAATTTTAAAATTTTTAAATCAATACATGATAGCACAAACCCTGTAACAGAATATTATGTAAAAATACTCAAATTTCTAAGCAGAAATTCTAACCATATTTCTTCTAATGCCAGCAAGATATGTATATAGATTGAAAGAATAAAATTCATAATTTTAATCTTATACATAATACTGAGAATGTGTATACACACATAAACTCTATACACATTTGCACAAAAAAGATGACTCTCCACAGAAATTTCTGTGTAAATGTAAAGAAAGTAAAACATATTCTCTTTGCCTTCTTAATAGTAATTTTAAAGATTTAAAGTAACTGCAAATTTAATTTCTCCTCTATTCCCCTACTTTAACTTCACTGTGAATGAATAGAAGAGATACAGAAACAAGGAGGATCAAAACTTTTAGATTACATCCATATGTAAAATTTTCAGTAGTGCAGATAAAAAGCATTCAAAAATATTTTCCCTAAGTTGGATTTAGATCATATGATTCTGCTTTAATATTTTGATTACAAGAAATTTTTATCATCCTGTCAATGCCCCAAGGCAGCAGGATATGAGCATCATCCTTATATGATGTTATGTTCTCAGCAGGACTTGCAATATAGTTCATGTATAACATTCTCTCAGAGAGACACATTAGAAGGAAAGTGGAGTGAGAATAAGTCTGTCTACAAAAGGCTGTGCTAATAAACTCTTACAATTTAATTTAATAAACTAGAAAGTCCAGAAGCAGACTCTATACAGCTATTATAGAAGTCCCTCTATTGGGCACAGATATGCATACCTGGAGCACATATTAATTCGTTTGGTTGAAAACCAATATAGCAGTAAGTAAACAATAATATATAGCTACCTGGATTCCAAAACACATGGCATTAAAATATCCCATTTTGATTTTAAAAAATATTTATTTTTCAAGTAATACTTGCTGTGGTTGACATTTGCCAAGTCTCTATTGCAAGTAGAAATTACAAGTCAAGTTTTTAACGAGACATATTTCCATTTGTCTGTTCTTATTGTTGGCAAAATGTAGTTTTAAATATATTTAGTCATTCAGATACCTTTCTGAATTGAGTCTGGTGTCTCATATGCTTCTGGCATTTCATTCTCTAATTCTCTGAGCAAGTCATCTGTTGTAGGAGCTTCAAAAGTTTCTCCATGTATTTCTTCCTTCACTTGCCACTGGTCACTTATACTTTCACCTACATCTTCATGTCTCTCTCCTAATCAATAATACAGATTGTTAGAGAATAGATACTCCTTGGTAAATACTATTACCAGCACATGTTCAGTCTTCAGCGCACCCTTCGTGTTTTTCAACTAGTCCCCAAAGGGGACAGGGAGGGGGACTTGCCTGCACCTTCCAGCAGTATAAACCCAAAGTACCTGCACTGACTCGCCAGTGCCTTCTTTGCTCCTGGAGAAAACCACAGTAAAAGCCATCTGTGTTTACCCATTCTTGCACTGTAGACAGTATTTTGAGGAAGTTTTTGTCAATTGACTGATTTGAGCTACTGCTGCCAAACACCAAACAGCTCTGGGCAATTTGGTGACTGAACTTTCCGAATTTTCTTGAAAATGACAAGTTGGCTGATTAGAATGTTTTGTGCAGGCAAAAGTACTTTAAGTGCATACTAACACCAGACTCTGAGATTCGTCTAGCCTATGGCAGTATTTATAAACTCTTTAGTGATTTCTAAGTGTTAATGCATTACCAGGCTGGGAATGGAGAGCTTCATGAAGAACAGACTGAATTTTCTCTTCCAACTCTATGTCAGCATTCTTGTGCTCTAAAAGGATTACAAATTGCAGTGAAGGTAAGTGCAAAAGGCAAAGTCTAAATATTAGCTCGAGGCTTGCAGCTTTTCGTAGCCTCCACAAAGTTCTAATTCTATTCCATAAAATTCCATAGAGATTGACTTGGTGAACCTCTGCAACTCATGCAATTACGAAAACAATTTGGTTTTGCTTACTCTCCAATATGGAAAGTTTTGCATCAATCACATCAGATTCATTCTGAAGATTAATTGGAAGATTTATCTACAATGCATTTTCTGCAAATATATTTTTCTCAGTGGCAATAACATTAGTAACTTCAGATAACTATCCAAACTGAGAACCCTATTCTATGTAATTATTTTACTAGCACTTTCATCTATTACGTTCCTACAATTTAGGCAGCGGCATTAGCGTGTCATATTTGACAACAAAATGTCACTTGCAGAATTGGGGTTTTGTTGGCTTTATAGACAGCGAAAATAGATACTAACATTACAATATCAAGGTCTTCTCCTGGCAATTCATAGCAGAATAAATCACAAACTGATTTCAGGGACAAGTGATTGTCATCTAACACACCAGCCTCGGACATAACAGGAATTTGTATGAAGTGTTGCCTTCATATAAATGTCCTGAAATTAACATTGAGAAACTCAACAGCACAAAACCAAATCACAGCTGCATTTTTCAAATAAAGATTCAAAATGGTACCAGTTATGAAAAAAAGAAAAAAAAGGAAATTACATCTTAACTTGATATATTTTATAAATGATAACTTAAGACAAATAATGCAAGTCTTAAAACAAATGCTATAATCCATTTTATTGACCATACGCTCCACATTTGCAGGTTATTGCGTTAGGTTCACATAAACATGAAGTAGGACAAGCCTCTTCAAGGAACAGGGAGAAGTAGGTACTCTGTGTATAACACTAAAATGAAAATCACATATCTGAAATCTGACGTGTAAAAATATTTTTTCTTGAATTCCTCTTAAACCTAATGAATTTTATTAATACTTATGGGGCTTGAAAAATGTTTAAATTATTTTTTTTCAACACTAGAAGCTATATTTATTGTATTTAATGATATATACTATTGGTTTTAGTTGAGAAGTGAATATTTGATTAATCTTATGAAGTTGGTTGTTGGGTGGGGGTTTTTCGTGGTTTGTTTAAGGCGGAGAATCTGCTGTTGTTCTGACTGGTACGCTGTTGCATACGTATCAAAACCACAATTGTACATCAGCAGAAAGCTATTCTGATGTGATATGGTTCCAATGGTAACCATGAGAGCTGACAAGAGTGCCTTCTATACATTTAAATTATAAACTTTTCATGGTCAGTGATTTATATAAAGTTATCAACAGTGATTCCTGTTACATAAACTCTGGATAAGCAACACATAAAATCAAAGGAAGATTTATTTTTCTACCCAAAGAAATAACACAATGAGTTTGCATGCTGAGGAAACAGAATTATAATTCAAATGAAACATCATGTCTTTTGTTTCACTTATGGTTTACAAAAGGCCTTACCTGATTCGACATATGACTTCTCAGCAGGCTGGATGGTCTCTGCAGATTCTGGTGATGTTGGCTGTGCTGGGACAGATCTTTCTTTAAGGCCTGCATTTTTCAGTTATAAAGTTAAATTTATGCTCTTTTTGATCTGATTCAATTACAAACTAAGAAATTTGTTTCAATTAAATTAACTGATGTTAAACTCTCCGTAATGTATTCAAACAATTAATCACAATTACAGGGCTGTCCTGATATACAGTGATATATACAAAGACTAAAACGTATTCAGATTTAAACATATGTTTTGAAGGCAAACATACAATGAGGGGACAAAAAGGGACAGAAATTTAAGCACTTGCCTTTATTTCAAAGTAACTGAAGAAACAACTATGCTATTCTCAAGATCTATTCAGTATCCAGAAGAAAAAAGGCACCAGGTTTTTCTCACTGTTTTTCTCTTGGGGCAAAAAGTGCTTCATACGATCAATTTTATAGGTTTTATGAAGAAGTAATGTGAACTTTATAACATGTTGCTCAGAATGAGACGAGGTATTTTAAATTCACATGTTAAATCTTAGAAGATCTGATGAAGAGAACTGTTCCTTCAAAATAAGATAATCTCAATCTGCAGTTTCTTTTGACAACTAAATTACTACAGGAAAAGTATGACTGAAGAAATTTCACCAAGATGATTACTATCTATACCACAGAGTCTTATTAGATCAAAACACAATGAAAAGAAAGCAACCAATAACAGCAATGATCAACACTATGGTAAAAGATAAAGATAATTCATAGCCTTGAAAGATTATGCCACATCCTCAAGAAAGAATGTATTGGTATTAGCCTAATCGTCCTCTCAACTATCCTTTATGAAGGATTCAAACAAGACTTAAACAAGAGAGGTTCAGACTGGATATGGGTAAAACTTACACACACACAGACACGCCCCACCATGAAGCCAGTCAAATCAGTGGAAAACGCTGCACAGAGAGGTTGTACATTCCCATCCTTTGAGGTTTTAAAGACCACACTGGATAACAGCCAGCATAACCTGGTCATACCTCTGAGATGACCCTGTTTTGAGCAAGATGTTGGAATAAGAATCTCCTGAAGTCCCTTCCAAATGGATTTCTCCTATAATCCTATGTCATTTTTCCTAGGTTCATATTTAAGTTCCAAGGTCACTTAAGATAAAACTACCTTCTTAAATAGACACGCACACTGCCCAAAACAAACTAGTTTCTCAAGAGCTGTATGCACAGAAATCAGTAGAAAAATAGTATTTAAGAAAGCAGAGGCTACATTCTAATGAACACCCCTGTACTGCTAACAATCTTGTAAAAGTAACTTTAAGCGGAACAATGCAAGTATTATATTTCAAGTTAGTCAAGTTTTCTAAAAAAAATAATTACCAGGCTTCTACTGGAGTCAATACAAACAGGACTAGTATGCCTCAGAACAACTTTGTGTAAACTAGAGAAATTTTATTATTTTATGCATTGTGAGAAAAATATGTATTTATTCCATTACCCTATATAAGTAATGGGAACAGGAATAACAGAATTAATCCCACTTACACCTTTTTACATTATTTAAATTACATGAAGATAAGTAGTTAGGCTGTACCTAAAAGTACTGTAGCTAGGAGTCCACTACTATGGAGTCAAGATCAGAAGCTAGAAGAAAAGAAGCCAAATTTACACTTCATTTTTTGCCAATTTTCTTCTGTGTCATTTAAAAAAAAAACCTAAAATTTTCAAAACCGTTATTAAGACTTACATTCATCTTTTGCTGCAGCAATATTAATGGCTACAAGAATAAGAAGTTACTTCCTTCCACAATTACCTTTAACTACATATGGAAACAAAACCAGTTACTTAGCCACTGTCTCACACTTCAGAATCTGGAAGCGTAGAAACAGCCACCCCTGCTTTCACAAATACAGTTCACTGCCCTTACGTATACACCTCTTTAAATAAGTCCTCATATCCTCTGATAACTCACATCTCCAATTCCAGACAAACGCTTGCTTTGCTTCATGAACAATAAATGGATTTAAAGTATTTCAAAAGATATTCAATATTTCACAGCCAACAAACACTTGGGGTGTGTAAAAGGAAAGAAGGGATTAGCAAGAGTATTTATTTGTTTTGGTTGCACATTTCTCAACTTTGCTTTCAAGCTTTTTATACACATTTATCATGTGTTTACCACCGATTCCTATTCAATCCTGTTGAGTATGTAATATGTTTACTTTTTGCAAGATATTATCTTCTCTCATCTTTTTATCAAAAAAAAGTTGCACTCAGTTTTTACTTGTGTGGTGCATTTTTTCAGCTTATGTGGTAACTTGCCATGTTAAGTCGAATGACAATAATATTTCATGGAGATATACAACAGCAAAACATATCTCTGGGGCAAAAATCGCATTTTATTGTGTGGTTATCTGTATAGCTTGGAGTGCTGCTCAAATAAAATGTTCTTTGGGAAAAAAAACAATTTTTTTTTTAGAACCGGATAAACTTTGGGTCATAGATACAAGAATATGTTAATCAGAAAGGCAACTCATTCCAATTTTCACTCCCAGACGGTTACAATTTCTGTCACATTAAGGGAGAAAATAAAAACTGATGTGCACTATACCACTGTGCCACCATTCTTGAGAAGTGTGATTTGAGTGCTCCTCTACCAATTATGTATATTGACACCTAACACAGCAAAGATGAATAAACATGTCTATCATCATCAAAACCTAAAAGAGAATGCTCATTATGCAAGTGCATTAGATCTTTATTCTGTCAAGATTTTTGCTAAGCACTATAATGTTCTTAACGCACACATCTTTTCCCTCCTTCACACATATATAAATATTTAGGAAATAGCTCTGTATATCATCTCTATTAATTATCACAGCTAGAATCTTAAGGTACTCCACTATTTTCTATGGCTTTCATTTGAACTATTTTTCATAAGTTTCCTCTAAGAAAAAAAATTAAGAAAAATGAGATTCTATCTTACCCTATTACCACATCTTATACCTCTAGGGATCAAAGCATGTTAGAAATACACCTACGTGCTGTATCGGAAGTCTGAGATAAGTGTATTGCCAACTGTTATACGTAAAATTTAAGCAAAACCACAAACAGAACCTTCAGGACTTTACTCTTACACCACCACCCACATGCATATACTCATGCTCAATTTCACTCCTTAGCATTGTTTTCTTTAAAACAATACCGCAGTATTACAATAATAACTCTTCAACTTCCATTACGAATTTTGTTCTAATCTCGTGTAATTTTATTGTGCAATTAATATTTCAACATACTAAGTGATATTATTTGTCTAGTAAAATTAGAAAATACTCCTTTTCCATATAAACTTGAAAGCAAGTATTGATCCAATAACATATTGAAGTATCTCTGAAGAAATATTTTGTAACTTTGTTTATTCTAATGAGACTACTGGATAAATCATTCCTAAATGTTAAAAATATAGAAGCTATAAGAGCAAACTAACACAGGAGGTTGCTTACAGAAGTATCACATACTTCAGAAGTCTTGTTTGAAGAAAATAATAGTTGCAAAAATACATAAGCTGTTCTCCAATCAAGTTCAACCAGAATACAGTAGTAGTAGCGTATCACCTCTTAAAATGTGATTGGAACCGAACAATACCCATCAATGGTGAAACAGGTGGCCTAATTTTCAGAAGTATATATAACCAGAAGCTTGGAAAACTCAGAAAAAAAAATCAGTAAACACAGTAAACTGAAAAGTGACAGTGAATCAAGTTTTCAGACCTAAATATAGCTAAAAAATAAATATAGAAGGAAAGGACGAAAGGAAAGCAGTACATATTGTCACAGGATCAATAAACAAAAGTCTTGCAACACTTTGGTTGAGTATACACTGAAGTCTCATAAATAAACGCAACGCTAAAGTTGGTTTGAGTGTTTGTGTATAAAATAGTTTTCTCAGTCTACTTAGGGAAAAAAAAGTTTAGCAGGGAATAATTTACATTTATTTGCTAAGTTCCTATGACAATACGTTCTATTAATGCTCCTCCTGGTTGCTTTTGTGAAACAGAACACTATATGTGTCCAGATAATTCTCTTAATATTGCTTTTAAACTTGCATTTGATATACAACATGACACTCATCCCCACATCAAGAAAACAGCATTTTAATGAAAGGAAACAAAGAAAGGAAAAAAACCCCAAACCCAGGCTTATAGAGTATACTTGAAATAACTGGCATCAATTTGATATTTCTGTTTTCAATACACATTGTTAGCCAGGCATATTAACATATGTACATATTTGAGTTTCACAGCAGACATTTTTGTTTTGTGTTTACAATGCCAGTACACACTTAACAGTTTTCAAAAAATGATTATGTATAGCCTTTGTTCACACTTATTTCCAGAAAACATTATCTTCTTATTGCTATATTTACCACATTCATATAAATATGCTGAATTTCTCATTCTTGAGGTCTGTTCCTCATTAGCACAACCAGAACTCTGTTTATTTCTTTTCTTTCTTGTCTTCCTTGGATGGGATTTTAACTATCTTTTTTGTTTCTTTGTCTTTTCCCACCTGAATAGTACCATTCTTTTCACTGGCTGATTTTTTTGTAGCCTCCTTGGGTTTTACATTTTTGTCTAGGCTTTTTTCCTTTTCCTTTCCTCTGTCTCTTTTAGCCTTGTCAGAATCTTTCTTTAATTTATTCATATCAACAGCTTTCTTGTCCTTTCGATCAGTAGCATCTTTTCCTTTCCTGGCTTTCTTTTTTCCTTCCTCATCTTTGATTTCCTCCTTCCTGGATTCCTGCTTCTCCTTTAATTTCTTGAGTGGTTCTTTAATTGCTTCTTTTACTTTTTAGTTTTTCATTTAAAAAAGAGGAAATGTTCAATAAGAGAAACATTCTTAGATCAGAAAACATCTTATGAGCAACCATCTAAAAGCTTTCATCGAATTCTTACTTAATGTTTGTTAGATGACAATTTGAACTTGTATAATTAACTATTTAAGCTTTAAGCCATTTAAACAAATTAGTTCAGACTTTTAGCAGTATCTCACACCATGCAGCCTGTCAATAATCTTAGCTTACTGCGACTGCATCCAAATAAAGCATTAATCTAGCAAAACCCATGCTCTATCATCTTACTGTTAGCTAACTTCTGCAGAATGCTAAAACCAGTTTTGTGAGCATGAAAATCACAGTACATTTTGAATCTTTGACAACAGTATGACCATTGTAGGATCTAGAAGTGTCAGGAGCATCACCAAAATAATTTTTCTTCACAATTTTCTCAACTTGCTAAAACTACAAATGAAAATGTTATAACAAGATAAATGTATACTACAACATTTTACTGACACTGTTACCTCAGATTAGGCCAAGACTTAAAAATTTATCTTAAGTATATATTTTACAAAAACAAGAAGGAAGTACACAATAATTAAGAAGGAACAGCCATGTCCTGGTGAATTAAATCAACACCAAAAAAGTTAATTTGGTTTGACCATATTCAGTGAAATCAAAGTAAGAATTGTAAATTAATTCCTATATCTTTGCTTTTCCATATGTAGTGTTATTAGTAATACTTTTTTGTTTGTTTTACTTTTGTAGTTGTATCTCTTGTGCTTATTTTCTCTATTTCAATTCACATTTGGCTGTGCCACAGTATCTAGATAACATATCAGAAGAGTCAGAACAGCATCCTTGAAATTTACATGTTCAATATTTACTGCCACTTTGGCTCCAGTTTTGAAAAACATTGTCAGTACCAGCAGCATTCTCCAGAATAAGGAATTTTTAACTCAGTAAAATTTAGAAATGCAGTCTGTTGAGGCAAAAACCGGGCAAGTGACAACATTTCTCCTGTAACATCTGCCTCAAACTGCTGTGTAACATTTCTGCGAGTGAACAATTCAATCACACAGCTCAGTCTAAAAGGAGTAACATCACGGTTCCTTCCAACTGTTTTTTGGCATAAAGCATTTGAAATATATCACACCATTTCTTCATTTTCATATCAAACATTGAAAAATAATCCAAAACTCAGGAATGAATTGTTAAATGACATTTATTACATTCTTCAAAACACACAATTTGCAACCACGTCATACTGAGCACAATGTGGAACAAATGCTAAGTATTTCAACTTGCATGCAAGATGCTAAGAAAAGTCACATTCATATGAGCATGAGAGCTTCCCTCAGCAAATGCACTTTTTTCCTAATGAGACTCTGTATCACAAACAGCATGCATTTTTCACATACTACTAGAAAAAACACATTAAGGTCTGTGTCTTTAACGCAACAAAGACTGCGTTCTTTACAAAGCTCCATGCTGCGTGGAGATAACTGAGAACATATAAAAAGTTAAGCACTTGAAGTACATCTGGTAGTTTGGTGTTTTGCTGAGGCTAATTAGCTTTTTTAGTCCCTTTGTTGCACTGAACACATTTAGACCATTATGTCCTGTTCATTCAGCAATGTAATTATAAATAAATATATGGCATAAACTATCCTACTTTTAAGCTGTTGGAAAATTTATAAGTATCATCACTGCAATCAATCCTGCAAATAATATGAAAGGGGAAGTTATTGAACTTTACCTAAATTTCTCCTCCCATAAGAAAGAAGTAGATGAAACTATATAAGTACAGACTTAAGCAGAAATTAAGGTGCTTAAGTCCAATTACAATATAGTAATAGTATCATGAATTCATGAAAGATAACTACAGGAGGATTTCACACAGGGCAAAATCTGCATATACATCAGAACTTTTTTTAAACATGCAGAATATGAAGTTAACAAACTCCTTATAATCCAAACAAGACCAACTGTTGTAAAAAAAATTGCACAAACAAAATACAATCTCTAGTTAGGAAAGCATTTGCATTGTCATTAAATTACAATTGGTAGTAAAAAAAAAAAACAACTTACTGAAAAATAGGGAGGATAATAATTTGCTGTACCATTAGACAACACTTAGCCAACATAGCTAGTATTAGTAAACATTATTATAACCTGCAATCTGTATTTGCAATGCGCATGCATTTCAGACTTCATTATCTGCATAAAGTTCCACAAGAAAAAGAACGTTAAAAATACCTTTGACTTTAGGTTTTTTCTTGGCTACCCCGCCTGGCTCCTCACCTGATTTATTGCAAAATGGAAATAGGTTATGAATATACCTGTGATGTTCAATAAACATGACATAAAATTTTCCAATCTGCCATGCCATATAAAAAGTTACCTTTACATAGCATGCTGCAATGCTATGGAGAGATACCGAATGTTAACTCATTAAGAATAAAGCATCTTCAGCAGCAAAACCACCACAAGTACTGAGATGGAAGGCTAATTAATCCAAGAAAAGTACAATACCAGATGCACGCTACTTGCTTCTTAACTTCTTGGAGCTAGCTCAGTTCTCTCCAGACAGCGTGATGCCACACAATTATTACCAATATCCCAGCTGATTTCTCTGCTAGGTATTGTGACAGTTGTCTCTCAAACCCACTAACTTATATTTCTATACAATTTTATAAGTATTTAATAAACATGTTAACTCAAAAGATCTTCAAGCACCTATGTACTGTAGATTATATAAATTGAGTATTTTCTTACAATGAATTACAATATATGTTTCTTTATCCAATGAAAATAGGTGTTTTGGCAAAGGTACTGCTCATATTCCAAAAAGCAGTTGCCATTTCATTTCAATTAAAATACTTACTGCTTTACTTAAGACTTTTATTAAAAAAAATAAACCTTAATCTCCAAAGTCAGGTGCTGCCTTCCTTCCCCATTGTAGCTAACAGAAACTGAGGCCATTCAGCATCTTGATTGTGCTTTATACCTAGTTGAACAAGAGGCATGAAGGCAAAAGCCTTCCCCAAAATACAAATAATAATTAGCCTCATCTTTCTAATATTATAAAAAGAGATTGGATTATCACCATGATGCTGCTGTGGATTAAGACCTATACCCCATAAACACAACTACCTTAACCACAAAAATCATGTGCATTGCTACCCGAAAACCAACTAGGACGTTAAGAAAAGTTATGGTAAATATATTTTTTAAACTCATACATAATCTTTTTAAACTAGAAATTATATTCCCATGTCTCAACATTAGGCTTCTCATTGAGACATATAAAGTGCCTACATTGGACATCTGAACCCCGAGATTAGGTTTCCAGAAAACAATTAATAACTACCCAAACTGCATCAATATACCTCAACATTTACTCTTAAAAACCAAAACGAACAAAAGCCCCATATTCTACACTAAAAAGAAAATATCGTAAATTTAAAGAATGTAGCCATTAAAGTCATTATAATCAACTTGCATCTAATTTCTATCTTACATGTTTTCAAAGTATCAAGCATTGACATTATGGCCAAAATTCCTTATAAGTAGGTTAGCCAAGTAGCCAGCTAGTTTTTAGATCAGTTTCCTTACATACTCATACCTGGGATATGAAAGCCTTTTTAAGCTCTTCCCTCACAGATTACCATCATTGCTCAAGTTCAGAGTTCTAACTTGACTAAATTCATTATTCAGTCTTACTATTTCTAAGCAGTGTGTGGAACAGTAAGTAAACAACTTTCTCATACAAAAGGAAGAATAGACTCCAACTTTCTTATACTACAGCATCAATGAAAATATAATTAATAAAAGGTCCTCAGAATTTAAATTTCCAGCTCCCCCTCTTTTCACAGTAAATTAAATGTTACTGTGTATTTTAAGATACACTCTTAAAAGCATGTCTTGACAGGGAAAACAGAAAATTTTACAAAGACCTGTATACACAAAAATTATTATACTGATATTTAGATAAATTTTTAAATAAAAGTATATGCACTATGTTGAAAGATTACAAAATACCCTTTTCACTGATTATTGATATTTCACTTGATAAATATTCAGGCAAGCAGTAATTTGTTTCAGTCTGCTTTTATACAATGAATAGTTTTAAGATTCTCAGCAAATTATCAATGAACGACATAATTCTGTAAATCATGTATAGTTTAACATATTATGAATAGACCCATTTACAGTAAAAGTATGTAGAATAATATATTTCAAAATCTTAATATTATGTAATAATCACAAAACAGAAATCCTGCTGCATCTTGATTTCTGCCTGGACTGGGCCCCTACAATGCCTACAGCATAGTGAAGTCTCATTTGTGAATGCCAAACAGGCTGAAGCAAGGCATGGGTGCAAAACACTTCACTTTCCCAAAATAGCAATGTCCTGGGGCAGGTGATAAAATCTAGCATCTAAGTAAACTCATGGGCAAAGACTTAGGCTCTTACAGCCCTGGGGCACACAAAGCAATGTCCAGAATTTTATGAAACATGTAACTGAACTTGTGGACCCTTACTCTAAGCTCCAAATCAAGTGTCTTCACACTTTCTTTGAGCTAGTTTTTAAATTCCTTCTTTTTTCCACTCAGTCCTACATTATAAATGTCCAGTGCTGGCAATGCAAAGAGAAATATAGAATTTATAACCACTTATGTGGTTATAATGGAATGTCAGAAATGGCTGCTATTGGAGTCAGTGAATTAAAAAGTAGACTTCAAAGTTAACATAGCTGGATAGGTTTCCAATATTTTCCAAAGAGCTGCTTTAAACAGTCATACTAAAAATCAAATGTTCATGTTAAAGTGGTTATTTTTACATAATGCTTAATGGTAGATAACTTAATTTCTTAACTGATTCTTTGAAACTTAGAATATTATAAAGAATATTATAAAGCATTCTATTTCTGCAACAAAATCCATTTTTTCCTCACAAAAATCTTCAAGAACAACCTCCACAAAAAGAACCCCTGAGTGAGAACACAGCTTTAGAATTTCAGCATCAAAAGTATATGAATATTATTTTTATTCAGAAAAATAAGCACTGCAAAACAAAAATAATAGCCAGCACAAAGCACTCAGTCTTTTTGAGCAGTTTCACAGACGTTGACAGATAATATTCTCATATTTAACAATATATTGAGAAACCTGACATTTATTCTTGCACGTGCAAATTTTATATTATTCATTTAATAATACTGAACACTTTAATATCCTTGCTATACAAAATGCTTTGCCACTTGAAAAAATTCCTATAAATCAATTTCACCACAACATCTACCTGCATAAAGCCTTTTAACCTGCAGCATCATGCAACAAATGTAAGCTAATTAATGTGGCTTATCCACTTACATGTGAAAAAGGAAGAGGCTACTTCACATTTACCATAGAAAGCATACGGTCAAGGTTAGCACTAAGCAGCTGACAGACAGAACTTGCTACCCTGCTGCAATTTGTGCAAAGCCTGGATAACAGAAAGTGTCAAACTTTAAATATCAGGGCTTGTGTTCAGGCTCTTGCCTTAATTCATGAGGTCCCACCAAAAACCTCCTCCACCACACAGAAAATTAGCAAAAGATGTTAAAATTGCAGAACTAAAAAAGGAAATGCAAATCTGTAAGCCAAAAACATTATTAACTTTTTTTTCTCTCCTTTTTGTTTTCCTTCTCCGGCAGAACTGCAAGTCAGAAAAAGCTATGATTGTTTGCATATGCACCTGCACATAATTATTACTATCATTCTGCATTTATAATATGCTACATTGTATATACAAGGTTTTCTGTTAAACAAAATAGCTTACTGACAGAAGGCTAGCACCCACTTACCTTAAACTGAACTCATTACCTGTATGCAGATTGCCAGGCATACCAAAGCCTGTAACCCTCCCAAATGCAAGAGAGCTTTTTTAATTCATACAACTAGCATAATAAAAAATTAAAATACTCCCAATATATTCTCAGTAAGTTGCTTAGATATCTCTTGCTTATTTAATTGCCAAATCGCAGAAGAAAAATTCAAATCAGAGACACAGGGCAGAAAGCATTTTCTGAAGTCACAGATGTGTATGTTGCATCTTGTATAAGATACAAGAAACCAACAAGCAAGTCTTGCCTTTATTAGCCTCATCTTTAGGAATCCATCCTAACTGACCATACGAAAGACAGTATTTAATTTAATTCATGCTGCTGTGCCATCATTACAATAGCTATTTAACTGATGGCAACTGAATAGGGAAAATAGTATGCATCTGTCCAAAATGACCGAACCGTACGCAACAGCTCTCCCCAGCTCTCAAATATTAATCAAATTATATTTAAAGTATCAGCGTTATTTTCCCCCATTTGACCATTAACTACTATGAAATGCAATGAAAATCCTTCTAATGCTTCAATGCATTCTTCTTCTACCCTTCCATCCAACTGTAAACTATATGAATAACTGTCATAAAAAAAATCAATTTCTTCTAAGGCCAGCCAATGGAGACTAACTAATACTGCAAAATTACCATAAAATGAAGCCTACAGGTGCTAAGACTTATTCACTGACCTTGAAACAAATTTCAAGAGTGAAATATTGAACACGCTCTCAAACCAGCTAATTTTTTGAGGAGAATAAAAAGTTGCAATAGGAATTTCAACAGATATGCAAACAATTTACTGTTTATTCTATTCAGTTCTAAGTTATTGTATACATTATGAGCATTGTGATTCCCCACCCCCATATAAAACACTGTCTTACTTTCAAATTAAATATCGTTGAAAGTGGTCACAGAAATCTGGGGTTCAAACCTTCCATAAGTTCTCAGCCATTTCAGATATACGGTATTAAGGGGTTTTTTCCCTACAAATTCTTTACACTACTATCACAACAAAGCAAGCAAGAGCTTATGCTACAAAGGTTAATGCAGTATTTTGTTTAAAGGTTGTAAAAGTATGCTGAAGACTGGCAGTTAGAATATCAAACATTTACCAACACTAGAAAATGAAAAAGCAAAACATTCTACATATTTCTAAAAATGATGGTCAAACTGGAAGACTACAACTTCAGGTCACAGACATTTACTTCTGCAGCTCTGTAAAACGCAATATAAATGACCTGTAAGGAATATGAAGGTAGCTGATGAAAGCTCCGCGTTCAATTTAACATAAAATCACTAAATTTTCATTCTTTACTAGCTACAAAACCTAGGAAGTGCCTACCATTTAAACAATATATTTTCCTTATTAAAACATGGTTTGCTACTAACTGGCTCCTATTTTAAATTCTCAGACCAAAAACTGTAGGTCAAAACCAGCAGCTTTGCCTTCCGAAATAATTATTCTAAAATAATATCAGAAGACAAAGCTGCTACAGCTTTCTACCTACAGTTTAAAACCACTTTAAAAGTTTTCTGGACTTCTTTTAAAACATTAATATCCTGACTGTATTTTATGTAACTGATAGTCACCATAAATCAAACTAAAAATTTAGGTTTCAATTTCCTCAACTAATTTCAAACTCTGTGTGGACTTAGAAGCAAGAGTTGAGATACAATTCAGTCTTCCTTACTTATTTACATATCATACTCAGCTTAACCTTTTTGCTGTTAAAATGCTTTTCAAAAAACGGCCATGCTGATCTAACCCTTACTAGCCAAGTCCTGCTTGCAATCACAACAATTAATGCAATTCATTAAAATCAAACTCTTCTATCCCAAACTTTAGGAGAGCTTTGACAGCTGTGCTCACCACTGGCGAGGGTTTAGTTGTTAACTCAACAGGAACACCACCAGGCAAAAGTGAACACTTCTGGAAAAAAACCTATATTCCATAAACTAAACACTCTAGAAAGTTATTTACTGTTAGTATTTCCCCTAGGTCTTCCCTCCCTACCCCTTTTTCTCCTCCTACAAATTCTTTATTCCCACACACTTAATAAAATCAACAAGGAACTTCCATGATATTAAATCAGAACTTTCTTGGCCTGCATTTCAACTCCCTAGCCCAAGTTAAACTGATGTGACCATTATCTATTTCAGTGCCTGTACCTTTCTCATGGCTCAAGCAATCTATTACCTCTATTTCACTTGAAACTTCATCAGATTAGAAATGTGTATTTTAACTATTTGGTATAAACTTTGTAATACAGAATTCTCATAGTAGATGTTTTCCTCCTCTTCTTGGCTATCTAGTTCCATTACTGAAGCATCTACAATAGAATTCAATGTTCCATGACAATTTTTCTAATTCATACTGAGAGATATTATTATCCCACAAAAGTGATGAAACTCTTATTTCTAATTCAAATCTGCTTCTAAAGAGGAAAAAAAAAAACAAACAAAACAAACCAAGGTTGCTCATTTCCTATGTCTTAGATATTTTGCAAGTTTCTTCCACTTGCTGAGAAACTTCTCAGTAATATTCCACAGATCTATTAGCATTTATTTTCATAATGTATGGGTTGGTTCTTTTTATTTGCCTTATGCTTCATATATCTCATACTAAAACCCATTAAATTGACGTGTTACTAACTTTCTTCTAACCTAATCCTCAAATATTTGGAAGAAAATGTTACTAATGTTTATGTGGCTCTATTTAATTTGTAAATCTTAAGCAGCAGTATTAACACTTCACAACTTTTTTTTTTTTTTTTGAAACACTTCACTTGCTTAACACTAACACTTTTTCTTTTTTATTACTTTTTAAAGATTGAGTAGAACCCTGAAGTGGATGATTTAATGAAAGGTTTTTTTGAAACTGGCATGTTAACTTGCTTTAAAATTGCCATGCCATAGAAAGTGAAAATGCATTTAATTCAAAAACAGCTTAAAATTTCAGCCTGCAACCACTAGTGTTAAAATGTGAGTATAAACTCTATATAGGAAATAGATAGAAACTTAAGCATAGCAGGCATCACAATAGACAATTTCACATAATTTTAATAATAATCTGATTGAGTACGCTATTCATGCATAAAAACGAGAGCTCAGTTTCAGCTTTTAGTCCAGGAAACAAACTGCAGAACACAATTATAAACTCCCCTTTCTATACCAATAACTTTATGACAGAATTCATGTACATGAAAAATATTTTTGGAACAACTGTCATTAAACAGTTTCATGGGAAAAGGATTAAAATTTGCAAAAATGCATTAAGTTCTTGAATTTAGCAAGGAATAGAAGACATTACATTCTATTTTCCAATTAGTCTTTAATATATTCAGTATTACATTAGAAATACATAGTCACAGCTTCCCACTTCCATAAAAGGCCCACCTTAAAAAAACTCAAACAAATTTCTAACAGCCTTTGTGATATGATTGTTATATTAAAAAAATGACTGAAAACAGACAAATCAGTGGGAATAAACCATATAGTGACATCATATCTTCTGAATACAACAGACGTTAGCTAACTTAGAAATAAATGTTTCTGTAAGATTTTCAAGCACTTTTAAATGAAGTGCTTTTATTTGAACAGGTAAAAAGAATCTACCTGAGAAATCAGTGAATCACAAAATAAATTATTTATTAAAATTATATTTCACAAGAGAATTATCATTGTCATGTTTACATTAAGGATTAACATATAAATATGTATTTACATAATGCAGTCATGCCAGAATACTTTACAATTAAAGCTGTTACAAAACGCTTCAGTTAATGTTTGCTAGAAAGACAAATGTTACAGTGTTAACAGGAGAGGTTATTACACTTAGCTTTGTAAGCTTTGTGCACAAAATGCACAAATTGAAGCACATACAGAAACCAACTACACAACTGCAGATACACATTTTATTCTACATATTTACACAACTGCGTAGTATTTGTCATCCTGTCACGAAAATGGAAAAGTCACTGAAAGGCTTTCAACTAGCGAAACTACATCACATGGCTGACTTTAGTTCAATCTTTATTGCGTCCATTTGGGAGTTTCCCCTCAATGCCATAAATTCCTGTTATATTAAGACTGATGGTTTCATGGATATTTTCGAAAGCCAATCAAATTAGTCTCTCAGTCACTGGTTCTGTAAATCCAAAATAACACAAGTCTTTTTTCCCTGAACCCCTTCATTCTGTGACGTACCATCAACATCATCTGCAGCTTCGCTCTCTTCTTCTTCTAGTATTTCAAAAGGAGTCAATACATCATAGAGAAATGAGAGAAAGCCATAAAACCAATCAGAGCTTTCCTCTGCTAAAATATTAAGGACTTCCTCAAGGGAATCAATATTTTCATTACTGCCATCTTTGGTCAGGCCTACACAAGAATAGAGGAAAGAGAGAGAGAGGGGGAAGGAAAAAAAAGAGACAGCAGTTAGGTGGAAAGAGGAAACTGTAAAAGGAGGATCTGTGAAAGACATCTCATGTCACAGACAGCAGTCTTTACAGGAATGCTAATTAGGAAATAGAAAAATGTTAAGAAAGTTGAAACTTTCAAAAGTACAAACTATAATTTGGACAATAAACATGCAGAATATTATGCCAAAATCTTAAAAAAAAGGCAACAGCTTTGCTTTGCTTTCCCTTCTTCCTAGTCCTAAAACCAAATCCATTTATATTCAGTTTTCTTGCTGCAGCATTTACCTTCAGACAATTGTTTAACAGGAATCCTCTACTACTTAAAATCATTCAATTTGCCTTTTTTTTTTTTTTTTTTAAACCATCATGTTTAAATTTGTGAGCTTGCATTTGATAGCGGAGAATAACATTTAAAAGCAAACCGTATTTAAACAAACTTGTCACAGACATACTGTTAAGGGTAACAATTATTCTACCATGCAGAATTTTGATTTTGCTTAGAAGTGAGGACTCTAATTGCTGGGGTTGTTTTGCAGTTTGTTTGCTTGGTTTTTTTAACATGCTTCTCAAATATTTTTTTCTATGATATATATTCGACATGATACACTTGATCCTCAGGAATTAATTCCAAACCTGAGGATATACAGAACACTAGATAAAAATGAATAGGTAGCCAATATAAAGGGTATATATATGTATTGTTACATAGAAAATCTAAAGCACGCTAAAGACAGCTAAAGTAGAGATAGCCAGAGGAGCAAAAAAAGAGCTCGTCACTTCTAAACTTTCTGA
The DNA here is from genome assembly GCF_030936135.1 of Gavia stellata. Classification (NCBI taxonomy): domain Eukaryota; kingdom Metazoa; phylum Chordata; class Aves; order Gaviiformes; family Gaviidae; genus Gavia; species Gavia stellata. Next base: position 40,692,663 of record NC_082596.1, on the reverse strand, counting down.
AACCAGGAGTTGCTATCTTTGGCTATGAGACCCACTGATCTAACTGGTGTTTGCAAAATACAAATAAGCCATGATTAATGCTCTCTTCCCCCCCCCCCCCCCCCCCCTGTTTTTTTGTATTAAAATCCACTGCTTTAGAGTTATTATTATATAACATTTTGACTTTTCTGTTCTGGGAAAAGATCAACAGAATGATCACGCAATGACAAACGTCTATTATTGGTAAGCTTTAAAGCAGGAGAGGGAGGAATTCCCACTTCTAACCAGAACAAACCTTCATTTGCGTTGGAAGACGAAGCAGAAAAGTGGGCTAAGGGTGAAGACAGATTGTTGAGACATAAAATTAAGTGAACATGTTGCACGTGCAGACTACAAAACAATATTAGGTGCAGGTTAATGAAACATTCAAGATAGAGGAGTTCATGGCAGAGACATTTAACACATTTCAACATGTTTTTCTTACAGCACACAGTGAGAGTATCAATGATAATTCTGAGGAAACTTCCAAGTCCATGATGTTCCACATCCTTGTACCTGGGTATCCAGAACCTCTACTTGAGTGATCAGCCATTCTCTTTAATTTTTTCACTGGATAGCCCAAAGGTTTAAAAATGACAAACTGAATCCAGGAGGCAATCAAGGTATTACAAATGTCCCTCTCCAACTTCTTCCATGGCTTAGTTCTATAAAAATTAAATTTTATAGACTTAACTTTATGCACCGTAGTCAGTCATTATTCCAATTTGTTTTCAAAATCTGGACCAAGCAAGATGTAAAGACATAAACCAAAGTAAGTATATTTACTGAAGAATGAAATCTCAATTTAAGAATGGAAACCTGAATCTAAAAAAAAAAAAAAATATAAATCTAAGTTATAAACACAGAGTAATAGATATTTGTTTCATTCTCGTCTGTCAGAATCTGGCATTAAAAAAAAAAAAAAAAGAAAAAACCCCAAACCAAAACACCACTCACAAAAGACCCCAGGGTTTAGATAGCATTTCTGTAAGCATGTGAAGAACCATATAAATGTCCCTGTTCTTGCACTAAGTCAAGAATATACTCTTGGGCAATTATCTTTATAAAATATAACATAGAGTACAGCAGCATATTTTCTTTGAAAAGTTTAGGACACCAAAGGGAACCACAGAAAATGGGAAGAATACGTCTTATAGTCTTTACCACAAAAAACACTGAACAATGAAACCCCAAAACCTTTCTTTACAATTCCTTACAAAAAATATCCAAGATTAATATAATGGCCTTTGAAGCTAAGGGTAAAAAAAAAAAAAAAAAAAAAAAAGGAAAAAAAAAAAGACACTTCAGCCTGAGTTACAGCAAGTAACACGTTTTTTCATATATTTATCTTTTTTCTTTCTTGGAAAGAGTTAAAATAAAAAAACCCACCAAACTAATTAATACTCAAACTATTTTTGGTCTTCATTCATCCCCATAATTGAGAAGAACTGCTTTTCAAAGTAAAACTCACATACCGATAAGCACACATGAGCATAGTAAGAAATGCCCGAAAGTGGTGACAAAAATGGAACTGCTCAATCAGGCAGCCATGCCATGCTAAATCAGCAACTCACAGGAAATAACTATTTTATTTCAAGAGAAGTCTAAACATTACAATTTAAACCAAACAGTGATCGAGGGAGTCAAAATCTTTATCTGTTCAATAGTGTTACCAACCAATGGGGCGGAGGGCTTGCCTACATTCGTTTAACAAGACAAAGCCTGCAAACATCTCTTTTACAAAGGTGAGCATATGCAAGCCTTTAATATTTGAAGGTGCTACAGTAGAATGTGAGAAAAATAGAGAAGAGTATGAAACTTATCCCAAGCAGCTGAACCGTACAAAAGCATTCTTTTAATACCTGTTATCTCACTACAGATTCTCTGAATGTGCAATCTTTTTACCACTGCTTGCAAACATCTTTTTCTACTATGTGTGAACCAGGGGAAAAAAAAGTTGTTTTACAGAAGCTTGGAGTCTGTTTACTACTCATTGTTTGCTGATACACTAGGGTGAGTTTTTTTTCTATTTTCTGCATAGCCGGACTACTCTGAACTAAATGCACAAGAACAATATATTGATGACTTCCTGTAGCTGCAGTTCCGAAATTGTACTAACTACTGCAACCATTTAAGTAGAATTTCTCAGGGTATTGTCGCTTGTTAAAAAGGACTGAAGTATAAAAAAAAAGGCTCGGCTCCAAAGATTCTATTACAACAGACATTGGTACTCCCTATACATGCATTTTTTTGTAATACTACTAAAGCCACTGTTTCTCTGTACTCAATTCTCAAGTACAGAGGTATAGCACTCCTCCTGAGAAGAATAACTTCCTTCAAAGAACAATCAGAGTGAGGTGGACAAGAAGTGGGAAGTGAATTACTCATAACAACAGCCCTCAAAGGAGCAAATTAAGAAGCCTCTCTTCCCATTACCAAAAGGAATTCAGTAAACAGAACCTCACAAATAACTGTGAAAAAGAAAGAATCTGCAAGGTAACTGCAGACTAGCTTCAAAAAGTTTGCATTTCTGCAAGGTAACTGCAGACTAGCTTCAAAAAGTTTGCATTTCCACCCTGAATAATTTTTTTATAAGTGGATACAAAACTAACTCAACAAATATTTGAGGCTGATTGGCTGGCGAGGTTTTAGGTGGGGTGGGGAAGAACACACTTCTTGCACACCATTTTTGAAATTACACAAATACCTCGAGAGAACTTAATCATCAAAACTCCTTTGATTTACACTTCCACAAGTGTAGTTGTGGAAGGCTGCTTGCGGCTTTCTAGTTAGGTCAACTGCTAAATTTGGAATTCAACTGGTTGCTGAACGAGAAGAGTAAGGAAGCAGTATATGTGTTTAAAACAACATTATTTAGTTCTTTGCGCTCTTTTGGGAACAGCAGGAACAAATAAATAAAAAGAACAGACCCTATAATACCTTATATGTACAAGAACAGTAGATTTTAATCCTTCTATTCAGGTGTGCCCAAGTAGTACAAAAAAATACTAAGTTGTCAGCTACTAAACCATTCTTTGACATATAAAATAAACTCATGCTGATAGAAGCATTTCTCAAAATCAAAATTAACTTTAAAATATATTTATCATTAGTATACAAATTAAATCTTTACATTTGTAGCGAAAACTACAAAGATTATGGAAGTGGACAACATTAAACCACTGTACATGCCACAATTTCAAGATACAGTAGTTTAGTAATAGCTACAGAACAGAAAAGAAAAAAGTATATGACTTCCTAGCATTAAACATCAAACAGTAGTATCTCCTTTTTAAGTCAGTATTAAATTAGCAGAGAAACCACTTGCTGTTATGGTACTCTGACCCAAAGAAAAATCCCCGAAAATAACAAGTTTTCAAACACAGCATATGCACTAACAAAATCCTCATAAATAAAATATAAAAGGAGCTATGCATTCAATATTTAGAAAGTTAGCCTAATGCAGTCGAATACAGACTTACTATCTGGTTTTCTTTACTACAAAGACTTAATTCTGGAAGACAAACTCCTCAAGAGGGAATCTAGTCTTCCAGTTTCTGTATCAATGAAATAATTTTAGTCTGCATAGTGGTGTTCATTTTTTAGTTCCTATTAAATGTTAAATACAAACAAGCACAATAATTTACTGGGAACTTCAGTTAATAATATTATATGCTAGTTAGCAAAAAAGTATATATTTATATTCATAATTTTTATCAATATCATGTAACTTCTCAAAATTTACCATTTCCTTTGTACTGCAGAAAATATTCTTAAAATTTAATGAGATTAAATCATATTTCTAAGCAAGTACTCAAAAATAATAAAAATAACTTTTCATCTGTGACCTTTTAATGTCACACTTCAAGTATAAGGTTTAAATGCATGTTAAGACAAGCTTATAATAGAAACACTGTCATGTACTGGCAGAATTCCCAGCTATATCGAGTTGCATAAAACACAGATGTAACAAAGCAGCAGTGTGTTTCTGGCTACCACCTTGGCAATCTGAATCCAACTAATATGACCCACAAGAGACTGATATCCACTTTCTATACACTACGTAATAGAGAAAGATTAGAATTGTAACTATACAAAGTGTTATCTTATTCACCATTTGCAATTAATGCCCAATTTGTAGCTCTGAAGTCATTCAGAGCACTGGAGATTCTTTGGAGTGCTTCTCACATTCACACCACTGCAAAATGGTTCAGTAATTTTGATTGCATGGGTTTTCTTTAACCATGAAGGGATTAATCAAATGAACCCCCCCCCGAAAGAATTACTTATTTCTGCAAACATAAGTGGGGAAAAAGAAACTGATGATAAACTGATTGTTATGGAGTATGAGTTTCAAATAGCAAGCCATAACATATTGATGAACCTATTGATAACTTTGACTAGTTTGAGACACTCCACGTTGCTCTCTGCTCAAGCTATTATTTAGCACCCTGGGTTTTATTTGTTGTTTTGTTTATTTAATTTGACAGGTTTGTGTGCCTAGAATAGGTTTACATTTGAACAAATCAATTAAATCAAAGTAAACCTAACATCAGGTATGCAAGAAATATGTATCCAATGCTTGATTGTGAAGCTGAAGATGGTAGTGCTTTAACTGCTAGAAGATGTAGGCAGAAGGGCAATATCATGAAGCATGTCTAGTGATTGAAATTTCTCTTTGAAGATACATAGTGAGCAGAACGACATTCTCCCATACTACAAGGAATAGAAGCCTAAAACCAGTGTTTCAACATCAAAGAAAAATCCAAGTCATGTAGGATTTCTGAAGCGCAAAGAAAACGAATAGACTTGTGGAGAACTCAGAATAGAGGAAAGACAGTACAGAAATATGCTAAACAAATAGTCATCTAAGAAATACAAAGGCCTGTTGGAAGTCATTTTAAAATGGACCTGGCTTAACATGTTAACATAAACAATGTTTTAACTCTTGAAGCATCTTAAGCCCTGCATCTGATTAATTTATTAATAATCACAACCATCTTTTCAACAGTCAACAGCACCTAATTACTTACAGGACTATTTTGAAGTTAAGTGCTTTCCACTTACATTGCTATATTAGAAGAAAAAGAATACAACTTGCTCCAACAAGTTGCACACACAATCCTACTTGCATTAAGAAAAAAAACCCACCACAATTAAATGAAGTTCTTCAATTATGACAAAACAGAAATATTGTTTTGACATTAAACAAAACCCAAACATGACTATGACAACTGAATTATATAATTATTCCACCTGTATTTGTACTTGCCTAGCAATACTTTAGCATCTTCCACATCAAAATCTCCATCTCCATCAGCATCATATATCCCAAGCTTCCCTAGAAATCCAAAGAGAGGAAGAGGAAAGAATTAGGGATTCAGTAGTTTGTTTCCAGCACAGTGCTTTCAATGTGCGAAGGTTAACTGTCAATGCTAGGGGTTTTTTTAATGATTTAGCCATACTCTTCTTAACCACGTTTTAAATTTCCTGGAAAATATTACAAATATTTTAAGTTCCTTTCTGCATTGCCTAGATTTTAGACTGAACACAAGTTAGTCTTTTTTCCACACATTTATTTCGGTGCTCGCAGATTTTAAACAAATCTGTAATTAAGTGATGCGTTTTATGTGAAAACACTTTGCTCAGAATAAACCTAAGTTCACAAGGAACATTCAACATGTTTGAGGGAAAAGAAATAATAAAACAAGAATTAATCAAATAATCATGGTTTGTTTTCTGATTATATGCCTCTTGCCATTCTAAATTATCTGGAAAAAAGATAGGTATGTAATTTTTAGTGCCAAGTTAATAGATGGTAAGCAACCTACTTTCTGGACAAAGCAAAAACGTTCATCATTTTATCAACAACTGTGTAACATTCACTGCAGACAAAAAAGTTGTCCATCCTTTTATAGGTGACTATAGGTGAATACATCAAACTGCTCACTTTTATTTTTGAAACTGCAGCTCTACCAGCTGTAAGTATAAGCAAAAGGAGAACCCTTTTTTCTATTCAAAAAGAATTTTTAGCATAGAACCATGGTATCCAGGATTAGAAGTGTCCTGGGATCACCAAGTGAGTAGAGCGCTATCTAATCAGTTTTGATAAAATTCAGACTTAACTTTTAATAAGATTGAAAATCTGCACAATGTTTGCAGAAGAACTCTAAGTCCTTATAGTCTGCCAGTTTATTACTAAATTTGCCATTCTCTAAATGGATGCAGAACTTGATTGCATTAAAATAAATGAAATATAGTTCTTAATATGGTACTTAGAAAATTAGAAAACAGTTTTGTGGAAGAAAAAGTACAGACCTGGGTCTAGAATAGACAAAAAATAAGGCCATGACCATTGTGTGGAAGCAATCAATTAGAAAGGATCTTTATCGCTTTATGGTTAAACACAACAGATTGGTGGAATACATGTAATTCTCTAGAAATAAGAAGAATTGTATCATCTTCAAAACCATGAAGAATGAGACAGATGAGAAATGACTGAGTTTCATGTCATTGTAGAAGAATAGTAATTCTCTAAAAAATTAAAAACATAAAAAAGTAAACCAAAATTTTTAGTCAAGGAACTGTAAAGCAATCTTATTTCTCCAATATCCTACCTTGTAGAACCTCTGACAAGTTATAACGGAAATCCTTTGCTTTGGCTGCATGCATGGTAAAAATACAGAAACCATTATTTGCATCACTAGAACCAATTAAGTTTCAAACCAGAAGCTTCTCTTAAAATCAGTCCAGATCAAAAAAGCACGTACCAACACACTCGTAAAGCTGTAAAGCTTGCAGAAGTGCATGTTGAAGCCTACAAGATCAGGGATAATAGCTCTACCTATGGACATACATCTTGAAATTTGAGACGTTAATTTTCACCCTTAGATATTACATTAACAATACTATCTTAACATTGGCATATTGAGATACAATTATCACCCTTACACACTTAATCCTGAGGTCATTCAACAGCTCATTCACGAGAGGATGACTGATCAGTTCTCTTGACTCTATAGGCAACACAGTCCATCAGAGGAGTGGTAACATTAGCTGCCCACTTTCAGCCACTGCTGCAAGTTTCTGAGAGCTTAAACTGACACAATGCATATTTAGCTGACATTTCAAATGAACTACAGTATATATGTTACAAACAGATCCAGATCTATCCTTGGAGATTGCTTCAACTCTTTAATAAATGCAGTATGTTAATAACCTTTCCCAGTCTTATGAGACTCCCATTTTAACATCATAATAGAGTTCAGCATTGAAATGTACTTTTTGAACTGCATTGCCTATTCTTATCATGTAGGTCATTTGCAAACACCGCAGCAGTCAATTCAGCTATCTAGAAATTTAAAATGGCCTCCATTTAATGTATATCATAATTATTATTAGAAGTGTTTTAAGATTTAAAATTCTTACCTAGGACTTCTTCATAATCCACAAGTTCAAACCAGACAACTGCTACTGATGTCCAAACTCCCAGCAAAGCAATTACCATAAACCAGGTGAAAAATGAGCTTCCAGAGAGGCCTTCTTTCTTTCCATTTTTGCTTCCTCCATGCTTAGTTTCTGTTAAAGTAAGGCAAACAAGCAGGAAAAATGGATTTGTATGAGTTATAAAATTATGACTGAGGATATAATTATAAATTTTGTTTCTTATGACTACACAGAATACAAGACATTTGAGTAAGACTTTTTTTTGGTTGGTTGGTGGTTTGGTTGGGTTTTTTGGGGTTTTTTTTTGTTTGTTTGTTAGTTTGTTGGTTTTTTTTTAAACTTCACCACTGTTAATTGCTTTTCATATTACTGTGAATTATGGTGGGAAGCTCAATGATTATCTAAGTAAAAGCCCTATAACCAACCAAACACCAAAACCCAACATGTAATTTGTCTTAACAACTTAGTTGGAAATCCCCCCTTCCTCCCCTTAGTGTATATTTATACAGAGCTTAACATTTTTGAGATGCTTTGCATTTGTGCCAACAGTTCTCAAACTGCCACCAGAGGGCAATATGACCAGCAGAAACAGTTTGGAAGAAAAGCATTTCTTCTGTAGCAAGTTTCAAAGCTAGTTGAATTAGTTCATGGAATCAACATGAAAATTCAAATAGCCTAAGAATACTAAAATCTAAACCATATTAAGGGTAAGAGTCCAAGTTCGGACTCTCTACCAACTAAAAAATATCTTCCCTGTTGCTTAGAATCAAGCAGAGATTCACTACGTGAATACCTTCAGAATTCCAGACAAAAAGTACTCTCAACAGCTAAATATCAACATGATTGGTTTTTAGAATAAAATGGAGTAGCTCTGAAAAATGAGCAATGAGATTTGTGACTGACTGACTTATTTCTGTACTTTCAGACCCTGCTTGCCATCAGGTTCACAGCTGTAATAAACAAACCTTTTATTACATTCGTTGTGCTATATACTGAGTTCAGACCAATTTAAAAAAACCCTGACTCATGTCAGCTTTTACTCAGCTCAGCATTTTATTGAAAAAAATATTCTTTTATTAAGACTACTCCATACAAAGATCAAATAGCAGCTATTTAGTTTCTTTTCTATACTAAACAAAAATTTGCCTTGGTACAGGCTGTCCAACAATATCCAGAGAGAAACCAAGATGACTTAGCCTCACATCAGGCATGTATTGCTTGCTACTTGCACAGTACCGTAATTACATATGTGCAAGGTCCATATACATAACTCATCATACCACCTCTCTGGTGGGAAAGATGTACAGGTAGCCTGAAAACAGAGGCAAAGACAAGCAGCATGTGCCAGTACATTCAGAAATATGATCAACTGCATGTGAAAATTATTTAATGTACTCTTGAGCTAGAAATTTTAATATTCAGAAATAAACAATTATATTGTGTAACAGCAGAACTTCACTACTTCTGTGTTCCAATGTACGCAACGGAAGCTTTGTACATATTTAAGATGAAACCTTAAGGCCAAAAACATTCTAAATGATTCCAGGTTACAACTTTGTTCTAGAGCAAACTAGGTATTAGAAGAGGCAAACAGAAAAGAGAATGTTACTTTATTTCACACTTACTCATTTACCTTACTGTTTTCTACTGTTTACTGCTAGTTGCCTCTGAAGAAAGGGGCTTTACTTATTAATAGAAAAGAACAGGAAAATGAAAAAAAAAAAAAAAAAAGACAGACATTTACGTAATCATGGCTGTTCATATTTTTTCCAGTCTAAAATACTGTTTCATGCAAATCCCTCAAAAACAGATTCTGCTATGAAAACATAATTCACAACAGTCACAAAGATATGTTTTTATGCTGTGGCCTATCTCGTACAAAAATTATTCTCAAAACTCTTGAAAAATTCTGCTAAGAATTCAACCACAGCAGCTTCATCAGGCGATACTTTAATACAAATGGAAGTTATGTAAAATAAAATTTACCTGTGGTCTGCACAGGTAACCGTACACATAGGGTCAGAACAAAACATTGCAAGGACTGACACTGGCTCAGAGCTCACTCCAGACAGGTAATTGTCAATTCAAGCTCTTACCCTGCACATGCTGCCAGCCATGTCAGAAGTAGGTCACTTGCCATATCTGGTAAGCCTGTGCTTACACCACCAGATGTCTTTATGCAGACATTAGAAAGTCTTAAAGTGTGCTCTATTCCTCAATGGCAAATCTTTAAAAGTACTATACCTCACCCACCCTGCATTAAGAGTCACACCTAGATAAAAATATATGAAAACCTTTTTCCTTTTACTTTAGCTTACGTTAAAGACACCTAGTAATTTCACATACTCCAAAACTAACTTTAAAGTCAGATATTTGAAGACAAAACAATGTCTCTTATGTTAATGTGTACTCTACTCAGGCAAAAACTAAGTTACAATTAACCACCTGCCATAAACTCATGAAATACCTCTACTCCAGAGAGCATTTAATCAGAAAAGAACAAAGGCAGCCTGTAACACAGATTAGAACAGCAAACTGGTTAGAAAACACCAACATACCACAGTAAGCCAGTTATTTTGCTGATTACAAAATCAGACATAGCTGGTATTTGTAACTACGCATTTTCCATTTGTTCACAAAAAGGTGAAGATTATACCTGTGTCGTCAGCCATAACATTAGTGCTCGGTTTCCACAGACAGAGTGAGTGTGTCGATATCTCCAAAATTAATGTTGAAGGCAGAGTAAGAAACAATTTATCCTCACTGTAGTCTTGCAACAGGAGCAAACAAGTTCCCTAAAGCCAGCTCAGTGGGAACACGAAACCAGACCCAAGAGAAAGCTCTCCTCCAAGTCTATTTTTAGAGCAGTTATCCTCAGGAGCCAAACGCTTTTCAGAACTCATATGGCAATCTAGTTCTGACGACAATCAAATTCACTTACTCCTCCTAACAGAGCATCCTGGGTAGTTGATCCATTCCCCTCCCCTTAATCCTCCAACATCAAACACAGCAGCAAATGAAGCCAAGCACATTGTACTGTAGTATTTTTGCTGCAATGTATGCCTCAGTGCCTGAGCTCTAAGGACATTAAATCCATCAGCATAAGCTGAAACACAAGTCTGGACACAAAGTTTGCCTGCTTGCATTTGTTAAGTTGGCCCTCACCCAAGAAACTTTCTCCATGTTGGCACTCCTCTACCATGCTTCCTGAGTACCCTGTAGAGACTGCTCATTTGAAACTTGCTAACTACTTCAAGAATAAAAGACAGCTAATTTCTAAAATGTAGTTTTGAGTCTTCTAATAGTTACTTGAAATCAACCACGTGCATTCCTGCCAAAGAATTTTCAGATCAGAACTATTCCCCTGGTACACCTCATATTTGCTTCTAGCAGACCCAAAAGAGGGTTACTGCTAGTTTTGCCAAAGCAAAGCCTATTTCCTTGGAGTGCAATACACCACATGCCATAAAGATAAAGCAGGCAAAATTTCTATTGCGTATTTGTTAAAAGTAGCAGAAGTGCTGATTTTTCTTTGTTGCCCTCCCCTTCCAGAAAGGGCTAACACTAACTCATCTCACTCATTCCTCCTTTAAATTCTCACAATAGCAACACTACCTGTACAATTTAAAGCTAACACAAATGATTAACGATCAGCATACTCTCTTCTTCTTAAGGACCAGAAAAGGAGGGGAAAAAACCCCACTAATACATTATTCAACTTATTCACATCCTCAATTTTAGCGAACTATTCTTTTCCCACTGCATTTCAAACAAAAGCCAGCTGCTTTTGGGTGGGAGGAAGACAGAAACAAACTCATGTCTCATTAACAGCAACCCTAATAAACACTTTAGGATCTAGCACTCTGCCCTTCCTCCTCCATGCTTCTTCAAATAGCATAGCCATCAGGTAGATAGAGTAGACAGTTGAATGTTACAGCTACTTTGAAAAACAACATACAACTCCTGTGGTTTTAACATCCAGAAACTAACTCCCAAATGCACTTCCCAATAGCTCAAGGGAGAAAAAAAGTGAGAAATAACACCCAACTGAGTTTAAGCTTTTCAAATGGATGCAAAGAAAACACATGCAGTTGATTCTATAACTAGAGTATCTTTTAACTATTTTTAAAGCCACCTGAATACATCAAACAAAACAGATGCTTTAAGAAAGACCTCCTGACTAGTACATTTCAGCAACTTATGCAATGCACAAGCGATTTAGAGCAAGAGAGAAGGAAAATTTAAACAAAGAGTAAGAGTCACCAAATATACAGAGAAACCAACAGCTTATTAAGGGAAATAATTGTACATGCAAGTATATGTAGTCTGTTGCTTATAAAACCTACATTGTTTTGACAGGCATTAGATTAGGCAATTTGTTGCAACTTCACTTCCGCTACACCTGCATGTGCAGATACTGGATCTTACTACTACAAGTGGATTCATAGAGCGTATAACTAATGCTGAGAACCTGAAGTCTATATTACACGTATTTTGGGGGGATTGCTCTAAACCAGACCTTAGTTGGCTGAATGCCCATAAGCAGTTGCAGCATACCTTTCTGTTTCATTTCATTCACACCTAAGTAAGTATATTCAGGGACAACAGCACAACAAAAGAGAAGTGAGTGGAGACACTCAAGAAATTAGTTTCAAATGTACACTCCCAATCTGAACTAACACACATATATTGACCTTTAACCAAGTACCCACAGCCTTATCTTGCGCCCTTTAAAAAAATCAATTGATTGCAAGAACATGTATTGCCAAGAAATGCAAACATCTTCCTTCCTGAAAGGGGAGACTACAGCTAAAATGGAGAAACTCTTCAAACTCATCAAAAGGAAGGTGGACCAAAGGGCCACAAAACTAATCATACACCCCATAAACAACATAAATTAACACACACCTTGAAAAAAACAAACAGCTTACAAACGTATCTCTCTTAATGCTGTAGTTCAAAATACCAGACAACGTAATTTTGGTTAGTTTTGTGAAAGACAAAGGTTAAATTGAATAGATATATATTTAAAATACAATTCAAGATTGGGCTAGCTAAGTCAACAGCGCAGACTTCTTGCGAGGTCTCATTCTACTGTGTTCAAATGCGGTGACTACAGGTTTGTCTGTTCGTTCTTTTTTGAAGCAACTCAAATTGGTTCACTAACACTCAAAATTATTCTTCTTCACCTCACTTGTATAACTGTTTCAAATTTTAAAACTATTGTCAAGTTAGTTTTGCAGAACTATGCACTCCATGCTATTTTAGTTAATTTTAGAAAAGCAGAGTTGACAATCAAGACTAGCAGCATTAATTCCACCTGTAGATCACTACCAAAGGGCAAGCAAAGAAGTTTAGGCAAAAAAAAAAGTCAGCTATGAACACGAGAATAAAGGCAGGTTTCAAAGCATCAAGCTAAGCTTTTGTAATGTGTATAATGATTTCCCACACAGGTGCATTAGGAAGTAATACAGAAGCAATTATGGATTATCACATGAAGAGAAGGGGGCACACCAGCAGGCAGTTACTAGAAGTTAGAAAAACACAGTTAAACAGAAACAACAAAACACTAGCCTCAGAGAAATATCTAAAAATAGCATTTCGGAAGCAAAAATTATCAATTAGCTAGACAGACCACAGAGCGACTTTAGAACAAGCTCGTTTTAAAAGCAAAATGCAAAGTGATAAAAAAGTTACGGGAGAGAAGTAAAAAGAAAAAGCTTACAATAGAACCCTCCTACCACCAATAGAGCTGAACTAGTAGCACTGCAAAGACAGAAAACAACTTCTCTTGTATAGGCACGGCCTGCTACTGCTTGACATTTTTGCCAAATTATCTTTTCCAATATGATTAACTATAAAAAAACTGCCACAAGCCATTCTCAGTAATAAAACTGCAGTTAATTATTTTAAACAGTTTTTACACAAAGGTTTTTGAGTGGGTCAGTAACAAGTATTTTGTGTAAAATATCTATAAAGGGAAGTTTACAGCATTCTCTGTCATACTATGTTTCCCCTCCCTATTAAAATACCAGCTTCGCCTCCCCTCCACTGTGAGACAGGTCATATATGGGGGTATATATATACACACACAAACTTTCTGTGATATGTTTTAAAATCTAGACTCAATAAGCATGTGTGTTGAACTGTTCCATTCTGAGAAGTCCACACACCATAATGATTGCAAGTGCTACCCTGAGGTAAAACAGAGTTTCATCTTTAATTTTCATTCAGTGTACCAAGGGTGGAATAATACACTTAATGAAAAAATCTGAGCTTTTGATATGCTTTTACAAAATCTATTTCATTTTATAAGGGAGATAGGGTTACTGTTTTCTCTCTGTTTACTTCACAATTAGAACAGGATTTTTTACTAAAATACTTATGGTATCAGCTATAAAATAGCCCAACCTTAAATTTTCACAAATATCCATACTCAGAAATTTTTGTTTGTTTTACAAACCATCATGACAGCAGGGTCTTTAGAGATAAGAGCTAAAGTTTAAGGTAAAGGTTTACTTTTAATAAATTCAATATAAATTCTTTGTGATACAAAATTGATTCTTCCTTTTGGTATCTAAGAAATCTTCTTCAGCACTGCAACCTTAATGGAAATTAGGAAAAAAAAAAGTGCCTTTATTATTATGGTTCTCATTAAAAACTAGATCTCTGCTCTGCACTTTATATAATCTAGTCTACATGGTTATAAAGATACCTGTGCTCATTATCAAAGGACTTTAATAAACTAAATCAGAAACCTACTAGGTAGGAACAGGCAAATGGATGGAAAAGAAAGAGCTGTAAGTTCAAAGAAAACACAAAGACCAGAACTTAAAGTTGAAATAATAAATTAGCCAAATGAAAGGCAATTTTGGCTCTCCTGCTGCCACTTCACAGATTTTTACTCTAATGTTTGAGGACCTTTTCTTTATTCCATGCATAATCAAGCCTCACATAAACCTTTAAGGTCCTTAGTTTTCAATCCCTACAAGATTTCTCACAGTAAAGTATCCTACTATACAAACAATCAAAGAAGAACGTAAACACTGAAAACAAGAGCAAAGTAACAAATTTGTGATTCAACAGCTAAGCAGGCTGATCGTGGAGATGCTGAGGGTGGCCAACTTGAGGGCGGGGGGGCGCGGGGGGTAAGTGCTGGAGAGAGATACATCACAAAATATGTAAAAAATCTCTAGGATTGTAAGCGCCCTGCTGAACTTCCCTAATGAAAAGAAGCTCCTCCCTTCAATAAATGAAGCGATTCCATTGAACCATCTCGTGGAATTCAGCACTTAATCAGGATGTGAAAGACCAAATATTCAGTTCTCTCCTCTGCACTGGGGAACAGCGTTTGAATTTCTTCAGAGGTCTAAATCACATTTTAAAGTATACCCAAGGGTATGAGAACAAAGCCATTTTAGTCCTTCAAAACGAAGCTGTTTATCCGTGCACAGAAAAATCTTAATTGGCCACAACAGCAATTTGTAAGAGAGGAGCTCCAAAGAACAGAGACTAAGGCCCAGTTTTTCCCCTCCTTTCTAGGTAGGAAAGGGGACTCTGGACATAACTGGCTTATCTCAGCAAGCTGAATCTCTGTTTCACATTGGATTGGAACAGTTTCAACAACAAAAATTTAAAATATACTCTCACTCCTGTTAAAGTATACCCCATAAACAGCAGCTGCGACACTGAAAGTCAACCAAACTTTTTCTTCTTCAAGAAGAAAACTGAATTAAAGCTTTCTCTCCCCTATCCTGGGTGAGAGCTCCAATTACCAAAATATAGCACAGAAGTAAGAAACCACTCTTTCTTACCCTGTTCCACACAGAATCAGATCTGCAATCCTATTGTTTGGAAATAGCCTTCAAGTAAAATAGATACATGTAGGTTTTTTCCTTTCTTTTTTATATTCATTTTATAAAGAGAGATGGTCAATACTTTTAAAAAGTCAGCCCATTTCTGAATATGAGCTCTTACAGTTCAAAGTACTTTTAAGCCTATAGATATCCTTCTGGTTCACAGGAAGCACCACAATGTTTAGAAGAGTTTTTTAGTTGCAAGCTAAGGTGATTTGTTACTAAGAAGTGAGAATTAATTATTCTTCAGAAAAAAATCCAACACAAAACAAGACTGAGATTATCATCTGGCTGACTGATGTCAAGCCTCTTTCCCTAGGTTTTTTTTAACTATTATTCTTATATAGTTACATTTATTCTGACCATAAACGGTGAACAAATCCTGATTGCTTTCCATTTAAATGATTCTTTGAAGACACATACAAAACAAAAATCAGAAAATTTATTCAGAAGAAATCTACTCATAAAAGAAACACCATAACAATGACTAGCTTCGTTGTTCTGGTGCTGGTTTTTGGTTTGTTTTTTTTAAAGGAACAGAAGGTTTTCTTTCTAAGAGAAAAACAGTCACAAATTAAAGACAGAAAGAACTTAATGAGAAATTCTGTCCTAGGAGGTTGCACAGTTTTGTAAAACTTGTCAAAGGCACTTTAGCTAAATACAGCACAACAGTGAATTCTACTTGCAGTGCTAGCTCTGCACTTTTCAATGAGGTTTGGAGAAACCAGCTGTTTGCCACCATAAGAGTCGCTGTTAACAACTTTTCCTCTGGAGTTCTGTTTATCTAAGCATAACTGTTGAAGTGAGAGGAGGTAAAAATGAATAGAGAGAGATATATGTTAATAAGAGAAAATCCTGAATCTGCACCTGCTTCTCTTCTAGATGTGCTAGCTAGAAAGATGATCACTTTCAAAAGGTAGTCAAATTTTGTCCAAGCCATGTTTTGGGTTTTCCTTTTTGGTTATTCAGATGAACATTTTTTTTAATAGTTCTTCAATTAGGATTTATTACAAGGAAAAAATATGCACAGATGTGCACACAGCTTAAATGACTAATAACAACACTGCTTACAACTTCAAAGAGTTTTATAATAAATACTGACTATCCACAGGAATATATTTAAAGCAGTATTTAATGCATCCACCACATGCTATCTGAATAGTTTGGATTTTTTTTTTTTTAAACCTCTTCTCCACAAACTTAAAGATAGTACAATAACAGGCTTAGAGAGTTAGCACTTCAGGAAAAAATAAAAAAGTCCTGTAAAAACAGAACAAAAATATTTTATGTTATCTATTTACCTAATCTAAATATATAGAAAAGTAAGCGTTCCTACATTCTGATATTTTTCACAAACACTTTCATAATTTTCTCAAGTTTTTATGGGTGTACAAACACAAAATAGAATCAACATCCAAAATGGAATGTAGAACTTGCCTCTTGTAAACTTAGTTGACTCAAGCATAGTTTTTGGACCCTTTCTACTCTCTCCTCTCCTCCAAGCCACCCCTCAAAATTCTAATTTTGACACCTTAAACATCAAGCCAAGAAATTCAAGGTTAAGACTACAAGCTTATAAAGAAATTTTAGTTTGTCTCCTGCTACAGGATCAACATATGTATATCAGCTATAACACTGATGAGGAGACAAAATTAATTCCAATTTTAACTGTACAGATGACATAAAGATCTTTAATAGCTACTATTTTGATAAACCAGCTCTCTCCCACAGAACATGTGGAAATAAGAAGATTTAAAATTATACAATCTACCTACCTTGTACTTGAATGATTTAATGTAGCAAATAGTCCTACATAATTACTAGGTTAATTAAATATTTGGTTGTATTTAGGCCAGAGCAGAGTTCAGGAAAGGTAAATGTGGAGAGGAAATTCAAGAAATATTTAAGCCCAGAACATGCAAATTCTGCTGGTGGTGACCTTTAGAAAAGTTTCTATTACATAAGCTTGAAAATCCTCATCTCTGCATATAGCATGCTGGCATTAATTTTGGGGTATTTTTTCCTTGTTCCATTTTCCTGTCCTATAATGTGGGTCACATCATTTTGTTTTAGCAACAAGTCCCAATTAAGCCACAAAGGAAAGAAAACAGATGATTTAGTTTCAGTTCTTTCAATTTTTCTCATTGTTTGAAGGAGTTTCAAATAGGAGCAAATAAAACTCTAGTTGACATGCAAGTACCTACAACTCTGCTATTCACAGGTTTCCGCTCATGGAAAAAAAGAACTTTTAAAAAATCCTTTATTTAATGCCTAATACTTATCCAAGTTTCAAGTCTGATACTAAGTCAATTTAATTAGGTGCCAGCTCATAGAGGTGCTATGCAGCTGCAATTCCTATAGAGTTCAAAAGAGTGTGTAGGTGTCTCATACCTACAGTCATTACATAGTCTTGGATTTATAGTTTTAAAAATATGTTGTTAGGAGATCTCAGTAGCAAAAGTACTCCTCTTTTCACAACTTCCTTGCTACAAAAGATATGGCTGTGTCCTCCAGTTACTAAGGAAAGAAATAGTTCCACAGTTACAACTGCTGTCTGAGCTTCCTTTAATAATACTACAAAACCACCTTAAAAACCCCTAGTGTAAAAAGCGAGAAAGTGAGATATGTTACATTAGTAATTAATCATCAATAATCATTTAAGCAGAACCTCAGGAAATAAAATTGTAAACCAAGAAAACCTCTATTCAGTAGTTAGAAAACCTCTAGCTATTAAATATTTTATAAAGAAAGTCTTCAAACAAACAACTGGGTAGCATTTATTACACTGGGTAAGTACATGCATAGTAATAGTGCAACTACATATGAAAGAGGGACAAATTTGTTTAATTTGAAAAGTTCTAGCAAAGCTGAACCACACACACTACAGTCTGTTCAAACTCAGTATATGCTTATCTGCATACTTAATTTCCAACGTGTTTAAAGACACACAATAGAGTTATGATTTCCACTTCAAAGCATAGCTCAAAACTCTTCCATGCAAAGAGCTAGACCGTAGAATGCAGTTAGGACAAAGATTGCTGCAGGCTACCACACAGATTACCAGTTTGTGATCTTCATCAGGAAAGAAACACTTGGAGTAAATCAGAACTTCACTGCTCAAGTTCTCTACAATGAAGAATTCAACATAAGAATTAGCACAAGAACACTTTTTACGGGTTTCAAAGTGATTCAGAAAGGTCCAGTTGAAAATGAACTTTTTTCTTTTTGTACAGGTGATCAGTAAAGGGGTTTTCAGTTTAAAGAAACAGCAATATTGAAATCTTACCTCTTTATGCACTCTGTAATTAGAAGTAGTCTTAACAAACGTGCCTTTTACTGCTAGCAAATTTTGTTGTCTTTACTGAAGCCCTTAAATATCCAGCCATTACATCAGTATATCCAACCAAACCATTCATGTTCTATGTTCATATCATGGCTCCATAATGACATGATTGAACACTAAACTCCATATTCAACTTCACCCTCCCCTGATGCCCAGACACTCATTGTCATCTCTTTCCTCCTACCCACATGACTTTCCATACAGCTGTGTACTGAGCTAGTCTGGGGAAAAAAGAAAAAGAGTCAGCTTTCAGCTTATCAGTTCCCTGGCATGGTTCACCTAGCACCTGCACAGCTACTAAGTCAGGTACAGGGAATGGGAATTGAAAAGAGGAAGACTGCAGAGCAACCTCAGACTAGATTAAGCTGACTGCAAACCTACAGTATTGAACTGTAAAAAGATGTAACTCCTTAATCCCCCAATATGATATACAACCCTGGAGTCTGAACCAAGACTAGCTACCACGTCTGACAGGGAATTTTCAGGTGCATTCTCAGAGTAATTGCTAAAATCCAAGAAAATACACTCCAACCTTTTATCTCCCTGAGAATATTAGTGATACTTGAGGTTCTCCACCTAGCATTTTAAACAAGCTCTATCCCCAAAAGGCCACTGAAAAGGTTACCTGTCTTACGTACCATTTAAACTGTTAACGAAATGCTTGAAAAGTATATGACGCAGACATCCTTACAGATGTCAAATGCAAGGCTCCTCCATATTTGAAACACTGTATCTTTTAGCCCACAATGACTTCCTGCATACAGGCTTGATACATCAGACAACACAGAGCAGGCCCAAGATTTCAGCCCACAGTAGATCAAAGGGGCAGGAGAACTTTTCTTGATGTCTTTATCACATGACAGCATCTCTGGAAGTGGGGCAAGGAATTTCCCAGTGCTCCAAAATTCTCAAGGAGAAAAAGTACTGATAGAGGGAAAGTATCAGGCTCTCTTTGTTTTTATGTTAATCCTGCTACACTTAGGTATCAACCTTAAAACCTGAAATACTACTTTCTTGAGAAAAAGCAAAAAGAAGAAATTAAAATAGCAGGTAATATGGAAAAACAAGTCATAAAAGCACATACTGTGTTCAAATTGATCATTTTTCATTACAGAGTGACCTTGGCAGTCACTTACCATACCTTTCAATAGCTAACAACATAGAAAGTTTCATACAGACAGACCTAAGAGATAACAGGGTTGACTTTTTAGGATTTAGAGCTCTTTTAACCCTAGTTCTAGACAAATGAATGAAGAGGTGTATCAAGGACTCACTATTCCAATGCAAATATGCTCATGTAGGCAGAGGAATACCTGTGTTAACAATTTTAAGAATGTTATTTACAACACTTTCATTTAATCAGAGATAAGAGAACTGACTTGTTTGAAGAGTTACTGCCTCGAGTTTTGTATAGGACATTTAAAAAAACAAAAAAAAAAAAAGAAAAAGAAAAAGGGGGCGGGGAAACCCCAGCAAAACCAGTACTTTCACTGATGGCACTGCTGCAGCATACCATGTAAATTACAGATGTTTGGATCATTACTGTTGCTTCCATCATTTAATTTGGCAGATTATTTTACAATATGTTAAAATGTTTTCCAGAAAGTCCACCATGAACAAGACACAAGGCAGACAGATGAATCAAAAAGATGCAGCTGTCTGCATTTTCATGGTTTTGCTATTGGTATTAGCACATGTTTTAGGGTTTCCTGAAGATTTAGGGAAGAAACATACACACACATACACGGTTGTTATTTAGATACTTTGTCACTGACATGAGCAATTCATACTTCGAAAGCTACAGTTAGTTATTAGATACCAGGTACACAAATGCCATTAAAACTCAGAGATCTAGGATTAGTCTCACAAGTCATAATCAACTTTCCTGGTTAAATCTATCTTGTTCCAAATACAGAGACATGTTTTTTACCAGTCTGTTCCAAAGTGTTTAAAAAATAGTAGTATATGGCACTAATGGTAAAAAACCAAGGTCTTCGACTAGTTGAAAGTACCTGAATTAGGCAATAGGATAAGCTTGGTCAAGAAATCACTGCAACTTTTCTAAAACAGTATGTAAAGATTCCACCAGTGAGACACAGACAGAGAATTCTCAGTTGTCTGCAACAGTCATATAGCAACTCTAACAAAGTAGTAACTCTCCACTGTATCCTCCTGAATACCAAAGGTGTCACAAGAAAACATTTTAAGTTTAAATAACCAAATCAAAGCACTGAGCAGCACACTAACCGAATTCATAAGAATTTGTATTAGTTCGGTAAGCACTAGGAGTTAGGCTTGGACAAACCAATCAAAACATATGTTAAGCCCCACAGAGCATCCCAAATTTATGTCCCACTGATGACCTCTAACACCTTAATACCCTTCTTCCTAAGGATTACAATTAAAATGAAGAAGGAAATAATGGATTGATTCTAACACAAGAAATCAGATCATACACTACACAACTGTAAAATCAAGAGCATAAAGCAAGCACACTGGGCAGTAGTTCAGGTCAGAAATTAGAGACAGAATTTGTAGATAGATGGAAGCATCATAATTACATAGAATCTGTAGTGTAAGAAAAGGAGATGTTATACCACAGCACAGCGGGGTGGCTGAGGCAGACCAGAGAAGGCACAGGCAATCCCACTTCAAGCATCAGATGCAGCAATGTGAAATTCAGTGTTCCCAAGAGCCAACAAAAGAGCTTCAGCAGGAAGAAAGTGACCTGTTTGGTTGATGAACTTTCTCTGGTCTTTAGGTAAATTAAAAAGCTAACGGAGAGCCTCACCCACAGAAAGTACACTATAAAGTAGTCTTTACACTAGAGATGAGATAAAATGTAAAAGTTTGTGCAAATTAACACGCAGAACTATCTTTCTAGAAGTGATACTGTTAACTAAAATAGAATTAATACCAGCACAAAATTGCATTTGGATAACGGCATCAGGTCAGCTTGAATGCATAGAAAAAAACAAATTGGAAGAAAGCTGAAAAGCCAGAAATTAATGAAAGGATTAGATTAAGGCACTTTATAAGGTCCAAAAGATGAGTAAAAGGAGTTAAAAGCTTGGCAATACATTCGCATTTGTATATATAAGGAAAGTACATGGTTAAAACAGGTAAAAGAGAAATCAAACATCTTCTGGGGTCTTGCAGAGGAAAGTAAAGGAATGTCAGAAGATAATCTCAATCATTGTTGTGGAGATCAAAGAAAATTTATCAAAGCAACAGTAGAGTTCTTTGACTTCAATCTGTGCGATGACAACAGAGCCTCAGAACTAGCAGAGGTAGATTTTTTTTTTTTTTAATACAAAATACAGTTGCCTGTAGATACAGACAGTACCTTGTGTCAGAAATGTGGGGTTTGTATAGTGCCTAGCTTACTGGAGAACAGCAGTTACTGCACAACTATATGATCAGTGAGATCTATGTTTAAGTAAGTCCTTGCTCACATACTATAAGACAAAAGACATCCACACAGCAACATGATGATAGATGCCTTATCACCAGTGCTCTTACTTCTACAAGTAAGCATGGCTTACAAAGTAATTAATATTTTTTCAGCCATCTGTATTTCAAAAGTAGCTGGGCTGCTGATCCTCACTCTTAACTGGAAGGTTTCTCCACAACTACCTGCTAATGCTCAAGAAATTTCCAAATTTTCCATCTCATGAAATTTGAGGGAGTTTATTTATGACCAGGTGACAAGCATTTGTTCCTGTACTGAAACTGTCCCTCACCTAATGAAGCATTAAGCAATATTCCAGCAAGTATCTATTACTTCATCTAGCTGTTTAAAATTTATTTTCTTCCTTTTGAGAGGCCACAGTTTTTACAATGGATTCTGTAGGTTAGTCACAAGAAGCCAAACTTTACTGGAAAGATAATAATAAACACATGTTTTCCTCTCTAAATATCCCCCAACTGTTAAATTTTGACCTGGTTTTCGCTTCTGTACTTCAAATAAAATCATGGGTATATTCATATAATTCTGTAAATCTCACTTTCAAAGAAGTGTCCATCAGTAGCAGTACGAAGCTTAAATACAAAGATTTATTTTTTCTCATTAGGACTTATTTGACAGCTTCTACTATATGACTTTTGAAAGTAAACGGTAGAGTTCTATTTCTAAAAAATATTTAGTTCTACTTCTGACATTTCAATGAATGTGAAAACACCTATATAAGCACTACAGTTAGAACTATTTCAGACTTGATCTGTTTGCAAGATTATTGTCAATATTTTCTGATGCGGAAACCTAAAAACCAATTACCACATTCAGATGCAGGCATTGTCTTCAGCACACAGATTTTTAGATGTGCTGTCAACTTCAGTGGTTTCAGAGCTATGAGCAATACCTTGGCAAGAAGCCATGTCCTCTCCCATGAACTGCTGCGAAAGTGAATACAAAATTATCAGGAACTGCCTCAAACTTGAGGTTTCCATACTTCACAGTCTCAATTACTAGCCATCTCAAAATTATTTCCTCATCTCATTTTCACATCCCTCAACTGTGGAAGGCTTACCAGCTGCTGTGACATTTTCAAATGATGACAAACCTTTGAAGTGGTATTTAAAATATTAACAGATCCACGTTTAGTATTCAAAATTATACCGGGGATGCATGCTTTTAAAGCATTATCATTGAAAATCATGCTTAAAACTGGATGATGACCAGAGTACCTCCAGTCCAAGCAAAAAGTGTAATATAGACTCTATAGCATAGGCCAGCAATTGAAAAAGGATTTTAAAAAAGAAAAGAAAAAACACCAAAACCACTTCTGTGAACACTGCAATATCATCTCTAAACTCTTTTATGCTTAAGGATTTTTGAAATCTTTTTCTCTCAATTCATCTTGCAATAGGTAAACTAATCCTGTGTGGTTCATCCTTTAATCAACACTGTTCTCCATAGTATTGCTATATTCAAAGAGGAGCAACAGATACTATTTCAGTGTCATCACCATATTTCATCACTGGGGCTCTGTGCATGTCAAGCTCAAAACCAAAGAAGTTACAACAAGCAAACATTCAAATCTCTGATAAGAGCACTTCCTTTCTTTAGTGCAGTGTGCATGGTTGCAAAGTGACTCCAGAGAATATACTTTTTTTTCCTCTTTCAAGCATCTTCTGCTATGCTTAAAAATGCTACTGCATGTAAAGCTTTCCCTACCTAAATTGTCCACATATAGTAGTTTACGAATAGCCAGATTTGCTAAGATGTTCTTTAGTGGGGGGATGGGGGTAGGGATAGCTGTTTCAAAAAACCTTCTGCTTGCATTTGTCCAACATTATTCCTCCATGCTCCTATACTCACATAAACCATCAGGTTAGATGCTGCATCTACAATAGATCTAGTAAGTTTAGACCAGTGTTATTAAACAGGTCAGCCTAAGGAAATAGCCCAACAACCAAGTTTGAACACACGAATGAGGACTTCACTAGCATCAGATACCGGGCATCCCGGTTCTACCCCCGGCTTCTGGAGAGAAAGGTCTGAGCACACTTTCCCGGGATACCTAGATGCCGAGACCCGCTCCGGGCAGACGACCTGCCCGTCGCTCACCCCAACACTTCTGGGGAGCTTTCGAGGGGCGTCCCCACCGCCTAGGCCCGGCCGCGCAACTTTCTCCTCCACGCCAACTCCCGAGAAGGGAAACGACGGAAACGCGAAGGACAGACCTCGGCCATCTGTCCCTGCCCGCCCCCCGCTCCCGCGGCGCCAGAGCGGCGCGGCCCCCGCAGGCCCACGCCGCGCGGCCGAGGGCCGGCAGAAGGGGAGGGGGAGGCGGCTGCACCTCAGCCCGCCGGGAGGCGCAGGCGGAGAGGAAAACGCAGCACCTTCTCCCTTCGCCCGGGGGCTCCCCCCCGCCGCGGTGAGGGGCGGTAACGGCCCCTTCCCCTCCCCCAGCTCCGGGGCTCAGGCCCGCTCCGCTCCGCTCCACTCCGCTCCGCCCCGGCGGGCTGCCCCTCGCGGGGCCGTGGGAGTCCCCGCCCCTTATTCCTCAGGCTGCGGCGCCGCTCCCGCGGCGCCGCCGCTCACCTCTCTTGGAGCCGGGGCTGGGACTGCCGCCGGCGCCTCTGGAGCTCTTGCGTGAGGCCATGGCACCTCCTGTCAGGCAGCGAAGGGCAGCGGCTGCGCGCGCGGCGAGGGCGGGGCGGGGCAGAGCCGGCGGGGCCGCTGCAAGAAGGTGTCAGGAACCGCCGCCGCCACCACCTGAGCCCCGCGTGCGGGAGCGCCCTGCGGCTACAGCAGCGCAGCGCCGAGCGCACCACGGCCCGTCCCGCCCGCCCGCTGCCAGCCAATGGCGGAGCGCCCACGGGAACGAGGTGGGGCGTCTCTCGGCTCCGATTGGCGGTGGCGCGAAGGGGTGGGGCGGCGGTGTGCAGGGTGCGCGTGTCCGACACGCTCCCCGCCGCCGGCGCCTTTGAACGTGGCAACGCGGGAGCGAGCGGCGGCTTCTCGCGAGGGTTCGGCCGCGCGGACCGGCTGGGCCGCGCGCGCCGGGTGCGGGCGTGGCTACCGCTACCGCGGCTGCTGAGGGGCTGCGTCGTGGCGGCCGGTTTGAGCCTTTTGTCAGTGGCTGTTGCCGCCCCCCCGACCCGTTCCGTTCCGTTCCCTGCTCGCAGGGAAAGGGGCTCAGGCCCTGAGCGGCAGAGGGGGAAGCGGAGGCGAGCAAGGCGGCGGGGAGGGAGCGGCCGTTGGCTGTCGGTCGGTGTGGGGCGGGGGGGTTGTGCGGCCCCGGGGTCTTCCCGCTCGGTGAGGAAAACGAGAGCAGGAAGTGGGGAGGGTGCTGGGATGGCCGTGTGCCCGCCCGGGAGCATGGCTGTCCGGCTGTCCCGTCGGCGCTCCGTGCCCGGTGGCGTCCGAGCCGGCGGCCGGGGAGGAGCCGCCGGCGATGCGGGTTGGCGACGCGGGCCCTCGGGGCGCCCTGCGGGTGAGGGGCCTCCCCGCCGCCCTCACCGTGCCGGAGGCAGAAAGCTTGGGAAAGCAGAGCTGGCTGAGCGGGGGTTGGTTATGTCTACGGCGACTCTGCTTAAAGCATCCTGTCCTGTTTCTTAAACTCTCCTCTGCTGTGTTCAGGCGTTAATAAGGCAGCCAGTTAAATGCCCAAAGTACGGGAAACAGCTCGTTTAGCCGTTCAGAGAGCGCCTTTTCAACCAACATGGTAAAAGAGTTTGAAGTACGTTACATCAACAGGTGAATTCTCAAACAAGCATTTTGAGGCTTTAAAAATACTTAAAATAGCCTGTGACAAAATAAGCCTCTTTTTCCCAGGAATTCAGGATGCTTCTTGTTACTCAATGATTTGGATTGAGACTTACTTAAATAGCAGTTTGGCATAACAGTAAACCTCTGAAACAAAAAAGCAAAACCCACCTTTGAGTCCTGACCATAAATACAGTGTTTCAGATCAAAATAAACAATTTTGGAAATTAGAGTCTTTGCAAATGGATGTGTGGAGAGAGAAGGCTTTTCCCAAAACAAAGGTTGGCAACCAAGTGATGCAATGAACCTAACCAGAAATAATAATTTACTGAAAAGCATTAATCAGTAATTTTAAATGAGATTTGAACTTAAGTGCTTAGTCAAGTAACAGGATGGCAGTGTGGGTACTTTAGCCAGTAGAGTGAAAAGCAA
The DNA here is from genome assembly GCF_030936135.1 of Gavia stellata. Classification (NCBI taxonomy): domain Eukaryota; kingdom Metazoa; phylum Chordata; class Aves; order Gaviiformes; family Gaviidae; genus Gavia; species Gavia stellata. Next base: position 40,666,355 of record NC_082596.1, on the reverse strand, counting down.
CTAGTTCTGTGAACATCAAAATTAATGAAGCCTACTTCTTGGTATCTCTCATGTGAATCAATTGGTATCTAATACAGTTGGGTATCCAAATTTTTTGCTTGGTTATGGCACTCTACCAAAGTCTTATTTTCACATGATGTGTAAGGACCTAATATTTTTGAGATGCTCTCCTTTTGTCTAGTGAGGCTGCAACTAGCAAACAAGTTCAAAAGTTGCTAGGGAGGAACAGACATACTCATGACCATGTGCAATTTATCACAGAAAAGCTAACAAGATGAATTATTAACATTTCATCAAATCGGAAGGTACAATGTAAGGAACAAATCATCCTAAGGAAAGCAAGAAAAAATGGATAATCTGTAGCTGGATTTACTGAAAATATAATAATTAGTAGAAAATAACTGTCTGTGTGACTATGTTCTTGTGAGTAGTAATTACTGTGTGAAGTAAGATGACAGCTTTTTGTGGTTAATGTGGGATACAGTTTCCTGAAGTTATACTATGGGAAGTGGCAGTTTGATAAGAAAAGAGATATTAGGAACATTGAAGCAACTGGGTGAGCAGTGACACTTAGAAGGATATTGCTAATGATTTACTGAGAACAAAATTTTTGACTGTAAATGGACCGTAAAATTCTTTATTTCTGTTTTCATTGGCACACAGCTGCCAGCATTTCGTATTTGGTGTATTCAGTACCTGCTTGTACACTCTTCTGCCCAATGAGACTCTTGCAGGATTAAAATACACACACAGAGGTTCAAGTGCTCATAGCAATATTATATCTTTATGCTTATCACTAGCCTTCTGCATGATCTTGTTATTCAGAGATTTCTGTTGCTCTTCTATAGCATCATGAAGACTTTTTCCTCCCAGTCCACAGATAACACTAAACTGAAGAAGAATGTTAGGTAAGAGTGGCTTGGCTTCTAGTGATGAGAGAAGCTTTTTCTTATATTCCTGCCTGATATCTCTGATCACCTTCTTAAAATCTGATCATCATGTGTGGTTTTGGAGTAAACAGCCTTTCAGATCAAGTTAGCAGAAAGCATTAGGCCTGGTTTTCCTACTGGGATCACCTGAAGACAATTCAGGTACAGGCTATGTGATCCATCTTGTGCCATTGAAGAAGCTTGGAACAGCTTGGTGTGATTTATTCTAGGGACAGTAATGCTTAATTTGATTTAAATTTGCCAGGGTGACTGTTGCAGCAAATGATACGACAATCCCTTCTGATCTGAAATGTAATGAAAATTGAAGCAAATTTTTTAAATGTCATTTTGGGAAAGATGATGGAGTGAAAAGCAAACAATGTTGGTAGGTGAATGTGCATGGAAATGGCTTGGTTTTTTAAAATCTGCTCAACTGGTTTAGAGCTATGATGTGTTTGGTACATTGTAAGGGTATGCAGTAATCCACAAGAAGATACATATCATGATTTTTGTTTGTAGGAGGGAAAGAAACAGGGCAGAAAAAGAACATAACAATGAGAAAGGAGCAAGTTTGTAAGGCAAAGGCAAAGAAGAAAAACCAGAAAAAATAGAAGGAATAAAAACAGACATTACATAATAAAGGCAAGAGGTACGAGACAGAGCCCACAGCAGTCGGTTGGAGCCTTTCCACTTGGATCAGGCTTATTTAAAACAGAAAATAAAAAATCCACCCTCTTGGCAAGAATCACATTTATCCCCAAACTGTCCTAAGTGACTGCTTGTTGAGACTACAGCTAAACTAAATTTAAATTATACTGCATATCATAAATCATTGTATTAGAAGAATGCCACTGATTAATGAGCCCTGCTCAGAAAATAAATGCATGTTTTTACTGTGCATTTTGTTTTCATAAATACCTTTGCATTAATGCACTCACGGCTGTTTTGCTGGCCTGATTCACTTCAATAGCACAGTGACCGCTATTTGACAGAAAGAAACATGTCCAAGGTGACAAGCAGAAGCAGCAATGAAACAATTACACAAGAAGAGGATTCAGTCTCTAGTCTTCTAATTTCTAAAAGAACTGCAAATATATGACCTGTCTGTAGCAGGGAGAAGAGATGCTGAGTAAAAGAGGCATTATTAATATGAAAGAATGAGTGACATCTACTTAAAGCAACCATTAATTTAGTCCTATATTTTTCACTTCCTATATCATAGCTGAATAAGCCATTTTAAATTCCCCTTCACCTGTGCCCAATTCAGTGCTATGGTTTTCTGAGTTTAAGCTGTGTCTTCTGTTGACAAATTTATTTCCATTCACAGTTTTTATCTGAATTTGTCATGAAGTCGTCTGTTACATTGCTACTAGGCCATGATATTTATTGTATGAAAAAAGTGTAAAGAGTAATTGAAGTCTTAAAGGGCTCAACCTTATTCTGTTGGTGTTCCTGAGCTGTGTTATTCATATGTTGATCATTCTAACTGAATTACAGTTGTCCATTAGGTTATGTACATTTCTTATAAATAAATGTGTTTTAATTGATCATTAAGGGAAAGCCCATTCTCCAACTAGAGGAGAAAAGTATTTTTATATTTTGTATTTTTCCATATGTTGAAAACTTTCAGAGAGTCTAAGATTTTCAATGGAAAACTTTGGCATTTAGAATTTTAAGGTTTTTGATTGTCCAGATGATATGTTTTTCATGCATGGTGAGTGAACTAAGCACCTTGCTACCCAGCTGGAAAAGATGTTTCCACCAGCAGATTTTGTGTTCAAAAATGTGCCTTGGGTGAACTTAGGGCAAAGAGGGTGATGAACAGGTTTTGCTGTTTGTTTTCTGGATTATCAAGTTGACACTTGAACTGCTGATCAGCTTTCTGGTTTCTAATGGGGTTACAGGCAGTACAGAGAACCAACATCCAGCCATTTGCATTTGTCAGCCAAAATTCACTAACCACTGACAGAAAACCGGATCAGATGTTCTGGGAAGAGGGGGAGAAAAGAGAAGGTAAAGAGTGTCTCAGTTATCCAAATCTAAACAATTGCATTGACTGTGGTGGTGTTCTACTTACAGCTAGTTGAATCTGCAGCAAAAGAAGGTGTATTTGAATTGGTTATTCTTAAGGAGAAATTCTCTCTCTATTTATTTGTATTTATTTTAACAATACCTTTGTGACAGTAGACACCTGTTATTAGATTTGTGCATTCTTATACAAACTTAGGACATTTTCCAAATAGTTGGTGATAGTGACAAATGGAAACAGCCATTTGTTGGAGAAGGCATTCAGAAGGATGTAATTATCCGCAATATAAGGCACACAAAGAAATTGTGCCAGGTGAAGCATGTCTAGTTCAGGCAAAGCTAAAGTTGAAGTGAAGTTTGGTTTAAAATTGTAAGGTAAAATGTAAGCTATCTGTTATAAAGTCGAGGTTAAAATCTTGTTCTCCTTGCTCTCAGCTAATTTGTATCGACCTCCCCAGTGAGTAACTCCAATAGAATTTGGCCATTGGATCAGTGGTATTGCCCGGTAGCGTGGGATTTGTTACAGCATTGCTTGGATTCTGCAGGTCTTACTGCAGATTTTACCACATCTGATTCGGCTAAATTGATCCCTGTGAGTGTAATTACAGCTGAGAATGTAGTGAACTTTTCAGAACAAGATTTTGCATCTGGTGATTAGATTTTTCATAAACTGTGGAGGTTATTTGTAATTTAAGTGAGGCCTTTTGTCTTGCCACTATGCACCAGCACAGGAATGTGTGTATTTGTCTCCTACAGCATGAGAGGCTCAGAAGAAAAGAGCAAACATTTCTTTGTGCACCTGGACAGTTACTTGTAATGTGTATTCTTGGAAGGACAATCAGAAACTAACCTTGAAAGACCTTTAAACTGGAAATCATACCCTCCAGAATGATTGAGAGCAACTGATGGAGCTTGAATAGTGCAAAACACAAGTTGGCTACAGATAAAGACTACAACAAATGAGGATCCATATTATTTCAATTATCTTGGATAAAAGTAAAATCCTCATTAGAGTGGCAGCAGGAGAATGAGGCTTAGTCAGCCATTCCCAGCACTTGCCATCATACCTGCTACTGAAATCAGCAAGAAAAATAAGATGGAGAAGGTACTTTCCTGCCAGTGTATTGCCTGCTCTTTTCCATAGACTCAAATTTTTTAGGAAAAAGGGAGAAAGCATCAAAATGGTCTCTAGCCTACAATGGCATTTGGTAAAACTGCTGTACAGGCTGCAGCAAAAGTAGCAATATAAAATGAGCTATCTGAATTGCAAAAATTGCTGATCAGAAGTTCTAGAGTTTTGTTTGTTCGTTTAAAAAGAAAAACCTGTATTGGTTATACATTAGGATCTTCTTAAGTTTGGAGAATGTGCAGATATGAACAGAAATAGCAATGCAATTTACAGGTTGTCCTGGTGGATCATACTTTACTGTGAGTGACTTAGCAGCTTTCCAGAATCAACCTGAAATATTCATATCAAATCAGCCACCACCCATAGCTCCTTACCCCAAATGCCATGTCTGCACTAGCCTTGCTTTACCTTCACACTTTTTAATATAATAATTTTGTGAATTTTCCATATTAGAAAAGAAAACAAATTATCCAAGGAGCGGCAGAATACATGATGCCTAATTTCCTGGAGATTTGTTCCGTTTGTCTCCCAAACCTCATTCCCACCTTTGCTTCAATAACCTCCTACCTTCCACTGAGTATTGTGATCATCCCCATGGGGTGTTCAGCTAACGTGTACCGTCTGGTTAGTGCAGAGCTGTAAGGCTGGCATGTTCTGGCATGGCTGGCCAGCACATACTTGATTAGTCATCCTGTTGGCAAATTAAAGAACTGAGTCCTCTCTAACGAACTTTGTACCTTCAGTTATAAATAAATACCACTCAAGTTTATTTAACATATGAAATGTACTGCAGCCTTCGGAGGCTTTTACATACTCAATCATTCCGGAAATAAAATAGAGAAGCTTCACTTAGCTGTATTTTAAAAAAATTAAAAACTGAAAGCATCTGCAGGAAATAGGTAAACAATAGCTATTATTGTTAAAAAAACCTTAAGTGCTTGAGCTTTCCCTGTAGGAGGCCTTTTCAGTACAGAGCACTTGCTTAGGGATCCCTTGCAGCTAGCTTCAGTCTGGCTGTAGTATAGGGGCAAGGCAATAAAGAAGATGAGTAGTATTCTCTTCAAAATTACGAATTTTTATAAACCAGAACTGATAAGATGCCAGAACTCGCTCATGCTCGTGTCTTTGCAAGTCGCTCTGGGGGCATATCCTGCAATGTGAGCTGGCATACCTCCTGAGGCTTTTTCCCAGCCTCTGGAGACTGCTTCTGCCAAGGGTCAACACACGCAAAAGAGACATGACTTCCTAGTGTAGAGACAAATTTTTGGATTTATCAGCTAGTGCTAGCATTTCCAAGACCCTCACCTGCTCCGTCGTTTTACAAGGTGAAAGAATGTAACTTAAGGTTGTTGTTGTCATTAAGTAATCTTTATTTCTATTTCTAAGCCTATTTCACTTTTCAGTGATACATGTAGCAGTTGAAGAAATGTAACTTAATCATAGGATCTTGCCACGATCACTACCTTATATTCATTAGGCAAGTGAATTTCAGAATTAAAATGTTCTGTATTTTATTCATTAATCTTTGGAGTTTGATATGAGTAGAACATGGACAGATCTGAGTGGAGTTGGCCTAAAACTCACTGTATTTCATTCTTTGAGATAGATAGTGAACATTCTCCTGCGTGTTTTCTGTCTGGTTAGCTTTTTGTGCATGACTGTAAATAGTGTATTTGAAGACTTCTTTTTTAAGTTGTGGATTTTTAAAATGTTCTGCAATAGGCATTTTCTGCTAGCTGTGTGCTTCCATTAGCTCTGCTTCGATTTCCCGCAGGTATGTCTTTCCCTCCTACTGGAGCAGAACACTTTCAGGAGTGGTTCATTTTACCATTTGTTTAAATAACCCTTAGTTTTTTGTTTGTGTGGGTTTTTTTAATTCTTCTGTGTATTTCACTGTAATAGTTTCAGAAATTTCTGTTAAAAATTATACTGATAAGATTTATACCTGTTTGCACTTACTGACAAGTAAAACCCGATTTCTTGACAAACTTCAAATTGAAAGAGCAATTGTTTCATTTATTTGAAGTAGCTAGGCCTGCTAACTCTTCTTTAGGTGCAGCCTCACTTAAGAAAAAACTTGGATGTACTGAACATTCAGTGCAGCAATACATACGCTTACTGTATTATTAATCTTGTCTCCCCTCAGTGAGGGGATGGGGATATATATTTGATAACCCAAAGAATAAAGCCTGTGACACAGAAATGTGCCAAAGCAGGCAGAGCAGACATCTTTTTCCCAGAAAAAAGGTGCTTTATTTATCTGTTATTCTCTGTAATAGTATTTCCAGAGAGGACATTTATTGCCCCTGTTGAAATTTGCAAACAAACTGGAAGCAGTGTCTTTGACTAAATGCATGTAATTAATATTTGCTGTGATGAAATATGTAAATATAAAAAAATTTATGAGTGTGTATTAAGCAGTCTGAACTGGGCAGGAACAAAGGCTAAGTCCAAAAGCCACCAAGATGGGGAATGGGAGCCAGAGGTATTTGATTTGCGTGGAATGGGAACAGAGAGCCAGAATATGTGTGTTTGTTAAGAGCCTATTGCAGAAGGTCTTTGTGGGGCATTGAGTTGCCAGCTGTCAGTTCCATCTGTCAGATATAAGCAAGTGCCTACCTCTGGAGAACAGGTAGTAATAATTCATCTTACAATTTTAGTATCCTGTAGGTGTGGTGGTCATGATAGTGTATCCTGTAGATTCTGAGGAGAGACTTTGCTTTGCAGTGGAAGTGCGCCATCATCCTGATGAAAGGTTTTCTGTTCTGTGGATATAGAAAATCAGTTGTATTGAAGGGTTGTCATTCACTATTAATAATTCATATGACTGTGAACTTCAAGACTGCTCCTTTTTTCATCCAATTAGTCAAGCTGGTCAAGTTTAAGACTAAATCCAGGAAGACTGACGTTTAAAATAACAAGTTAAAAAAAAATAAAAAGGACTTCAAGCAGAATCTACCAACATTGCACATGCTGAAGTTACTTCATTTTTGAGAGCCTTCAGCTTTCCTTCCCTTGTTTTGTGTGGAATGGAGGCAAAGTGCCAGGTTCTGTATATTATACAGTCAAGAATAGAAGACTGGCATTCAGAGTGTGAGCGGGTCCCAGCTCCACAAGCTGACAGATGCCTGTCATTTGTCTGACATCTGACTTTCCATATTGGGATTAAAGCTATTGTTTCTCAACAGTTAAGATGCTGACTTCATTTGCCTGACTTCATATGTTAAAATTCATAATAAGCCTGGTGTGCTTTCTTCTATGCTCTCCTTTCTTCTTCACATTCTACCTTAAAACTCTTTTGCCCACAAAAAAAAAAAAAAAATTAGCCCATGGTGAGGACGGGTGCTCTGTAATTAATAGGATGGTACTGTTTCCTACTACTACTTGACTGTCTGTATGTGGTCCTCTATGCTGTCTTACAGTATGAGTTCCTTTGTGGGGGCGACCCCATCTTTTATTGTGATTTTATAGTTCTTGTTGTTCTTAGCTGCTACAGCAATATGAGTGAGAAATAACTGAATGGAGTAATGCCAGCAACAGAATCTGGCCTGTGTTGCTGCTTCTCTGTTTCCTACATGAAATTCTTAAGCATAGTTCCTGTAATGGCTCTAAGGTAGTATTAAGTGGCATGTAGAGCTTGATCATACCAGCTGTGACTTTCTTGGCTTCAGTAAGACCTTACTGATTTACCTCTGTAAAGCCTCTGACCATAGGTTTGTAGCCTTCAACTTATGTTAGCTATTTTGGAATGTACTCTCCTGTGGAGTTTAAGAGAAAACTACCATTAAATCTTCCTTTAGGGTAAAGACTTGCAACTCTGATGCTTTTTCCTTAAAGTTCTTACTATGTATTTCTCTAATGCAAACTCAAACAAACTCATTTGTTAGTGGTAGAATCTCCACTGACTTCTATTTGCGAAGTCATTCTTTATATTTCTGATTTTATCAGGCCATTACTTTCTTTGTAATAAGCTGTTTTACAAATTGTGCCATTATCTGTTGCCAGTAGGTAGAATGTGATGTTGTGAAGGTCCAATTACACTGCACTGAGAGACTTAAATGCAGATGTACAGGAAGATGGTAATATGAACCTACAACACCTATCACAACACATTAACTGAACTAGTCAAGTGTTAAGCCTAATGTTGAAGATATCTTATTTCAAGAACCTGTTTGCTTTACTCATGACTGGGTACTAAAATGGCATGAATGTTAATTTAGAAAAACAGCCTGTGACCCTTTTGCATGCTGGTACATTTGGAACAAAATATTTTATTAATGGGAAAGGTATTTGGACTTCGGGATGGAGTGGAGAAGGATGGGGATGCAGGGAATGAATAGGCAAGGAAAGGCGATAAGAGTAGAGTTAGGGAATTTCATGTGCTCAGGCAGGTGAACATGATCCAAACAAAATTTTATTTGCTCAGCCAATATCAAACCCAAATATACATTACTAAATATATTTAATTATTCTTAATTACATTTTTACAAAATGTAAGGGTCAGTTGGATTGTGGGCATCATGTGGAAGTTACCAGGAGAATGCAAGGTAGCAGAGAGTTCCTAACTCCAAGAACTTTCTCTGCATGGGGAGGACAGGTGGTAAGAACCAAGAAAAGAAGTAGAACATACCCATGCCCAAGATTAATGTGATGCTAGCACACATGGTGTGTCCAACAGGATCTTAGGGGAGAGTTGGTTGTTGTCTGAAAGGGGAAAATACTGAGGCACTAAAAGGAGTGTGGGAGCCAAAGAAGTAGCATCTGACAAGTTCACATGCAGTGAAGCTGAGGAGAAACTTAGATTGATGGCACTGTGCTTAGTTAATCAGAACAGAAGTATTAATAAGCATTTAATGTTCCATTAGACAAATAAACCCATGAGGCCCATCAGTGACCTGGCTGGATGGTATTTATTGCTGTGACAGAAAGGTAAGACAGGTATTTGTCTACCTACTCCAGAAGTCCATGGTGTTCCTCATCATAATTTCATCTCACAAATTAGAGCAGCCTAGAGGTGGTGGGTTAGCACCGCAAGCAGAGCTGAGTCCATGTTTTGAATCCCTTTTTATGTAGATCCTCCACTTGTAGTATCCAAGTACAGACCAGCTAAGGCTGTTTCTTTTCTTCATAGTAGGCTGCCATTTCCACTTGGATTAATGAAGAACAGAAGAAGAGGATAGAGCAGCGTGACAGTAATGCAGTGACAGAAATGGGCTGAGGGATCCCATCAGGGAAGGTGTAGGATCTTGGTCTCTGTGAAAGCAGGTAAGGCTCTGAAGTTTTATTTCTGCAAGAGGCGAAATGATGTTTGCATGTCCACCTGGAAGACCGTTCCATTCTTGCCCCATGGGGAAAAACATCACAGAGGTCAAGTCAAACCAAAAAACTCCTTTGTATGCTTGGAGTGTCTTTCTTCAGATGGGTCTGCCCACTTCTAGCTTTGCTTCATCCCAGGATCCTGTGGTGAAGGAGGGGTATCTTAAGACGTAGCAAACTTTGCCTTCAGTGATCAAATGCTTAATGATCCCCAGCATTTTGAAAGTGAGTCTCTCTGCTGCCACCTTCACATCTTCTTTCAATGCAGCTCGCTCCAGGCTCACTTTAGTCCTCCCCTGCCATCTTGCCTGAGTTTTATTAGTATTTTCTGTTATTACAGAAGGCAGTTACTCTTCTGCTAAATAAGCAGGTAAAAGCTGGCTGATACAGTATAAATGAATCAGCCTGTTTGACAGTTAACTTGCCTGGCTGACACTGAGCTGACACAGGTTAATTGTCAAAAAAGCTGATACACTTAAACTGTATCAACCACCTTTTATTTGCTTGTTCAGTGGATGCGAGCTTGCCTTTGTAGAACTACTGTTACTGATAAGGAATTCTGCATTTTCAGTAGTTTTTAGTCCTATTATATGAGTAGTACTATACCTGTTGGGAGGAATCTGGGATTCTGCCTTTTCAATTCTGCTCCTTCCTATTTTAATGTTTCCTTGATTGTAAGAACCATCTTCTTTCACTACCAGAATTGATTCATCTATTAGTTGTGATCACTTTCTCTTTCCAAAACAGGGCTTGTGTTTGTTTATTTCAGGTCCTCTTTGTAATTTGCTTTAAACGCCCTATTGAGGAAACAGGAAAAGGATGGAAAACTTGTCACTGATACAACCATTTTGTTGTCAGTAGAGCACAACATTGTTCAGAGCATAGTCTTAAAAATTATACTCTTTCCTTTCTCTAGCTATCTGTAGCTATTTTGTTCACATCATTCAAAAGGCAGTGTATAAATACTATCTTTGAGTTTGTACAGTATATAATAGCTCAGGCTCAAACATAGTTTGTATGTAATCCTAATGTATGAGTTTGTATGTGGTGGTTTTGTGTGTGAGTATGTATGTGTGCATATATATATTTGTGTATTAAAGTCTTTCTATAAACAGACAATTGATAAACATTTTATTATAGATCTTCACAAGTTTTTAAACTGATGGTTAAGTATTTATTTTGACCTACAGATAAATACATATCCCAAGGCATGTCTGGGAATGTTTCCCATTCCATGCTAGCATATACTGCCAAAGGAGGAGCTTGACTTAAGGCATTATTGGGATAAGAAGAGAAAGTGGCAGGTGAAGTATTTTCCTTTTTTTTTCCCTCCTAAGATCTGTAAAATATCAGAGCATCCTGGACTGACTGCAAAGCTGGCCCTTCTGCTCACCCCCGTGACTGTGAGAAGCTGGATTTTTAGTGGGGGTTGCCAGTGGCAATATGGAAGCTATGGGGAGTAGGAGGGTCTGTTTACTTTATATTGTTACTGAATTATCTGATTTGGTCTGAGGAAGATTTATTATCTTGTTTATGAATTATGCATAGCTTTTAAAAGACTATCAGTGATGCCTACAGCATTGAAGGGTGGCTTTTAAATCATGTTATCTAGTAAGTAAAGTCCAGTTAAATTGTGTAAGAAATATATACACACAAGTTATAATAAAAAAAAGTATTTCATATTTTTTATATATTTGAATAACTTTATGATGCTAAGCTTATTTGCCTGACTGTAAAGCTATGCATTTTTATTTTGTACAACATGCTCATTTACAGTGTCTGGTGGACCGTGAAAATTGGAAGCAAAACATTTAATGTAAATGAAATGACCTTGGAAGGGTCTGCATATTAAAGTATGTAATAGGACTGTTTTCTTTTTCACTAAAGCAGCTTATAATAGTAAAAAGATAAGGGAATAGGATTTGGTATACAGAGTCAATTCTGTTGTGTGCCTAATCTAGAAGTGCTGATAAACTTCTACTCAAGGAAAAGGTTAAAAAACAAGCAACAAGATCTGTGATACACAGAGCCAGCTGCTCAGGACTACACATGTGACGAACATTCCTTTCTAATCTTTGTAGGTGATCAGGTTATGCCCTGACATGAGACCCTGGAGTGCTCCTATTACCTTAAGCTGGCTCAGCAGTGACTGTTCTTGAGTTGCCAACTAATCATCCAACCTCTTAAAAAATCTTGCAATCCATATGTGGTATATTCATATTGTAGGGAATGTAATGTTGCTGTTATAAATCCCTCTTATGTTAAATTGGATGTCCTTTAGTTTGAAAGGTGATACATTACTTCTAAATCCAGAAAACAGAAGTCTATTTTCATTAGGAACGTCATAATTTTCTGGAAACCTAATTTTTTTCCCCAGACAGAGAGATTCTATTGTTCATTATTTTTTGCTATAGGAAAATCTTTGGATTCCACTGGCTTTGTTTTTGGTGTTTGCTCCTGTCGAGCATTTACTTATTTTAAACTGAAATAACCAAAAGAACTCTAAATGTTTTCAATAGGCCTGTATATTAATATGTTTAATCCTTCTGGACAGAAGCATCAGAGCTGGGAGGGAAGATTAGCTGTTTGGCACCAAAGGCAAAGGGAACAACCTCCTTTGTCTAACATAATTTACATAAATTATTGCGTTATTTATTCCTAGTTCCACACAGTACTGTTTTCTTGCTGCTTTAGATTTTCTTGCTGCTGGCTTAGTTAATATTTTGTACTGATCAGAGGAGAAATACAAATTTTGTGCTTTGTTTCAGGGTTAGAGAGTCATCCCGACTTAGCAGGCAGGGAATTGTGAATTGAGAATGGCATTTAAGTTTGACAGGATGACCTCCAAAGATCCCTTCCAGCCAAAATTTTTCTGTCATTTTGAGGGAAGGGTATGAAGTTCCATCCAAGAAACCATGAAAGCCTCTCTGAATAAACAAGAGCAACCCAATGGTAGCAGTCTAGCAGTGCTCTTGTTCCAAATCCTTCATCTGGAGGACAGAAGTTGTGGTCCGTGGGTCGGGAGGATCTGGTTTGGTCCATGGGATCCTACGGGCTTGGACTGGCATGGGGCCAGTGTGAACTGGTGGCTGTTACTGCAGCACAAAAGGGACTTTTATTGTCAGGCTCAGGAAGATGAGTCGTAGTTGCCTGATGGTAATAGTAAGCTGATTTGCAGGAAGGGTAGTCTGAAGTGTAGTTGTGCTGCAGTGCAGAGAGTTAATGCTTTCTCTTACCCAAAGAGGCAGTACAAACCTGAACACCACAAACCAGGCAGCAACGGCAGAGTTCATGTCACAGAAATTAATCATGTCAGAGCACACTGGAGCAGAACTGTGTGATACATATGTTGCTGGACTGAAACGGATGTGAAAAAAGAGCCAATTTGAGATAATGACTCAGTGGACCCACGGGCACAATTCTTTTGTGGCTAAATCGTAGCTCAGTAAACCAGATAGCATTACAAATGCTGTTATGACCATACTTCTGTTACACAGTAGATTTTGCTCCTTTTATTGAGTGTATGGTTCATAAATGTGCACATTTAACAGTAATATGATTGTGTGACTTCTTTCCTCGCTCCTCTTTTCTTGAAGTACTATCAGCTCTCAATTTTCTGGGGGCTGGATAAGGCAGAAATGTGGTAAATGTGATTAATAGACAAGCTAACCTAGCAAACTGTAACGCAAGTTATGATTGGGAAAAGGAGAAAACTTCATTGGCCATGGAGTACAGAAATCCTTCAGTTGAGCCAAACTGGTAGGTCTGGATAGTGAAGGTGTGGCTGTACTGCTTTTAGACAAAAGCTGGCCTGCTCAAGACACTTCAGGTGACTCTGCATCCAACAATGTGGTTGACCCACAACCTAGATAAAGTCACCAAGACATTCTGAACAGCTGGCTGTCAAGCAAATGTGTGAGTCTGTGCTCCCAAAGATTGTAAGGATTTGTGAGTAAAGAAAAGGTGAACAGGAGACGGTTTAACTTCTCAAATCCAGAAGCACAATTCTGAGTGGGCAGTCCAGTCTTTTTTCTTTTAGAAGAGAACCTCTAGTAGATTGCGTCTCATCTTTATTGTCCTAGCACTTGTATGAACGATATTTATATGCTGTATCTTTTGTTCACCCAAGTATCTTGTTTGTATTTTTAATTGCTGTTGTGTGACTGGGATAGATGAAGAAGTTTTGTAATCTGTCCTGCATCAGGATTACAGTACCATCATGATCACAACAGACTTTCACTGAGCTTCTGGTATATCTTGTGTTTCCTCCCCTTGAAAGTAAAAGGAGATCGTTGTGTAAGATGTGACACAATAGTGTTATAGAGAAAATACAATCCCAATAGGATTGGGGTAGGATAGACTTTCTCAAGTGTTGTGTGACCATAGCGCCTGTATAAACCAAGAGTAGCGCCGGGAAGACAGGTATCGCAGCAACATGGAGATTTGGGGCTGCTCAGACCTGTAAAAGCGTCCTGTAGGCAATACTCAGAAGGCTGTCGTAAATGAGAACAGTTCCTAGCTGACTGTCAGTGTAACTAAGTATCAAAGCATGATCTCTGGTTTTGTGCCAAAATAAAGCAGATACAGATTCAGATCATGTAAAGGAATGTGAAAAATCTATAAAAGACATTTGTCACAGAAGTTCTATACAGTAATACTTGCACATATCCCTGCACACTCAGCCATTGTATTTAAAAAGTCTCAACTTTTTTGAGAGTCTGATAGTCTTTTTTTGAGACACTATTTCGACTACCTATACTGTCCAAAAAAAGACTGAAAAAAAAAGACTATTGTTGTAGTCACATGTTTTGTATTAGTAGAAGGGTTATAAAAGGGGTTTTTGTATGTATAGGGATAAAATGTCAGGTTCTTTTCTGAGGTATAATTATCTATACGATGTTTAGATTGGAGAGTCATTTTGCACTTCCTCAGACCTTGGCTGAGATCAGAGGGGTCATCTGCTTACTGGGAAATGGCATAAAGTGCAGAGATGCAGTCTGACCTAGGAGGTTCACAAAACCAGTTCAGCATTTCACAGACTTAGCAGCTCAGTTTTGAAGACAGCGTGTGTATAAATGAGCTTAGCACAGTTCCCGAGCTAATGAGCTCTGACTCTTGCTACTGCACAATAACTGGGGCACAGAGCTGCACTAATGCAGCTTTGTTGCTCCATGGCCTGGAGCTAGCTCATAGTTCTTAGATTTCTATGCGGCATGCTGGCCCCACACCATGTTCAGCACAGTCAGAGCCTGTTGAGGTCTGTCTGCGCCCATCAGTGCAGTGTGATTTGGGAGGTTGTTTTCAGTGTCCTTTGAATGAGTCCCAGATGAGTCTGCTTGTTCTGCTCTTTAGAGCTCCTCTAGTAACTTTTTGGACAGTAAGTGGGGCGTTCTTCAGGCTTGTGATTTACCAGCATTTGGTAAAGAATAAAATTGCTTTGTTCTAGAGAGAAAGTTGAGTTGAAGACATCTTACTGAATTCTGAAAGGCTGACAAAAGCTGGTTTAAACTACTGGGGTTAGTTTGGGGGATGGTTTGGGTTTGGGTTTTGGGTGGTTTTGGTGTTTTTTTTTTTTTTGTCTTTCAACTCTATTTTCAGATGTGTGAATGTGCCATTTTGGCAAAGTGTCATTTTCCAGTTCATTGCTTTGGAATGCCATGTGAGAAATGTGCATTCGCTTTACAAACTGCTTTAATGGGTAATTGGATAAGTGCAATTTAATGAGAGAAATGAATTTTTTTAAATCAATGTTTATGTAATTTATCTGTCAAGAAATTACCCTTATGCTATAACATAACATTAAAGGAGACAAAATAAAATAATGAGATGAATATATTATCACGTACTGAACATTTGTGTTGGATATGCTTTTTCTTCTTTCCAGTTTTGGCTGTTAGTAACGTGTTTGCGAGAAAAGGAAATCATGATGGGGCATTTGAAGATTTAATAGAGACTTCCATTTTGCTTTAGTCCAGATTTTCACAATGGCTTCTTTGCTAGGAGAAGCCAAGTTATCTCCTGTCTGGGACTCAGAACCCTAATGCTCAGATGCCCAAATCCTGGTGTACACAACTTGACCCACAAGTCCTGAGGACTTCTGTTGTTGCTAGAGATGTTATGCTGATATGTTCAGGTTTCTGCTTAAGAATGATCTCTATGGTTCTCTTAAGAAACATGGAAAATATTCTTGGACTTCCTGGGGATTAGAAAAAGGAGGAGACTTGGATTAATTTTGCCTGACTTTGGTGATCTGGGCTGCTTACATTCAAAGATCAGAAAAAGACTCTTGTCAGAAGGCAGAAGGTTTTATCTGAGACAATGATGAGCGAAGCTGCCTGCCTCCATGGACTGGCAATGGTGAGGCTCTGGTAGAGGACGCTATTTGTCAGTTTGTGTGATCGCTTTTGGCTCTCAAATTTAGAGGATGTCTTACATTTCTGTTTGATCCTAAGAATGTTCTGTCACTGCTGTTAATTAAACATTAACTCACCTCTTTTCTGGAAGCAATGTTTCCAGATTTATTTCTGTTTTGTATAATGGCAGTCCTTTTGGCCAGTGGTTTGGGATTTGTACTAGGGACTACTAAATGGAAAAGTGTGAAGCAAAAAGCCAGCTTTCATGCCTTAGAAACAGAAACAGACTTGCATCTATTACAGGCTGAGTGGAGCAGGTTTTGCAACAGCCTCTCTAGGGATTGATATACTACCCCACTATACAGGAGACTGTTGACACTTCCCAGGTTGCACCCTATAACTCTGTCCTGGGGTGAAACTCTCCTTTATGTGATTACTGGTTGCAGTTCCCAGAACTAATAACTTGAGTTAGTTTGAGCTTAGATGTGATGTGTGTAATTAAGACCTTTAACAGACCGCATGTATTCTTCATGGGGCGGGCACTGAAATCCCTAATCTGCTTTTGCATTCAAAGGTGCATTTTCTGTCATTCTGCAATAAAAATCTATATGTAATATAAAACAGTGTTTAATCTATCACCATTTTTTTTTCCTCCAAGGAATTTTAAGATCTCATCTACTCTCAAGCATCTCACTGAGACCTGAGTCACTACCCAGTGAATTAGTCTATCTTTTGACGCTATGGCAACAAATTAGTCCTATTTATTCTAGCTGAGCATGTGTTTACATTTTAGGACACGTACATAGCACTGCTTACTTTTTTAATAAGAGTAGGGTTGAAATGTTATTTAGAGTGGAAAAAGAAAAGTATATTGCTCAAGACTATTGATCAAGAGCTTTTTCGATACATTAATATGAATGCCTTTAGGATTGGTTAACATAAATATTCAACTTTACTGCTGAAAAAATATGGAGCTTTGGAGAAATACATAAAAACATTATGTTGCTATTAAACAGTCTCTAAAAACAAAAGGGGAATTAACTGTTTTGTTTTTCAACGTCTATTTAGAAAAATGTCAAAACACTGTAATGCAAGTTATATCTTTCTTATACAGGGCTGTTATTTGTAGTAAGGGCAGAATTATTTTTTGTTATTTTTCAAAAATATGTTAGAAGTTATTATTGTCTTTGTATCCTAATTATTAGATATGTTGCACGTATCCAACACTTCTTTTGTGTTAATTCTTCAGTTTATACTAGTTACTTGATTTTGAATTTTTTGAAAGTAATTATAACCGTGCTGGTTTTCTGCTGTGAATATGTTTTTTGTCGCTAATGAAGAGAAACCAATAATTCAAATTTTAAAAGTTGCATATTTGCAATAATTCCATAAACACCCTCATTTGTTTTCTATCCAGACTATTCCAGAGTAGGGGTTAGAAAACTTCCTGAAGTTTCTCTGAAGAGATTTCTACCCAACAATAATAGTCAATTTGGGGCTGAGGAAAAATGTGATTCCCTCTTTGCCAGTTTAAGCTCCTGCTGAGTCCAGCGAGGTTGCAGACTTGGTAGCTCCCAAAGTTGGCTCCAGAAGTGTAACTGTGACTCAGTTCCTGCCCACGTTCAGCGGATGGGTAAGAGCATCCCACCACCTTGGGGAGGAAGCAAACAGTGAGTGAAGTGTAGGTGATGCCTTGCTGTTGAAGCACAGAGACCATAACACCATGACCATAAAAGTAGTGTACTGCTGCAGTTGTGTAGTGCAACAATGCAGAATTAATTGGAAAGCATTAATTTCAGTGATAGTTCTGATGAAAATCTCTGTCCAGGTCTTCCTGCCTCTCCTAAACAGGCAGCACCAGGGAAAGGAGTGCTCCTGGCTCCTGCTGAGTGATTCAGCTTTTTTCAGTGTCTGTCCTCAGTGCTATGTAGGCAGAGAGCTCATTAATTTGTGTCTTTTTGTAGTGTTGTTTGTCCTTTTCTCAATGGTATAAGTAACATGCTGCTGCTTCCATGACTTTTACCCATCCTCAGTCTATGCATAAGTTTAAAACTGCCTACGGCCTCCTCAATAGGGAGAAATTATTATGTAGTGACATAGTGAAATTAAAACTCAATAGCTCAATTCTGGAATAATACCCTGTTAGGACTGCTTGCTCCAGAATACAAATACACTCTCTGGTTCAGTGTTCGGTTACTTCAGAAAAGGGAATGCAGAGCTGTTCTGCACTGGCTGTTGCAAAATGTTTTTAATGCAGCATCTGGTTTTTGGTTGAGCTTGCTGTGTGTTGCTGGTCCAAAGGGACTGTGGCTGCAGCCATCTGGGAGGGAGTGCAGCTTTACCCTTATTTCACAATATTTTCTTTGGAAGTTCATAGCACCCAACTGACCCTGTCATTCACTTGCGCTGGTATTCCCCTGTCCCTTCTTAAAAACAGCTTCTTGTTCTACTAGTTATTACCAGTCTATTTTGGGAAATACTACGTCCTCCTTTGATTTTTTGATGGCAGTTGAAACTGTTAAACTTTCTCTAGTCTTTCTTTTTTTTTTTAATCTGTGAATGTCATTATTGTCGCAGATGAAGACAGCAATTTAGGAAATACCTTGTAGCAATTTTCAGGTATACTGTATTCTTCCTGGGGACTAAATTGCTCAGTCACTAGAAACAGAAATTTTGTATTAGATTGACTCTACAAAGGAATAGAGCTAGTGAAGTTCTCCTGGGTCCTGGCACCCTGGATGACAGGATGTGGGAGTCCTGGAGAAATGTCCACAATTAGACAACATTGTCAGTCACTGGATATTTGAAGTTGTTTGGGACATGGAAACATTTCTGCTTTAGTCTTACCCTTGAATGGAGGTTCTTTCAGTATCATGTAAAGGTAGTTTCATAGTGCAAAAATATGATAACCTTAATGGATTGTTTGAAGATGAAAGGACTGTAATTGTAAGAGCTGTTAACCTATACATTTTTACAAGACAGTCAAATTATACAATAACAACTATGTTATGAACTAGGTTGAGGGGTAAACAGCTAAAACATTAATACAATTGACATGCAATTAAAATAAATATTAAAACTGAAAATATGTTAACCATCTGAAATCTATGTAATACTTTGAAAATGTAATATGGTTTTCAATGATGTCATGTGCTTGACACAGTATACAATATTTCTCAGGAGCAAAATCCCTGACCACTCAAGCACATATCAAGGGAGAGATGTGTGAGACTATTTCAATGGTGTGCTATTTTTGCAATATACTACAAAGCTGCTTCTCACATTCAGGTTTCACTGTATTCACATGAGGTTTGCAAACCTGATTCTAGGAGCGCTCCAGACTTTGAGTGTCATGTCCTGTGTTTGCAGATTTGGCTTTAATCTGCTAGTATCTTTGAAATTTTACTAGTTCACAGTGGTTAAAAAGTACCATCTGCCAGTTGTATTATATGTTCCTCTGGAAAGCAGCTTCTTAGGAAGAATAACACAGGAATCTAACCCAGCAACTCTTGCAAGCATTCCTACTTACCCTGAAAGGATAAACCTGTATGAGGAAGAACTTGTGTTAATATCACATTTCTTCTTTGTAAAGTGGTAAGCAATTCAGGCAATATGTTAACTGCTCATTAGAGGTCAGTAGTGAAGCATGACGGAAAGGAAGACTTGAGCAGTCTTTTAAAGAACTCAGTTGTCTTCTGTTTGAAAGTTATTTTACTGTATTTGAGACAGGGAAAAACCCATCTGGTTTCCAGATGTGGAATTTAAATTTATTCTATTAAAAGATATTTCAGGTTGAAATGCATGAGGATATAGTTTCTGAACATTGGATTCAATATGAAAGTCATTAATTCCTTGGTAATATTTATTTTATGTTATGGTAGAGTGTTCATCACTTGAATGCAAGCTAGATGATTACGCAGGCAAACCCAACAGATTTAAATTACAATTTAAAGGCGTAATTATCTCAGTATGCCTCCAAACAGAGATACACTACATGAGAGAAAGTCACATGACTGCCCTAAGGACAGTGTGTGTGACTGTTGTCTTCAGTTCTGACAAATCAGTGTTACAGAGATATGGTGAGTACAATCTAAAAGTTTTAGGTTTTATGACCTCGGTTTTATTTTAATGTGGATGCCAAATGTGCAAACACATGCAATGTTACGCTCACTTGGTCATCAGTGTCCCAAATGCACATCTGATCTTCCAGTTGCAATATGCATCATTAAGACCTGTCTCCTTTAAGGCCCATTATGGCCACAATCCAAACCTCACCATCGTTAAGACTCCACTGTCTCCTAATGACTTTTTGTCAGGACCCTAAAAAAGCAGTCCCCGAAAGACTAACAGTTCATATCAGTGGAAATAGTGAAGCAGTTTAACAGTTTAAAAACAGTGCTTTGTAACATTCTTGAATAATTTACATAATCTGAAAAAATTAATTCCTCCGCAGACATCTAATTCCAGAGTGAAGAATCGCTGCGGTTTTCATTCCTGTCTTAGGGAGAGAATTATTAATGCACTAAATCAAGTAAATTAAATATCATGCAAAGCTGGGTTATTTTTCACGATTTAATAATGCAAAATCAATAGAAGCATTTACTACATTTTGGTGCTTTCTGAACATGGTCTGAGACAGTTTTTCAAAAAACAGTTTTTCAGCACTTGGGCTACTGTGAACTGCTGCCGAGGCAGTTCCTCGTAAGCATGAAATGCTCCCAGAGGCCTCTGCAGTTGAACACCCTTCTTCCCCTCCCCCCCACCTTTAGGTTTTCCCCAAGGCTCCAACTGAACATTTCAGCCTTTACATATAAGAATAAAAATCACAGTCAGTCAGCACAAACATGTGCCTCTCTCTTATGAAAGGTCAGGGCCTCATTTTATTTTTTGAAAAGTTTATATGAGCTTTGAGGTAAGGATAGAAAGGGTGCTCTTAAGAATCCAAAAGTCCAGTCCTTGTCTTCTCCACCCTGTTCTCTTAGCTTGGCAAGGAGCTGGGCTCCTTCCTATTGAAATCAAACAAATCCTTCTTTATGGATTTTTCTGGAAGTTAGAATTACCTCTAAAAAGGAAATACTCCTTCAGTCAGTATCAGGGATATATACCCATCTCCATCCACTGTCCTTTCCAAGCTATCTGGCTGCCATCATGTTAGTCTCAAGAGTAAAATTAATGGAATACCTTATTGTCATTTTTGGTTTTGAGAAAAGTATAGCTTGTGTTAAACATGGTACATAAAATACCTAAAGAAATCAGGCACTCAAAACTGAATCTTGCTCTGATGGGCAGGACAGAGTTAACTGTTTATATTGAAGTATCAGGAAATCCATTAGCATATTCTGTTTACCATTCTCATAGGAGATAGCTTTGTTTACCAGCCCCAGGGACATCAAAATTTTTAAAGTGAGGTGGTAAATGTCAATGAGGTAAGTCAATATCAACTGCATTTTTGAAAGAATCTCAGGGACTGTCTAGATATATTAGGATGCTGGAGTTGGTCCTGTTCAGTGGAAGACAGCTCAAGATGGAGGTTTAATTATGGAAGCATCCCAGCAGGGTGCTAGCTAAGTAAAACAGAGGAAAGTGTTTGAGACTTGACCCAACAGATGGGCCTTAAAGGTGGGAAGTAACTGTATGTGTTTCCAGGGAAGTAGAGATCCCCTCCCCATGAAAAATAGCTGGAATAAAATTCTTTAATTTTCTGCTGTATGTAATGCAATCATAACATGTATTCTGAGGCCATGAGAAAAGAAACCCTTTCAGTTGTCATGCCATTCCGTGTTTCCTCCTCTCCTCTCTCTTCCTTTCAGGTGAGTAACGGCATAGTTGTGAGGCTTTGGTAGACTTTGCCTAGCTGGTCATTCCTGAACTGCATGACATACATGAAGTGCACTTAGATACTGAAAGAGCTTAATCTGTGCTCTTCTAATCAGCCTCTTGGCACATTTGGGTACAATGTTGTATAGGTATATAAATGCTTGATTGTCCCCAGCATGTCTCCAATTCTGTGGGCAGAATCTTTATGCAGTGCATGGGGGGAATGATGGGGCATCATGTTCCAATTCCAGGCTGCTTTGGCTATGCAGCCCAACTGATTCTAGGCTAATTCAGCAAATACAAAGCCAGGTTTTCTGCTCCACTAGATGTGACCTGCATAGCCAGCTAGACTTAAATTGGTTTGAATTGGCATTTGGATTCCCCTTGTCCAGGGCCACTGTGAGGAAGAGAAAGGAGACCAGCAGGTATAGCAGGAGAAGTGTTTCATTCTGCTCATCAGTCTCCTTGAATGAGTCTTTTTTTCTTTCTTTTCTTTTTCTCTCATTAGTACTTAGAAAAAGGAGCAGAAAGGCACAAAGATAGTTTGATGTCATTCTCCAGTCTTTATCATGTCATGCTTCTATTGCGCATGCAAGAGAAGTGACTACAGTGTAGTGCAGAGATTTCCAATATTGCTTTAATCTAGCTAATAAGGGCAGTCCTAGCACTTGGCTGTGGCAGCATGGCGCTGCATTCATTTAAATCATTGAGGATGTATATCCTGTATCTACCCTTATTTCCTAGTTTGAAGCATGGGGAAAAAATTCTTCTACACTAGATTTCAACTTTCAGCATTTCCGATATAGTTTGATCTTTTATCCTTATTTCCCTTTCAGTGAAACAGCAGAGAAAACATGCTGGTCTGCCAGAGAATTTTAACTCAGGTACTGCTGCAGGTTGCACTGAAAACCACTCTGGCTTCCCAGGCAGTCTGTGTTTGGCTCGGTGCAATTGTGCTGCTGTTCTCTCCAGGAAATGTTCCAGAGCAATGGTCTAGCATAGCAAGTGTGTTGTGGACCTAACTCATCCTTGCCTTGTATTTTGCTGGCACTTCCATCTATGGAAAATGATGTAAAACACGCCAATGTGTTGAAAATCCTGATATGAAAACCCTCTGCACCAATGTGCTGGTTTTGGCTGGGACAGAGTTAATTTTTTTGATAGTAGCTAGTATGGGGCTGTGTTTTGGATTTGTGCTGAAAACAGTGTTGATACACAGGGATGTTTTAGTTACTGCTGAGCAGTGCTTACACAGAGTCAAGGCCTTTTCTGCTTCTCACACCACCCCACCAGCAAGTAGGCTGGGGGTGCACAAGAAGCTGGGAAGGGACACAGCTGGGACAGCTGAACCCAACTGACCAAAGGGATATTCCATACCATATGATGTCATGCTCAGTATACAAACTAGGGGGAAAGCTGGCCGGGGGACTGCTGCTCAGGGACAGACTGGGCATCAGTCGGAGGGTTGTGAGCCACTGTTTTCATTTGCATCACTTGTCTTTCTTGGCTTTTATTTGTTGTTGTTGTTCTTTTCCTTTTCATTACAATTTTTATTATTATTATAATTATTATTATTATTATTTACTTTATTTAATTTAATTTATTAAACTGTTCTTATCTCAGCCCATGAGCTTTCTCACTTTTACTTTTCTGATTCTCTCCCACATCCCTTTGGGGCAGGGGGGGAGTGAGCAAGTGGCTCAGATGCCTGAATAAAAGACCATTGCACATTTTTTTCCATTCTACATTTCTGCATGAATATTTTTATATTTTTAGCACCACATCCTGCCTAACTTTTGGGAAAACTGGAAACGTACCACTTTAATTTGTGTAAGACACTATATGTTTATCAAACATTGTTTCTATCTCTAGTTTTATTTCTAAAACTATGTCCAGATCTGTCCTAATTCCATTGCCAATTTTTTCATCTGTTTTCAGGAAGGAAGGTAGTCAGGATATAAAACAAATTAATACTTCTGGATAGATGATAAAATGTTCATTACGTGAACTCTTTCTTTTCAAAACCACTCTATAGGACATGAAGGTAGCATTTCCCTTGTATATGTAATCAGACTATACTCAGGCTTTTGCTCAGTAAGAGCATATTGGGGAGTAAGATGCTTTTGCCAAACTACAGTGGAATTTGTTCCACTAATTATTTCAGTAATTTTTAAAAAAATCAGTATTTTTATTTCAAAAGATACTTACTTCACACCATTCATTACTTGTCAGTCATCTATACTGTAGCCCTGAAAGGTTTTGTTTAGACATCTGTTATGTCAACTGTGAAGCAGAGTATTTATCTTGCAGCATAGTGATTACTGAATGATCATGCCTTAGACTTAGACCAAATTACATTGTTCCTTAAATGTCTGAAAAGAAGTTCTGTTCCTGGAGTCTTTACTTGGGGATATGGGGACAAAGGCTTTTTGAAAATGAAACTTTGCGGTGTTGAGAATCCACACACTGGCCAGAAATCAAGGGATCAGGCCCAGCCAACATGGGTTCATGAAGGGCAGGTCCTGCTTGACCAACCTGATCTCCTTCTACGACCAGGTGACCCGCTTAGTGAATGAGGGAAAGGCTGTTGATGTTGTCTACCTGGACTTTAGTAAAGCCTTCGACACTGTCTGCCACAGTATTCTCCTGGAGAAGCTGGCGACTCGTGGCTTAGACAGGTGCACTCTTCACTGGGTAAAAAACCGGCTGGATGGCCGAGCCCAGAGAGTCATGGAGAATGGAGTGAAATCCAGTTGGCAGCTGGTCACAAGCGGAGTCCCCCAGGGCTCAGTTTTGGGGCTGTTCTTGTTTAATGTATTTATCGATGATTTGGATGAGGGGATTGAGTGCTCCCTCAGCAAGTTTGCAGACGACACAGAGTTGGGTGGGAGTGTTGATCTGCTTGAGGGTTGGAAGGCTCCGCAGAGGGATCTGGACAGGCTGGATCGATGGGCCAAGGCCAATTGTATGAGGTTCAACAAGGCCAAGTGCCGGGTCCTGCACTTGGGTCACAACAACCCCATGCAACGCTACAGGCTTGGGGAAGAGTGGCTGGAAAGCTCCCCTCCAGAAAAGGACCTGGGGCTGCTGGTTGACAGCCAGCTGAAGATGAGCCAGCAGTGTGCCCAGGTGGCCAAGAAGGCCAACGGCATCCTGGCCTGTATCAGAAATGGTGTGGCCAGCAGGAGCAGGGAGGTGATCATGCCTCTGTACTCGGCTCTGGTGAGGCTGCACCTCGAATACTGTGTTCAGTTTTGGGCCCCTCACTACAAGAAAGACATTGAGGTGCTGGAGCATGTCCAGAGAAGGGTGACGAAGCTGGTGAGGGGTCTGGAGCACAAGTCTGATGAGGAGCAGCTGAGGGAACTGGGGTTGTTTAGTCTGGAGAAGAGGAGGCTGAGGGGAGACCTTATCGCTCTCTACAACTACCTGAAAGGAGGTTGCAGAGAGGTGGGTGTTGGTCTCTTCTCCCAAGTGACTAGTGACAGGACAAGAGGAAATGGCCCCAAGTTGCGCCAGGGGAGGTTCAGGCTGGATATTAGGAAAAAATTTCTTTAGGGAGAGAGTGGTGAAACACTGGAATAAGCTGCCCAGGGAAGTGGTGGAGTCACCCTCCCTGGAGGTGTTCTAGGAACGTGTGGACGTGGCATTGTGGGACATGGTTTAATGGGCATGGTGGTGTTAGCTGATGGTTGGACTTGATCTTACAGGTCTTTTCCAACCTTAATGATTCTGTGATTCTGAAATATGGGGCAGTGAAAAGTAATAGGCAGTTTTGGTTCAAAATCCTTTGTTAGAAAATGATCAGGAGCATACTAGAAATATACTGGCAATGTCATTTAATAGCCTTGCAGGTTTTACTTGTAACATTTACATTGCTAATAACTGCGAAGGGGTTAGGGGCATAGTTATTTTAGTTGATGTGTTCATGATACAACTTGTATGTCACAGTGGCCTTTTGCTGAATGAGGATTTCTGTATCAGGCCTTTGTTTGAAGTGAATACAATATTAATTGTAAGTCTTGAGAAGTTGGTAAGTGATTATTTGAATTCTAAACAGCCAAGGTGATTGTAAGTGGACTTTAACGCCTAACACAGGCATAGTAATAATCCCCCCCTAGTTTCAGAACTGTTAATAATTTTAATTTGTTATTTCATTCAACAGAGATTAATTGTAGAAAGACCAGAAAAGTGATTTTCAGCCATCTGACTGGTTTCTGCAAAGCCATAGCAGCTGGAGCGCTATTACCACATAACTCATCCAGAGGACCCATTACCATTAGTCACACTAATGTCCAATCGCACCATTAGCTTAAGCGAACTCTCGATCAACATCCATTTAATTTTTCTTTCATGAATAATTGTTTCTGTGAAGGACAGGTGGCTGGCTCTAGCTTTGACAAAAGTCTGAGGAGGATGCTCCTTCCCCATTTAAGCTTCTGGTATAGGATTAAAGACGTTTTACATATTCTGGTCTGTGGTAGAGACAGGTTGTACAAAAGGGGGGAAAAATTAGTATATTAAATAATAGCGTGAAAATCCCACTTAATCAATAGTAAGTTATTGTGGGCTAAACCATGGATAGTCCTTTCACAGATCCATAACATGTAGTGAGTCTCTCTTCTATGGCTGTTGCATGACCTTCTCTGAAAGCTCAAAAATTACTTGTTCATCTTTGCCTCAAGGAAAGAAACTGTAGAAAAGATGAAAAGGAAAAAGTGCTGTGAAGCATTCATTGACAGGCCACGCAGCAAAGGTTGGATGGCATTTTGGTGAGCAGAGCAAAGGCTACTGCCTATAGAGTAATGCATGCATCAGGCACACTATCCTGCGACTAATACTGGAGCAGGACAGTTCTGGCTGAATCCTTGCCCAGATAAAAAATTGGCATCTACATCTAAGTAGATTTTTTTAAAGTAGCTTGTTCCCGGATGGACAACTGAAGTGTTAACCAGCAAGCCAGATGGGCAGTTTCTGATCCATCCTGGGGGAACGTAATTGTTGGGTGATTTCATAGTTTCAGCAGTGCAAAAAGAAATAGCATTTGACTCATCAAGTAGGGATAGACTAAAATCATATACTAGCAAACTATGATGATGTCAACCCAGATGTACTGGAACATCCAACAAGAAGGACCCATATGTGAAATGCAACAGTTGGAAGTCCTTTGAGTTTTTCCTCTTGAACTATTGCTCAATTATGTGTGGGATAGTGGTAGGCAATATAACGCCATGTGTTTGAGAAAACAAGAAATTAAAGAATGCTAATGTTCTTGCCCATTTCCATATAAGCTGATCCTTCTAGTCTTGGGGCTTCACAGAGTTTCTAGAAAAGGATTTTTCTGGGATTGAAGAAGAAGGAAGTGATGCTAACAGAGGAACACTTCACAAATGCAAAATTCCACCCTTCAGAGGGAAAGTATGTTGGACTGTGGATGATGACAGTGTCCTAGGATCGTAAGTAGGAAGTACAAACACATCATAGCAGTACTAAAGTAACCTAGTACTATTAAATCAACAAGATCTTTTTATTAAGAAACATATACATGAGCTTGTGAGGTTCAGTCATCCTTGTGCCAAGTTTCCTGCAGTGATCCGGACAAAGCTTTAGTTCTTAGCTCTGCTTTATAGGTTTCTGCTCCTGACAGTTGTGCTTTAAACTTTTTTGAAAGCAACCTCTGTATTTGAAAAGTCAAACTGGTGCCAGTTTAGAACACCAGTAGAACTGGATAACTGTTTTCATTTAAAAGGAAATTAACTGAAAAACGCAGTTTGGGAAGGGACAAAATCATTCATCATGAATGTCAGGTTTGGGAAAGAGGAATATCTGGAAAGAATGATGAAAATATTTGAAAAAGTTGAAAAGTTTAATTTTGAAAAGTACAGAAGTTTTAGACCATTTATCAAAATGGTGTTTTTGCATAAACACTTTTCTTAAATTCCTATATGAAAAAGTAAAACACATTCCATTCTTCCTGACAATATTTATGTCAGGAATATTTATTTATATTTCAGTCACTGAGTAGAACTCTTTACCCACACTGTGGGTTCTAAAGAACACTTAATGAGATTTAAACATACATTTACAGCTAAGCATATGTTTTAGGGACCTTACACAGCATCTTTTCTCAGTTAGAGCTTTGACATTGATTTTTAATGAGCGTGTCTAAAAAATTAAGAAAGGATTTCAGCATGTGTTAGACTGAGTTAATGAATAAAGGCTTTGATGTGTGTCATTGTATGCACTAAGCAATATAAGTGATTACTTACTACTAGTGCATGTATGCTTTCTAAATAACTTCTTCCTTTACATCGCTGACACTTGGTATTTCTGTGACTGAACCCTTTCTTTTGGGAAACTCCTTATTTTCACCAAGAAGAAGCCCTCTTAAATACTCTGTGTTAAAATACTGTCTATCTATTGTGAAGTAGATTTTGAAGTGAAATTTGAGCTGTTTCTTTGTTTTGTCTCTAGGTTTGTATCCAAGCATTCAAAGATTGCATCGGCTGTGCTTTCTGTTAGAAGACACCTATGGGAATAGTTAAGAGAGAGAAAACTTTCAAGTCGGAATTCATTTACCTTTCACAATCTTCATAACAAACTTACAGAGAAAATACAAACCCTTTTGTGATCTTATTTTTCTGCTCTATGATTTCATTACTAGCCATAGAAATCTTTCAAATTCATGAAGGTAACAGATGACTGATTACTCAATGATGCAGCAGAATAATTCTGTTGTAACCATAATTAAAGAGAAAATGTGTTCCACACTGCCCATGCAGTGGGCATTAAATGTGCTACACAGAGGAAGCAGACACCTTATTGATTACCAGCAGTTCCCTAATATATTGAGGTAATTAATTTCTGCTGAGCATCTCACATACAGATGTAAGTTTAAACCTAGTAAAAATATTTTTAGAGTTCATCAGAAACTGCTAGCTTCTGTTGTTAACATTTTCAAAGTACTTTTTGGCTATCGTCTTACTCTGTCATTTTCAAAGCCACTTCCAATTAAAATAGCCTTGAAAAAATCCATTTCCACAACTGAATATGTGTATTTCTCTTACAGCTAAATAAAAGGTTTTGGCTGGAATCACAGCCTCCTGAAGTAAGACCCATTGGGAGCAACCAGTAGAAATTATATCTCTTTATGCCCCTGCTTTACAGGTTTCCTCACCTGTTTAACACTGAAGTGATGAGGACACCCACACCTTGAAACAGCAATGGAAAGGTCTGTCAGTATTGGCGGATCAGAATTATTTGTGAGGATACCGAGCACCCCTCCCAGCACTTGGTGTTCTCTGCAGCCTTTGGAAATAAGACTCCTGGGACACACTACTAGAATGGCTTGCTTAACCCATGCGGTTCCTGCAGAGGGAAAGCACAATTTCATGACGAGGTACGCTGAAAACCCATAGATTCTGGGGCTGTTTTATTATTTTGGTGCATTCTTTACAGGCTGGCAGCAGTAGGTAGTGTTGACGTTTTTCGTTCTGATTTTGGTTTGCTCTTCTTAGCTGTAGGAAACCAGATCCATGAGGAGGATCTGTGTGTTGTGTGGTAAAGGACCCTGGCGAGAAGGGCACCATGAGCACATGTGGTATCTGTTTAACTTAGTGCAAGAGAGATGAGCTCCATGCAATTCCAGGACATGAGATTTTCTTTTGCTCTGACCATTTTTCATATTGTCACCATCAAATATTGGGCAGATAGATTTTATGTCCACAGGCTCCTTTGCACTGGGTCATTTTAATAACAGCTTTGACTTCCGTGTCTAGAACAGCTTCCTTGAACTTATTCCTCCAGGCCTTTTAAAATCATGTTCCTTATAAGAACTTAGCCAGCTAATCAGGAAATGACCTGACAATGAGGCAGCTAAAAATAAAATAACCACTTTCAGATATACATATATATGTGTATTTAATGTATGTAACTTACAAATTTGACAGTATAGTTTGCTTCTTTCCCTTTATATAATGCTTGTAGCAATATTGTAGGCGGTTGCTGCTTTTGCTGCATTCTAACTACATTTGTTCATAAAATGAAATGGTCAGACCAATGTAATCACAGCAATGAGCTTGTATACAGGTACCTTTATCAACAGAACTTTTATTAATGGAATTAAGTTTCTGCCATAGGAGCCTTCTATACAGTTGTTCAGTAACTGAGCTGATACATGCAAGTACACAGGGACTTGTCATTGCAGTCATCTTTTGTGGGAAAGTTTATTCTATAAAAAAGAAAATATTGTTTGGGAAAATTCCTGTTTTGGTTCTGTGAGAGAACTGACATCAGATCAGTGATTCCCCTGTGTTTTTAACACTTTGCTAAGTCATTGACAGTGCTCTGAATACCTCCAGCATGAGTACCTTAGAGGCGTTTCCAGGAGATGGCAGTGAATGTCACTATGCCTGCTCAAAATGTAATTCCTCTCTGCAGAAAAAGCTAGAAGTTTGCTCCTTAGAATAAAAGTTTGCAGTTTGCTAAGTCAAGAAATCCAGCCATCAATCAGCTTCCAGAAGCCTGACTTGCAGATTAGCCTTCAGTTTGCAAAAATTTGGTACACAACTTATACTTCTCTTTGTATTTGGTCTGCATTTACTAAAAATTGGTCATAAGACACCAGCAGTGATGAAGTCAACTTTCAGACAGTGTTATCCTTTGAATTTAAACATCAGTAAAACTGTGGAACTTAAAAACAAAGCAGAGAGAGTAAGGTAAAACTGTAATCTGTCAGCATAATTATGGTAAAAAATCATATTTATAGTATATTCTAGGCCTAAAAGTGCCAGACCTTGATTAATAATCAATTTTAATTACTGTTTAGAATTACTGGCTTTTCTGAATTGCTGACTTCAAAAATGATCCAGAGGCATTTTCCCACACCTTTCTTGAGGTGCTACTACCTTGATTTTGAAGAGAATTTAACATTTTTAACATCATCTCATAATCCTTGTATTGTCTTTACTTCCTTTTTGAATTTGTTTCATGAGGACCTAAAAATATACAAATGCAGCAATAGCTCAAGTGAGTGTGTTGACCTCTAAAATCTGCTTCACTGTAGTTTCTTTTGTGCCCTTTCAAACCAGCAGGAATGGGTTCGCATCCCACAATGACACTTGAAATACTCCATAAAACTGAACTGTCTTGTGGTAGGTGCTGTATAAGCAGAGTCCACAGAACTAGATACGCTGAGGTGACCAGAGAAATAATCAGGCCAGAGTTGGGTTTGAGTAGAGAGGATGACCAGTGTGTATTTTAATGGATTTATTTACAGAAAAAAAACTACTCCCCCCCCCCCCCCCCCCCCCCCCGAATGTTCGGTATTTTAGATGTTAGTTTGTATTTAATATGTTTTGTTTTAATTTTTATTACTTGAGGTTTCAGTACGGTTGACTTAGTTGTTTCCTTGGTCTGTTGCATTTAATAGGTCTGTAAGGTATTTGTTGCTGACACTAGGTGTCACACTAAGAATGTTTCTGTTTCTGGAAAGAAACAAAAACCTTTGCCAGTAAATGAGAATACGCTCTTCCCAGAATGTCCTTCTCTCAGTCTGAACGCTTGAAGTCAAGTAGGAGTTTTTGCATTTCGGTGCAGCTGAGTTTGTTCTCTTGATGCTTACCTTGATTCACTCCTTGTAGAATTGCAAGACATGGACACAAATTGCCGATTTGGCAGCCACTTGGATTTGGTGTCCCAAATCAGTGTCCAAGGAGTTAACTAAGGGAAATGACATTTGCCTCCAAATGTTGCCCAGACTTTTCCAAGATTTGGATATACAGTTCATTAGGTTTTCCAATACCGTATTCTAGCTCCATAAATAAACATACCAATGAGCAGTTCTCAAAACAACATTCAGCAGGACAGATTCTGTCCAGATTTGCATGCTCTAAA
This sequence comes from Gavia stellata, assembly GCF_030936135.1. Taxonomy (NCBI): domain Eukaryota; kingdom Metazoa; phylum Chordata; class Aves; order Gaviiformes; family Gaviidae; genus Gavia; species Gavia stellata. The sequence goes on along the minus strand of NC_082596.1, from coordinate 40,634,889 downwards.
ACCAGTGAGCTGGTTTTTGGACTTTGGCTGGAGAATATGCATTATTCCATGCTTCATGCGAGCCCTCAAACCCCCTGTGAACGTACAGTCACCGCCTCTTTCCTTTGCAATGAGTTTCATGGGGACACTTCTATGGCATGTCCATGCATAGGAGGGCCATGAGAGAGGTGGAAGAACTAGCCCAGTAGTAGCAGAAAGGATTATTGTGCAATAATTGTGTGAAGTTCAGAGACTGAAAGCTTCCAAATACTTTGCCGGGAGCTTCTCTGTATATAGCTGTTTATATAAGGTCTAATCTAAAGCTTGTTGAAGTACAGAAGCCTGTGCATTGATGGCGGTGTACTTTGGATTAAGCACTTAGTGTGCAGACGTGAAAAGACAGGTCTGTGCCTGAAGTGTTTACCGTTATGAACAGAGGATGTAGATGGAAAGATGGATGCAACAGAGAACTTTAAAAGTCTGTATTTATTTTTCATTTGAGCTTTTCTCATTTGAGTGAGCAATTTGTTCACCAGGTGTCTTATGCCAGCTCGTACTGATAAATGCAAGACCTTTGTTTTGGAAGGTTCTGAAAGCTTTTAGAGATAAAGTCTTTGTTCGTTCTTCCAGCCTGATGTTCTGGGAAAAGGGTTTAAATCCTAAACACTTGCAATTCTCCAGCAGCATGCAATAGACTCAAGTTGAAAGCACTATAAAACTTGTTTACAAGGACTCAGAGAGTGAAAAATTGTTTAATTTAAAATGCTGCAGAGGAATTAGGATCTGACAGCTCCAGAGCCTGATTTTTTCCTGTCTCATAGCAGGGATAATGCACCAGCATGGATATTCCTGTCACCTCAGAAAGCCCTTACACCAGCTGTGCACATGAAGGCCAGATAACACAAGAGGGACACAAGCAATGGACAGTATTATTTCCATTCCATTCACCTGTTTTTTCCTGAGTTTTGTGGGTTTAAACATTGCACAGGAAGGTCTGCTCTAGTTTTTCTCCCGTCACTGTCTATCTCAATGGTAAGAACAAGGGTGGGACAGACAGGGCTATAACCCGTATTCCTCCTCCTTAGGTAAGACAGGTAGCAAAGAAAGAGAGACAGATCTCATAGGTCTATTAATATTGTGGGGCTCTGATACCTGTTCGCTTTGTCTTGTACCACTCTGATACATGGAAAAACTGAGAGATCTGTTGATGGTGAAAAATGTTCAATGTCAGGTTAAAGACATCTGAAATTCTTGATGCTTGTCTTGCCTTACTGTCAGTTGGCATGCATTTGGTCTGTGAATTGTGTTTGCATTAGCACAGATTAGATAAACAGACAGGTTCTGTGGGGTAAAGCCTTCCTGGTAACAAGTACAACGTGGTGGCAGGTCTTGTGTTCTAGGATCAAGGCTCACTCTTATGCCCATTAGACCAAACTTTGGTTGTATGTATAATAAAAATATAATGTTGTGCAGAAACGATCAGGCTAGTGTTCTGGACCCTGGCTCTGCCCACGTATATTAGTTATTCTGCCACTTGCTTACACTGAATCAGAACTAAACAGAACATTGTTTTCAAGTGTTCTGCATCCTAAACATTGAAAGATAATGCTTAAGAGTGAAAGTCAATGTCTCACAAATATTAAAGCAAAAAGAAAACTTTCACTGTCCAGTTTTGTCCTTCTCCATGCAAGACATATAATGAGTGTATACAACAGGCTTATTTGCATGCTTGCAGGTAATGCGGATATTGTAAACTCTAGTGTGTTCAACATATTCTGCTTCAGATCATGTAGGAGAAATGAAGAAGCTGCATAAAACGTAACTGCAGCCTGAAATGAGGAAGGAAAAGATGGTCCTAGGAGAGCCCAAGGGCAGCATTAGTACTGACGCTGCTGCTTTTACTGGCTGTTGGTGTCACCACATAGGATCCTCAGTTCCTTTAGGTTGGGGATGGGGCTTACTTTTTTTTTCCCCCCAGTGCAGACCCATCAGCCATGAGATGGGAAACAGGAAGAATCGTGTGTTTTTTCTCCTCAGCAGATCACACTACCCTTGGTAGGTTAGGATGGCAATTCTGCAGGCCATCTGTATGTTTGAGACCATGGTTCAGCTGGAGGAAATTGTGACAGAGTTGCCAGGGCAGGGTATGAGGTGGTATATCTGATGCCTGCTAGTTCTCCTGCCTTATGCTATTTTCTAGTCTGAATGAAGAACAAAGAAATAAATGCATACAATAGTATTGTGCATCTAAGACTGTTTCAGTTTTACCTCTGCAGTTTCAATAACTGTACAGACCATAATGTGCTTTAAGATATGTCAGATGTGTTCTTGTCTCTATGACGCCTGTTGTGCCCTACTGGGACTTTGCTGACCATCACAATTATTCATACCATCCCAAATTTTGAATCCTCTGAAATCCACTGAAGCCCTACTGTGACGGAGTGGAGGATCATTATTATGCACCTGCCTTTGAAAAAAGAAGAGCCTCATAAAAGCAAACAATGTATTGTGTATGTCCAAGATCTTGCTTCCTTGTTCAGTCTGTTTCTTTCACTTGTATGAGCGCTGCTTACTACAGGGCAGCTGCACAAAATTCATCACAGACCAGTTTCTTCCTGATGATTTGGCTTCCTTCTAGTAGCCGTCTAGGGGCAAATGCTTCTCAAACCACTGAGTCTGAACAAAACCCCTCCAACATTTGGAGCAATTTGGATTAAAAATGTTTGGCTTGGATCCATTTGTGTATTTCACTCTAGAGCCCTTCTTCATTAGTAGTGCATTACCGGATGTCTGCTGGAAGTATAACACAGCCAAGAGGAAACAGTCCCAGAGGATCCTGGAGTGTGTGGAAGATAACTTCCTGACACAGCTGGTAAGGGAGCCTACGAGGGGCGGTGCCCTGCTTGACCTGCTGTTTACAAACAGAGAGGGACTGGTGGGAGAAGTGATGGTCGGAGGCTGTTTTGGGCTTAGTGACCGTGAAATGATAGAGTTCTCAGTTCTTGGTGAAGTAAGGAGGGGGGTCAGCAATACCACGACGATGGACTTCCAGAGGGCAGACTTCAGCCTGTTCAGGACACTGGTTGAGAGGGTCGCTTGGGAGACGGTCCTGAAGGGCAAAGGAGCCCAGGAAGGCTGGACAGTCTTCAAGAAGGAAATCTTAAAGGCGCAGGAGCAGGCAGTCCCCATG